>NC_064244.1:18422063-19022063 GCF_003254725.2 Canis lupus dingo
TGGACTTAATCCCACTGGGACCCTGGGAGGTGCTATGAGGACTGCTCATCAGAATCATCCCTCTAAGGGTGTGAGTCCAAGACACTGGTCTCTCGACTCCATCCCCATTAGTGGATTGTACTCGGGATGGTTAATGCCCCACACTTCAGTCTGAGAAAGCTCCCTTAGGAAAGGAAGTGGGGAGGCAGAGTGTAGAGAAGGGGTGGTCTTGAGGGTGAGATTGTAGCCGCAGCTACCATCAGAGGGGGGGCCCGCATGGTGTGGGGTACAAGATGCAACACTATGCACAGGGTTTATCTCATAATTGATATGACCTTTCAAAATCTATTATAATCAGTTGTTTATTGCAAGGATCTAGTCATCAGGAGCTGAACCAGTCTGCAAAATGTAATGGCTTCCTACACACAAAGCTCCTATCACCTCAGCACTAGAGATTGCTATAGCGCTCCATGACAAGGGTTCTTCTATATCTACTAGAATTTAAACTCCATGAAGGGCTTGGTATTTGTTTGTTTGTTTTGGTTTTGCTTTATTGCTATACCTGCCACAAGAGTACTTGTCAAATAGTAAAACGTTTGATACATATTTGTGGAATGAATGAAAGTATGTATATCTCTGATCGACACACCATAATAACGCACATGGGTGGTGGTTTTCAAAGGGACTTTGACATCCACTTTCCCATTTAAAGATTAAATAATCCTGTGAGGTAAGAAGGGAATTTTGTCCTCATTTTGCCATTGTCAAAACACAGGCTCAAAAATATTGATGGGTTTTTCCATGACCACGAGGACAGTGAGTGGAAGAGCGCAGAACTGAATCCATCCATAACCCGATGCTCCACATAAGCCAGCACAAAAAGATAGAGATGGGCAGTGTGCAGGATGTTGACATGAGCAGCATGGACTTCAGAGGCAACTTTAACACTTAAAAACTTCACTTAATTGCAAAACAAGTTCTCTCCTTGAAAAGACATAGGATTCTCAAATCGTGCCCTCACTGAGTGGAATAGCAGAATTGTATTTAACAGCTCCAGGCTCTGTAAAGGGGGATAATGCTGCAATAAGTGAAATCAGAGACGAAGCTTGTTAAGTCCTCAGGTTAAAACTTCTACCCTTGTCTTCATGCTGGTACTGGTTGTTGCCAAGTCATGACTCTATCTCAGAAGAGGAAAGGTTTTTAGGAAGGGAGAATGAGGAGGCTCCCAAAATTCACAGAGTATGAGTAGGAATAACACTTGTGTGTGAAAGGTTCAAATGGTCCTACGTGCCAGCAAGGATATTTTTCAGTGGCATAAAACCCCTTAACACTTACAAAAGGTTGGCAGCCAACTTTTCCACAGTAATGTGAAATGTTCCTAACCCTTCATTTTCATATTCCAAAGAGAATGTGATTGTTGCCCATTTGGCAAAATGTAAATGGGCTCATTGTGCTGTGAGTTTTGTCACACCCATTACATGAGAAAGCAGACTGGGGCTGTTCCCTGCAAGCAGCTCCGGGGACAGGGGGACAAAACATGGTCTCTAGGCAGCTGCATTTAGGCAGGTCTTGTGCCTGCCCAGAAAGAGCTCTGAGCAGAGGCTATAGTCAGCTTGGGGCTTATTTTTATTAGGACAAGATAGTGTCCCATGTTCCACAAAACCAGGGTTTGTGGGGGGATGTTTTAAGCCCCTGAAGTGTTTTGGGGAAGCTTACTTCTTAAGGCTGAAATGAGTAACCCCTTATTTTTTGTTCAAAAACCTTGTTTGACATATCAGCAAATGTTCCTGTCAGGTGGAAAGCACTGTAATAAATTTGCACTAATGATGATAAAATTATTTTTTCAATCCCTCATACCAAAGCTGCTGATAACATGCTAGCAGTTGGTTTCAAAATGCTACTCCGGCTGGGTACGTGGCCTTGAGACACTGACCACTCTCTTGACCTACCTGTCCTCAACCTGTACGTTATCCTTTCCTGTTCAGAGCACAGTCAAGTAGGACCTCTTTGTCCCCAGGTATTGGACTTACTTGGATTTTGCTAGATTTTACCAAGAGCCAAAATTCAGTGTCCAGAAAGTGACCACTTGCATTAAGCAACAGCCGTTCGGTTACTCATAACCCTGGAATGCTGACTTGATTGTAACAATAAATGGAGCTAACAGAGCAGAAAGAAACGTTCAAAACAGATTAAAACCATAGGCTTTGAAATGTTCTATATCCTAAGCATTTGCTAAAAACACATTTTTTAAATCTCTGATCATCAGACCCGTTCCCCCCCCCACCCCAAAGTTTAGTCATATGCTGTAGTTGAAAGAACCACACCCTGAAATTCTTTCCATCTTTTTCCTCTTTTGAAGAGTCATGCATTAACTATCAGTGTTATTTGTGGAAACCAAAAGTACTGTTGTATTGTTTGGGTCATGGAAACACTCTGGCTGATTTTACTTCAGTCTCTTGAGAAAAGAGCCTGAACCTGCATAAAGCAGAAAAGGAAATCCACTCCTTGGTGCAATAAATCAAGACAATTGCTTTTGGTGTGGGCAGTTTACTCCCTCTGGTCTTTCTGCCATGATCTGTGTCAGCCCAGCCCCGCAAGAGGGGAAGCAAAGAATGTCAAAAGCGGCAGTGTTGATTTTCCTGGAGGCCCAGCCCACTCATCCCCGTTATGTTTGTGATCTTAAGGGGACCTGAGCAGAGAGAACAAAGAATATTTTGCCGACATGCAAGTTTCCTTTGTCAGAACTAAAGCCTTGTGCTCAGTGTTCTCTCCAAATATGTGCTATTTATTGGGTTTGGATGATTGGGAGCACATGCTGTCAGTTTCAGGCTCTGAGGACTGTGTTCTCTGGGGAGGCCAGGGGGCAGGCAAATCTCAAAAAACGGGAGAGACCCTGTAAACCAGAAGCAATCTTTTCCTTCCCCTTGTATTGTATGTGTACGTGTTAAGGGCCACACAGGGCCCCTCCTAAAGTCCTGCTTTTGATGGGACTCAGAGGGCCACACAGACATAGCTCCTCCTCTGAAAATAAGCTTGAAGCCATCCGCCTGCTTCATTCCTTTGCAATTAAAGTCCTTGTGTTCGGCCCTCTGTGAACAGCAGTTGCATTCTTTTTGGGCCTTGGCCGCCTGGCTGGGGGGAATTAATCAGACAAAGAAATCATTATAGATTCAAATCACACTCTCCTCGCCAAAAGTAGGCTTCTTGTTCTCCAGCTCTCCCCTCAGAGAACACTTGAGTGATTCCCCCCATCAGTCAACAGCTGCCCTGAAGGTGGGCGAGGGCTGGGGCCTGAGGAATCAGAATGAGGACAGTCCTTAGAGGTGGTAGAGCCACCCAGATGCCAGGAGAGGGAGGGCCCTGTGCACAAATCTCACCTAGCACTGCTTTCCCCATTCCAGTTTTGCCTGGAGCAAAGAATTATGAGCATATACATGTTGGGGAGGAGGAAGGACCCAGATAGTATTATGCTTGAAAGCTGTCACCAGAAATGGTCTTTCTTCTCCAAACTGGAGTTTGGCAAAGCCTGGAGTTAGGGATTCAATACCTTTTGTTTGATTCTTATCTTCTTGCCCCCTTCTCCTATACTCACCCCTGCAACTGAGAAATCTGTGTGTGAGACGTTAGAGACCTGCCTGGGCACTACCCACCTCTAAGATATGGCTTTAGAACCCAAGGAGGTGGGGGGCTTGCTGGGAGGAATGTATGTGTCACTGGGGCACTGGATCCTAGTCAGATAGATGGTTGCGAATTAGAGGAGCCTAGATCTGAGGACACTTGAGATAGATCTAGAGGGAAACATCCAGGTATTGAGCAGAGTCCAGGACAATTTCCCAGAGGAAGTTGCTCTTGGTCACATTCCCACCAATGGGATTTTGGGAGTAGGTTCAGAGAGAATCTGGGGGAGTCCCTTCTTAAGTATACCATAGAACATACTAACAGGTTATATTTTCACTCTCTCTGAAGAAGCAAAAATATTATATTAAATGCCTAATCTTATAAAGTATGCAGACTGCAAAATGGAACATCCTAAAAAATCTAACTGGGAGATCAATAGCTTTCAGTGATCTGACTTTCACAAACAAGATGGCTTTTGGCTAAGACTATTCCCATGTGCCTAGAAGAGTTAGACAATCAGACTTGATACTGTTTTACAGCAATGCCTCTGCCAAAGATAGCAGGAAATCTTATGAAGTTGTGGAAAAAGGAAGAAGGGAGATAGAGAAGATTCTGGAGTAATCAGTTCAGCTCTACTATTCTGATAGAATAAGCAGGCATCTTGTGGGCGGTTGGACTTGTGCGTTCCTAGGGCTGAGGGAGTGCCTTTGAAAATCCAGCTGAAGTTCACAGTTCATCCCCACCCAGGAAGGCTGAGATTTCAGTCTCTCATGATAATAGAATCCAGGAGCTGGTGGTAAAACGGGATCAGGGGTCATCACTCAAATATGTCTCTTAATTTCAGTCCTTTTTTTCTACATCCTGTCTTAGGTTTATGGAGGTCCTGATTTCCACTCTCCCCGAATAACCCAGTTGTGCTCCCAAAGATCATCTGAGAATCCCATGCAAGTCTCCAGCACCGGAAATGAGCTAGCCATCCGCTTTAAGACCGACAGCTCTATAAACGGGAGAGGCTTCAATGCCTCATGGCAGGCAGTCCCCGGAGGTGAGTAAAACAAGGAGGTATCTCAAAATACTTAGGCCGAACCCTTCTAAGTTTTATGAAATGATTAGAGAGGGGTATGAAGCCCAACACAGTGACCACTTTGTGACTCCTCAAATGACAAACACTGCTTTGGCATTAACTCTTCCCTAAAAGAAAAAAAAATGTGATAGAATTTAACTTCCACAGTTAAAATATATGAAAACTAGTCCATGCAAGTATGCAAGTCCATGGTGAAAGCAGAAGGGAGGTACTTGGTTAGACTAATACTCTCCAAGGGACTTGGGCCCATTCACTGGCCACAAAGTTGGGCATCAGCAAAGTGGGAAATTAGTCCATGCTATAGTACAGATGCCCAAACTGGAAATGTTAAATTCGTGAATTCCAAGGAATTACCATGTATTATATAGTGACTTTCTGCCTAAAATCTTAGGCAGTCTAAAAATATTTACCTGTTGTAGATTTTTGTTGTTGTTGTTATTGTAGTAAATTTTTTAAATTAAAAAAAAATGAAGGCACAAAATAATCTAGCAGATGTTAACCTATACAACTACTATTTAAAGCCATGTTTGCTGGCTGCTTACAATGTGCCAGCCAGTCATCTATTCTAACTGTTCTATGAACACCATCTCATGTCTTCCCTCACAACCACCCCATGGGGGGAGTTAATTTCAAATCCTTATCTTAAGGATTTGAATGAGGAAATTGAAACTTAGAGAAGTTAGTACTCATCCAAAGTCACATAGCTAGGGAATGCCAAGGCAGAGATGTGATCTCAGGCTACCTTGTGGCCCCAATTTTGGAAACCTAAGGTGGTAACAGTAAGTATGTCAGACATTTCCTAAAGTTAATGATGCATGAATTTAATGAGGATTATATATACGATTATGTATACCTGGTATTTAGATTATCCAAAGCGATTTTCAATTATCAGAAAATGATACCACATTTTTCCATTATAGGTTTGTTTATATTATCATAAAAATGGAAAGTCATAGAGATAATCATTAATAGTATTTGATAATATTGTAGGAATTAAAAGACTGAATAACTGTACCAGGTCCAGGATATTAAATTTTAAAAGGCAGATAATAAATTATTAAAAACATATACTACTAACTTATCAAAATTCTTAGGAGATGTGTTATTCTTACAATATATTATATTTTTAGAGAACAAAGAAGAGGCGTTTTATGGCTTTATGAGAACATGATTTTATTTGCACTTAATTTTTTGTATTTAAAAAAATTTTTTAGATTACTTTTGTCATCAGTATTTAAATTATTTGAGGGATTTTCTTAGTTGTCCTTCATTTTGTTGGAATGAATGAATTAATGGTGGATATTCAGTTCTACACAATGTTTGGTATCAACTACATAAAATAGGTGGTCGAATAAAGCAGCATATTGGTCCATGCTACCAGGTAATGCGGCAAAGATTTATGCATCAGAGATTCTTCTCATTTTTGAATTGGGTTTCCTACTTATAGGTTGTGGCGGGATTTTCCAGGCTCCCAATGGAGAGATTCATTCTCCAAATTACCCCAGTCCATATAGGGGTAACACTGACTGCTCCTGGGTCATTCGGGTAGAAAGAAATCACCGTATTCTCTTGAACTTCACTGATTTTGACCTTGAACCTCAGGACTCCTGTATTACGGTAGGTGACACAAATTTCAAGCACCATCTCTAGGCAAACCTAGGTCAAAATTTTGCCATGTGAGCGGATTTAATAAATATATTAGTTACGAATGTTTTCAATGATAATCATAGGGAGCCCAACTATTGGCAACTTAAGATATAAGGACATTTACTTTTTTACATAAATACAAATCAGGAGGTAGATAATCTCAGGATTTGTTTAGCAACTCAGTTTCTGCTCTGCCATCCTTAGTATGTTGATTTGTCATTTTCTGTTTATTTCCTCATGGTCAAAAAATGGCTGCAGTAGCTCTAAACATCCTGAGTACAGATGCAGAGAAAGGGAGGGGAATTATGCTATTTGTTTCAATTTTGTATTTTTTTAATCAAAGAAGCAAAATTCTCACACAACAAATTCTCCCCTTACATATATGATTGGTCAGAATTGGCTACGTAAGAGGTTAGGGAAGTTTTAGTGGAATGAATTTATCATCACTATTTCAAATCAATTATTATTAAGCCTTTGGGGTTTTCATGGGTTCTACTTTTCTTGAGATTGGAATAGCCCGATCTGCTACTTAAACAAATCAGTGTCTGATAGGACAGAATAGATTGGAGGATGGAGATGGAGGAAAGAATGATGCCTATTAGATGACCAAAGTTTCTGTTACTACCTTCAACTTTAATACATTCTCACCTGAAACTAATGCTTTATCCTTAATGTTAGAGTGAATGAGGATGCATTTTAAGATTTTCTTTTTGTTTTTAATTTTTTTGGTGACTTGTTTTTTTTAACAAAAGATTTTCCATCTTTCATTTGTATTTAGAGACATTTCATTTAAATATAAACCAGATTCTCTTGGCTAATGAATCTTTCTATTTTTAGTTTCCTGATAGTTTCTTACACAAACTCCAACTGGCTAGCTTTCAGATTTAACTCAGGGAAGATCGAAAGGTGTTTCATATTTGTCAAAGTAGCCCAGTCAAATGGTTTGATTTCAAATATTGTTTTACAAGATGAAATCAGTTATCTACTTTAAAAGTTCGATTTATTTATGACTATGTATTAGTCTTCTAAATGAATCTTCAGAGTCTAAGTTGGTGATGCATTGTACAACCTTAAGATCTAGAATATCCACTCACCATAATGGTAACTCAGACCAAGACTAACTCTCCTGACAGAGACAGTTTAAACATTTTACATGATACTTAAAGCACTTTCCTAAATGTAGCAAAAAACTCACAAGATAGTGTAAAATTTCTGAGTTAATATCTGTGAGAGATGTGAGCCTAGTATTTGGGATAGCTTTTGCCTATAGGGCATTTGCTGATTCAGAAGCGGTTAGCAGCACTTCTGTGAGCCTCTCAGGGCAAAGAAGAGCAAAGTTTGAGTCTACAGCCAGAATAGGGTAGAAGTCCTGGTAAACCATCCCATATCCTAGGTAAAAGGAAAGTAAAAGAGCCTTCACAGAAACTGCATACCAGCTTTGAGTCACCTGAGTGGCCCCCAAAATCTGAAGCCATGGAAAAATGAGAGGGGACCTTGTACTGCTGTACATCTTTGCACATCTGACAAAAGCAATTTAGAATCTTTTTCAAAGGGAGATAAAGTCATCCTAGATCTTCTTTCTACTAATAATTTTTCATGTGCAATAGCCAGCACACTATCAAAGACATGTATGCACATGAGATAATATAACATAAATGCGATACAGTATGAATAATGGACAACGGAAGCAAACACTAATATGGTAGATTGGTAAACAATTATGATTACTAAGCTCATGGGGATAAAAGTCAAACGTAAAGCTCTTAGCAAAGAAGTGCAAACTATAAAAGGTGACATTGCAAAAATGAAAAAGAACCAATTAAAGTCTTTAGAACTGGATAAAATATAATAGCTGAAATTAAGACCTAGTCAAATTAATGTCTAGTCTAGTGCTAGACATTAGACAGAGATGAAGAGAGAAATAATAAACTAGAAGATAAGTCAGAAGAATCTAGTTGGGGGGGAAAAGTACAGATAAGCAAAAGGATGGAAAATATAGAAGAGAGGTTAAGACACATAGAGGAGGCTTATAAAAGGTATAACATACATTTAACTGTAATCTCAGAAGGGAAAGTGAGAGATAAATGGAACAGGAGCAATAATTAGACAGCTAATGACTAAGACTTTTCTCAAACCAATGAAAGATATCACATTAATAAAAACAAGAATCCTAGGGAACCCAAACAACTGAGTAGAAATAGAGAAATAAATAGACATACTAATCTAAAAAAAAATAAAAATAAAGGGGAAATGTTACGATCAGCCAGGAGAGTGGATAGGGGAACAGATTGCCTTTTAGGAAGTGGCACACTGAACACTGACTTTTCAACAGTGATAATTAGAAGGAGAAAAAACAATGGAATGGTATCTTTAGTCTAAAGAAAGAAAATAACTACCAACCTGAGACTCCATACTCTCCTAAAATAGTCTTTAAGAATAAAGGTGAAATAAAGCATTGAAACAGAAAAGGGGTCTTCAGGAGAAGTTCAAATGGGCCAGAAACAAAATGTTTACCTCACAGATTTGCCTGCAGTGGGCAATTCTCCACCATTTGTTTCCTCTCCCATTTGGTATGGTGCCAGGTACAGTATCTTCTCTTCTCTTTGGTAAAGTCTATAACCCATCCCATAGAATTCAACATACAAAAGCATGTGAACAAAACAAAGTCTAGGTCAAAGGCACGCCCAGCACGGCTGTGTTTTTCCCCCCTCCTATGTTCATGAGTAGAGCTTTCCACCTACATGAGATATAAATACACAGTTTTCTATTAACTACTGCCATATCCCAGCATGCAGCTGGGCTTGAGTTAACAAACTGTAGCATGAGGCAATAGATAGGAGCAAGTAAAACCTCAAATATGATCGAGTCATAGTCATGGAGACAGGAAAATAAACCCAAAGACAGGTGCTGGGAGGAGTTCAGTCTGACAAACAAGGTAAAATATAAAATGTAATAGTCCAAACAAGTTGTAGGAAAAAGGGAATCCTGTATAAAGTAGTTAGAGTATCCCTGCCAGTGGGCATATGGGGCATTCAGAAACAGATGCCACTCAGCACCTGAGCAAGACTCCGATATAAAATGTGAATTATATCAATCACATGGTGCCAGAGTTAAGAAATCCAGCTCTGTGGTGGGGTAAACCTGGGGCTGAGCCTGAATGTTGCCATTTTCCAGCAGTGTTGCCTTGGAGAAAGTGAACTTTCCAGCTTTCGTGTCTTTAACTGTGAAATAGTGATAATAAGAGTACCTGTGTCAGATTTGTTGTTGGGTTATTTGAGATTATGTAAGTGACTGGCTTTTCATATAGAAAGTTATTGATTCATGCTAGCCCTAATCAAAATGATGGTGGTGGTGAGTGCTGAAGATGGCATCTGAGCTGTACATGTACATTTGAAAATATTTCTATATATCTGGGTAGTCATTAAAGTCACAGAAGTAGGTGTGATCACATAAAATAACATTTTCTAGAGAAAAGGACCAAAAAATTCTTTAGGAAACATCACCATTTAAGGGGCAAATAGAGATAAGAGAGGAAAAGAAGATGAAGAAGAGGCACTCAGAAGTAGGTGGAGAACCAGAGAGAGTGGTAGTCTAGAAACGAGGAGTAAAGCCAATTTTAAGAGTGGGTGATCAAAGGTACCAAAGGTATCAAATCCGGCAGAAGTCAACTAGGAAGAGGTTTGAAGTAAAGCCACTGGATTCAGTCTTTGATAACCTTGGAAGGAGCAGGATGGGCATGGGTAGTAGTGGAAGACTCTAGATCACAATGGCTTAGGAGGGGCAGAAGCTTCTTAGCTTTTTCCTGGAGAAAAAGTTATGGCAGTGAGTGGTATAAGGGAATAAAAGGCTATGACCAATGGAGAGTTGTTTCTTGTTTTTTGGATTTTTTTTTATAATGATAGAAAAGTTTGAGCATGTGGAGTGGCAAGGTGCTGATGGGAAAGTAACAGCTGAATGTAAGAGAAATGGAGGGGTACCTCCATGGAATCAGTCAGTTAAGCGTCTGCCTTTAGCTCAGGTCATGATCCCACGGTCCTGGGATCGAGTTCCATGTCAGGCTTCCTGCTCATAGGGAGACTGCTTTTCCCTTTTGCCTTTTGCCACTGCCTCTGCTGTGTTCTCTCTTTCTGTCAAATAAATAAATAAAATATTTTTTAAAAGAGATAAATGGAATAATTGATGAAGTCATATTCAAGTTAGAGACCTGAAGAAGAGATAGATTGATCCTATAGATTTCATATTTTCAGGATGAGAAATTAAAACACATGACTAACCCCAACGATATATAGTTTTCTTTGGTTTGCAAATTTATTTATATTGAAACTTATAGAAATCACACGTAAGCTAGGTCACTTTTGTTTGTATAATTTATAAATTACCTTTTTAGAAAAAGATAAAGTAATGTGAAGAAGGACTATTCTGGTAACCTAGGGTAGAGATCAGCTGTGTGTGGTTGCCAAGCGGACCCAGTTACAGGATGGGAGGCCTGCAGAGCTTGGAACCAGGCAGGCAGTGTCCTGGCGAGGCTGGAAGCTTGGCTTCAAGTTACAGTTAGTTGTCTGGGGGTTCATGAAGGCAAGCATTGAGGCACCAGCCCTCTATCGTTTATAGCTAGATGGACACTGGATGTAAAACGTGCCCTACAGTCCAATATCTTACATAACATCTCTGCAGTTTAAGTTCATACAAAGCCAGTCATTCATTCTGGAGGCATTCAATTTAATTTCTTGGTCCTGTTGCTTGGACAAAGTCATTAGCAAAGAGAAAAATATTCAGCTGCCGATGATGTTGCCAGATAATGTTTGTGTTCATGGGACTTTTAATAGAGCTCAAGTGTACTTGTTGAATGCCGAGGTAAATTATGGCTGGATGGGACCAGGAATCATGTTTTTTAAACTTCTGTAACAGTTTGGGTCATCAGAAGAGGAGATATTAATTTTAATAGACATTATTGCTAATAGTCACAAACACATAGGTACATAGAATGGTAAGTTTGCAACAGGAGAGATTAGAGATAATTTACTGTCATGTGCTGATTCTTTTGGTAGTATTCTTATTTTGAAAAGAAGAGCATCAGGATCAAGACGTGGCAGAGGGGCGCCTGGGTGGCTCAGTCAGTTAAGCATCTGTCTTCAGCTCAGGTCTTGATCCTGGGTCCTGGGATGGAAGTCTGCTTCTTCCTCTCCCCCATGCTTATGCTCTCTTCCCTATCTCTGTTGCTATCTCTGTCTCTCTCAGCTGAATAAATAAATAAAACCTTAAAAAAAAAAAGACCTAGTGGAAATTAATAGCAGGACCAACACCAAAATATAAGCAAGCCTACAATAAGTATTCCGATAAGATATAAAAATTTCAGTGTACATGCAAGGAACTGAATTCCAGAATAGAGGACAACTAAAAAATAGGAGAGGATAAAAACCAGGGTTCTTCTGCAGCCATTTTAAATTTTCTTTCAGATGAACGCAGACTTCATTTATCAATATAAGAAGGAGTGTTAGGATTCCAGATGAGGTGGAAGGTGTCTTTGCCTTGAAGTCAGGTGATCTAGGCTATACCCACCCATTCAATCTTTGGTGTCAACTACGCCCCAGACCCTGCTAGGCACTAGTGTCCGAGCATGGCTCTGCCACTCGATCTTTTCAAGGCTGAGGGATCTGAGTTTGCTCATTTATAAAATCATGTGCCTGGCAAACCCACGCTGACAGAGGATCCAGTTAGGAGTCGTGTCTGTGGGTAGGGAGAGCAGCACGAGGTGGGATGTGAAGAAACAGACACTGCGGGGCAGGTGACATCAGTGTGGTTCACTCCAGAGGTCACAGTCCAACCTGCACAACAGACTTGCTAAGCTTGGGGTTCCACTCTGGGGTGCAAGACTGGCCTTGGGTAGGAGGTTATCTCCATACTCCACTTGACGTGCAGAAGAGAGCTCTTCCTGTAGCAGGTCTGGTCCCCAGTGGTCCTAAGTGGAGGCCAGTTAAGTACACAGGGAACCCCAAGCCATCTCTCTTGGCTTTGTGGAAGTAAAGGCAACATTTAGCAAGAAGAAGAAATGGATGAAAAATTTTAAATGGAACAGTAATACACAGCCTCCATCCCCTTTCATATAACCAGTAGCAATAGTCTTTGTATCCCAAAGGCAGCAATCTAGTGCATGAATCACTAATGGATGCATGGCTGGATGAATGAATAAATGAATTCATAGTCTCTATTCCCGCAATAACCAGTGCTTTTGTGGAAAATTGCAGACGACACATTTGGGAATGTGTTGTGCTGATTTCACTCTCTGGCACATTTATTGATATACAATCTCACTATTTTGAGCCACATGAGAGCTTAGATAACACCACAGAAGCGTGTTTTCTAGAATTTCATGCTGCTATCATGAGAAAAGGGAGAGAATCTGAATTTTCTGACTTCTTTTGAAATGGTGGTGGCATCGTGGGGAGCTAATCAGAAAGCTCAACCGGTGCTCAGATTTCAACTAATTTGGTAATATGTTTGCAGTCTCCACTCAGTCCCCTTTGAGTGGCTGTGTAATTAACCTCAGGCTCTCCTGAATGACACATTGTGAGTATTTCTCGCTAAGGCAGCAGTGGGACCCACTGGCTGGGCATGACTCTGTATGGTCAGCACGAAAATGGCTCCATTATGTTGCCTTTCATGAAGGCTGAGTATTAAAGTGACCTCCGACTGACAGTGTAATTGCTTAATTAGAGTCTCTCTTCCGAGCCTTAAATCCATGTAGCCCTGCAAGCTCTTATCGATCTCTGAGAAATGCTGGTGGTAGCTCAGTGGGAGAGCAGGAGAGGTCAGTTCTGTAGCTCCTGTGGGGCCCTGGAGCCTCCCGCCCTCTGATTTCAGCATCCTCTTTGCTCAGCACAAAGGAATGTCTGCCTTGTGAGAATTGGTCAGAAGCAGATAAAAGCAAGCAGAGCACAGTCCAGCTCCAGCCCCTCAGTTTGGAGAAGATATACATTAGGGCTAACAGAGCCTAGTACAAAATAAAAAAAAAAAGTGCACACGATGAGTAACTGTTTTCTTTCTGAAGCTTTTTGTGCCAATCTAGGAGAAAGAAAACAAAGTGTGTGATTTGAAGTGAAGAAGACCAGACCCCCTACCCCCATCCAGAGCTGCAGTGTCTGCTGTTCATGTGACAGTAAGGCGCGGGGAAGAGCAGGACAAACAGAACACTGAATCCATATTTTATTTTATTTTTTTTGGACGCTACCCATTATGTGTTTTCTTTTAAAACAGTGATCTTTCCCAAAACAGCAAATAGATACAGGAATAATAGAACTCAGGGCTTCAAAGAGACAATGGAAGCAATTCTTTAAATATTTATTGTTTTACAAATAAATCCATGACAAAAGTCAGTCTCTCCCTGCCTCCATTTCTTCCCTTCCTCCCTCCTTTTCTCCCACAGAAAGTTCAGTGTCCATTTGATACTCGAGGATGATCTCTGATGATTTCTTTAAAACGTTTTATTCTGTGACTTGCTTTTGATAACCTGCTTAGCCATTTTGCTTTCCAGTGCCAAATTAGTCACCAAAAGCTGTGCCGATACTTTCCATGCCCAAAGCAAAGCATAATTGAATTGAAGCCACAGTTCTCAATCTGCGGGCACAGGCTTTGTTTTGTTTGCATTTCTGCTCAATCTCCCCAAATGCTTGTGTATTCGTGAAAACAAAATGAGCTTCTTGGATTTCTTTTCCTATCAACATTTCCAGTAATTTTTGAGTCACTGCTTGCACCAATGACAAATGACTAGAGGTTATAATCTCTAAAAATTGAAGACCGGTTGCAATAATGTAGAGCAAAGGAATAGGGGTGACAAAGTCCTGAGGTGAGATGTGTGGCTGTGAATTTAACCTAGTGTCTAATCTCAGAGGCACAGAGTTGGCAAGCGTCACTAACTGAGGAACCCCACACTTCTCCCACCACCACCACCTCCACCCCCAAGGAAAGCTGCTATAATGAGTAACATTTCATTTCCTTCCTCACAAACACTTATGACTTTAACAGCTTGGATATTTTCCAAAGGGATTCCCCTCCCTATCACTTAATATTTCCTTTATCTTGGAGAAGTTTCCATTCCAAAACGGGAATTCCATGAGCAACTACACCACCACGTGTAGCATGTGAAAATACTTTACAGGCTCCCATCCGCTAAACTGCCTTTTTACGCCAATGTGAATGATCTCTTCTGTCCCCCCCAAATATCTTGTCCTTCACCCTGATAATCTTTATGGCCATCCAAAACGGTAGACATGTGTTGCAAGGAGTTAACAACAAAATAAAAGGTAAAGACTGGGTTGAAAATCAAATGAAGCCAGAGCCCAGGTGGGAGAAGAAGCCATGCTAGACCAGACATGTTGTGGTTTTATAGGCCAAAAAAAGGACAGGAAGTGAATTTATCTCTGAATCTCAGAAGAAAACTGAGTTTAGGAATCAGGGCTACAAATTTTAGGTTTATTTACTGATCCTGGACACTCTGCCCTTGTAACATCGTCTGCTGAATTAGCCATGCTGGGAATCCCTGCATGTTCAGTGAGATGGAATGCATGACAGGTGCTGACTGCTCTGAAATCCATGGGGGCCCCAAATAAGACTTTCTAAAATGCCACTGAGGATGCTTTATTGCAGGTCTAAATACATGAGACACTTCCATTCTATCTCCTGAGCTCCCATGGACATCTCGCCTAGCTTCAGAGAATCATGATCTCTCAATATTCTATTCTCAATTAATAAAACTTGATTTTCACCTTTGCAGTTGGTTTCATGATAATTGATCAGATGTCCCATGGATGGGATTCATATATTGGCTCTACACAGCTTAGTGTGTGACTGTGAGCAAGTGCTGTTTTCTGAGCCTTAATTTTAGCAACTGTAAAGCGGAATTGGAAGAATTGAAAATTTTTAAATGTAAAGTGTCTGGTACAGATAAATGTTAATTGCAGTTCCTCATTTTTCTACTACTACTACTACTACTACTACTACTACTACTACTACTTCCATTAATACTAATACTATGTTACAGGTCTTATCTTTTTAGAAACTGTGAGCTATATGTAGATAAAATTGGATCCGTGATCTAAAGTTCATTGCTAACTATCATCATTAGTTATGAATATTCATTTTATCTTACCTCAATATTCTTTAAAATCTTAAAATATCTATTATAAATTTTTCACACATTCTCCACTCTATAATCTCAGTGAATTGTATCACCTCATAAAAGTGTTGTTTAATACCTTCCAGAAGATTCACAAATAAGTTCAGAAGGAAAAAAGTAGTAGTGCAGAAAATGAAGCCAAGGGATGCCTGGGTGGCTTGGTGGTTGAGCGTCTGCTTTGGGCTCAGGGTATGATCCTGGAGTCTGGGGATCGAGTCCTGCATTGGGCTCCCTGCAAAGAGCCTGCTTCTCCCTCTGCCTATGTCTCTGCCTCTCTCTCTCTCCCTATCTCTCATGAATACATAAATAAGATCTTTAAAAAAAGAAAAAAGAAAAGAAAATGAAACCAAGAGCATATTCATACACACATATCTATTCATAAACATTCATAATTTGTTTGCATGGGAAGCTCAGTTCTGAAGCTCAGGCCAAACACTGTTGTACTTTGGGGATTATAAAACATGCTGTGTATTTGCCTTTGAATTAAAATAGTTTCCTCTTACTCTAGCTTGTAATAGTTTTAACCCACACATTTAATTGGTGTATTTCCTCCCTAAGCAAGATGCAACTTCGTAAAACCAGAAAATAGGAGATGCAGTGGAAATGTTTTCCTAGTACTTCCTCCTCTCCAACATGATCTGAGGGAATATATTCCAGTTTCTGGAAAGGAAAATGCAAACATTACTGTGGAAGCTAGTGTTCATTTTCCTCTCTCAGTCATATGTTTCAGGCTGTGAGTGCTGACTATTTCAGTGAGGTGATCCTGAGTCACTCCGTCCGCCAGAGTATGGATCAGAGGCCAGCAGGCTACAGGCTCAGTGCTCTGCCTTGCATCAGATCAGACACCTGTTCTTTTGCTCTAAGCAAAGCATCAGTGATTGCTTGTCTTTATCTAATGCAATATTTTAAAGGATGGGAAAACTCAGCTTTCTTGTATCACATTTTACATTTTATAAAGAGCATGCTACAGGGGCAGTTACTGGGGACTTGAGCTAAAGGAGACACAAATTTAGGCAGGGAAAACTTCAGGCTGCCATGGTAACCAAGGTGAGAGGTGATGAGGTCCCACACCCAGAGGAGGCCCTGCAAGGGGAGTGGCAGGAGGAATCCAAGAGAGACTTTGGAGAAGGAATTGACAGGACAGAAAGATCATTTTGGCTTTTGGGGATATGGGAGAGGTCTAAAAATACTGGGCAACTGGGTGACCTGCTGTTGGCATTTTCTGAGGCAAGAACTGAGAGTGAAGGAGGATTTAGGGGAGAGGATATAACTTCAGTTTGAGACGCTGATGTTCAAGGTTTGTGGGGTCATCCAAGCAGTGATGTCTGGAATGCCATTGGATATATAAGCCTGGAGCCTGGAGAGAGGTCTATAGTTGGAGATAGTAGCCAACTAACAAATGCCTTGGAGATCTTAAAACAGAACCCGTATCTATTTAGCTACATTCCTGTCAGGTGGCTAAAGGCCAGATTAAGTGGCATTGCTATCCATCTAGCTTAGATACTGTCATATGAATAACATTATTTTCTTGTCTTTGTACAGCATCATTTATTTACATGTCTGACTGGTACACACTTAAACATTTCAAATAAATGGTATTTAAAACTTTAACATGTTCCTCATTTTAAATTTCTAAAGTATAGAAAAGAAGAAAAAAGAAACTAATGCCATCTATAATATTGCAATATAAGGATAAACTGTTAAACATTTTGGCTTAATTTCCTACACAAACCTACCTATCCAAACACACATGCACACTTACACACACATAAATGCGGACAGTTAAGATAATACCACACATCATTTCATATCCTACTTTTTCCACTTAGCATTATTGAATATGTTTCTCCTTAAAAATCATTTCTTTGGCTATATAATCAATTATATGGACATACTAGAATTCATTTAACCACTAGCTTACTATTGATCACTTTGATCGCTTCTTTTTTTTTTTATAATCTATCAAGAGCATATATATATATTTTAAGATTCTATTTACTTATTCATGAGAGAGAGGCAGAGACACAGGCAGAGGGAGAAGCAGACTCCATTCCAGGATCCTGGGATCACACCCTGAGCCAAAGGCAGACGCTCAACCACTGAGCCACCCAGGAGTCCCTCAAGAGCATATTTTTATGTGAATCTTACTCTGCATATCTTATTATTTCCTTGATACAAATACTCTTTTCTTTACTGAACACTCTGTTATGAAACATTTTAAGTATATAGAAAATTATAGACTGTATTAATGCATGTAGAGTATATAATGAACAAAATCATTTCACTGTCCAGACTTGCCCAAATCTAATACTGTGCCATATCTGCTTCAAGTTCTTTTTGTTTCCAAAAGAAATGAATTGCTCAAGAGACCATGAAGTCCCATGTGTAGCCCACACTGATACTAATTCTTAATCTAATCTTGGAGGAGACCACTTATGAGAATTTGGGTTTATTATTCCCATGGCTATTTTATACTCTTCCAATTTTTTATACTTTTTCATATACAGGACACAATACTATTTTGCATGTTTTAAAAGTTTACGCAAGTAATACCATACAATACAAGATCCATCCATTTGCTCTTTTCACTCAACGTTCTATTTTTAAAAGTTATCTATGTTGTAATGCATTCAGCTCTAATGCATTCTTTTTGCCACCATATGGTATTCCATTTCATGAGTATACCACAAGTCACATACCCATTCTCCCATTGATGTACATTCAAATTGCTTGCAATATTTGGCTGTTGCAATTCTTAGGGCAATGGACATTCTTATACATATTTCTGAATGCAATAATGCAAGAGTTTCCCTAGGGGAGACACACTGAAGTTAAAGTGCTAGCTTTTACATTTACTCTGTGTTGCCAAATTCCAATAAAGTTGTATGTATGAGAATTCTTATAACGAATTGGAGAAACTCACCTTCACATTCATTCTATATACTTTCCATTAAACTTTCAGTACATGGTCTTGGTCTTATTTGATCTTTACAATGATAAGGCAGGGAAAGAATTCTCTACTCCCACTTTTAAGCTGCTAAAATGATAAACAGAAGCTTCTAACATGCCTTGGCGAGAAAACAAATACCATAGGTCAACCCAAGAGTCAGGTCTAGGTGACCTGACTTCCAGGTGTTCTGACCTTAATTAAGGTCTCTGTTTTTCCCATATGTTCTGAATCTAAAGATCGGTATGCTGCCCATTAGGCCTTACTTTGTCCCATGGAAAATATCAGATGGGCCAGAATCTGTGCATAGCCTGTCAGCAAAAGTCTTGCAACTGAAAACACTTGAATGGCGTGGTTTGAGCTGATCATGGATGTGGAAAGCCATTTTTAAAAAAGATTTATTTATTTATTTGGTGGAGGGAGAGGCAGAGGAAGAGGGAGAGAGAATCCCAAACAGACTCTGTCTGCACTGAGCATAGAGTCCCATGTGGGGCTGAATCGTATCGCCCTGAGATCATGACCTGAGCCAAAACCAAGAATCAGATACTCAACCGACTGTGCCACCAGCTGCTCTTAGGTTGTCAACATCCACTGAGGCTCCACTTTTGGAGTATTTATGAAGCTGTGTTGCAGAGTGGGGCAGGTATTTTAGGGAAAGTGTTTAGGGAGGAACATAGATTTAAAATCACTGCATTTCCTGAACTAGGCTGGATACTTTGGTATTAATGGATCCTATAAACTCTTGAACAATTTGTAATAGCCTTACTTTCCAAAGAACTAAAGCAGAAACAAAGAAAGAAAACAGTGGGACTCCCCTTAAGGGTAACTGGATTCCCTGAGTGCTTCTACTGTGCCAGGAAGCACATACTACTGCAGTGACTTCTCCCTCCATCCCTGAGAGAAGCAACTATTAAAAGGCCAGTGAAGGTGTCACACTAGCTTCATTTCTCTGCTTTGCCCCCACAGCTCAGCCCACTCAGCATCTGCCCATCATCATGCCCTAACAACTCACTAGACCTCCAGTGACCCCCAAGTCACTAAGTTCATGAGTAATTTTGCTCCTTTCAGTAGAGTTTTCAGTGGTTGATCACTCCAGGTGTGGAAAAGGAGACTCAGAGGTCTAGGAAAACCACTATTTTCCATAATATTTTCAGAACTTTCTGTGTAGAGAAGTAAAGAGACAAGGGAGGAAGTCACCCCAATGGCCATTTCTTGCCACTATTCACAACCCTTTACTCTTACTTCTTATGGCCCTTACATTTCTCTCTCTCCCATGTTAAGAGAATGTTGGAATTTATAATTGTTTTCTTCATTTCTCCAAAATACCCTAAACTCGCTCTTTTGAGTAGCAGACTTTGACTAAATATTTCAAGCACTGGCAGGTGATTACTGCAAAGAGCAACATAGCAGTCAAGTTCTAATGTGATATCGGACATCCTTGTCTTTAAGACTCCATTGTCCATTCCTTCCACACTTCTTCATTTCGCAACATCTGCATTCGTTATCTATTGCTGCATAACAAATTTCCCCAAAACTTAGTGCCTTGAAACAACAGCATTGATGATTTCTGTCGTCAGCGGGATTCAGCAGATTTGATTCATGGCAGACAATGGGCTGGAGGCCTCCCTCAGCTCCTCACCAGGCAGGCTTCTCTGCTAGTATCTTCCAGCACAGCAGCTTGCTTCAGAGAGGCCCAGCAAGAGAGAGAGAGCTGATGAGATGTACACGCTGAGACTAGTGGCACCGTGTGAGGGGGCCCCAGTTGCCAGAGCTGATGCAGAGGGTCACCCAGTTAGGTTTTCATAACTGCCGTGAAGAAAGCCACCTAGAGGAGCTGCCCCAGCCTCTCCAGCTGATGAGAGTCCATCTTTCATAACCTAATCATGGAAGTGACATCCCATCACTTTGGCCCTTATCCGTTTATTAGAAGCAAGTTATTAGGTTCAGCTCACATTTGGGGAAAGGGAAGCAGTTATACATGGGCATGAATCACTGGGAGCCAGATCAGAAGCTGCCCTCACTGCCCATCCCCTATTCCCAGTTGGGTCATATCCATGGGTTATGTCCCTTTTCTGGGCTCCAAGCTCAACCATATTGTTGGACAAATCCCCACCTTGGGACTTCTTTCTGTTTTTGCTTCCATAGCTTCCTACTTTTACTCATTTCTTAAACAGCAATTTAGCTTTCTCTTTGTCTCACTTTAATAATAGAGACTAATACCTCTCAAGAACTTACTGTGTGCCAGGAAGCCCTGTAAGTACTTTGCATTTTTGCACTCATGTAATTCTGAAGAACAATATGAGTTATCTGCTTGTGTCAGTCACACATATTTCTATCATCAGTCACTATCTGGGAAGGCAAAAGTTCCCTTTATTTTCTCAAATTACCAGTGCTTAGGACTCTGACCCCAGGACTCTATACATGTCATCAGAAAAGGATGCTAGTCTCATACCTGAATGGCTCCCCACCCCAATGTCACTTTTTGCTGGAGTCGACACATATTACCTGTGAAAAAGGATTGATATTTCCCAAATCTCCTTAAGATATTAAACATCAACTATTAAAATTTGTAAATATTTGGCTCAGTTCTAACATCTGGTTAGAGCTTAAAGTATGGAGGGTTTCTGATAGTCCCATAATATCGTGTGTCCTGAATACTCTGGGTTTTGGGGACAGGTCTGATGTCCTTGGCCCACCTTCCACCTTCTGTGTTCTCCTGCTATGCTGGCAAAAGGCTGGCACAGCTAGTGAGAAGGGCACCAGGGAGCTATGCATGTGGTGTGGCCCATGCCCTGTGATTAGATCCTCCTCCACTGCCATTTGAGCCCAGAATGTAAAAAGCCTTCCCAGAAAGCAGCCCCAGTTGACCCCTTCCCACTGTGAATAGCCTCTTGTACCCACTGTCATGCCTGCTGTGCATGTATACATTCTGATCCATGAGAGGGAGGAGAGCTGTTTTTTAACTCTGGGCTTTCCCTCATTCTTATTCCCCTGTTCTTAGAGACCATATACTCTTACATGTGTAATTCATTTACTCATCTGTACATTGGGCATTTATTTTCTGTTATGTGCCAGGTCTTACTCTTTTAAAAAGTCTCCCGTTTTCATGTGATAAATATGTTTAGGTATTTTTAAGAAAGATTTGTCTATTTATTTTAAAGAGAGAGAGAGTGAGAGGAGTGGGGAGAGGGAGAGAATCTTCAAGCAGACTCCCTGCTGTGCACAGAGCCCAACACATTTCTTATAATGACCCTAAGATAAAGACCTGAGCCAAAAGTGAGAGTTGGGTCGCTTAACCGACTATACCACCCAGGTGCCCCAAGGTTAGGTATTTTGAATGTGTGTGTTGGAATCTGGAAATTTGATAAAACTCTGGGTATTTCGTAATGACACTGATTAACTTCTTGTAGGAATTCCCACTTCACCAGATATGCCTTTGTTTTTCGAGCCCCAGTGATTGTAGCTTTCAGTGATGGTGGCCACTTTTTCTTTTGTGGATTCAATTTCAAAACTTTACTAATGTAGTCGAGAAAAGAGTTAACAGAAATGTGCAGGTTTTGGGAATTTTGTTTTTGTATATTTCTCTGACTTTTACCACTTGAGCAGCAGTTCAGAAAACCAATTCTCAGGCCTAGAAAACTCTTGGCAGTAGACTTAAATAAGAATTACCTATCTATAAATTATGTGACTATGTTATATGTGTAGCCAATAATAATACAATTTTCTGGTTCTGCCTTGGGAACTAAATGGAACTAAGGGAAAATGCATATTGATAATTTTTATGACTTTAGAATATTAAATAAATGGGAGCAAGGTTTCTCATATTTTCTCCCTTGCAGTTTTTTTCGTATAACTTTATTAATTAAAACTTAAATTTATTTGATATTACAAGTGTTAGGAACAGTCTCAAATAAAAGAATTGCTATTCTAAACTGTTCAAAAAAATCAATTATTTCTTTGGTAATCTGAGGTCTCATACTTTCATAAAGTGACAATTACTTTAATACATACATAACTTAACTGTCATGAACATTTTAAAGAGAAGTGACCCAATATAACATAGAACTTGGGGGGAGAAGAAATAAGTTCCTGACTCTACTCCTCACTATCTGTGTGATCTTGGATGAATCACTAGTTTATATTGAATAAGACAATAATAGCTAGTACACTTGTTAAGTCTCACTTTCCTCATTAAAAAAAAATCATACTGTGTTGAGGACTAGGTTAGGATGTTTGTGATGGTGCTTATAAAATGACAACGTGCTAATCAAATGTAGGGTGCCACTGGTATATAATTTGGATTCAAGGACATTTGGAAACCTTCTCCCTCAGATCCGTTTCCTGCAAAGTAATGACCCAAAGCATATGAAGTGCAGCCAAGACCCTTTGATTCCAGGGTTGGGGTGGGAATGGGAGAAGTGGGAAACATGAAGACCCTCTGGAAGATGTACCAATTTGAATAAACCGCAGGGAAATGGCTCATTTGTATAATTTTCTGAATCTTTTAGCCTTAAATTTCTATCTGACTTTTTTTTTTGCCTTAAGAGGATTGCAGCCATTTGGAAAAGGAAGAAACAATACCTACTTACTCACTAGGCTTCTGAATTTGGGGGAAAATAAAGGAGACTAGAAGAGTCTTGCCTTTGTGAGTGTATGGACTTGTAAAAAATCTTCAAAGTACGTGTTGTTTCTATTGGTGGTGTTTTTTTTAAGTGGAGGGAGTCTATAAACCTCACAGAACTCCAGTGTTCCATTAAAGCATAAGAAATGCTGTACTAAACAAATAAATAAATCACCATGAGAGAAGCAATTGATTTATGTAGGTAGTCTTGACCACGAGTCAATTGGTATATTTTCCAGACTCCTAAGGCATTCTAGAAGGTATTCTTTAAAGCAAGACAGTATTAATATAAAATTACTGAAATCTTAGGATGTTATATCTGTGTAACATTAGGAAAGTATAAAGCCAAGTCTAGAAATAATAAAGTCTTGGATTAAACCAAGTGGCAATGTTTGTGAGTAGGTTGAAATATAAATGTAGATAAGAGGTTTTGTAATGATGACTAATATGTTGTTTTGAATACTGTTGATGGTGTTTAACATGTTCAAAAGAAGCAGTCAGACTAAATTGGAAACTATAATTTGACTTGGTTAAGAAAATGTAATTGAGCTTTTAATCAATTTTTTAAAGTAGGCTCCACGCCCAGCATGGAGTTTCAGCCTAGATCATGATCTCAGGGTTGTGAGATTGAGCCCCAAGTCAGGCTTCCTGCTCAGTGGGGAGTCTGCTTGAGATCCTCTCCCTCTGGCCACCCTCTGCCACAGCACATGCTCTCTCTCTCTCAAAAAAAAAAATAAAGAAAATCTTTAATCAATCAACCAATCAGTCAATCCAGGGATGTCACAGTGACTCTGACACAGGAACTTCCACTGGAATTCATATAAGTTCCCTAGACATGGTCAATGACTCAGACACTCCCAAGGACTATGTGATGAGATAATGAAATAAAACACTAGATCCAGCAAATGTGTTGTTTTCCACTCACTTTCCTTTTTAAAAAATTTTTTTTTAAAGATTTTATTTATTTACTCATGAGACACACACACACACACACACACACACAGAGAGAGAGAGGGAGGCGGGCAGAGACATAGGCAGAGGGAAAAGCAGGCTCCATGCAGGGAGCCCGACGTGGGACTCGATCCCGGGGCTCCAAGATCGCACCCTGAGCTGAAGGCAGGCCCTAAACTGCTGGGCCACCCAGGCGTCCTTCCACTAGCTTTCCAATGTGTAGATAGCCCATGGAATATGGGCCTTATACCTGTATATCTGAAGTTCTGAGTGACTATTTTCCATTGTCTTTTATAGGCATATGATGGTTTAAGCTCCACAACTACCCGCCTTGCCAGTGTGTGTGGAAGACAGCAGTTGACTAACCCCATCACCTCTTCAGGAAACAGCCTCTTTTTGCGATTTCAATCTGGTCCTTCCAGACAGGGCAGGGGCTTCCGAGCTCAGTTCAACCAAGGCAAGTACTTCCTGTATCTGTGTGTCTCCTCGAGGCAATGGCCATCTGTTCTGGAGTGTCCTCAGTGCTACAGTGAAATGAGGCCAGTCCTCAGAAATTGGTCCCAGTGTTCTACCTGACAGGTGAAAATTTAAATAGAATAAAGGAACTATCATTTGCAATTACTCCAACTGCTCATCCTTGAAGTTTACTCTTGTCTAACAGATCCTTTGGATCTGTGTATCTCTCAAGCAAGCTTTCAGATTAATACTTAAAAATGTTTTTTTTTTTAATACTAGAGTCATTATAAAAAAGTGTCCAAATTCATTCATTTGTAGATAAACTATGTCACACGTATCCAAGATTTTATGCTGGGAGGAGATACTCCATTATAAATTATAAGACATGTCATGTAGAGTCAGATTCTATTCTTCTGGGTAATTTCTAGTCTATCCTTCCAGGTCATTTTTGAATCCTACCATTATCCATCTAAGAAATCAATATTGTTTTCCATGGTTTTCATTCTTATATCACCACATCTCAGTTCATCCTACTTATCCTTTTCACCCATTGCCTTTCATCTGGCCATTCTTAGAAATTAACCCTTTTTCCTGCTGTCAGAGAGGGAACCCAGAGCTGGAAGAGTTGTTGATAGGCTTCAGTGTACCTCTGGGTTTTAGTCAGCTGGTCCTTGTCATTTCAAATAAGTGTGGTCTAATTAGTCACTTGATCTGTTTTGGGCTTGCTTGTATCCTATAGGAAAGAACCCTGCCTAGGAATGGTTTCTGGATCTAGATCTCCCAAAGATGCATTGTAGACTTTAAAGCAAGGCAGACTGCATAAATCAGTCACTCCCCAAAGAAAAGAATAGTTTCTGGACACTTTTCATTTTGCATTTAATTAATTACTTATGGTTTGCTTCAGAGTAAACAAAGTCCCCAGTATGTCTCCTCTGGATCATTATAAAGACTCATTGCCTAGCCCTTTCCCCATCTTCCTCCAAAGTCAACTCACAAAAGCCCCACTCTGGTCATGCCCTGGAGCACTCCATTAATCTGTCCTGGCTCTGCACTGCCTAGGGAATGGAGCCCCAGTTCCTTCAGATGTTACCCATGGGCCCTGGGACCTGCCCCAATCTTTTTTCCATCATCATTTCCAACACTGCTCGAGAGCGCCACACTTCAGTCAAGTCTGTGTAGTCACAGGCTTGAAGCTCCTCTTTGTCAGAGCTCAGGCTGTTGGCTCTCTGGATTACGCTAACTCAGCCCCAGTTCCTCCTTCAGCTACCATGTGGTCCGTGAGACACCCCTTACTCTCTCCAGCTGGCCCCAGACTTTCCTCTCTGCACTGCCACGGAGCCTTGTGCTTCTCTGATAATACATAGCCATTCTTATGCAGTCTTGTTCAATTAACTATTTCCAAAAAAAAAAAAAAAATAGAAGTTGCTCATAAAGAGGTTATCCTAATACCTATGATTTATGAGTGAGTTGAGTAAGTAGATCAATACTAGAGCTTTGTTTGAGTGATTCAGGCAATTCATAGCTATTTAATCTGTTGTTCTGTGCCACTCCTCACTTCCTGCAATTGATGAATATTATTATAAACCTACAGTGCATTTCCACATTCTCATGGTTTATGTGCAGCTTCCTTGGCAGAGTATTTCCTGGGCATGCATTTCAGAAATAGGAGAAAATCATATATGTTTATGCTTATAAAATCATTGTTTTGTACAGTCTGTAGAAATCAAAAGTATAAAACGTGTGTGTGTGTGTTTGTGTGTTTCTCAGTCTGCGGAGGCCACATCCTCACCAACTCATTTGATACTATATCCTCTCCATTGTTCCCTGCCAAGTATCCAAACAATCAGAACTGCAGCTGGGTAATTCAAGCTCAACCTCCATGTAAGTAACAAAAATTAAAAAAGAAAATGAATCCAGGATGGATGGTGTCTGTGGGAAAGTCCATCTATGACTAATGTTCTTATCTTCTTCATGGTAACAATTGATGGCCTTCCTCTTCTTTTTATGGAAGTTCCCATTCCTGGTCTACATGAGAACAAGAATTTCCTAATCTGATAGAAAAGTAATTTTTACTGTTTATTCTCAGTTAAAAAAAAAATTCAAGGTTCAAGACCTAACAAAGGGAGTGGAGAGAACTCTATAACCTTGCTGTATTTACAGGCATGGGAAATTGGGGGTGAGCAAAAAAATTGATAGTTTTTGACGCATGGGACTTGAATGTAGTAGATGCCCAGGACAGTTGCTAAATGACTAAATGAATAATAAGAACCATAGACTGAAAAATTAATAACTCATAGTTTGAGAATGCAATGCCATGAGCATATTGATTTTTGGTCAAAGTGGAAGCTAATTGTAAAACCTGGTCTCTCGTGCAATACAAGTATTAAAATTCTAGAACAGGCCTGGAAGAAACACTTTGTACGTGCTTATATTATTTTCCTTTTAAAATTACAGAAACTTATTTTTGACCTGGTAACAGCCTGGTGATAAGTATTACTGTCTACACTTAACAGACAGTGAAAATGAGGAGACCCCTGAGGACTCAAAGCAAAATGACTACAAACAGGGTGACCCTGGGGCCATATGAATCCTGTTTCAGATGAGTCCTGCCTTTCCTTGAGTTTTTCAGGAAAAATTCATGGTTTCAGACATAATGTAGGAAAGGCATTAAGTTCTTTGCTCTGTAATTAATGACCTTTTTGTGACAATAAGCAAATCACTTAAGCTAATGAGGTCCCCTTAACTAATCTAAAAAATGAAGAGTTTGACTTAAATATTCTCTACCACTTCTAGGGATATAAAGAGTAAACAAAAGAATGTCTTTATTGACATACATGTGATCTGGGCGTGGGTGAAGTAATCCTTAGCCAAAGAAAGTTGCCAGCCAGCCAGAAACTAAGCCTTCGATAAAGAAGCCCCCCTGCCTTGAGCTGAGCAGTTTTGCATGTAAGGATAATTTCCAATGAGTTGTAAAGCATTTAGATGAAAGATCTCACTGGTTCAAAGACATTAATAGGAAAAGATCCTATTCTGAAGATTAGGGGCCTTAGAAGAACAGCAAAAGAAAGACGTACCCAGGCACTTGCCATTCTGTAAGTAATTCAAAGCTTTCTTTATAAATGACTCCAAACCTCTTGGGCTCTGGCTTTGGCCTTCAAGTGAAAGGAAGAGAACTAGGCTATGCATACCAGGGTAGTGAGAGTGTCTCATTTACAAGTCAGGGAACTAATCTATTGAGAAATATACTTCGGAGAGGAACCCAGCAATGTCGGATATAAAAGGTGCAGAGACCAGATATTCCAATTAGACACTCCCATTGGTCTCCATAGAAGGAATATACCCAAGTGTTCTCTTATTTACTAATATCAGCATTTCAAATTTTACAGGCATTTTCAAAAAACACTGATTCTGTCCCTTTTCAGAGGAACCAGGTATGATGTCTCCCCTGCTGGAGAACCTGCAGAGGAGACGATCAGAGGGAATAACTCTCTCCCTGTATGTTTCGTTTGCCAGTACTATACTAGTCTCCTTTTCTTACAGTTAACCACATTACCCTCTCCTTTGACCACTTTGGACTTGAAAGCAGCACAACGTGTACACAGGACTTTTTAGAAATTTTGGATGGCGATTATGATGATGCTCCCCTCCGAGGTACAGTGGCATTTGCTCCTTTACATCTGTGGCCCTGGCTGGGTTTCATTTATATACTGACATATGCATATGCTGTCATTCAAGGTTAGAACATCTCCAATAGATAGAAAGGGCAGCATAAGCCAAGTAAAAATAATTAGAGGGTAGGAAACAGGATTTAATATGGGGTTCAAGAAACACAACTTGTTCATAGTCGGGGACATGAATGGTTTCTGTATTTGCCTCTTAATTTAAAAGTTGCAACTGCTTCAGATAGCAGTGAAACACACTCCATTCTAGCATTCGATAGCATTCTGTGAGAAATTTCTTGTTAATATATGACCAGTTCCTGTATTCAGATTGAGCATGTTTCTTCTGGTTTTGTCCTCAGTAGAAACAATAGATGAACGAATGAATGAAACGACAAATAAATAAAGCAAAAAATAAAGCAACAAACTTACACACTGGGATTCTGATTGTAAGGCATTCCCCGTAAAATTACAGGTTGCTGCTATCTTGGTTCTGAAATGTTTTCAAGTAAAATCATCTCAGATTATTTAAACTTTCTCTGTGAGTGACTCATAGTTGAACTTTATCGTATGAGTTTTTTATCCTGCCCTAGAAGACAAGCTGTTTCAGAGGAGGGACTTTGTTTTGCTCACAGTGCCCAGAACAGTGCCTGAGACAATAGTGGGTACTTGAATACTTTCTGCGCTCTGCATTCCCAGTTGCAAGGCTTGGCATATTTATCTGTGAGCACTTGACCAAGGTATATTATTTAACACTTACTTAGCACTTAACTTGTGCTGGGTACTATTCTAAGAACTTTATAAATAACTCAGTTAATCCTCATACCCTTATGATAAAGGTTTCATTATTAAGGATAGTCCTGCTTCTCAAGTGGGGAAACTGAGGCACAGAGAATTTAAGTGACTTGTCTTAGGTTGTGCAGCTAGCAAATGGCCAACCTGGGAGTTGAACCCATGTATTCTGGCTCCAGCATCCATCTTTCTTTGTTGTTGTTGTTGTTTTACTATAACACGTTGTGTTAATGCATTTCTTTGTGCAGGATCCTACTGTGCCAGAGATTTTAGCATTAGTTATGTTTGGAGCCCGGCATCTAGATTTTTCTTATCTCCCTCTAATGCTCTTCAACATGTTTATAAATCATCTCTCCTATGTTTTATTTACACAAGTTTTAGTTCTCAGGCATCATCTCAAAAACCAGCCCTGATTTAAATTTTCCAAATAGTGATGTCTTCTTTTTGCTTTGGTGTCTTGTGGTTACTAGAAATAATAGCCTGTGCCATGTGCCATGTCATGGCTCATTCTCCTTGTCATTATCTCATTTAGGCCGCTACTGTGGCACTTCCATGCCGCATCCCATCACTTCCTTCAGCAGCGCTCTGACGCTGAGGTTCGTCTCTGATTCTAGAGTGAATTCTGATGGTTTCCATGCTACCTATGCTGCATCATCATCAGGTAAGATAAGTTGTTAGCAAATGGTGCTAGTAGGTTACGAGAAATGTGGTAGACCTTCTTGGTATGGTATTTAGGACTGTTATACCTTCAGAACCAGGAGCCAGCTTCCAGAGATCACCTCAGTGACTAACCTTATTGTCTTCCCAGTTAGGTTAACCTACTTGTTGTAAATTCTATCGGTAGTAAACTCTGTACCACATCTTTCTTTGATAGATGCTTGGAATATTTCCATACCTTGGCTATTGTGACTCGTGCTGCTAATAGTGAGCCCCAAAAGGAGGGGGAATTGGTCAGGATGATCTTGCAGTGATCAGTGTTCTTCTTCATGACGTGTCTATTAAGGCAGCCCCTGACCGGCAGTGTCCAGTGGCATCTCTTATGAATGGACAGCCACTGTTCTTCCATCTTCCTGGCCTCCCAGCTGGGCTCAAGCAGGTCTGGGTATTGTCACTGATGGCAGGACATATGGTGGCATGTAGGCAGGAGGGGAAAGGGGAGCCACCCAGTGCTGGACCTGCCAGCCAGGGATGTGCTGTTTGTCAGTTTCTGGCTTCCTTGTTCTTAGCAGTTAAAAGCACAGGACATCTAGAAGATTTGTGTGTGTGTTTCAGTGCTCTCTTGAGAGGAAAAACCTGGAATACTGCCTTCTGTTCAAGGCCAGCATCGAAAATCATCCTGGTCAGAATACTGAGCAGTTGTGGGATGCTAATGTGTCTTTTATTACATGAAGTTATAGTTCACAGCGAGAAAAGGCTTTTAGAAGAGTGACTACAGAGTCCTTCTGATTGACCATATCCTGTGGCTTATATTTTCAGTCCTCAGAATCTTTTCCTTATTATATATATCATGGATTTTTTTTTTTTTTTACTAGAAAAGGAACTTGGATATCCTTTGATGCTGCTAACTGCCCCTCTAGTGTTCTTTCTCCTTCATCTTAGGGTATCTTGCATTCGATCTTTGTTCTGGCGCTCACTTTGTTTCTCTTTTCTTCCAGCTTGTGGTGGAACCTTCCACATGGCTGAAGGCATCTTCAACAGCCCTGGCTACCCGGAAGTTTATCCCTCTAATGTGGAATGTGTCTGGAACATTGTCAGTTCCCCTGGCAACCGGCTCCAGCTGTCTTTTATGTAAATCTTTTTTTTTTTTTTATGGTGTATTGTTTCAATGTGAATGAATCCGCAGGAAGGAAGCATGGTTACTAACAGCATGTGTGTCCAAGCAACTGTTAGAGAACATGGTGGGAACTTTAGGAAGTCTGTTTCCAAATTTCCTCTGTTTGATCATAGTTTGGGTTATAAATGGCATTAAAATTCTCTTGAGAATGGTTCTAGAGCCCTGCCTAACATTATGGGAAAGATACACATTAATTTGTGGAATGTTTATTTGCAGAGAACAGTAATTTTATCTTTTAATGAATTAGACACATTTAGAGTCTTCCAGAGAAATATTAACATTCTTTCTTCCAGCAGAAATACACATCACAATGAAGCCTTCCTTTCCCTATATACCATATTGCTACCCCAATTCACCTTGCCATCTATTCTACTTCCAGAAGAATGATTTTGGAAGTTTTTAGGAACTTAATGGTTGATTTGTAAAATCACTCGTATGTTCCCTATTGAACTATAAGACTTTTTGAATATGGACTATGGATATGGAATTAGTAGCAGAATGCTGCCACATTTAGAGTGGTCTTAGATTAAATTAAGTGACAATAATATGTTTTTTGAGATGTAGATAGTGAAAGGACATGGTAAGTGACATGAAACTTTTTAATCATTCAGTAGAGAGGTTACCTGTGACATGCCATACTGGTAGTAGACACAACAAATATGGGGTGAAATGATTTGGGTATTTATTTATTTATTTATTTATTTTTTTTTTTGATTTGGGTATTTAAATTGCCATCTTAAATTAAAAGTTACTTATTATATCATCACATATTATTATGCATTGTTTGGGATTCTAATTCTGTTTTTGAAGGAATAGAATAAATAACCTACCATTGTGAGAAGAGGATTGTTTTGAGGATACTGACATTTATTCAAAAAGTAAAAAAAAAAAAAAAAGTCTTGTTCCTTCTCCTAGACATGCCATTCTGTACATCAAGAAGGGATTTTATTTTTATTTATTTATTTTAAGAAAGGATTTTAAAAATGAAAGAACAGTCCCACTTGTGGACCACGTTCAAACATCTGAATTTGCTTTCATTCAGTCCATCAATCAGACAGTGCATCTTAGGGAGTACGAGTGGCATTGTGTTAAAACAAAGACACCCCCTGTGTGTCTGAAAGGCAAAGTGAGGTTAAGCTACCACATGGGAAAGAAGTTTCTGTTCTCTTTTGTTTTTACTAAAAGCTCAAAGTTCTATGTGGGAAGATATCTATATCTATATATAAGTTTTACTTGATATATATGTCTTCATGTATTCAACAAATATTTTTAAGGCCCTACTGTGTGCTCACATAGTAGTCAGCACATGTGACTCCCAGGCCGGATGTTTTATATATAATAATGAATAAAACATGATTAGTATTCTTATGATAAAGTCCAAAGTCCTTCACGTGGCTTACTAGGCCTCATAAATGGCAAATAACCAGGCTTCTTTTTTGGCCCTTTTCCTTTTAGTCTCTACCACATTCACATTGTTGACTAATCTGAAGTCCAGTGTTTGACAGGAAGTGGGCCAGGTACAGACATCCCTTTCTTGATGAGTTACTAGTAAATTAATGCCAAGAAGCTATTTATTTAAAACCTACAGAGATTCATTCCATCTATAGGGCATAACCATCTACATATAAGGGCCAACATCAGAGTTAAAGATATCAAATGTGAAATGTAATAGCACAAGGTTGATGCATACCAGATGGTCATTGAATGTTAAATGATCTTACTCCGCCATTTCTAAAATACCTTGTGTGGCAGGTCACAGTTAAATCCAAATGGATGATGCCGAGCTCTTTTTAGAAGATAGGAGATAACACAAAAAGCTGGTTTTATTCATATTACTATTTAAAGGACACTAAATCCGAATTATCATATAGACAAATCTTAACGACTCAGCTTTTTTCCTTTCTTGTCCATAAGAAGTTAATTTTGATTACTTTGTGTTACTTGCTTGAGTTTTATTTTTAAAATAAATTTCGTAGAATGCAAGATGTTCCTCTTTATGTAGAGGATAATGAGAAGGGCTTTATGGCAAGGCCTGTGAGTTATTTCTGCCTTGTTCTAAACTATATCCAGATGGATGCTTGGAAACATTCCCCTGGGTTGTGTGAGGAGCATATGGAATACGTCAAGTTCAAAACCACAGGGTTTGGATTGTGGACACTGTGGTGAAATTGAATAGGGAGGAAAACTGGAGAAATTATGGTTGAATCTGTAACAAAAAGAAGGGGGAAGAAAAAGAATCTAAAAAGGAGGGCTTTTTTTTATAAAATAGATATTTAAAAGGATTAACAGAAAATATATTTTATGCTTGCAGAGTGCTTTTAGAAAGTGATTGATCTTGGTTCAAGAATCAAAATGAGATAATGAGAAACAGTGATTGTACTATTTTTGTTCCAATCATATTTTTTACTAACAGATCTTAGCTAAAGTATTTGGAAAGAGGGTAGATTTGCTTATAAAATGTACTGGCCTGAAACAAAGACTTCCAAGAAAACAATAAGCTTTTTAAAAAGTTTAATTTGATTCTTATAAGTATCATCCCACCATCATTTCCAATAAAATGTCCTTTTTGTGATTTGGCACTGGATTATACCAGTGCGGTACTCAAACAGAAAAGACCTTCACTTAGTAATCTTCTGGACCATTGGACCAAACTCAAAAGTACATACTGATCACCTGGGATCTTGCTAAAATCTACATTCTGATTTATTTGGTTGGTGGGTCCTGATTCTTCATTTAAACAAGCTCTCAGGCAGCATTGATGCTGCCGGACCACATATTGCACTTTAATAGAAAGGTTTAATTTGATTTCATGTAAATCACCTGCAGAGGTAAATGATCTCTCTTTCTTCCCTTCCTACTTTCTGAGAAGCAAAACTAAGCAATTTTAGTATGTTTCACTTTATTGATAATGTTATGGGTAATAAAACTGAGCCTGAATTTAAATGCTAAACAGTCATCCTAAAGATGGATTCAGAACAGTTTCTTGCCAGAAGTGATCATAGCTATAAACTTTGTATTATAAAGAGTAAATTGTCAAGGACAATGGGGGATAAGGACAAACGTGTCGTTGGCTTAGCTTGATGTGGATTTTTCCTGATTTCTTCTGCTACTCACTAATCATAACTTGCTGCTAAAGCTGTCTAGAATTATAGATACAGATGATCTATATAGTAGTAACTCACCTTGATGGGATCATGAAAGCCAGAGACTCACTGTCTGGCTAGAGACCTGCCAATACTAGAGCAAATCGGACTTGTTTGTTCCAACACTCTGGCAGTGAATACTTGAAAGTGTGCTTGATACACGTGAATGTATCAAATACATAGAGGGGCCTGAGGTGCCTAGAACCTCCAGGGGGTTGTCTGTCATCCTAATCCATTAGCTTCAAGATAGAGCCCCAGGAGGACACTCTACCTACTGTCATGTAAAATCTTGCAATGCACAATGTTGGGCATTGACTGAAAGATACGAGCAATAGAGAAATAAGTTTTCTGTTCTTGAGACATTTTTTCCTTCTTTCTGACAGCTTCTTCTCTACAGTCTTTCTTCTTTTTATCTTGTATTTCTCTTCTCAACAAGAACTCGCTCCAATTACTCCTGAAAAGAAATAAAGTTTGCATGCACTTTCTCTACATTTTTTAAACATTACATTACTTTTTTCTTTAAAAATTAATTTTAACTTAATGAAATGTTACAGGGCAGCAAAAGTCCCCCTTACTTACTCACCACAGAGTTAATCTATATCTTGAATTGCAAATCAATTCACTTCCGTGAATGTTTTTATAATTTTACTATATATGCTATATTATATATGTATAATATGTATTGTGTGTGCATATATGTATATATCCATATACACTACATAGTATTGCTTTCTATTTTATATTTTACATAAATGGAATCATCCTTACTGATTGGATAGGAATTACACTGAATTTATACATTAATTTTTAGAATGATCTTTAGTGACTCTTCATATTCTTGAATTTGGAGTATGGTCTTCTTTTATGTCCTTTATTAAACTTCCACATTTTTTTTTAATATAGAGGCCTTCTAGCTAGACACCTTTTTTGGTTATTTTTTTTTAATTTTTTAAATTTATTTATGATAGTTACACAGAGAGAGAGAGAGACAGAGACACAGGCAGAGAGAGAAGCAGGCTCCATGCACCAGGAGCCCGATGTGGGATTCAATCCCGGGTCTCCAGGATCACGCCCTGGGCCAAAGGCAGGCGCCAAACCGCTGCGCCACCCAGGGGTCCCCCTTTTTTGGTTATTGTTGTTGAAAATGTCATCCATTTAAAACTTACAGTTGTGACCTGGCCCCTTTCCAAAAATAACACCTTCTTAAATTATTTTTTCCTCCTAGAATTAATCACTATCTCATTATATGTCTACTTATTATTGTCTATCTTTTCTTCTTGAATAGAAGGTCCCAAAAGGGAGAAACATTTTCTATGTTCTTTATTGCCCTACCTCGACCTCCCATAACAGTGTCAGGCAATACAGAAGGAAGTAAAAATTGTTTGTTGAGTAAATGTTGACTAAGTTGCAGTTTCTAGATTTTTGTTTACTGGTATAAGGAAACTGTATTGATTTTTGTACATTTTATCCAGCAACCATAGTATTCTCTAGAATGACAGACTTTTCTCTCTCTTTTCTATTGCTATTTCTTTAGTGCCTAGAAGAGGACACACATTAAACTGCACAATAAATATTTGTCAATAAACGAACCCTCCCAAATAATAATTTACAACTCTTCTTTTCAAATCTTTATAAATTTTCTCCCTTTTTCTTGTTTCCCTGGAAAATGCTTCAGTAGTCTCTTATTTTGCAGCTATCTTTATTAGTCATTGGGGAAGGGTGTTGGGGGTGGTAGTGATTTTTCTTATAGATCTTCTAATCTTAAAGCATTGTTAGCTCAACTTGATTAGATGTATATATTTTATAAATTAATGGATCCGTTTTGCTTATATTTTATTTAGGATTTTTCATCTATATTAAGTTAGGTTAGCCTACAGTTTTCTTTCTTTGACTTCCCTTGACTGGCTTTGCTTTCAAGATTATACTAACTTCAAAGGGCTGGAGATTCTTCCTCTTTTCTATTCTTTGTTACAGTTTGTGTAAGATTGAAGTTGGGCTATTGATTCATTGAATCTTTGGTATCCCCTATGAAATTGTTTGGGCTCAGATTTTTGTTTATGTTGTCTGTGGGCAACTTTAAATACTGATTTTTGTTTGATTTAATGGTGGTTTTTTTTTTTCAGGTTCTTCATTTTTTTTCTTCAACTTATATTACTATATTTTTATAGAAAATTAAAAGTTCAAGTTTATTAGCATAAGGTTTTTAATGGATATTAAAATTTAAAACTTATTCCAGTCTTCACATTCAAGGAGAATCCTACATGCCTTTTTTTTTTTTTTTTTTTTTTTTTTTTTTTTTTTACTGAGCATAATGTTTTTAGAGTTCATCTATGTTGCAGCATGTGTCAAAATTTCATTCTGTTTTATGACTGAATAATATTCTAGTGTATGTGTATGAAATGTGACTTTACATATAGATAGATAAATATATAGTTATCTATTTTGTTTATTGAAGTTATATATATATCAACTTTTATATGTATATAGCTATGTAATTTATATTATATATTATAATTATATAACTATATATAGCTTTGTCCATTCATCAGCTTAACCATTTTGTATAGCCATTCATCTACTGATGGACATTTGAGTTGTTTCCAGCTTTTGGCTATTGTGAATGCTTTTATAAATATTGATATACAAATATCTTTTTAAGTCCCTGCTTTTAATTATTTGGGTATATACCTAAGAGTAGAATTATTGGATTGTATAGTAATCCTATGTTTAACTTTTTGAGGAACAAATTGTTTTGTACAATAGCTGCACTATTTTACACTTCTACTAGCAAGGTGCGAGAGTTCCAATTTCTCCACATTTTCAATGACACTTGTTATTTTTATTTTTTAAATACTAGTCATCCTGTGGGTGCAGCATGGTTTTGATTTGCATTTCCCTAATAACTAATGATATTGAGCATTTTTTCACATTCTTACTGACCATTCATGACACATCTTTGGAGAACTGCATGTTCAGTTCCTTTGCATTTTTTGAAGTCTTTTTGTTTTTGAGTTGTAAGAGTTCTTTTATATCCACTGGCATTATCCTGGATTCTTTCTTTCTCTTGGGTAAATATCTTGGAGAGGAACTTCTGAGCCACTAATGGGATGTGTATTTAACTTCATAAGAAACTGACAAATAATTGTTCACAGTGGTCCAATTAGTATGTGTTCCCCCCAGAAACACATGAGACCTAGAGCTGCTGTGCACGCTTGCCAACATTTGATCTTATCAGTCTTTTTTTATTTTAGCCATTCTGATGGGTATGAAATGATAACCTACTGTGATATTTAATTTATATTATTCTGATGACTAATGACACAGCACTTTAGACATTCTCATTGACTATTCACTCAACTTCTTTTAAGTGTCTCTTCAAACCTTTTGTCATTTTTATTTTTTATTTTTTAATATTTTATTTATTTATTTATTCATGAGAAACACAGAATGAGAGAGGCAGAGAAACAGGCAGAGGGAGAAGCAGGCTCCATGCAGGGAGCCCAATGTGGGACTAGATCCCAGAACTCCAGGATCATGCCCTGAGCTGAAGGCAGACGCTCAACCACTGAGCCACCCAGGTGTCTCACCTTTGGTCATTTTTATTTTGGTTATTTGTTTTTGCATAGTTTATTGTAGGAATTCCTTTTATATTCCAGATATGAGTCCCTTGCTTTATAATGATCTCTTCTTCCCTCTACACAGTCTATAACTTGCCTATTCATTTTCTCATTTGTCTCTTTAATGAGGAGAATTTTTAATTTTTGATGAAGTTGAATTAATTTTTTAAATCTTATGGTTAATGCCTTTTGCATTCAGTCTAAGAAATATTTGCCTGCCTCAAGGTTATAAAGATATTCTCTGCTTTCTTCTGAGAATTTTATGGTTCTAGCTCTTATGTTTATAGCTATGAGAAATATTAAATTACTTTCTGTGTATGGAGAGAGGCAGAGGTTGAGGGTCTTTTTTTCCCGTCCATAAGGCTATTCAGTTACTGAAGCACCACATGTTAAAATGACTTTCTTTTCCCCATTGAATTGTCTTGGCATTGCAGAGTGGTTGTATTGACTAGATATCTATATCTATATATCTATATCTATCCAAGTTTATAAAGCATAAAGCATTAAGGCCAAGTTCTGAAAGCATTCAATTAGCATCTATATGTTCTAGACTCTATATGTTACAATTGACAATCATGAAAACAATATCATTTCCTGTCTTTCATTCCCCTGTGTCAACATAACTGCAGAATATAATACAAGTTGAATAGGCCACATTTTCAACAATAGCTTGTATTTTAACAAATCCCATATTTATTCTACCTTTTCAGAAATTAGGTACAGATGTCTTTGATTGGCACTTAAGATCTGGCAAAATTAGCCCATCATTCTGCGTCAGCTAGGCCTTCTAATGTTTTCCCAAAGGTACTCAATGTTTTAACCAAACTAGACATCTCACAGATTTCTATATATGCCCCACCTTTTTCTGTGTATGTGCTTTTATTGACACACATTTTCTGCTATTTCTGTACCTTAAATCCAGCTGATGTTTACATTTCCATCTCAAAAAAAAAAAAAAAAAAAACTCTGTCAAGCTATTACTGAGCCTCACAAGCAGATATACCTCTGCCTCAAAATCTTATAATACTCTTAGATCTGAGGGCAATGTAAAATATTCTGCCTTATATGGTGTATTTTTTCCTGTGTTTTTGCTCAATCTTTCCCCCTAGAAAGAAAATTCCTCAAAGGCAGTGTATTACTTGTCTTTGTGTCTTTTGATTAAGCATTTCAACAAATTTGAGTGAAAGAATTTTTTGAGTTGGCTCAAAGATATTGTGGTTAAAGTTAAATAAAGTTTTATAAAGAACAGTTTAACCCAGCAGGTGTTTCAGGATAATCCCAAAGTTTTTTCTATCAATTTAATCCTCATAAACTCTCTCTCCTTTTTTTTTTTTTTTTTTGTTTTTCAAATTAGAACTTTCCAGTTGGAGGATTCTCAGGACTGTAGCAGAGATTTTGTGGAGGTCCGTGAAGGAAACGCCACTGGTCACTTGGTGGGGCGATACTGTGGAAACGTTCTCCCTCTCAATTATTCATCCATTGTTGGGCATATCCTGTGGATCAGATTTGTCTCAGATGGCTCAGGCAGTGGCACAGGCTTCCAAGCCACATTTACTAAAAGTAAGTTGCTTCTTTTTATTGATGTCTTCCAGAAAACATCCTATGAACTAGAAAGGATGACATATTTCTTAGGAATGCACTAAGTTAAGGATAATCCTGAACTCTATTCTTCTAGATTTATTGTGTTTGTAGAATTGATTCTTAAAATATATTACAAAAACTAAATTATATGTGAATGGCTCACTAAGAGCAAGGGAGAGCATTCTCAATGGCTCTAGTATGCTCTTTAAGCTCTAGTTTCTACCTAATGTTATATTAAATGTTTTGCATAATATTTTTTAGATCCTACTAATGTATTATAGCTCAGGTTTAGTATATTGATACAGTATTTCATTTGTTTTTATCAACTTTATATTCTTCAAATTCAAAACATTTAGTATTATTTTAAGATTGAATTAAGTGCTCAGATAACAACAGGGTTTTCTTCTAATAGAATAAAACATTAAATATTTTTATTTTCTAATTTGACTTTTCCATAATTAGCTATTCTTCATGTTGTCCCAATATGTAATTACTCTTATCAAATTAAAAAAAAAAAGCACTCTTTTGTAAAATCAAGTAAAATAGAGAAGGAGTCAAAATTTAGAGAAGGAGTCTGGTAATACCCCTTCATATGTCCTCAAGTCCCCTGGGGGCTGGGAACCCCTTTTCACATGGGAAGTTATCTCCTCTTTTCACACCATACAACCTCCTTAGGAGATGGAATTCCATTCACCAAATCACTGTTCTCCAAGGAATTAATAGATAGTACAGAAACCGAAAGGGAAGCAATATTTCTTTCAGTGTTCAGAATAGAAATCACAGTCAATTAAAAGTCCATCCTTTTCAACACCCCTTGCCTTTTGTTTCTTTCATTTGACTAAAGAGCTAAGTACATCTGATTTACTACTCTGTTTTTCCTCCTAGTATTTGGCAATGATAATATTGTGGGAACTCATGGGAAAATTGCCTCTCCCTTATGGCCTGGGCGTTACCCCCACAACTCCAATTACCAATGGATAGTAAATGTGAATGCAACTCAAGTTATCCATGGTAGAATCTTGGAGATAGACATTGAAGGAGCACAGAGCTGCTATTATGACAAATTAAGGGTGAGTTTTCCAGTACAATCAATGTTCATAAGTTTTGGTGAATTTCTATTTGCAAAGGTATATCCAAGTTGTTGTCTATTCAAGCATTTATTTGTAAATCACATGAGATGGTCTTCTCTAAGTCATGTTTACTCCTTCTAAGTTGTTGATGAAAAGGTAATTCTGGTATTATATTTATTATCTTTGGATTCTGTATCTATGTTTATTTTAGCATCATTGTAATTTACCTTTTGGGTTATGTCTATGTATGTGTGTATCTTACTTAAACATTTATTCTACCTTATATCTTATTTTCTTGTGTATTCTTATATTAGACTATTAAAAGTTTGAAGGATCATTTAAAATAAATAATTATGGTTGTTATCGCCATCCAGATATTGGTTGTTGTATCAATTTCAGAAATACTATAATATTTTTTGCTTTATTTAGGTATATTTGACAAATAAATATTGTGTATAAGATATACAACTTGATGTTTCAGTGTATGTATACATTGTAAAATAATCACCATAATCATCAAGCTAATTAATATATCTACCACCTTAGATAGTTTTCATTTGGAGTGTATGTGTGTGATGAGAATATTTAAGATTTACCCTCTCAGCAAATTCCAAGTATATAATACACAGAATTACATATTACTGTATTTTTTTTACATATTACAGTATTAACTATAGTCACATTGCTGCACACTAGATCTCCAGAATTACTCATCTTGTATAACTGAAACTTTGTAACCTTTGATCAACATCTCCCTCTTTCCCTCTCTCTTCATCCCTTGCAACCATCATTCTACTTTCTCCCTCTATGAGTTTAACTATTTTATAAGATTCTCAAAGGCCAGGATTCTATCCTATTCTTCTTGGGCCTATAGTGTCTCACACAGCATTCAGTACCTAAGAGGTGCTCAGTATGTGTGGAAATCATTATTACATAGTCTGAAAAACTTAGCTTACAAGGTAGCTTCAGTAGATAAATCTATAACAATTACAATGAACATGTTCCAAATTACTTAGAAGATGGCGAAAAGGATAGGAAATGTGGTTGAATAGCATTCACCCACATGTGCTGAAAAAAAAATGTGCCCCATGCTATGTGTCTGTAATGATCAAAATATGTCTCTAAATAGGCAATTTAATATTTTAAATCAAAAGAAAAAAATGTTTTGAGGGCTCTGAATGTGTGCTGAGCCCTTGCAAGCTGTGATTCTTTTGTTGTCATTAATTCTGCTTTTGGTTACCTGCCCACTTTCATTGAACCTTTCCTCTTTCTTCTTATTTTTTTCCTTTCTTTTGAATCCCTTCTTGTGAGGCCCCAAAGCATTCAATAAATTCTATTGTTGTGCAACCATCTTGTTTCATACTATTCCCTAAATTTTACTATAAATCAAATAATGAACTATATCACAGAGGGCTTGTGTGCAGCAAAGATAAAATTATTTTAAAACACCTTAAAATGTTTGCAATCATATTCTACATTTAATTTGCTGTTTAGACTAATATAAAATGTTCATTTATTTTTTCCGATGATGATGAAATTATAATAACATAAGGCAACTTTTTCAGTTTTATGAAAAAAAAAATAGAGGTCATTGCCTAAATTCAGTGCTCTATTATCAGTTTTTCTTTTCTTTTCTTTTAACATGCAGGTTTATGATGGCCTTGGCATTCATTCCCGCCTAATTGGAACTTATTGTGGTACCCAGACCACATCCTTTAGCTCCTCTAGAAATTCTTTGACATTTCAGTTTTCCTCTGACTCTTCAATCACAGGGAAAGGATTCCTTCTGGAGTGGTTTGCAGTGAATGCCTCTGGTGGACCTTTACCTACTATTGCTACAGGTGTGTTTGGTAATAAATGAAATTCTGTTTAGGGGCTGATATGTGTGGACTAGTCTTTCAAAGTATCTTACCATAACAGAAGCCAAGTACATAAATGACTAAGAAGAGTAAGTATAGCCCTAAAACCCTTCCTCCATATGTTCAGGTGTTCTTTTAATTTCATAAATATTGCATTTTGTGAAAAGTGTACATTTGCTTTTTAAAAATGCTGGTTTTGCATTATATTATTTTAAAATAGGGGTTTGATACCCATGAGGCTTTCTTTCTTTCTTTCTTTCTTTCTTTCTTTCTTTCTTTCTTTCTTTCAGAAGTGTGCACAAGGGGTAGGGGCAGTGAGGGAGAGAGAGAGAGAATCTTAAGCAGGTTTTCCATTCTCAGCACAGAGCCCAATGCCAGGCTTGATCTCAAGGCCCTGAGATCACGACCTGAGCCAAAATCAAGAGTCAGATGCTTAACCAACAGAACCACCCAGATACCCCTACTTATAATTTCTAGAGACCCTTTTAGAGATCTCTGAAAATTTGATTTGTAAATACTATGTATGTTCACATCCATCCATACATACAACATTAAGGATCAACTTGTAAAAAGAAATAACTATGTTTCCTCTATATTTCATTTTAAACGTACTTTCAGAAATACTTTACTTTCTCCTTAGTTGGCTATAAACCTTCATGTTTCATGGTAAAATTAGCCTAATTGTTAAACTTTTATTTTACTATATTTAAGACCTCCATAATTCCTTCTTCAGTAAGCAGTATTTGGGAAGACCATTTTTTTTCCTAATAATTTGTTTAAACAATTTTGAATGCTTTTATGGGTTGACATAGAAGTTTGACAGACATTTCTTGGAGGATATTGTCAGTCATTGGTATACAGTTGACTCTTGAACAACACAAATTTAAATTGCATGGGATTTAAAAATCCACTTATATGAGAATTTTTTTTCAATGAACACAGTATAGTGCTGTAAATTTATTCTTCCTTATGATTTTCTTAGCATTTTCTTTTCTTTAGCTTACTTCATTGTAAGAATACAGCATATAATACACATAACACACAAAATACGTTTTAATTGACTATGTTATCTTTAAGACTTCTGGTCAACTGTAGGTCATTAGTAATTAACTTCTTGGGGAGTCAAAAGTTACAAGGGTTTTTGGGAGTACTTGGCTGGCTCAGTTGATAGAACATGTCACTCTTTATCTCAGGGATAAGCTTGGGCCCATGTTGGGCATGTAGCCTACTTTAAAAAAAAGTTACATGGAATTTTGACTGTGCTGGGGGTTGACACTCCTAAGCCCTGCATTCTTCAAGGGTCAGCTCTACCTGATTGAGGCAGGTTATCCTAGGTTCTCACTGAAGAATATTCTTGTTACAAGACTAAACAGATCCTAAAAGATTAGAGTCTATGTGCTTCTAATTTCTTGGGAATTTATATTGGCAGAGAAAACTGATAAAGGTATAATTCATACTGTTTTCATTTAATGTCCCTAGAGTATTCTGTTCTGAGATGTTATTTTCACCTCCCTTACAAGATGTTTCCATAACATTGAATATGAATTTCTTTCCTAAAATATTAATCTATTTATCTAAGAGCAAAGAACCATCAACAAGATTGCCAAATATAATTTAGAGCTATCCATTTAATTCTGGATAGCTCTCATAAGTAAACTTGAGTTAAGCTTTTTTATATCCACAAATTTCAAGTTAGAAAAGGAATTACTTACTCATGCAAAATATTATATCAACAAATATAATTTAGTACTCAAAAAATGGCAAATTTCCTTCTCATACTCATACTCTGTAATTATATGATTTAAGTGGATGAGCAAATATAATATAAATCTCATTTTCCTTAATCAAGAACAAGGGAAGGGGAAAGTATGAAGGTATGAGAATTTTATAATTTACTGTTATCTAGATCATATCCTGAAAGATTCATTAAAACTAAAAGAAAAAACTTAACATTTTAAAATATATTAACATGTTGAACATTGTGCCATTAGCATTTCTTACACATACATACACTTAGTTTAATTCAATAAATTTTTATTGGGGATTTGTTATAGATATACCAAGATGACTAAGTAAAGAAACAAAGATATGATCTCAACTCTCCAGGAGCTTAAAAATAATTGGGGAAAATAACCATTCATATATCAGTTAAATAATAATATAGTAATTAAATTATTTAATGACAAAGCAGGAGGTAGAGGCAGAAGAAAATAAAGGAAACTGAGCTTAATGTGGATTAGGATCATCTGAAGGAAGTTAAACATGCCAAATAGGAAAACATTAGTCGGTGTCGATCACTCAGGAGATGTTCAGTTATGCTGTAGTAATAAACAATTCCAAATTCTGAGTTGCTGAAAAATAATAAAGTTTCCTTCTGGTTTGTGCTACACCTTCCTTTTGGATTAACTAGGTGCCTTGTCATCAGTATCATCCCATAACCCAGGCTGCCGAACCTGATGTTGTCTGGGACATTGACTATGATCATGGCAGGAGGAAAGAGAACTCTGGGACATCTTAGTGTAAAATTGTTCATCCTAAAAGTGACACAGTCGTTTTGTTCATAAGCCATTAACTCAGACTGGTCAAATGGCTTCATTTGACCACAAAAGTATAAGGCAAAGTAGTTTCACCATGTGTTTGGAAATGAGGAAAAATGAATATTTGACCAAAAAGATTAATGACTCAAAGTCAGTTAGTGTGACAACTGCCTTTTATAAATTTAGGATAAGAAGTATTTCTCATAAGGAAAATCTTAACATTTGAAGATACTGAATAATAGATCTTTCATTTGAAAATTGCTTTAATTTGTCTTTTTTTTTCTTAGTTCTATAGCCTATGTAGTAATAGGATTCAGGAATTAGGACCTCGTCTTGTAAAATTTTACACTTACTTCCTGGTGGTCTTAGTAAAATTCAAACATGTACTGATATAAAAGTCATAAACCCCTGGAATGATGGAGTAAGGATCACTGGAAATCCATTCCTGTGTAAAAACAATGAGAACATTGTCAAAATTGCCAAAATCAACTTTTGAGAACTCTGAAAATTAATCAAAGCTTGCTACAATCTAAAGCCTATTTATTTATTCAAGGATGATGCTGAATCTCAGTTGAAACAGTCAGCTTTCTGGCATCTTGATTCTCCATCTCTCCTCTTGCCTCAGCTTTGCAGTTGCCTTTTGGTATCCTCACAACTATGGTAGCTATGAAGACCAGCAGTCTAGCAACTATTGGAAGGGGTAGGACAGGTTTGGAGCTTAAAAAAAAAATCCTATTCCTAAGGAATCACTAATATCTGACTATCTGGCAACTTCCTAGAAGAGGTCCATTCTCAGGACTTGTCTTCGTTTGACCTGCTACAGAGGTTGCTCTGTGCCAGTAGCTCTATCCCTGGTGTGTTTGTGGAAAACAAGCAATGGCGGTTGTTTAACATCACAATTGCATGTCTCAGTGATACTAGTTGCAGCTAACAAGAGACTGAACAAAACTGTAAAAGGAAAAATCTGGGGAATGAGATATCCTATGGAGCTTTGGAAAACTCTGACATATCTCCAGGAATCTAGAAAGCCACACACGTGTGCAGGGTTGTGCACATGTCCAGGAAAAGATGCGAGAGGGCCCTAATCTCTCACCTCCATTTGATCTTGAGGATCTGTGTAAGCAGGAAGTGCAGTCTAAGGCAGAGTTGTAAACTGCCTGCTACAGCCTTATAGGCATATCCCAACACACAAAGACTTTAAACTAGGTGTCACAAGTATGTTAAAAAGTTATAAGGAACCATGTCTAAACAATTAAAGGGAAATATGGGAATAATGTATAACTAAGGAAAAATATCAGTAAAGTAATAGAAATTAATAAAAAAAAAACCCAACTAGCAAAGAATTCTGGAATTGAAATGTATAATTGAAATGAAAAAAAAAAAAATCCTTGGAGGAGCTCAAGGACAGATTTCAGCAGGAAGAAGAAAGAATCAGTGAACTTGAATATAGGTCAATTGAGATTAGCCTGTCTGTGAGAAAGACTAAAAAAATTGTACAGAGCTCAACAACTATCAATGACACTAACACATGTAAAATGAGAATCCCAGAAGAGGAGGGAGAGAGAGAGGGACAAAGAATATTTGAAAAAATAGTGTCTGAATACTTCTCAAATTTGATAAAAAAATATTAGTCTACACATCCAAGAATCCCATTAAATTTGAAATAGGATAAACCCACTGAAGTCCACACCCATATACATCACAAAATATCAAAGTTGGAGAAAAAGTGATCATCTTCAAAGGACCAAGAGAAACCAACCTATCGAATACAAAGAGTCTTCAATGAGTTTAATACCTCCTTCTCATCAGAGTCCATGAAGGCCAGAAGGCAATGGAGTGACATTTTAAAGTGTTGAAATGAAAAGACTTGATTAAAAATGTATATCTAGCAAATGTATCCTCCAAACTAAGTAGAAATTAAAATACTCCAGAAAAAATGAAAATTGAGAGAATTTGTTAGCAGATTTACTGTACAAGAAATTCTAGTGGAAGGCTTTCAGGTTGAAATGAAAGTACCATAGCATGTCTTCACTACTGCTAAACAGTAAGATAACTACATAAACAAATATAAAGATTTTATAATTGTATTTTTGTTTGTAGGTCTTTTCTTCTGATGATTTATTTATTTTTTTAAAGATTTATTTATTCGTGAGAGACCCACATAGAGAGAGGGAGGCAGAGACACAGGCAGAGGGAGAAGCAGGCTCCATGCAGGGAGCCTGATGCGGAACTCGATCCTGGGTCTCCAGGATCATACCCTGGGCTGAAGGCAGCACTAAACCACTGAGCCACCTGGGCTGCCCTCTTCTGCTGATTTAAAGACAACTACATAAAGCAATGACTATAAAACTATATTGATGGGTTTGTAAAGTTTAAATATATATTTTTTAAAGAGATTTTATTTATTTGAGAGAGAGAGAGAGAGAGACCATAAAGGGAGAGGGAGAAGAAGAAGGAGAAGCAGACTCACTGCTGAGCAGACAGCCTGATGTGGGCCTTGATTCCAGGACCCTGAAACCATACCTGAGCTGAAAGCAGATGCTTAACCAACTGAGCTACCCAGGCACTCCTAAATATATAATTTTTATGGCAATAATAGCATCTAAGGATGAGAGAGTTGGAATGGAATTCTTTTAGAGCAAAGTTTTATTTACTATTCAAACTAAATTAGTATTAGTCCAAACTACATTGTTTCATATTGGATGCTAATTATAATCCCAGGAAAACCACTGAGAAAATAACTTAAAAATATATAGTAAAAGAAGAACAAGTAAATTAAAGTGGTATACTAGAAAATATATACTTAATACTCACGAGGTTCTAATCAATGAGATAAACAATAATGAGTGTTGGCAAGGATGTGGAGAAATTGGAATCTTGTGATTGCTGGTAAGAATATAAAAAGATATAACCATTTTGGAAAACAGTTTATCAATTCCTCAAAAATTGAAACACAGGCTTACCATATGATCCAGCAATTAAATTCCTAGTCATATACCTATTGGCATTGCAAACATTATGTCCACACGAAAATGTACACATTGAATATCCATAGAAGCATTATTCATGATAGTGAAAAAGCAGAAACACTCCAAATATCAAACAACTGATAGAACTTAATGCAGTGTATTTATACAGTGGAATACTAGTCAGCCTTAAAAGAAGGAAAGGAATAAATGAAGGAAAATGAAAGAAGTACTGATGTAATACTTGCTGGAATACATCATGTTTTAAAACATGATGCTAAGTAAATGAAGCTAGGCACAAAAGCTGATCACATTTTGCATAATTATATTTACAAGAAGGGTCAAGAACAGGTAAGTCCATAGGCAAAGATAGAAAGTTGACCATTGGTTCCCATAGACCATGGTAGAGTGAAAACAGGCTACCAGTGGTAATAGGTATAAAATATATTTTGGAATGATGAAAATGTTCTTAAAAACCATCTAAAATGATGGTTACAGAACTTTGTGAATATTCCAAAATCCACTGAATTATATATTTTAAAAGGATGAGTTTATGAGATATACATACCAGTTCATTAAAGCTAATTTTAAACAAATTGAATAAGAAATTAAGGCTCTTGTACATTTTAACAAATTGAAAATTATTTTAAAGTTGTCCAGATATAACTTACATGCTGAATAGCTATGCTGAAAAAGTAAAGATTAAATTCTAGCGGAAACATAATGATAATAATATAATCATAATAGAGTCTTTTACATGAACTAACTTATGTTTAACAAATAACAGACCCTAATCAATAAATGGACCATGTGGCAAAACTATGATGAAAAAAGCAGAATACAGTGTGTTTTTCTTACACAAAAAATAAATTAACAGAAATTGCAGCTGTGTGAGTCAGCAAGTTTAATAAAATATTTCTAGATTTCTTTGAGAACTGTTTTATTTTTTTATTTTATTTTATTTTATTTTATTTATTTATGATAGTCATACAGAGAGAGAGAGAGAGAGGCAGAGACACAGGCAGAGGGAGAAGCAGGCTCCATGCACCGGGAGCCCGACGTGGGACTCGATCCCAGGTCTCCAGGATCGCGCCCTGCCAAAGGCAGGCGCCAAACCGCTGCGCCACCCAGCGATCCCCTGAGAACTGTTTTAATTGGTTGTTTAGGTTTAGGATGGCCTAGAACATGCTAGATTCATTTCCATTGGAGGTATTTCATAACTGTTGGTGTTTCCTCTGGCAGGTGCTTGTGGTGGCTTCCTGAGGACAGGAGATGCGCCAGTCTTTCTCTTCTCCCCAGGCTGGCCAGAAAGCTACAGTAACAGCGCTGACTGTACGTGGCTTATTCAGGCCCCAGATTCTACTGTGGAACTCAACATCCTTTCCCTGGACATTGAAGCGCAGAGAACATGTGACTATGACAAACTTGTGATCAGAGACGGTGAGAAACTTTTAAACAAAACAAAAAAAACCTACCAAGTTTCAGCCCTAAAATATATTTAGTTATGTTGAATTATAATACTGCTTGTTTACTGCCTCCATCTGTTTTGTGTGGAAGTTCTCAGACGTTATGGTCAATACCAGAACTGGTGACAATTTCTAAAGAATGTGAGGAAAGTATTAAAGTATTAAATTTCCTGTAGCAAAGTCATGCACGTATGATGTCAGGGACAGCATTGCACCCCTAAGAAAAAGCACTAGCTTTGGCTTCAGTAGGAAGTAATGGTCTGAGTTTCCAGATGCTGCTGCTTCATGGAAAGTCTTTGGAGATAGATTTTGGCATTTTATACCTATGACTTTAAGATCTAAGTATGAAAAAGTATATATAGTTGCAATACATTCAATTCTCTGTGTCTTCTGAATCTCTGGGTAGACTAGTAGAATTAAGGGCAAACATTTTTCATCTTTTCCTCTATTCCCAGGTGTGGCGCTGCTATGCAATCAGTGAGGGAGAAGCATCATGCTAATATGTAACATGTACAAAATTGTGCTTCGCAATTCACATGTCTGGAGAAGAGGGCAGTCCTATCCTCTGATCAGTTTCTCATAGTGAGGTCCCCAGACGGGCAGAATCAGTGCCTCCTGGAGACTTGTTAAAAATGCAAATCTTTCAGCCCATGCCCCAGCCCTACTAAAGTAGAAACTCTCTGGATGGGGCCTAGATCTGTGGTTTTAAAAGCCTTCCAGGCAGGGCCATGTTTAGGGTGAGGAAGGTAAGACAGGATTGTGCAAACTGCAGGGTTAGAGCCTACCTTCATTTAAACCGTTCATATTTTGACCATTTGATGTTAAATATTAATTTTTAAAACATTGCACTAAAGTATTATTTATCTTGTTTTCGTCTTTGCCCCGTCCCCCCACCTTGAATGTTGCCCGTGATGTGAGTGCTTCACTAACCTGACCCTTGTTCCCCTGCCTCTAGGTGATAATGATGGTCTTTAAAGTTTGAAAACCACTACCTGCCATGATAAAGACATTGCTACCTCTCACGCCTGCCTAGACCACAGGGAACATAACTAGAAAAGTGTTAAAAGAGAACAGGTAGAGGGGAAGCTACTAGGAAGGCAGGCTCAGTGTTCTTTAGCTTCCTATTTTCTAAAAGATGTGAAAGATAAAGAATTTTCTATGAATTTCCTAATTGTTAGATTTTGGAAATTAATGAAAAATGCTTCAGGGCATTTTGTGGACCAAACATGTATTTGCTTTTGGTCCATAGGTTACTAGTATGCAAGGTCTTATCTCCCTTATCCCCTCAACCCTAGATTTTCATGGAATACAGTTAGGAAATGGGAGAGGTACTTTATTTTCCTTCTGTAGAGGCTGGAGACTAAGACTCAAATCCATCATAAGAACGAAAGGAGATGATAAATCTTAACTTTTCCCCCCTTTTCCTGTCAACCATAAGCAATTAGCACATTGCTCAGAGAAATTATCATCCTTTCACTATCAAGGTACTCCTATAGATATTAAAATTTTAAACTTTTCATATAATAAGATGAGTGTGTTCTTGCACACATATTCTGAGTGTTCAGAATCTAGTAGAAACTTTAAAAAGTATCTTTGGTAGGTAACTCCAGTGATGAAGGAAATTCACTTTCTATCAAGCTGCTTTTCATTCCACCAATAATTTTTCTTAGAAGCCTGAAGCCAGGGAGTTACTTTCTTCTTCTTCTGTGCCACCTTGCACTAAATACTAAATGGCTCCATATCTGTTTTAATTGTCTGTGAAAAAGAGACCAATATCTACTTCTTGGAGTTGTTTTGTCAGGGAACATAATAAATGCAAAATTCTCTAGCAAAAGTCCTGGCATTTTATAGATATGGAATTCAGAATTGTTTAATTTAGATTTCAGTTTACTTTGCTAGAGCTATTTCTAAAATAGTTTTCATGATGAACTCTTTATAGATTGGAGGTGTTCTTGCTGAGATGTAGAGCTTTGGGAGCTTAGCAAATTCACTTACATGCCCAAACAATAACAGTGTTTTAAATTGTAGCGTGGTATATCCCAAAGAGATTTTTATTCACAACATAAGGAGGGGCTGAATAGGCTCATTAGCTCCTCATATGTTTCTTTACTCATTCAAGAAGTAGCTATGGGGTGCCGACTATGTGGCCGTTGGCGGGTATTTTGTTCATTTGTACAGTGATTAGTCTACATTTAGAAGACATGAAATTTCAAGTCCCACTTCAATTGTTCGTTCTTCATTCAGCCAGTGTTTTTGCTTCTGAGTAGCAGGAGCATATCACATTCTGAAACAAATATCTAAAACCAGTGACCACAAGCAATAATACTTTCAGGCCACTTGTACAATTGGTCAGTCATCACAGGCCTTCAGCTCATGGCCCTTGGTTCCCGGCTAGCTGTGACATCCCTGGGTTATCCCCAGAGAGGGCCCTGTAGCCTTCGTGGGAGACTTGAGTCACTCTCCCACCTGCTTATTCATTTTACAGGATTGTGATGATTCACTACTGAATCAGTTTTTTCTAGACCATGTACCAATAAATTTTATATACCGAAGATTCCCCCAAATTGAGGTCCTGTGAAACTGCATTGGCCCTAGAAAAAGTTTTAAAAAAAAAGCAGAGAAAATGGGGGGAAAGCAAAATAATAATTGTGTCCGTGAATCAGTAATCCTTTTATCTATTTACAGATATAAAACATACTTTCTTTGTGATCCTAGAGAAATCACTTAATAACATAGTTTGAACATCTGGAGCTACTTCTCAAGGGTTTTAAATCCTTGTTGACTTCTATATTCTGTGCCTTTGGGCAAGTTATATATCTTCCCTAAGACTATTTCCAGCTTACAAAATTGGGGTGATAAAAAACCTGAGTCTAGTATTTTTACTAGTAGCTAGTAGCATTACTGTGAAGATACAGTCTGATGTTACATGTAAAGCACTCAAAGTGGTAATAATAATTGCTCGATAAATATCAGCTACTGGTAATCCTGGACCTCAGTTTCCACATCTCTAAAATGAGGAGTTTGGACTAGAAAGAGAATCACCAGACTACCCTATACTCCTGGTTCTTTACCTTTGATTTTCCCCTCTCCTTAAAGATCAGGTTCATCCCTGCTACAATCCATATGGTGAAGTTATAGAAGATCCTAGAAATGCCTCAGTATTTATTATAGATACTGAGGGGAGAAACAAACCATGTTGTGATTATTGGGTTATCTCCCAACTCATCAGTTAGGTAATCAATAAGTAATTATTTAGAGATAAGCATTGTCTAATCAGACAGTCTGACGTGGAGTTTAGAAAAGAAATAAAAATCAGTAGACCCTACCTGGTCTCACTAATAGAGAAAATATGCACCTATGATATAATAAGAATATGTAATAAACTTCAAAATTTTGTGATATAGACAATTAGAAAATAAGTAAAAAAAAAAAACAATTTGCAGTGAAATGTGTAGCAAAATTGCACGGCAAAGATAACAAGAGGAAAAGGAGTTACAGAGAGAAACTTTTGAATTGTAAAAAAACAAAAATTTCCAGAGGTCAGAAAAAACACCTTTCTAGCATCTCCTATTTATAGCTATGCCATTGCATTTGTCATCCCAGACAATACCTTATTCTCTGGAGTAGGTATTAATGAGTGAGTTTTAGTAGTGGTCGGCGTCAAAGGGATTCACTTTGCTGGTTGCATTAAAGGGGCAAATTTCCTCATGTCTCATATTCTATTTTTGGTTTTTATAAGCTTGAAGTTTATTAATTATTTTCCTTAGAAGGAGAAAAAAAACATGCATTTTATCAGACAAGGAATCCAAATATTTTATAATGTTCTTTTGCTCCATTCTGGCTTTGATTGCGGCTTTGTTCCAAGTTGCTTATATTCAAGAGCAGTAAAAAGGAAGAAGAACCATGAGGTGACACAGTCATCCTTTGCATCTCTTCCTGGAGGGCACACTTACTGAAACTGTCTTTTTTCATCCTTCACACAGGTGGACATAAGTGTGTTCTTTTAATAGTAAAAAAGAATAAACAGCATCAAACAAATTAAAAGTCTTAAAAACCCACAAAAAAACCACAGTCACAACTTAAAAACCCTCTGCATACACAAGTTTCACACGTCTTGGCAAATGACCTTACAACATTAGCATAGGATCTGAGGCTAAAGAACCAATCTTTCTTCTGCTTTAGACATCTGACCTTCAGCGATCAGAGTAATTTAGCTGAGTCTCTAACATACACTTCGGCACTGCTCCTCCATCACTTCCCAACCCCCATATACTCTGATTTTGAGTTTTAGTGCCAGGAAGAACTGTTACCCAATTTTGAGGAAGACAGTGGGGACTGTCAAAGGAGACTTTAACATCAAGAGTAAAGAAAAAGTAGGCAGCGTGATTAGGAGCTGGAGCCAGAAGCCAGAATGATGTAACCCCTGGAGTGTCCTTGTATTTGAGAATCTCATTATCTCCTAGGAATGGTGATGTCCTGAAAAAAACATATAAGCTGCTTTGTCTGGGTTGCAAATGATGGTGGAGGAAACTCTGAAGAGAGTGTATTTTCCTGCTGACATTTCCTTTCTTTGGCATAGGAGATAGCAACCTGGCCCCACAGCTAGCAGTTCTCTGTGGCAGAGAGATCCCTGGACCCATCCGGTCTACTGGAGAGTACATGTTCATCCGGTTCACCTCAGACTTCAGCATAACCGGAGCCGGTTTTAATGCATCCTTTCACAAAAGTAATATGTTTTGGGTTTCTTTTTTTCTTTTCTTTTTTTTAATGTCATGTCATATCACCTCTCTTTCTCTCATTCTTTCCCTAATATACTCTGCTTATTTTTCACGTGAGTCTTTGTTCTGCCTCTGGATGGCTATCCTTATGTCAGGTACTGATTCTGATCCAAAACACTGTGGCTGAGTTGTACAAAAGGATTACCTGGCTTTGGGTCTCTGGGTGGGGTAGATGCCCCCACCCAGAGAGGTGTATTCATGGTGTGTTCTCAGTTCATGCATATGACTGAGATCCTTAAAACAATTTTTCGGCCTAGTTGAGGGTTTCAGTTAGAACAGAACTGGATAGCACTTATCCATAACACATCAAAGGGACAATAAGTCAGAGTAAGCTTCAGTCTAAGAAATAAACAAAGTAATACAGAAGATATCTTCAGAAATCTCTTGAATCATTCATTTGAGGGTTGGCAGGAAGAGTTTGTTTCTCTTGAAATATGAGTTTGATGAGTCAGAATGTGCACAATATGTGGGAAGGATTATGTGCAGTATGATCAAGATGTTCAAAATTTGATAAAACAGGGAGTCCAATAGTAACTTTAAAGCCAAACCCGGATTAAAATGAAAGAAGTAGTCCGTGGAATATGGGACATTTAAAGATTCTCATGCTTTTAACCAAAAAGCATAATTTTGAAGTAGACTCTCACTATAGACATTAAAAATTTATTTAATACTTCCTGCACTACTATATATATCTTGTATGGAGTAGGGAGCAATGGAAGATAAATTATCTTCTTCATGCTCAGGGAGGTGGGCTGAATAGTGGTTGAAGATAATGGGGTTTGATGTGAGACAGACCTAAGATAAATTTCCACCTGTGAGTTAAATAGTTGAGTGAACTTGCTGCACTTCCTCGTTGAGCCTGCTCCCTCCATCCTCTCTCTTCTCCCAGTCTTTCTCTCTCTGTCTCTGTCTCTCTCGTACATGTGTACCACAGATGGATGTGTGCACGTATATATGTATATGTGTGGTGTGTGTGTGTGTGTGTGTGTGTGCACACTCCTACATGCTGGGCAGCTGCATGTCTAGAAGGTATTTCCATTTTTACATGTGAAACTTGAACTCTTGCTTCCCACTCCCTTCCACCTTCCATACCTGTTTATTCCATACTCTTTACAATCTTAATAAATGGAAAGTACATTCTTTATAGTTGCTGAAGCCAAAACTCTTGACATCATTCTTGTTCCTTCTCTTTCTTTCACCCTACCGCCTAACCCTACCTCCTGACCATCAACAGATCACATGATTCTACCTTCCCAATACATCTAGACCCCAACCATCCCAAGCCCAGGCCCTATCCTCTCTCCCTGGACTCTGGTAGCCACTTCCTTATTGGACACCCTGCTTGTGCTTTTCCCTGCCCGCCCCCCTTACAGTCTAGGTATTGCAGACAGAATTATGCTTTTAAAATCTAAGTCAGATAGTACCATTCTGATGATCAAAATCCTTGAATATCTTCCTCTTACTTAAAATAAGTCCTTTCAGTTTCCTGCATGACCTAGCCCTGATCCCTTTGGGAATACTCACTGTGCCTCATTAACTCTGACTTACACTCAAGCCTTTACACCAAGTGCTTTCTGAACTGGAACGCTCTTCTCTCACAAAGCCATATGGCTTGATCTCTCATTTCTTCAGGTCTCTGTTCAGGTGGTACTGTAACAACGTGGCCTTCTCTAGCTTTCCCAGACAATACTATACCATTCTCCCTCTCTGCATTCACTTTTCCTCATAGAACTTATCCTCATCCCACTTATTATATATATGTTAATTTTTGTCTTACTCATCTCTAAAGTAAGCTTCTGAAAGTAAGTAATTTGTCTCTATTGCTTATTTGTATATCCCGATCTTAGGAAAAACCACAAAATGAGTACCCTTGTCATGTATGTTCAACAAATGCTCCTTGGGATAATCATTCTGATACTTTGGTCCCAGTTAGTTTCAAACCACATTTCAATTGCCTACACTTTAAAAATCCCCAAGAAAAACAGGAAAGCATAAAAATCCCATCGTAAATGTCACATAAATAGTTATCTTTGTTTCTTCTTGGAAAGGTTGTGGTGGATATTTACATGCAGACAGAGGGATTATCACATCTCCTCAGTATCCAGAGACCTACAGTCCCAACCTCAACTGCTCTTGGCACGTCCTGGTTCAGAGTGGTCTGACCATTGCTGTGCATTTTGAACAGCCCTTCCAGATTCCAAGTGGAGATTCTTCTTGCAGCCAGGGAGATTACTTGGTGGTAGGTGATGCTTGCTATGTTTATGATTATTATCTTTGCAGACTTCATTCAAAAAAATGAAATGATGATTCTTTTCTCCTGGGACATAAATTGATATGAATTGACTGCTCCATCTCTCTCAGTATGAAGGAATTTATGCAATTTTAATTCATGTTCCTAGCTGAAAAATGGACCTGATATCTATTCTCCACCCTTGGGACCCTATGGAAGAAATGGTCATTTTTGTGGCAGTCGTCCTTCATCCACTCTGTTCACCTCAGATAACCAAATGTTTGTTCAGTTTATTTCTGATGGTAGTAATGGAGGGCAAGGATTTAAGATCAAATATGAGGCAAAGAGTTTAGGTAAGTATTTTCACAGAGAATAATGCCTGTACTTTTCCTGCAGTTGCTTGATCTTCCTTGTTTAAATAGATGTGAGGAAAAAATATATAAAGTTTTCTTTTGTAAACTCAGAGTAATAACAAGAATAGCTGCCTGTTTTCAGATACTTACTATATGCTCGATACATTCATTATCTCATCATGACTGCTTTTTAAGGAAGGCAACATTCCCATTCTACAGATAAGTAAAATGAGGCATGGATTTTTCCAAGTCTACTTAATCAAGAGAATGAACAAAGTAAAATTCTCCATGACTATAAATTAAACTGGTCTTAAGGATACCCTGAAATTTCTTAGTCCTTTCTGCTATAAAATGTCTAATTATAAGTTATATTCCATAATGGAAACATCACAAGAATGATAATCACATTGTTTTATAATCATTTGTATGCTTTCGTTTAAAATGAACACATATTCCTCTGATTCTGTTATTACCCCTTTAATTATATATTACAGTGGTGATCTTTACTTAATTACTCTTACTTGATTACACTTGATTATAATTATATTTAATTCTACCATAATGACTTAATTTGTGACATTTATTTTTGTATAATGTTTAATTGAATAAATAAGTAAATAAGCATAGTTTCAAAAGAGAAAGTAATAGAAAATAAATCTTTGCTTTTCCCCCAAATTAGGTAATATAGATTTCAGGATAATCATATGACCTCAACTCAGATTCTTAGTATATTTAAAAAATATGTTAATCTAAATAAAACCATATATTGTATATTCTCCAAAATATGAGATTTTCAAATGTCAGCATAATTTCTTTATCTTGGAAGAGGAGAAGAAATAAGGGTCTACCAGATGACACAGAAAATCATCTAATAATTTAAGTAGGTTCCATGATTATAGGGAATGTACTTCTGCTACTTCCTGCTACATACAGCTCTGGCACTTAGAAGGAACCTTGAGACAGCTCTATGGATACCAGCACCATTACTTTATAGGTTGAGAGTTTGTGATCCCTCTCTATCTCTGTGCTGAACTCAGCTGCTGAATCCTGTGTGGGCCGAACTTCACCTGGCACTGAAGAGTAGGCTTTGTAGAGTAACAGTGCCTTGTGTCTAGTGAGTAGACTTCAGTCCATCCCAGAGAACTCTACTTTCCCATAATGGAGTCTTGAGTTAGTCTTAAACTACTACCTTTTTTTAAATTACCTTTTTAAAGTCAGTATTTATGGTAATTCAGATACACTAAAGGTTTGTTTGTTGGTTTTTTTAGAGCAATATATTTTTTAAGATTTCATTTATTTACTAGGGAAAGAGAGAGAGAGCATGAATGGTGGGGAAGGGCAGAGGGAGAGGGAGAAGCAGACTCCCCACAGAGCAGAGAGCCTGATGCAGGGATCTATTCCAGGACCCTGAGATCATGTCCTGAGCTGATCAGATGCTTAGCCTACTGAGCCACCCAGGCAACCTCTAAGGGTTTATTTGTAAATGTTATGACTCTTTTATTCCTTTGGGGACCCTCTTTTTGTGTAAGGCCATTACCTCCTCCCCATCTTTCTGCCTTTACTATTAGACTCCAAATGCTTTTGATATCAAAACCTCTTGTCCATTGGTAGATGAGTGGATAAAGAAGATGTATATATATATATATATGTATATACATACACACACACACACAATGGAGTGTTATTCAGCCTTGAAAACAGAATGAAATCTTGCCATTTGTGACAACATGGATGGACCTAGAGATTTTTCTGCTAAGGGAAATAAGCCTGTCATAGAAAGACAAGTACCATGTGATTTCACTTATATTTCGAATCTAAACAAACAGACAGACTCTTAAATATAAAGAATAAACTGGTGGCTGCCAGAGGGGAGGTGGGGGGGAGAATGGGTGAAAATCGGTAATAGAGATACAGAGGTACAAACTTCCAGTTTCTGGGAAACACCTGGAAAGAGGTACCCAGGGACCAAAGGAGGAATGGTGTGAGAGATCAAAGGAGAAGGAGAGCTCAGTGTCCAAGCAGCTGGATAACAGAAATGGAAAAAAGAGAGAGACATAATCAACCAGGTTAAATGCTGTGGATGTAAAATAAAAAGATGCTTGAGTCCACAACTGTGAGGGAACAAGAGTGCTTTGATGGGGCTGCAAAGTGAAGGGGGAAGGAGGAGAGAGGGCGGTGAGAACAGAGAAAATGACTGTTGCTGACTTGGGCATGTAAGGTGTGGAAAGGTAAAAGGAGCAAGGGGCGGGGAGGGGAGTGGACAGGGAGGGAGAGAGCCAGTGAGCACAGGGTAAGGGGAACTGAGGAGAGAGTGGAGTGGGAGACCAACCCGATCTACAGGAAGACAGTGTGCAAGGGGACGATAAAGGAGGCAGAGATGCAGATAAATTTCTTAAGGGTGGTAATAGGTTGAGGGAGTGTTCTCACCTGATTTCTTCCATCACGATCTAAAGGAGAGCTCCAAGTAGCTGCTGAGGCTCAAGAATGAGTGGGGAAAATAAGGATTGAGGGCATAGCTGTGATATTTGGTGAGAAAGCAGGGTTGCTCCGCAGTGTTGAGAGTGGGGAGCATGCATTTGGAGGCATTGATTTTGACACATGGTTTGAATTGCAGGCAGTGGTGAAAATAGATTTTTTCCAAGCTGAGTCTAAAAGAAAGGCCAAGAGCAAGGGGGTGGAAGGCAGTCAGAAGATTCTGCAGTTTAGGGGTTTAGAGACGGGAAGAATTCTGGGTGATGGCAAAATTCAGGAGAGGACCAAACCTGAGTGAATGACAGCAAAAATAAATGTGAGTGGAGTTCAGCAGATTCACATATCTGTGAAACTAACTTACCAGGTTAATTTCATCGCTATTGTAAGTACCTAGTTTACTCTGGCCTGGATTGTTTGCTGAGATTGCCAGAAAAAGTTCATTAGTAAAAAGAAAGTATTTTTACATACTTTGGTTTTTTAGAAAAGAGGTTTAAAAAGCTCATTTATCTTCTTCCAGAAACTGGCTAAAAAATCCTCTCATGCCAGTCATCTCTTGCTCTTCAAATGCATCTGAATCCTGAAGGAACATAATGAGTGAATGCCCACAGAGTTGTGCAAATATATATCTGCTTCATCTTTTAAACTTCAAGATCCCAGCTCTGTGTCTTTCTATTCAACTGCCCTGTCAGTGGGGAATTATAAGCCTTACTGTATTCATGTGCTTGTCTACGTGGAGAATGTGTATTAATGCTTCCATCATGTTCCACTGCATGCACTGTGCACCATAAGCATTTTGTTGGCTTTAAGGAAAAGAGAAATCTTCTAAGAGAATTTGCGGTTGAGCAAAGTAAGAAGTGGCACATTCGGTAGCTCCCCCAATAGCAAATCCAGAATCTATTTGCTTAAAAAGAGAAGGAGAATAAATCCAGATGAAAGGAAATTGAGATTGGAAATACAGATAAAGAGACTTTAAAAAATAACAGTGGGAAGTCTAGACGTTATGCTGTGCTCACCACAGGTGTAGCCACCATCTGCTCCATACAAGGCTCTTACAATACAGTTGGCTGTACTTCCTATGCTGTACCTTTTATCTCGATGGCTCATTCAATCCTTGACTGGAAGCCTGGACCTCCCACTTCCCTTCACCCATCTGGCTCATCCCCCCCACAGCCCTCTCCTTTGGCAACCTCTGGTTTGTTCTCTGTATTTATTTATGGGTCTGTCTCTGCTTTTTGTGTGTTTGTTTGTGTTTTTTAGATTCCACATATAAGTGAAATCATGTCGATGTATCAAATCACTATGTTGTACACCTAAAACTAATGTGACATTGTCAACTATGTCTCAGTTAAAAACAACAACAACAACATAAGACATAAGACAGCGCAAAAAAAAAAAAAATAGTGGCATTGCATCCTCTTTTCCAGACTGTTGATTGATTGAATTGTGTTTCTCAATAGCCTGTGGGGGCAATATCTACATCCATGATGTGAATTCTGCGGGATATGTGACCTCCCCTGGCCACCCTAACAATTACCCCCAGCATGCTGATTGTAATTGGCTCATAGCTGCTCCTCCTGGAAAGCTCATAAGGGTGCAGTTTGAAGATCAATTCAATATTGAAGAAACACCCAAGTAGGTCACCTCCATATTTCACTTTTCTCCTACTCAGAGTTAATATTCTTTAGCTGTTATTTTGAGAATAATTTTTTTCTCTGCTTTTTTCAGCATAGGAAATCCAGGAATGGGGAAGGGACATGCATTACACCTAGAGTCTGAAAACATTGCCCACTAGCCACTCTCTTATGAGCTTAGCAGATTATGTACACAGTTGCTGGCCCTCCTGACACCACACACATCCTCCAAGAGACAATGAGGATGGCTGTTTGAGATTTATGTTATCCGCTCTTCCCCTCACAGGAAAAATATAGTGTCTCTGGTAGATGAATATTTTCCCAGGCTCATACTCAATGTCATAAATAATAAAATATCTGTTTAACAAATGGAAATTCGTGTTACGTGACACTAGATCACCAGTGTCTGAGAAAGGACTAAAGCAAGTACAGGACAATTTCCCAGTCTGTCTTTAATGAGAATTCTTAAGGGATTACAAACCAGGGAGTAAGTCTTACTGTTGAACACAAAGAGAATAACTACAATGACAGGAAAAAACAGAACAACACCTGAATTTTTCTTTGTTTAACAAAAGTATGTATGCATTTGCAAGAATATGTGTATGGTACAAAATTCAGGTACAAGAACTTTTCCTGTTTATGGGCACCTCATATAATGCCGCTGTGCCACTCAGTAAGTATTAATTGGCTGATTGACTTTCTTCAGAAATATTGGGTAAATACTTACACACTTTATGGACACAGAAAATTCCTGCGTAGACTTTCCATTAGCCTGGGTGGCAGAGCTGTCAAGAGAGTTTGTCCTTGTCATGTGAAATGTGCCCTATCATCCTGTAAGACAAAATACTTGTTTTGTTTTGTTTTTAAGATTCCTAGGCATTAATTTGAGAATGACTTTTATCTTTATAAAATAAATACAAAATATAGAGGGAAGACAAGTAAACATTTTTTGATGCGGTACATGTAAAACCTGCCTTTTTGAGCTACTAACCAAAGAATGTACGATTAGAAAAATGTTATGTAGATTCTGAAGTGACACACCACTTAAAATGACTGTCATAGTGTCTTCTACAAAAATTATGATTTAATATTGCTCTTAGAGAAAGTTAGTGAAGTCTTTATTTTTAACATATGTCAAAGTGACTGACTTTATATATTAAACTAATGTTCTTTCTACTTTAGCTGTGTATCCAATTACCTTGAGTTGCGTGATGGGGTTGATTCAAATGCACCATTACTTGCCAAGCTCTGTGGGAGATCTTTGCCCAGCAGTCAGTTGTCCTCAGGAGAGGTGATGTATTTGAGGTTCCGATCTGACAACAGCTCCACTCAGGTTGGGTTCAAGATCAAGTATGCAATAGGTAACAACATTTTTTGTATTTAATAAGAAAGTTCTGACAGACTAGTTATCATAAAACTTTTAAAAATCATACCAGTTTTAGAGAAGTTTTTCTATCTGCCTAATTTTAATGATTGTCTTAGTGATAGAGATAATTAGGGGACGTAAATGTTTAAAACCAAAGTCATTTATCAATTTAAAATTTTATTTTGGTTTCCATTTCAAACCACTCTTTTTAATAAACCTGAATATTTTGTATTTTCCTGACTTGTTTGTGAAAATGTATTCAATTAAATTTTTGTTTCTTTCTCTTATCATGAAATCTCTATAGTATCACCTTAACTGGTAAAAGTGTTTACTATTCAAATACAATCAAATAACTATATTTAGAACAGTAACTTTGAACTCATCATTAGTGGATAATGTTTTTCCCCTAAGTCTCTAATGCCAAGTCAGTCACTAGATAAGAACAAGTATGTCTCCTTAGTGCTTTGACTTCCTTACTTTAAAAAATGAGCAATACACATGCATACTGAAGATTTATTGTATTATGGCCATAATTACATAGAATCTAGTATCTGGTGGGTCTGAACACTGACCAAACATATTTAATATGACCAAAAAGTTGGAAAGCCTACTAGTAACAACATTAAACCTATACCATAGGTCATTTTATAGCCCAAGGCAAATTGTACATAATTCAATCTAACTATCACATCCAGCTGATAAAAAAAGAACTGAGTAGTAATTTGCCAGGCCCTGAGATACCAGTTACTGCAGTGAAATATTCATTTGATAGTTAAACCAGTAAGGGCAGGCATCGCTAATCACACACCGTACCCCTTCCAGCTGAGCAGACCCTCAGTCTTCAGAATCGCAGACACAGGGTGGTAGGCAGGCCCTATCAATCTATCAGTTGGTTCTTGGAATAAAACTTCCTTGCAACTAATAGTTCTTACATCCTGAGAGGATTAATGTGATGTTACAGAATATGCCAGTCAGTTTCCATTTCCCATTATTGGACTGGACTTGTGGTATTGTTTCTCTTTTTATCAATAGTTGATTTCAAATAAGGGGAACACTAAACATTTTCAGAATTTTTAAAATGTGAATTTATATTCAGTTGGCACCTAAAAGTTTTGAATGTGCTGGTTAATTTTTTTTTTTAAAGACAAATCCCCCGTAACAGAATATTGCTCTTTTCTGCAGCCCAGTGTGGGGGAAGAGTGACAGGGCAAAGTGGTATCATTGAAAGCAGCGGATATCCAACACTTCCATATAGAGACAACTCATTCTGTGAGTGGCATCTCAAGGGTCCCTCAGGACACTATCTCACCATCCATTTTGAAGATTTTCACCTTCAGAATTCCTCTGGCTGTGAAAAAGACTTTGTGGAGATCTGGGAAAATCATACCTCTGGTCAGTAAAATATGTCTGCTGTCTTTTGGGGGTGTTTATTTTTCTGCACTCTTATTCAGCTTCTGAAGTGTCCTTACCTCAAGAAAGGCAAAATGACATTTGTCCTTTGTATAGAAGTGCAGTCATGTCTGGGCAGTTCCAGCTTTTCTCTCCCTGGAGTCTACTCATAATCGGTGGGTATCTACAGCCCCAGGTGTAATTATATAGTTTTACCTTATAGATCACACTGAGAGAGCACTGTATTGAGAAGGCATCCTCTTCCTGTTGAGACTTTCCAGTGTCATATGCAGTTAGTTCTTTGAGGAGCATCCTGGTAGGTAAGGAGAGAGAGGGTTATGCATGAGTTGGACACTCATGACTCTGTTGCCTGGAATCATTTCTAACCAAATGAGCTCCCTCATTGTGTGAGATGTCCTTGCCCTAATTGGTTACAGCTTTTGTCACACATCTTTATATATATGAATATGTTGATTTTATTCATGTTTGCCCTGCTTTTCTTAATAGAGGTTAGCTTTTCTTTTTGGCAGAGTCTCGTCTTTTATTATTTTCTTTGTACTTGTAGAACACCTCAAGTAGAGGTGAAATAAAATCAATCACCTGGACATATACATAATTAGTTATTTGCTTCTCGCAGGAAATTTATTGGGCAGATACTGTGGAAACACCATTCCTGACAGCATAGACACTTCTAGCAATGTCGCTTTGGTCAGGTTTGTCACAGATGGTTCTGTTACTGCCTCAGGATTTAGACTACGGTTTGAATCCAGCATGGAAGGTAAGTTCACTGATTCATTAAAGAAAATTACATATAGGGAACCCTGGGTGGTGCAGCGGTTTAGCGCCTGCCTTTGGCCCAGGGCGCGATCCTGGAGACCCGGGATCGAATCCCACGTCGGGCTCCCGGTGCATGGAGCCTGCTTCTCCCTCTGCCTGTGTCTCTGCCTCTCTCTCTCTCTCTCTGTGTGACTATCATAAATAAATAAAAATTAAAAAAAAATTAAAAGAAAATTACATATATATATATATATATATATATATATATATATATATATATAAAATGTGTGTGTGTGTGTATAAATTGAGCACCTACATTGGCTAGGCACTGTGTGAGGCATTGGTGTTACAATAGTTGAAGAAAAAAAAATGACCCTTATCTTCTTGGACCTTCCACTTTAGTTGAGAGGCAGACATTAACCATATAGTCACATCAGTAAAGAAAAATCACAACTGTAATCCAGGCTACCAAAGAAAGGAACTAGTGCTTGGAAAATATTATGGGATGAGAGCTATATGCATTACATATCTTAAGAAAGCAGTCCAGGGCAGCCCCGGTAGCGCAGTGATTTAGTGCCGCCTGCAGCCCAGGGTGTGATCTTGGAGACCCAGGATCAAGTCCCACATCGGGCTCCCTGTATGGAGCCTGCTTCTCTCTCTGCCTGTGTCTCTGCCTCTCTCTCTCTCTGTGTCTCTATGAATAAATAAATAAAATCTTTAAAAAAAAGAAAGCCAGTCCAATAGCCCCACAGCCATCAGAATCAACCTTTCAAATGTCCTGACATTAGTGAAATATAGATTTTATCTGAAAAAACTGGATAATTACTCTCATCTTCTGAGTCTTCTGACTCTTGGGATTACTCTACCTATTTTTCTTTCATATTTCTTGGGCTATGATTATAACAGGACTGCCAGTGGATGAACTGTCATCCATGGAATCATGGATTAAATATTCAGTATTAGAGACAAGAAGTGAATATAAACATTCTCTGTAAGTCCTCATATGCATATAGTGATAAATAAGAGCAATCATTTTGTCCAGTAGGATATTAAAGAAAATACTTTGGAGAACACTTCTTGTGGAAGGTATCATTTTGATTGAATTGGAAGTTTTTTTTTTTTTAATTTCTTCCCCTTCAGCATGTGGTGGGGAGCTACAGGGCCCTACTGGAACGTTTACTTCTCCCAACTACCCAAACCCAAATCCTCATGGCCGGGTCTGTGAGTGGAGGATCATGGTGCAGGAAGGAAGGAGGATCACTCTGACTTTTAACAACCTAAGGCTGGAAGCTCATCCATCCTGCTACAGTGAGCATGTGACAGTAAGTGTCTTTTGCAGTCAGGGATATTACATTCCATTGTTGAAGGAGTTTATTGACCTATAAATCATAGTCAGAAAACTAGGTCAGGAATATTCCCATCCATGCAACTGTACCTCAGGTAAATTCTAAGTATTTTAGATAGAACGGAAGCGTAGTGAACTGCCATAATATTTGTAAAACCTGTTTTAAGAGGCTATTTGTTGTCACCACATACATCAAGGTCATAGGTGAGATAAATTTTAAGAGCAAATAATCATTGTGCATGGCAAAAGTGGGTTAATGGAGAAGAGTTAAGCCCGTGGGTAGCACATAGTTGAATAGGACCAGAGTCACAGAACAAGCCATCACCAAAAGTTTTAAGCCATTGAGTGGTCCTGCAGAGTTACTGTTCTCTGCCAGTGGTGCTGAGCAACTCCTTTGGAAGAACCTGTGCTGCCCGCCCTCAGTGTTGCCAAGGTCAAGTGCTTTCGGATATGTCATCAGCATTCTTAGCTTCCCTTAGCAAAGGAAAGCAAAAAAGATCCATGAATGAGAACGAAGATCATTAACTGAAATGACAAGTATGTATAACTGGATTAATCATACATTAATATTAATATATTTCTCTACCCAACTCAACTTTTCCTCCATCCTTGTTACCTGAGTCAATAACAATTCCAAACTTCTGGGTGGTCGGGTCAAAAACATTGATTTCTGTCTTGGAGTCTTTTCTTTCACATCTTATATTACATCCATAATCAAGTCCCAGAATCTAACTACTTTAAGATGTCTTAAAAGAGATCTTTAAAGAGATCCAGAATCTAAATACTAACCACATCCACTACTATAGCCATCACCACTCACATAGTTTAGTTAGTAGCTTCCAGTTGGTCTCCCTACTCTCTCCCTTGTCTCCCTGCATTCTCCACACAGCAGCCAGGGTGATAAATGTAAATCACATCTTGCTGCTCTCCTTGAAAATCCTCTATTGGCCTCTCATCTCACTCAGAGGAAAATCCAAATCTTTACAGTAGCCCAACTGGCCCTATGGTATCCTATATGAATGACATCTGTATAATCATAGTAATGAGTGACTGAGCCACCCAGGTGCCCCTTCACTGAATATATGGAAACAAAGATGAAGTAGAAAAAATTAACCACTCCAAGTATACCATGTTTTAATGCATTTTCTTGGCAATAAAATATTACGTATTTATAATAAATGTGGCATAAATTTACTTGCACACTAATTTTAATCTATTTTTCTGATTATAAATATAATGAATGCCTATTGAACAGAATTTGGAGAGTTCAAAACTTAAAAAATGTAAAAAAGACTTGAAATTCCCACCCACCCATTGCTAAAATGCTGATGTATACAACAGTTTATTTCCCTTTGAAATTCTTTACATAATTGAGATCATATTGAATATAATGATTATTAGGAATCTTACCAGTAGGGATGCCTGGATGGCTCAGTGGTTGAGCGTCTGCCTTTCACTCAGGGCATGATCCCAGGGTCTTGGGTTTGAGTCCCACATTAGGCTCCCCACAGGGAGCCTGCTTCTCCCTCTGCTTATGTCTCTGCCTCTCCCTCTGTCTCTCATGAATAAATAAATAAATTTTTTTTTTAAAAAGGAATCTTACCAGTAGAATTTTCACATGCTCTATAGGAAAGATAATATGAACAGTCATAGTTTCAGAGCTCCAATAATAAAATAGAATTTACAGCAACAACCACAAATTTTGAATCACATCTTACTTGTCATTTCCCTATCTCTGAATCATAGATGCCAAAGGCATCTACTTTCAACTTTTTAGCTACTTCTTGTGGTATGTATGTCATTATTTCAAAATAAAATTCCTATTCTGCTACTTCTTTGTTTTTTGTTCTTAGACATCCTCTGTCCACATGCAACTATGGAAGATGAGGGTTTAGTTCTTTTCAGAATCCACCCCTACCACACACACCACAAATGCTCATAGGGCTATGCACAGTTCAGACTCCCCCAGTTTCCTCCCAAAATATATATGTCACAGATTTTGTTTAAATTGCTCTTCAGTGTTTGCATTACTGTGATTATACAGATGTCATTTCCAACCTAACCAAGCAATGCACTATGGTAGCATTTCCTTTTGTTTTTTTTTTCTGATTAATAATAATAATTGTGTCCTTTTTTGCATTTCGCTTTTTATGCACAGATCACAAATTCTTCCACACAATTTCACCCCAAGAGTACCTCCCCACCATGTATAGTAAAGCGTATCTATCAGTTCATTCATTTTCCTTAGCAATATCCTCCCTAAGCCCTCTCCATCAGCTGCAAGCCGGATGCCAGCTGTCATGTGGGGCGTTCCCTTTCCCATCAAATTTGTACACCCCTTTGTTCCTCTCCTGGGCTGGACACCTGACTCTGTGCTATGTGCATTATTCTGTCTTGGTTCATTTCCTTTTTTTGGTAAGACATATGTTCTTGTATTTCCATAAGAAAGTAGATATGGATGATAAGGTTTTGAGGAGGTATATGCCTGGAATCACCCTCAGTTTATCATTGTTCTCTGAATACACTACATAGTTAAATTATCACATGTATTTGATATATTCACATATGTATATAAATATATTAATCATAATTTTGAAATTTATGTTGCTTCTTTTGTGGTCCATTTCCTTCAAATTCCTGTTTCTTATTTGTATATATTGATTGGTGTTTGCTTACATGTCTAATGACCCTTGACTGTTTATTCCTATTTGAGAAAGAAGTACTAAAATACTGCATGGAGGCTTTGTATGCATGGGATTGTCAAGTTATGGTCTTCATTGAGTTGGAGGGACTTGGCCATTTAATTAGGAGAAACTACAAATGTCATATCTACAGGTCTTTTCTCCTGGAGAGGCTAAAGCTCCAACAATAACTTTCAGAATTAACTTCCTTTATGAACCTTTAATATCATGTCCAGATTCTTTTTCTTTGAAATGTATTTTTGTAGATTCCATGTTTGTTTTGTTTCTTCTTCACTCTGTTGTAAATAAGGGGATGTGGCTGGCCTTTTGCCTGTATTTTATTACTTTGAAAACTTCTTGCAAAAAAAGTGGGGGCTGGAGGAGAAAAAGAGAAAGAAAGAAAGAAAGAAAGAAAGAAAGAAAGAAAGAAAGAAAGAAAGAAAGAAAGGAAGGAAGGAAGGAAGGAAGGAAGGAAGGAAGGAAGGAAGGAAGGAAGAAAGAAAAGAAAGAAGAAAAGGAGAGAAAAGAAAAGAAAAGAAAGAAAAGAAAAGAAAAGGAAAGAAGAGAAAAGAAAAAAGAAAGGAAAAGAAAAGAAAAGAAAAGAAAAGAAAAGAAAAGAAAAGAATAAAGGAGAGGGAGAAGGGAAGCTTCCTGAGATCTACAGGTTGAGTGAAGGCAGCTTTAAGTGCACAGCTTCTAGATTAATACTGTATCCAGCCCCCTAAGCATACAATCCCTCCAAACCCAGCTGTTTATCTGACTGTGTCCAGAAGGAGAAGAGGCAAAAGTACACCATCCAGCTTGCATTACAGTGAGCTATGAGCCTGATTTTATTTCTGCATATAGCAAGTTTCAGAGCTGAATCTCCAATGCCTACTTCATATCCCATTGTTTTCTGGAAGTTGTAGTTTCCGAGTACAAACAAGAGTGGAGGAGGAAAGTAGAAACAGCACTTGGGTTGCCTCTAACAGCAGTTCATGTGATAAATGGATGCCTGAACAATTGTCAGTCATTGTGATTCCAAGCTCAGAGCAGACGTTGATCATAGTTTCCGACATGTTCCATTACCCTGTAGTTGCTGATAATCCCTTTTGATTCTGGCAATATGTTGCCCATTCCTGTTTTCAGTATTGTTGAAATTTTGTTATCTTCTGTTTCCTTATATAATACTTCAGACTTTGGAGTAAGGGGGATGCTTTAAATCCAATTTTATTATCACTAGTTCTTTGAACTTAAGTAAATTACATAGCCTTTCTGAATTCTGTCTTAATCTGGAAAGCAGGGATGATGTTATATGTCTGAGAGGGTATTGTGCTAATTGGATCAAGTAATATAAGTAGGCTATTAGGAGAGCCTGGCATTTTATTGGTGCTCAGTAAGTGATAGGAAATGCTATATCTGGTCCTGTGAGTCAGAAGACACTTTAAAACAGAAGCCCTCACAGAGCTCAATTTAATGATCAATTATAGTAAATTTAAAAGCTCCCATCTTTTGTTATGGAGTGCATTCTTCTTCGTATCTCTTAGTGTCAAACTCTGAATCATTATTTCTAATCATGAGTGATTCAAATCCTTTTTAAAAAGAGGAATATCAATTACTCAATCAGTCAATTATTATTCAGCTACTTCTGGATCTTTCCTGAACTGTGACAACCAGACATGCTGAAACACCCTGGTTTTGAACAGAAGTAGAATAATACTTTGCAACTATTAGAACTGTGTGCATAACTAGAATTATTGTTTAATATTTTGGAGTCAGCACTACTCATCCCTTTTTTAAAAATTCAAATTAATAAGAAAATTGAGGCTTTGGATTCATAAGTACTTAGGAAACAACTAGTATGCTGATATTGAGATTGATTTTTAAAGTTACTTTTCAAGGCATTTTAAGATATTTGAGTTACTATATGCTTCAAATCATCAGAGACTAACATTTAAGCCTTCATTCCAAATATCAAAGGTCCTAAGACATTGTTAAGAAAAATTGTCCATCAGTGAACTCTGAGAACTAAGATGTAAGTGTGTTGGCCTATCTAATTTACATTTAGAGCACGGTTTTCAGTTGCAGACAGTATTGCAGTCTTTCATTTGTCACCACATGGCAGGAGGGCATTACTGTAATACTTTCATTTTAGTGAAGTGACCCTGAGGCCACAGAATGTGCTCCGGGTAACATAGTGGCTTGTGGCACTGGGCTAGGAGCCCATACTGTTAAGTAATTCATGTTGGCACAGAGTTTCCTTCTAAGGAAATATATTGGGGCTGTGAATATAATCTTCTAGGAAATACTCAGCAAGATGGACAGTGTGACTAAAGGTTAAACTATTTTTCTAATAGATATTCAATGGCATTAGAAATAACTCACCTCAGCTAGAGAAACTGTGTGGTAGTGTGAACGCAAGCAGTGAGATCAAATCTTCAGGAAATACAATGAAAGTCGTGTTTTTCACTGATGGATCCAGGCCATTTGGAGGCTTCAGTGCTACCTACACATCCAGTGAAGATGCAGGTAATATGTTATAATGCACCTATTTTAATCGTGGGCACTGCAGATGTCCTATAGCTACTACCAACAGCAGAAGAGCAGAATTTTGATCTCATCAAAATTACACCTGGGATCTTCTACATAAGGCAAACTTACATAACCGGAGGGAAACCCCATGCCTGTCAGAAAAAAGAAATGTTCTATTTTGAGAAAGAAAACTTCTATTGTGAGTTAAAAAACTTAAAAACGCAATTGGGAGAGCTTCTAGCTCAATTCCATGCAGTGTTGCCATTATATTGGTTGCCCATTCCGCAGTCTTTGGTCAGTTATTTTGTGCTGAGAGACCTTCTGCCTGTAAGAAGGTAACTGGCTCCCCATAAGTAATTTAGTTGAAGACAACCGGATTTTATTGTTTCTCAGTCATCCATATATATACATATTTTTCCAGTGTAAATGAATAAGGGCTCATATTTGATACAGAGTATTTAAAAATTAAGTAGGATATGTACTTTCTAGCCTAAATATTCTATTTTCTGGATTGGTGCATTATCTAAGAGTTTTAAATTTTAGAAAGAGTGGAACTGAATATTTTAAAATACCTCTAAGTTGTTTCATTGATACAAGGGACATTCATTACCATATGAAAAGGGGCAAGTTCCTTGGCACTATAATGCTATTCTATCTGTCTGATCCAATTAAATCTTGGTTCAAGTGGAGAATTGCTAATGAGAAGCCATTGAGACCACTACTGTAGGTTAGCTATTTCTCTAAATTAAATATTAATGAATAATAGGCTTAAATTAGGAGAAACTGATGCACAGCCAAACCCTTAAATCCACCTAATCTACCCTATAGGAAAATAACAGGAAATTTCCTACAGGAACTATGTGTTTATTTTTACACATATTTCCAAACTCACAGAAACTTCTTCCATAGTCTGTATGCATGAGCCAGCCCTTCACCTACAATCTGAACTTTATCTAGAAAAACAAATCAAAGCAATAAAAATCTTGCTGCTGTTATTTTAGTTATTATCATATTACTTGTATCTCCTGTTATAGCATGAATTTAACTCTTCCTCCTTTTTTTCCCTTAGTATGTGGTGGGTCCCTTACGCATTTCCCTGAAGGAAACTTTACTTCTCCTGGTTATAATGGAGTCAGTAATTACTCAAGAAACTTAAACTGTGAATGGACTCTCAGCAATCCAAATCAGGGAAATTCATCTATTTACATTCATTTTGAAGATTTTTACCTGGAAAGTCACCAAGACTGTCAGTTTGATGTCCTTGAGTTCCGAGTGGGTGAGTTCAATCAGGGAACATGTTCTCCTATTTATCCAAAGTATTCTTCTTATACCTGGAGGCCACCAACAACAAAGAGACTCAAGGGGCTATAATATATGCACATAGAATCCAAAAGAATGTTGGTCAGAAAAAGCTGTAATTCTGTGCATAGCCAGCTGAGGTAACATGCCCTATGAATGGTGAGCAAGATGGATCAGAGTTTGCAAGTAGACTCTATGTTTCATTGAAATGAGACACTCAGGATAGATTCAGCTTATCTGTATTCTCTCTCTCTCTCTTTAAAGGATTTATTTATTTATTTGAGAAAGAGAGGGTAAGGGGAGGAGAGGAGAAGTGGGGGAGAGAGAGAGAAAGAATCCTAAGCGGACTCTGTGCTGAGCACAGAGCATGACACAGGGCTCGATCTCATGACCCTGAGATGATGACCTGAGCTGAAACCAAGAGTTGGACTCGCTTAACTGACTGAGCCACCCAGACACCCCTTGTCTGTCACTTAATGAATTCAGGTGGTTCCCTCGATCTTTTACTATTCAAGACTTCTTTCCTCAAAGACTGGAACTTAGCATGGTCAGAAATGTATCAGTGATTTCCTGAATTTACAGGAGTTCTACATAGAAATCAAAACAAGTTTTGCAGTGTACCTGATGGAGAAGCACATGGAAGCTATTTGGGGAATTATCCCCAAAGGAGTCAAATTTGTCTTTGTTTTCATGAGAAGTGGATTAAGGTTTACTTGGTGAACCATAATTCTCTTAAGAATTTTTAAAAATTTCCCTTCATAGGAGATGAATCCATTTTAGTTCTTTCTCCTAGTTGAGGTATGGGTGATCCATCAAATTGCCTCCATTGTTACATTGACACTGTTTTCCTGGTTTGAAAAAGAGAAGTAGGGATGCCTGCGTGGCTCCATGGTTGAGTGTCTCGATGTGGTCCCAGAGTCCTGGGATTGAGTCTTACATTGGGCTCCCCTCAAGGAGCCTGCTTCTCCCTCTACCTATATCTCTGCCTCTTTCTCTGTGTCTCTCATGAATAAATAAAGAAAATATTTAAAAAAGAGAGAGAGAAGTAAAGTAACACTGTAGATCATCAGTGCTATTTGAGGTTCACTGAGTTCCATGTTACCACAATTTTTTTTTAAAGGAGGCTGAAAGCAGCAGAAACCAATATAATGAGCTGGTGGCAATGTTCTAGGGCAGCTATTGAATCAATGCTGACTTTGAGAAGTGAATCAATGCTGACATAGACAGAGGGAGTGGACAGAATTTTCAAGGAGAATTTGATAAAGTCTGTGGTCACAGACCAGGGGACTCAGCAGGAGAATCATCTGGGCCCTTGTAGGTAGATGAAGGTAGAGAAGATGTAGATAGAGAAGACTTATGAGAGAAATGGAACTTGTTTGCGAATGTTCTCTATGTGATTCTGATACCCCTCACCATTGACACCTGATTCAAAACCACTGGCTTAAAATGTCCGTTGACTGATGAATGGATAAAGAAGATGTGGAATATATGCACAATGGAATATTACTGAGCCATCAAAAAGAATGAAATCTTGCCATTTGCAACATGTGGATGGGACTAAAGGTTATTATGCTAAGTGAAATCAGTCAGTCAGAGAAAGTCAAATTTCATATGATTTCACTCATGTGGAATTTAAGAAACAAATTGGATGAACATAGAGGAAAGGAAGAAAAATAAGATAAAAGCAGAGAAAGAAGGAAACCATGAGAGAAGTTTAACTATAGAAAACAAACTGAAGGTTGCTGGAGGGGGATGGATGGAGTGGATGGGTTAAATGGAGGATGAGCATTAAAGAGGACACTTGATGGAATGAGCATGAGGGGTTACATGTAAGTGATGAATTGTTAAATTCTACTCCTGAAACCAGCACTATACCACATATTAACTAACTTGAATTTAAATAAACAAGAAACAAAAACAAAACAAAACAAAACATTGGCTATTGAATTAAGCAGAACAACTGTATATCAAATTTCAGCCAGTTCAATGCAATCTTCTTTCTATTCCCCAATTTTAGATCAGTTAAAATACTCTATTTTGTGTACTTAAAAATCAATGATGTCAGTCTGACAGAATAAGTAAAGAGCAGATTAATTGTGAGCTCTGTAGGTATTCTATAAAAATTAATCAAATTAACCGTCATAAAATACTCAGCTCAAAATCTGATAGTTTTTAGCCCGAGTACTGGATATCCTATTCATTTTAGTTGATTAAATGCAGTGAAGAAATCATTAAAATTTTAGATAATTATCACTTTTATCTTTTGTCACTGTTGGCATTATATTTTTTACTCCCTAAAAAAAAAGGCACATCCAAATGTTTTTTTTTTTTTAATTAATTGTATCTGTTTAGGTATCTAAAATAATTATGAAAACACGATTTGGAACAAAATGGTACCCAAAATAGAGAAAGATGCCCATACAAAAAAAGCTTCTTTTTTTTTTCTATCCTGATGAAGGGACTCTTGCTTTTGCAGTTGATGAAGATAGAAAGGAACTTTGTGAAATGTCTGCTACTAAATCAAAATATCAATGTGTGTCAATACCTTCCTACTGAACTCATTGAATGTATTTCTCAAAAGCTTTGTAAGTAATGGCATTTGGTGTGTTATTTTGTTCAGGTAATGCTGATGGGCCTCTGATGTGGAGACTGTGTGGACCTTCAAAACCTATAGTGCCACTGGTTATACCTTATCCTGAGGTATGGATACACTTTGTCACCAATGAACATGTAGAACATGTTGGATTCCATGCAGAGTATTCTTTTACAGGTAAGACATGTGATTAAGCTCTCATACTCTGGCAATATAATAATAATTTTTTCCATAAAGATCACGCATGTATTTTGTTAGATTAATGTCTTTTTTTAAGATTTTATTTATTTACTCACGAGAGATACAGAGAGGGAGGCAGAGACATAGACAGAGGGAGGAGAAGCAGGCTCTATGCAGAGAGCCCGATGTATGACTCAATCCAGGAATTCTGGGATCATGCCCTGTGCCAAAGGCAGATGCTCAACCACTGAGCCACCCAGGTGTCCCATTAGATTAATTTCTAGGTAGCTGTTGGTTTTGTTGCTAATGTCAATGAGATGTTCTAAATTATATCTTCTGATTGATTGTCGCTGATATCTAGGAATTTTTTTTGATATTTAGGAATTTTTAAATTTTTTATACATTGATCTTTAGCTCAAACATTTTCCTGCACTCTTATTAGTTTTGGTATTTTGTCATAGATTATCTTTGGTTTTTCTGTGTAAACAATCATATCTTATACAAGTGATAATACTGTTTTTCTTTTGGCCCCAAAACTTCATTTCTTTTTCTTGTCTTATTTCAATGGCTAGGCCACTATCATGTTGAATGGAAGGGATGATAGCACTTGTTTCTGACCTTAATGTGAATACATGTGACCCTTCATTGTTAAATATATTGATTTCTTTTAGGTTTTTAATAAATGCTTCTTGTCAGATTAAAGAAAGTCCCTTCAATTGTTAGTATACAATTTTAAAATTCTGAATAAATGTAATATTTTATCAAATAATTTCTCTGCATCCATTGAGATGTTTCTGTTTTCCTCCTTTAATATGTTAATATGATAAATTATATACTGAAAGACTTTGCTCTTGTTAAACCATTTTTTAATTTCTAGGATAGACCCTACCTGCCTATGATGTGTGTTTTGAACATATTGCTAGATATTATTGACTAATGATTTGTTTTGGATTTGCATCTGTGACATTCAGTTTGTATCTGAAAATTTAGCCCAAGATAGACAGCATTTCTCTGAGCTGAGCCATCAGAATTTCTCTAGTCCCTTTCACTAATATGGCAGTTCTTTTAGACTCTTAATGTTATATTAAAGTCTCAACTCCAGCCCTTCCTTCCAGGGGATCCAAGGCCATATGTTCTCCTTCATGGTCATCAAGACCTTGGACCCTGACCTCTGGGGCCTACATCTTAGTTCTGACTGATATATTCTCAGTTTGAGATTATCTCTCAGAATTTGAAGATACTTATTTTTTATAGATTTTGGAAATCCTCTTTTTTTCTATTAAGTTTGGCTATGAATCAAAGTATGTTTTGGTTATAGTTTTATCTAACATCTCTTTGTGTTATAATCAAATGGCTTATTGGGAGAGGGAGCAAGATTGAGCAATAATCTTGCCAGTTGATTTTTCTTTATTGGATTGAAAGAAGAGAGCCAGGTTTCAGAAAGCAGTATTATCCATGCAGAAAATCAGACAATCCTGTTTTAAAAATATATCTGGTCTTCAACTTGCTATGCTAATATATACTTTGATAGCTGACTACAGGTATAAGTGCTTCTCATCAAATGACAAATTCTTTCATTATGGTATGGATTATATTCTTCCAGCTTGTATTTGTTTTTGCTAGCCTGTTGTTTGTTTGGTTTTTTTTTCAAGAAGCTTATTTACTTTGTCCATAGTCAGAGTGTCTATTATAGGCACATCTAATTATTTTCCATTTGTGGTACAGATTATATTCCTCTCCTTTGTACTAAATGTGATCCTGTTTTCACTGTGTGATTCTATTTAATTAACACTACATGAGATTCTGTTTATTTCTAATCTTCTACCCAGTTTCTCCTTTGCTTTTATCTACTTTCATCTATTCATTGGTTGCTTTTTTAAGAATCCTATGATGGCTGTAAGACCTACTTACTTTGGCTTTGCAGAGGTGTTTGTTTGTTTTCTTGTATCTTATTTAAAAGATTACAAATCTAATTTCAGACTGTGGTGGAATACAGTTGGGTGAGAGTGGAGTGATTGCAAGCCCCAACTATCCAGCCTCTTATGACAGCTTGACCCATTGTTCCTGGTTGTTGGAAGCACCACAAGGCTTTACCATCACTGTAAGTTCTGATTTTCTTCTACAACAAAAATACCATGTCTGGTGTGGAAACAGAGTTCTTTTAATAAGCAAGCTATTAGAATAGGCTTTGCTTTTGTGATGAATTCATTTTCTGCCCAAAATGTCATTAGAGTGTAGATATCTACAAGTGTACAGTGCCTGAATAAATCTCTTTTGCAAGCATAGGAGAAGTATATGTAGAAGATATTCCCATCCAGGAGGGAGGTGTAATCATGTTCTGGTTATGAGTTGCCATCCCAGCCCACTGGACTGAGGAGGTCCTCCAGTAACTACAGTTCTAGGATAAATATCCCCTCTCAAATTTCTAATAGAAGCCCCAATAAGGGAAAAAAAAAAGAGGAGTGCAGGGGAGAGTTAAATAAGAGACATATATACAAAATTATATAAATTAGAACAAAACAAAAGAGTTTGTGAGGGGACCTTTTCTAAGGGTCTAAAGTATCTGATTCTAGGTAGCTAAGCTCACTTACAACTCGGAGCACCTCATTATTTCTTTTTCCTCCTGCAGCTGACATTTAGTGACTTTGATATTGAAGACCATGCAACCTGTGCTTGGGATTCTGTCTCTGTCAGGAATGGAGGTTCTCCTGGATCACCCATCATAGGACAATACTGTGGGACTTCAAACCCCAGGACAATCCAGTCTGGTTCCAACCAGCTAGTGGTGATTTTTAACTCGGACCATTCTGTGCAAAATGGTGGATTTTATGCTACATGGAACACACAGACTTTAGGTAAAATAAACATTCTCTGCGCTTTTTAAATTGATGTGTTTTTAAAAATTTATTAGCTAATTTAATAAGTATGCATTTTCTATCTATTCTCTGTCAAACTTAACTTGGAACGTTTACCCTCACCATTCATGTATCAACTTCATAAGGAAGATACAATATCTATACATATTTTCTCTATTTTGTGTGGATAGAAACTGAGGATGAATGGGTTGATGATTTTCTCAGTCATGAAGCTGATAATTGGTGGAGTCAGGATTTGAATAAAGATAGTGGGGCGCAGAAGTTTTGATCTTAACATTTCATCATGTTGCCTAAGTAGGCAAAAGGGCATGGCATAATCAGAGAATCAAAAATAATAGACAATATGTGTTGGAATCACAAATAGTTTGGAATATTTGGAGCTGGGAGGCAGAATGCTGAGTGGGAAACTGAGAGCAGGAAGTTAAATGGTCCATACCACAAAGAGCCTTGTCTTCTATATTGTCCCTTGAGCAATGGGGAGCCATTGAAGAGTTTTGAGCAGCAAAGTGACAAGGTTTGTGATTTAGAATGAGTGCTCTGTATGTGGCAAAATAAAATAGATTTGATTTCAAAAAGGTAGCTTTTGTGCATATAAAATATGAACTTCATGGAAATTCTCAGAAAATATAAGAATTCACATTGGATACTTTAGTCAGGATTTCTTTAAAGCCTTGCAGTACCACACAGTGCAATTCTTTCTAGAAAAGTCAGAGTTATGAAGGTTTTTGTGGAATGGATCAGACTTTCTCTCATTAAATCACTGGTTGCTGTTGAAATCAGAGGGGACTTTCAGGTATACCATTGGTTTTCCAAGGGCTTAAAAGCAAAAGATACAGAAATACTCTTTAACTTCATTTTGTTTTGAATTCATATTTTTCCATTTGTCTTCTCTTAATTACATATTTTAATAGCATAAAATAATTTGAGACTTTCTTTCAATCTATGTCATTTACTTTCATCCATCAGTGTTTCAATATGAGTGAACCAGATTGCTTAACAGAAGAATTTCTCCTCAAAATCAGTCATTTTCTCTTGTCCTGTATGTTAGAATAAAATTACAAATGAGTGTAGCCCTGTATTCTCATGTGCTCATGATAATAAAATGCAGAACTTGGGATTGTTGGTTCACAGATACTACATAGCTTCAAGGGGAGTAAAAAAAAAAAAATATTGCCATTGTTTGAAAAAGAATAGAAGTCTATCCTCCTTATGGCAAGGATTAGTGGCCTCGGGTGAGTTTAATATAAGTGTAACAAAACAATAACAGCTGAAACTTCCTCTGGATCAAGTGCATCTTACATTTATTGAGAGTTCTTGTTTTATACCTGCCCTGAAGGCCACTGACTCATCTGTAAGGAAAGATAAACTGAAATCTCATATTTAGACATGTGTCTCCTTTGGAAGTAGTGGGCTACTACAATGGCTATTTTCCTCTCAAATTAATGAGTTATTCCATGACATTTTTTCAGGTTGTGGGGGAATACTTCATTCAGATAATGGTACAATCAGATCCCCTCACTGGCCTCAGAATTTTCCTGAGAATAGCAGATGTTCCTGGACAGTCATTACTCACGAAAGTAAGCAGTTGGAGATCAGCTTTGACAACAACTTCCGAATCCCCAGTGGTGATGGACAGTGTCAGAACAGCTTTGTGAAGGTGAGTACGCTTGTTTATTTAATTGGAGCAGAACTGATTTTGTGAACATAAACATTTAGACCAGAAACGGTTCATTGCCTCTCAAAATAAGAAAAGGGCAATTTTGTTGCTTGGATTTCTTGAATAAAAACATAAGAAATCTCACCTATTAGGAGTTAAAATTTGAACCACAACACACATATTGCCCTGTGACTTTTAATTTGCCAGTATGTAGGCAAAATAACTTAATTAAGGAAATTGTTTTCTGGCCCTAGTAAATTCTCGTGCACACTCAGGGTTCTTCCTTTCTGTGGAAACTAAAGAGGGAAGGCCAGAATTTTTGCTTGCTTGCTTGCTTGCTTTCTTAATTTTTTGTTTTGTTTGTTTTTGTTTTCTAATATCCTCAAGGACAAAACAAATGTAAGCCCCATTACAGGCAACATTTAAAGTATGCTATGAAAATCACAGAAGGCTAGAGATGTGGCAAGTGCCAGCCTCCCCTGTGGGTCTCAAGAGCCCACATGCTGAAAAGACCATGAGAGACTCATATGAAATTACGGCAGTGGGGCAGTCAGTAAGGCTCTCTTCCTTTAAAGTTCCAAATACTGCTTATATGGCACCGACTTTTCATCGACTTCTGATCGTGATGACTGTATGATAAATTTATTCCGATTGTGCTATTTTGCATCTCATATGTTATATTTCTCTAAGAGTTCTTTCCACCTTTTAGGGAGAAAGACATTGGCCTTAAGTTCACATTAGTCTGGACTCCATTCATATCTTATGCATTTACCACCTGCATATTCCCCTGTGAGCTAATTAAACATTTGGATTTAATTTCTCAACCATAAAATGAAGAGAACAATTTGTCCTTTAGTAGGACTGTTTTAAGCATTAGAGGTAATATGATATAATATCACAAATAGTGCTCAGTACTTGGAACACAAAGCCACCTAATGAATAGTAGTGGCTTTTTACTGTAGATGCTATTATTTTGTATCATCTTCCCAGTTATGTTCCATATTTAACTGATCCAGGCTTTCTGGTTAAATAAAAATCCTGTACTTTTATAAAACATGTGTTTAATAAAACACATCTAATGCAACTTTTCCTAACTGCTTTTTTCATGAAGCAAATGAACTCTCTCTCAGGGACTGAGTAAACATCAAATGTATAGGCATATGTAAAGCCTTGCAAATTCGTCGGTTGTACAAATGGGATCTGAAAAGTTATTTAGGTCCATTTCTCCTCTTGATTGAGTGGGAATCCCTCTGACATTTCATACCTCATACGACTGGCAGGTGAGATCCATTTGGAGCCCTGCCCAAACTAAGTGGCCTGGTAAGCACTCTTCCCCTACCAGGCCTGAGCTTCCTGATTTTGCCAAGAGACATTGAAGAGGGTGAGCAGAGATAGCAAGAGGGACCAGGTCCAGCAAGCAACCTTTAACCTCATACTTTGTACAAAAATTAATTCAAAATAGAAACACCCTAAAATGCAAGATGTACAGCTATATGCTTTTAGGGGAAAAAATAGCAGAAATTTGTCAAAACCTAGAGGTAGATGAATGTTTCTCAGACTAAACACCTAAAAACTATCCATGAAAAGAAAAACATAAATCTTACCTCACCAAAATTTAAAATGTTGTGTTCTGTGAAAGCCTCTGTGAAGAGAATGGAAAGACAAGCCACAGACTGGGAGAAAAGATTTATAAATCACCTATCTGACAATAGGCTATGATCTAGAATATATACAGAACAGTTAAGCCCAGCAGCAAAAATACAAAGAATCCAACTAGAATATGGGGAAAAGATTTGATTAGATATTTCACCAAAGAGGGTTTATGGATGGTAAATAGGCAATAGAAATATGTTCAACGTCACTAGCCATTAGGAAAATGAGAATTAAAAGCACAATGAGAGATTACTACACACCTATCAGAATGCCTAAAATAAAGAATGATGACAACACCAAATTCTGGCAGGGTTGTGGAGAAGCTGTATCACTTATTCATCGCTAGTGGGGATGTAAAATGGTATAGACACTCTAAAATGGTTGAGCAGTTTCTTATAAAACTAAATATGCACTTGCCATAAGATCCGGCAATTGCCCTATTAGACATTTATACCAGAGTAATGAAAATTATGTTGACATAAAAACCCATATACAGATGTTCACAGCAGCTTTATCTGTTAATAGCCCCTAATTAAAATCGGTGCACATGTGCTTCAACAGGTGAATGGTTAAGCTAACTTTCCACATACCTACCAGAGGATACAAGTCCTCAGTAAAAGAAACAAACAAACAAACAAACAAAAACAACCATTGACAGACTAACCATTTAGATAAGTCACCAAGGAATTATGCCAAGTGAAAACATCCAATACCCAAAGGTTACATAGTCTCCTATTGCATTTACATAATGTTTTTGAAATAACAATCATTAGAAGTAGAGGACAGCCATAGGTTAGAAAGATGGGGGTGTGGGAGTGAATTATGTATGATCCTAAAAGGGCAACTCTAGGGACCCTCATGGTACTGGGACTATTCATCATCTTGAACGTGGTGGTACGTAACTGAACACACACATACATGAATACAACTAAAACTGAGAAATTGAGTAAGATCATTGGACTGCATCAATGTCAACCTCCTGGTTATGTTTTTTTTTTTTAATTTTTTTTTATTTATTTATGATAGTCACAGAGAGAGAAAGAGAGGCAGAGACACAGGCAGAGAGAGAAGCAGGCTCCATGCACCGGGAGCCTGATGTGGAAATCGATCCCGGGTCTCCAGGATCGCGCCCTGGGCCAAAGGCAGGCGCCAAACCGCTGCGCCACCCAGGGATCCCCTGGTTATGTTATTATACTATAATTTTGCAAGATGTCAATGTTGGGGGACACTGGGCAATGTGTACAAGGGATTTCTCTAGATTATACCTTATAACTGCATGTGAATCTGTACATCTCTTAATAAGTAATAATTTTTTAAGAAATAGAATGATAAAATATCATGTGTAGCCAACCTGAATTATGTAAAACTTTAAGAAAAGTCAGAAAGTTTTTGACTTAATGACAACTTCATGACATTCTGTAGGTCCAATATTGTTTTGATGTGTCCTGGGTCAAATAGGCAGTGAAATGAGCTCTTGACTGACAAGGCAGCCATGAATATTGACTAACTCTTTACCATTATTTTCATTACAATATTTTTGTTCCTGGGCCAAAAGGTAGGATGTCAGATCCATAATTAATGACTTCAGGATAGTATAAGCACTTGATCATTCTTGAAGTTCTTAATTAAAGCACTTGAGATTCTTTATTAAAAGTTTTAGCTGTCACTTTGCCTTTTCAGTAAGGTTGTAAAAATAGTGTGTGCAGATAACTATCTCTCAGCAAGGCATATGTATAATTTTAAAAAATGTGAGTAGAAAACGTCTATAAACTATTCTCCTATATAGTTAAGGTGTGGGATTGGGGGGCTTAATGAGGATATTACAGAAATTTGGAAGTGTGTGTTTCTTTCCTGAGACATTTTTGATTTTAGGTATTTGGTGGAATATTGTGCCTTTGTTCTCAACAGGTCCCATCACAGACCCCTCCTATATCTAATAAATGGCAAACATGATTTAACCAGTAATATAACCAACAGCTGGATACCCAGTGTTTGAAAATCACTGGAAATGATACAACTTTAAAGAACTGAGAAATAGTACATCAGTGCCATGAATCAGTGCCATTTCATACCTCTTCCTATGGACCGAGCTGCCCACAGAAATGTTTTTAATGGCTTGTTATTTTATTGCTTTCTTTGGGGAATATTCTTTTTTTTTTTTAAATTTTTTTATTTATTTATGATAGTCACAGAGAGAGAGAGAGAGGCAGAGACATAGGCAGAGGGAGAAGCAGGCTCCATGCATCGGGAGCCTGATGTGGGATTCGATCCCGGGTCTCCAGGATCGTGCCCTGGGCCAAAGGCAGGCGCCAAACCGCTGCGCCACCCAGGGATTCTTTGGGGAATATTCTTGAAAGTGATCTGTTCAAAAGAGTAATTATGTATAATTTGGTGTGAAGAAGATGTCCAATAGGGAAGACTTATTCAGACCCATTTAACTTTCTTGGACTAAGTAATTCTTAGCTGGTGGTGAGGATGGGGATTGTCCTGTGCATTATAGGATGTTTACAGATCCTTTGGCCCCTACCCACTGCATGCTACCCCTTGCACCAAATATTGCCATCAAAAATGCCTCCAGACATTGCCAAATGTCCCCAGGGGAAGGCACAATTGCTCCTGGTCAAGACTCACTCAATTAGGTGGGTTGTCCCTGGCTGGCTAAACATGTTGAATGGTCTCTTTTCCTCAGTAATCACCTAATATCAATATTTTCCTTGAGTGACTCAACATTTTAAATTCTGTGATCTTGTTGTGTCTGAACGACTGCAAAATTCTCCTGGCTTATCTCCCAGTATACTCTCTTTTCCTCCAATTTTCCATGTTATAATGATCTCCAAAAACTAGGTGTCCTAGAGCAGTAAGTTTTCCAGTGGCCCCTGTCCATTTTAGGACAGTGGTCAGACAGATCTCTAACAAACCCCGTGGCTTGCGGGGACTCTGCAAACTCCCTGGCAACTTAGTTTGAAGTACCCCGCCCCTTCCCACAGGAGCTTCTTTAGGAAGGCACATCCTCCGCTTTACAGGGGTACAGCCCCCTGTTATATACTCTCCATAGCCCTGTTATCATCCCTTTCATAACTGGAACTTTGCATTTAAATTTGTGATTCTATGATTAATATTTTTCTCTCCGGTTAGGATGATTAGGATGGTTAGGATTGGCTTGACTTAGAATTTTGATGCTCACAGTGTATTCCTTGGCAACTACTTTTCAAATGGGCATACAACTTATTTCTTTTGAAGTGGCCGGGCCAATGAAAGGACAGCCTAGGTCTAACTTGGGAGTTGCCAACCGAGTTCTTAGTCAACAGCACCTAGTGGCTGAATCTCATTCTTTTTTCACAATGAATCTTAAAGTTGAACACTGCCTAGGAAGTCTTCTATGATTTATTCCAATTCATGCTAGTGACACACATGCTTGGAATTCCTGTCCAGTTGCCTCATGCTCTACAAATATGTTGATTTGTCACAATCGCCTCACAGTAGCACACGTTGCTGCTCTGCACCCCTTGACACCTAGTAATCTTACTTGGATTAGGCCAGGTAGAAGAAGGTAAGAAGAAAAATGAGTAATATTTGTTTTTTCTTAGAAATCACTGCCTAGCTACACAAAACTGAACACAGTCTCCTTGGAAGAGTCAAGAATGGGATATGCTGTTAAAAAGCAGCTTAAAACACTATTCTCCAAAGAAAAAAATTACAATTTTGCATGTTTCATTTACTATTGTGTTTAGGTCTGCATATACCTGAGTTCTATTATTTTCCCACCTAAGGACACTAAACTGTGGACAGGGAAAAACATCAAGCATTAAGTTATGTTTATGGCTCTGCTAGGTGTGGGCAGGGACTGAGGAAGTCGCCAAGTCCCTGTTAGCCACGGGCTGTGGGAACGTGGCTCCTGGCTCCATCCTCACACCAAGAAACGTGTTCATAGCCGTGTTCCAGTCTCAGGAAACCCCAGCCCAGGGCTTCTCTGCATCCTTTGTGAGCCGTAAGTAGAACCAAAAACCAACCCGGGAGGTCTTTGAGAGGGTGGGGCTGCACCTGGCAGGCTTGCAGAAGAGCAGGGGGCTGCACCAGGGTAAACTGGAACTGGGGGTCCACTGGGGAGAGTGTGGGTAGGTTGCCTAATCCTGAGAGTACACCTTTCCTTCAAAAAGAGAGTGGAGCCGAATTCAGTGGTGGGCCAATGGAGAGATGACACAGAAGGCCTGAGTGCCACTGGTGGACATCTATAAATAAGCCTAAGACTCAGAGGAGGGGCAGGAATGAGGCAGAAGCCCCAGGAGTGGTAATTAGTAGACAATCCGTGTGCCTGGTAAGCACATGACCCCCACATGGAAATCACTGGTGCCTGCAGAACCCATTGATTGCTCTGTTGGCAGCCTCACTCGGCCCACCTGAACTGAGTTTCCATGGGTGGGGACTTGCATGTGTCTGTTCTCACCCAGATAATTCTCAAAGTAAGTAAACTTTGGGTCCCACTTTCTTCAGGATTTTCTCTTTCTTCTCCCACTACTGCTTACAGACTGATTTGTGGGAAATGTAGGGAGTTTCAAGTCCAAGGAGCAATGATGGGTGCCTGTTGGCTGCATTTAGTGGAGTCGCTACTCATTTGCAAACTGCTGTTTAGGAAAAAGTCTAATGAGAGGAATTAGAGTGATGCAGCAACTAGGTGTTTCAGACATGAGTGAAGGATGGGGTGGTATCAAGGGAGAGAGGAAAGGCCAGCCCGGGCCTACCTCCAGGCCCTCCCTCGATTGGTTCCTGTGTGTGCATGTGCTCAGAACTGTGCGTTCTGATATAAGTGTCGAAGGATATTGAGATTTTCATATGTGATAGGTCGGGGAGCGATGTGGCTAGGAAAACAAATGTCATTTTAGTGGTAATAATGTGAAATGTTGAGGTTTAGGGCAAATGGTCAAGAAAGAATTCTGGAGATGTCTTTGGTGCAAAAAAGTTGGTTTTATTAAAGCATGGGGACAGGACCCATGGGCGGAAAGAGCTTCACTGGGATTGTGAGGAGTGACCGATTATATACTTTCAGGTTGGGAGAGGGTTAGGAATAAGAGAAGTCTCGAAGGAATTTGGAAACCAGGTTTTTAGGATCTTGAGGGGTCATTTACTACTGTCTAGTAAAACCTTAGTCATGAGACTCTTCAGATGTGTATCAGTGGGCCATATGCTTGGAGGATGATTGCCAACATAAGTAGGGGGTGGGCAGAGAGGAGCGGTAGAGATAAAGGAAGTTTCCAAAGGGATTTTTCTGTGTTAAAGAAGACTTACAGGACGTCTCCAGTTAATGTCAAGCTAAGGTTGCCTTTTGCCTCTAGCAACGTATTCACATCGAGGCAGCTAAGCTCCTTGAGGAAGGACACTGCCTGTCTCAAGGACTTGTCAGTGGGCTTGCAAGTTGTAAGGAAGTTTAATTTTTTTCTACATTTCTTTTGCCTTTGTTCCCCACATCACTAAGAGGATGATTCTTTATTGCTGACACCAGGGAATCATTCATGCGAGAATTTGATAAGAGTTGGCATTAGTAAAGTCAACATTTTTAAAAGCGGTTTCTGTTTATTTTTTTATTTTTTTATGGCCAGATTACAATACTGGTGAAAATAACATAGTTTTCTAATATTACTATAAAATATTTTAAAGCTATTAGGTGGCGGGCACCTGGCTGGCTCAAAGTCAGTAGAGTATACGACTCTTGATCTTGGGGTCATGAGTTCAAACCCCACATTGGGCAGAGAACCTACTTGAAAAAAAAAAAACATTAAGTGGTACTCATCAAGTAAAAATCACTTCATTTGTTTTATCTCTTTGTTTACATGAATCATGTTCAGTCTTTGCTAAGTTTTCCTTTCATATTATCTTCAAATTAAGTAAGTGATTGGCAATGAATTTGTGGTAAAATTTCTTACTACTTAGCCCAAAACTCTGCAGCATATTTTAACACATATAGAATGTTCTCATGTTGTGTATATATTTATTTTAAAATCAGAACTCCATCCCTTAAAAAAAAGAACCCTATCCCTTTAGTTATTGTTTCTTCCATCTGGAGTATCTCAGAGAATATGTCTCTGGAGAATCTGAGGAGAAGATACTATACGTGAGAACAAATGTTCTGATGATGCCTTTTTTCCTCTCACGTAGGATGTGGAGGTAATTTCACGAACCCTTCAGGTTACATCCTTTCTCCAAACTACCCAAGGCAATATGACAACAACATGAATTGCACCTACATCATAGAGGCTGATCCTCTGTCCGTGGTCCTCTTGACTTTTGAGTCTTTCCATTTGGAAGGTAAGTTTATTCTTATATAAATTACAATTGATTCTTTTTTAAAAACAATTATTTATTTTAGAGAGAGAGAGAAAGTGAGCACCAGCAGGATGGGCATGGGGGGGAGAGGGAATCACCAACAGACTCCATGACTGAATATATACAGCCCAATGTGGGCTCCATCTTGTGACTCTGAGATCATGACCTGGGCCCAAATCAGGAGTTAGATGCTCAACCAACTGTGCCATCCAGGCATCCCTACAATTGATTCTTAATAAATGAGGCAGAGGTAGTGTAAAAATCACCATTTGAAGGAAATATTTAAAACTGTCAGAGTATTTTGATTAAAATTCCATCCAATACTTTAAGAACTCATTCTATATATTCTCTCCAGAAATGAGAAAGTAATGTAAGAGCTTTAAGAACACAAGCATCATGTAAATTGTTTAAAGAAAAAAAGTCTGAAAATTATTACATCTTAATAATTGTTTTTGATGTATTCACTTGTGCCTTGTCCAGACACACACCCACATGCACGAACACACCAAACACTAACTAGCAAGAGCATCTATATTGCTGAGTCAAAGTAGCTGTTCAATAGATGTTGAAAGAGTGAATAAAATGAATATAATTAATAAATGTTTGCACTCTAATTTGATTCAATATTACATGGAACTCCTTTCATCTCATTTCTTTCTTTGATCTTCAACAATCCCATAGGGATTGTCAACTCTGTAACTACAAGTGCCCCTTTGAGTCATCCCCTAGCTCCTGGAAATGGAGTGTTGACAAAGGGGACAGTAGGCCTGTTTATTTGGGTTAGTTCTCACCATAATAGACACAACTTGATGTTTTGGAGCTGCTGGGACACAGTTAAGGAAAAAGATCTCTTCAGGAAGATGAGTAATTTCAACCACTCAGCCATATTAATATTTTTTACAAATTAACTTTCCATTTCTAAATTACACTTAGTGTGTAAATTTGTCAAGCTACTTCTGCATAATCAGAATTCCTTCCTGTTTGGGTTAGTCTCCCATGCCAGTGAAAAGTTACAGTTAACGAAGTGTCCTACAGTATTCAGCATTCAGGAAATTTATGTTTCATAAAAATAAGAATGACATGTCAGTACTCATACATTGATAAATTATACAAAGCATCTCTCAGTTTATCCTTTTTCTGTAACCTCCTTTTCCTACATCTCTACAAGTTGTAAATTTTGGCACGTGTGTTTGCTAGAATGCCAAATATGAATTGATGTATGTCACTGTAAAAAATGGAATTTGAAGTAAAATATATCTTTTCAGCATTTGCTAGCACAAAATGCCAGTAATATAAAAATGCATTCACAATGTATAAAGTATTAGAGGAAGGTAAAACAGGCTATATAAAATGACCCAATTCCATATTTAAAAATAACATATATGTAAGGCTATTCAGCTGTACTTTAAGGATTGTTACCACTGTGCAGAGATTTATAGGTGATATGTATTTTCTTTATACCTCCTCTATTATCTTTTTAACCAGAAAAAAGTTACTTAAATAACAGGAGAAAGCCATATGGCTTCCATTCTGCGTTTGTGTGTGCATTTGTTCTCATTAAATTACCTAAACACAAGAATGCCATATGCCAATATCATTTAGACTAAAAAAGGAGATGTTGGTGAAATATACTACATAACATAGCCACAAAAAACACTGCCAATACCAGTGATGTAGGTATTATTACAAAGGAACCTATACTGACTCCAAGCAGTAGTTCCTGAGTTTAGTTGACCAGTGGGATTAAGGGGTACGCATACTCTGGAACACTTGGTGTGGGGTGTAGTGGGAGAGAGCACAGCATTTTAGGATAGGTCTTGATGGCATGTCAGCCACATACTAGTTATGTGACTTTCTGCAAATTAATCTTTCTCCTTCATAATCACTTTTTTAAAATATAAAATAGTAGTTATAAAAGATAATGCTGTGGAAGCCTGTTTTGTGAACCTATAATTCATCAGAGTGCACACAGTTTTGTTATTTTTGCTGCCACCAGTCAGGATCTCCAGACACATCCTTATGTATGTTGCCTGGGAACAGGTGCTTGGTTTTTCCAGATTAAGTTGCTGGCTAATCCTCACCCAATTGAAGAGTTGGCTTTTTTAAAATAAGGTGGTAGACTTCTGATAATGTCTTGTGACATTTCAGGGTTATAGGTACTTGGCATGTTTAAGTGAGTAATTTCTGGCTATAAATTAATTGAATTTTGTTGATTCCCAGAAAAAGACAATATTAATTAAATTTGCCTTATAATTAGATTCTTACCACTAATCATATCAATGCCGACATTCACTGAGTACATGAACGTACTCTAGCTTTTAACAAGCTAGAGATTCATTAGCTACAGTAAAAATAATGTTCCACACACACTCTTTTTTTAAAAAAAAATATTTTATTTATTTATTTATGAGAGTCACACAGAGAGAGGCAGAGAGAAGCAGACTCCCTTTGGGGAGCCTGACACAGGACTCCATCCCAGGACTGACCCCAGGATCATGCCTGAGCTGAAGGCAGACAGTCATCCATTGAGCCACCTAGACGTCCCCCCTTCCACACCTTCTTACGTGAGCCTGAGGAATTCATGTTCAGTATATTGTAATAAGATTGAAACTGCTCCTAGAAATTTCAGGAGCTTTGGCCTTTCTAGCTGCTCTAGGCCATAGGAACTACTTCTAAAAGACTGTCCGCATGTCTAAGCATTTCTGAGCCCAGCGTGCCAACAGAGCCAATGGTGAGCTCAGCAGAAATGAGGGTTTTAGATCTGTTCTTTAGGGGCCATTAGCATGAAAGATAGATCTGACAAGAAAAAGATGGGCTATCCCAGATTACAGAATACAGTAGGGACATATATTTGTTCATAGTTGTGTCTCCCAAACACCGACTGCTGGTTAGGAAAGGTTTTACTATTCAGACTAGCATACTGATTATTCAACTACATGCTGGTGTTTTCACCACAGGGAGTTTACAAAGATTCAGTGACTGATATTCCACTAAAGTTAAGTTGCTCCAAAAGTATGTTATGATATTTTATGTTGGCTTAAGTTTCTCATTCCTATTCCAATACTAGTACAGACTTCTCATCTTTTCTATATAGTCACTGATGAAGTATATAAAAATTCCAGTGATATCAATCAAATCCATGGAAGAAATTTCTCTTTGAGGAAAGGCAACTTTTTTTTTTTTTTTTTTCTGAATGTCATCTCAAGATTGAGATGGCTTTTTGGGATTTTTAACAGTGGCATCAAAATTTCTAAAATAGAATAGAAAATTGACAAATTTAAAATGTTTCTTTTCGTCAAAAGTGAAACACCAGAAACAGACAAAAACTAACTACAAAACATAAGCGAAACTGTCAATATTTGTGCTTATTTTGCCATCAGAGGTTGTTAAATAAATACTAATTTAATTTTCCCAAATATTGAAGGATGGAAAAGTGCATTTCTGTGTTTTCATTATTCATGTGCCCAGATAGATGCCTTGAATTTGCTGGGAAGATTATAGGCCATTTATTTTTATTTTTTTACTTTATAGATAAAGCATTTAGCAGATGAGATCCCAACCTGTGGCAAGTGATTGCCTTCTATATCTTGACTTTTCTGTCATTAAAATTCAGTAATAACATTGATTCACCTTGGTGGGAATGAAAGTTTAGAAATTCTTAACTAAAAAGATCCTACAGAGGCAAATTATAAACTCTGTTTCTCTTAGATCCAAAGTATCTCTTGATTAGAATTGAATAGTAGAGCAGCACCTTAGCACAGACAGTGCAGAGAAACAGAAGGACAAATGCTTTCGCTCACTGTCCTCTAGAGATGGCCTCAGAAGAACAGGGCTAGATTAACAGAGCAGCCAGATGGTAAGTTTTTTGTAATATTTGCCTAACTTTTTAAAAATTTTCCTTGAAGTCCCAGTTTACAGGCTATACCCAATGTAAAATTAAAATGGAAAAAAAGGCTGTACTATATGTTGGCAAATTGAATTTAAATAAAATATTTGAAAAATAAAGGAAAGAATAAAATAAAATGAAAAAGAAAATTTAGCTTTAGATTTTTCCTTTTGCCCTTTTCCCCACCAAGAAGTCCAATAATTAGGTTTTTGTCAGCTTAGTTCACATTCCCCCCACCATGTAATCTAAGTTTTGTTGTTTTTTTTAAATGGCATTACCCAACTACTTACCATTTCTTCTCTTGCTTTACTTGTTTCTAAAGAAATCAGAGTGTAGGTACATTTCACAACTTATTATTTTAGAAAGCATCAGGCAATGCTTCTTTTGAAATGTTCCTATTGATGGTTTATTCAAATTGGCCAAGCAGTTGGGTTATTTGGGATTCCTTGCTTGCCTGTGTTATAAAACTTTGGCCTGCACATCCTGTGGAGTTGAGTTCTGCACTGGCCCATGCTTCTCTGTCCCACTCACTCATTTCTCCATTGAGCAATCCAGTCTCCACACTACTCTTAATTAGGCATTGCTACCCCCTGATTCCCATACCTCTCCCAGAGCCCTTTGCTGCTTTGCTGTAAAGACTATCTTCTCTACAGTATTAAAATATTCTAACCCAAATGATTTTCCCCTGTTAGTCCTGTTTGATACCTCTGCCCCTCTGTTTATGGCTCTAGAGAAAAAGCCTAAATTTCTGAGCCTAAATTTCACAAGTTTATGTTATTTGCTGAATTATTCATCCTTGCTTTCCTTTCATTTCTCTCCAAGTTCTTGGAATCATGATGCAATTCAGAATATTGAACATTGCTTTGTAATAAATCCTAGAAGAATATGATAAAAATTATATTTTAATACATAGGAAAAAGCCTTAGCCATTTCAAACAATAAACATCTCTTAAAGTCTTTTTTTAGAAAGATGGAAAATAATCATAAAAACAAATCCTGGAGGATATGGCTTTACACCTCAGAGATTAGTAGATATAGATAGATAGATAGATAGATGATAGATAGGTAGATAGATAGATAGATAGATAGATAGATAGATAGATACATTTAGTAGTAAATATATGTCAAATCATTTACAAAAGATAGAATTAAGAATGACTGGAGTTCCTTTTCTTATGGCATGGGCTCTAGTCCAAGGAGAATGTATCATTCAACCTCAGGTTACTTCTCTTCCTGACAGGTTCTCATATGTCTAATAACTGTAACCTGTTGGCCATAAATTCAACTTTTATATTTATCTTGGTCCTTGAAGAACTTTTTCAAACCTTAACTTCATTGTTTCACTCTCTAGAGGGCAATCGTGCTAGTTGTATTTAACTATATTCTACTTGAGAGTTTTGTGTGTATTTTGACTGTGTATTCATTTGGTCCCCCCAATGATTATGAAAAGGTGTTTAATATCATTGTTTTCTGATGACAGTGGTCTTTGCCACCAAATATCTTGTCATTGAAAAATCAGGCTGATCTGTTTAATCTAATGCAATGATATGATAAGTAGAGCTTGAGAAAAACATGTATATGTGTGAATTACTTCATGCCTACTGACATAGTTATATTTCATTTTCGTGTACAGTACCTTGTTTATGCAAAAGCTTGATATATTCTTAGACTTCAGGTAGTCTCTAAAATTCTGATATTATGTAATGTCTGAATTTTTATGGATAAAATTTGGAAGGACATTCTATCTTAAAGAAATCACTATTGGAAAGGATTTAAGAATGTCTTAATCATTTAAACAACTTGCCAAACATCATTACTTTCACAATTTATTGAGTTAGGCTGTGCGAATGAGCAGATCATTTTGAATGGTGTAGTTATTTGATACTCTCTTGCCATCTACAAAAATAAAAATTATAAAACCTCTTCTCAACTTCCTCTGCCTCTCCCCGCATCAACTTTCTTATTGTTGAATACAGATCTTTTATAAACACTTAAAAGTTTTGCCTTCTGTATCTTGGTAAGATACAGAATTTTGCTTATATAGATATACTACTATCTCATGAACTTTCTAGAACTGAACTAGTTCTTTTAATTGATATTTTGGAAATATGATCAAGTATATGACACACTTTACCTTATGTTTCACAACCTTTCCATAATTTCCTAAGACAACCACCACTGTGATAGTCTATATCATTAGGTGAACAACTTAAAAACTCTCTAATACTTAATGAATATCTGCATAGCAAGCCATTTGATCAAAGTGCAACCAAGTTTTTAATCTAGCATCAGGAATATTTCCATTCTTCTGTGATTTTGCTGCTAGAACGTTTTGTATTGTTACTAGCTAATGATATTTTTATAATTAAGGCATAGTATTTTTTGATTCTCAAACTCACCTACTCTGAATTTTTAAAATTCCAGGAAAAATTTGGTGTCTAGAAGACAAGTTCAGAGGTTATAATTAAGGTACATAATTTGGCAGAATTCAAACCATGAATCTGAGTTTAATGTATTTCTTTTTTATACTATTTGTCCAATAACATATTACTTCTTGTATGATATGGTCATCGAAGTTAAGTCTTTCACATTTGTAGCTTGGAGATTTATGCCCAGTTAGAAGCATTTCTATTCCAGGATTTTCAAAATGAAGAAATTCCTTGAGATTATTTCATAAATATATCTTGATACTTAAGATTGATTAAGATTTATTTTGTATAGAAACCTAGCTAAGGAGCCGAAAGCCTTCCTAAGATCAATTTTCTTTAGATAATACATTCAAAAAAGAGAAGGGAATTTTTAATGTACAGATATGTAAGGAAAGAAAATGTATTCAACAAGATTCTTTCAGTTAAAAGTGATAGATTATCTTCAGGTTCGCTTTGATATAAAGTAGACTTTATAAGAAAATACTGGGTTATCTTATCTCATCAATGGAAGATTTGAAAATAAGAGGGGAGTCATGGGCTTCTAGAACAAGTGGAAGCAGGAACAAGAATCCTTCAGAATGTTCTCTTTCCTTCCCCCTTCTCTTTTTATTGCTTTCTGCATGACAACTTCATTTTCTCTTACTACCGTGTGGATTCCTTTACATTTCAGGGGACAGCTGCTGTTTTCCAAGTTGAACATCTCTGGCTTCTTGTATTGACTCCTTTCTCAGTTATAGTTTGAACACATCTGATTTTTCTAGATTGGGTCTGATGTCCTATCATAAAGTAATCAATCAGTCTATCAATAGTGCTCAGGATAGTGGGGTCCTATAAAAAATAATAACGATGATTATGATTATGGTAATCCATAGAGTTATAATTTCCAACCAACAATTCTACTCTTAGATATTTACCCAAGAGAAATAGAAATTTATGCCCATGATAGTGTCCGGAATATAAAAGAACTCTTACAAACTCAACAATAAAAGATATATAACCTAATTTTAAAATGGCAAAAGATCTGAATAAACATTTCTTCAAAGAGGATATGTAAATGGCCAAGAAACACATGAAAAGATGCTTAGCATCATTAGAGCGAAACAAAAATTAAGACCATCATGAGCTATCATTTCATTCCCATTAAGATAGCTAAAGACAGACAGATAGACAATAACAAGTGTTGGTAAGGATGTGGAAAATCGGAACTCTCATTGTGGTGCTGGTGGGGTGGTAAAATGATGCAGTCTCTTTGGAAAACAGTCAGATAGGTCCTCAATATGTTAAGCATAAAATTACCATATCAGTCATCAGTTCCATGCCTACTTAGATACCCAAGAGAATTGAAGGCATACATCCCCACAAAACCTTGTCCCCAAACACCACAGCATTATTCATAATAACCAAAAGGTAGAAACAAACAAATGTCCATTAACTGCTGAATGAATAAACAAACTGTGGTCTATCCATACAATGGAATGCTGTTCAGCCTTGGAAGGAATGAAATACAGACTCATGCTGAACATGGAGGAACCTCAAAAACATCATGTTAAGTATAAGAGCCAGTCAAAAAAAAAAAAAAAAAAGTATAAGAGCCAGTCACAAAAGACTGCATATCATATGATTCTGTTTATGTGGGACGCCCAGAATGGTTAAATCCATAAAGACTGAAAATAGGTTAGTGGTTGCCCAGGGCTGGGAGAGCAGTAAAGAGGGAGGGCTACTGGAGAATGATTGTTAATGAGGCAAGGTTTGTCTCCAGAGGGATGAAAATGTAGAATTGGGGGAAATGTCAGATACCAAATACCTATGTAAAAGAATGTTTGTTTCAACAGTATTTTTAATCAAAATAAGGTGGCAAAGGGGCAGCCTGGGTGGCTCAGTGGTTTAGTGCCACCTTCAGCCCAGGGTGTGATCCTGGGGTCCCGGGATCGAGTTCCACGTCGGGTTCCCTGCATGGATCCTGCTTCTCCCTCAGCCTGTGTCTCTGGCTTTCTCTCTCTCTCTATGTCTATCATGAATGAATAAATAAAATCTTTAAAAAATATAAGGTGGCAAAGATAGAGTTAGCAAGCAATAGGGGATTAATTGAACTAAATATTGGGCCTTTATATGTTAGAATTTTATGTATGCATTAATTCAATGTTTTAAAAGAATATTTAATCACATAAAATACATGGTTATGTTATTTTATAGTAATAAAAAATTAAGTAACAAAAGATCATGCACAGTGTGACCCCAATTAATATTTTCACAGTATAATTAACCTCTAAAAATGACTGCATAAGGTACAGTTATAAATCTTTTAAATTTTTTATTTATCGTGTTTTCTATTTCTCTTTGGAATGAGTTGGAGTATATACTTCTGTACATATATAATTAGAATACAAAACAATGATGTATATTTAACAGTCACTAAACTCAAGCTAATGCTGTTCCTGTGAACATTTAAAAATGTTGTTCAGGGATCCCTGGGTGGCGCAGAGGTTTGGCGCCTGCCTTTGGCCCAGGGCGTGATCCTGGAGACCCGGGATCGAATCCCACATCAGGCTCCCGGTGCATGGAGCCTGCTTCTCCCTCTGCCTGTGTCTCTGCGCCTCTCTCTCTCTCTGTGACTATCATAAATAAATAAAAATTAAAAAAAAAAAAAAAAAAAAAAAAAAAAAAAAAAATGTTGTTCAGTGGGACACCTGGGTGGCTCAGTGGTTGAGCATCTGCCTTTGGCTCAGGTCATGGTCCTGGGATCGAGTCCCACATCAGGCTTCCTGCAGGAGCCTGCTTCTTCCTCTGCCTATGTCTCTGCTTCTCTCTCTGTGTCTCTCATGAATAAATAAATAAAAACCTTAACAACAAAAATTAAAATGTTCAGTAAACATTGAGGAATTTCTCATTCTCTTTCCATGGAAGGAGTCCCTTATCTGTATATAGGCATTAAGTTAAAGCAGGGTTTTGCAAAAGCAGTGCTGTTGACATTTGGGGCTTGGTGATTTTTGTTGTGGTGGGAAGAAGAGGGTGCTTAGGGGTTACCCTGAGCACAGGAGCATATTTAACAGCACCCCACCTTTCCCCATTCCATGCCATTAGCACATCCCAACATTACAGCAAAATCCTGTCTTCACATATCGCCAAATGTTCCTAGCAGACAAAACTGTCCTCAGTGTATAATCACTATATTAAAGGAAGGAAATTCCGGATTATTTGAAAGTGGGATTTATCTATTGTGAAGTTCTACCTGTTTCCTCAGACCTATGTTTGTTTTAACTAGGGTCAACATTGTTTCAACAGGATGCTGAGTTAAATAGGGACTTACAAAAAGAGCCCTTGACTCTCATTTTAATTTCTACATATATTACATGAATCTTCATTACATTTTTGTCTGAATGTTTATAGCACTGATCTCTTGTGTTGCTTCTGATTTTAATTCTGGTTGTTCTATACTCCATACAGCTCGCTCAGCTATAACTGGAAGCTGTGCCAATGATGGTGTTCACATTATCAGGGGTTCCAACTTGTCTTCTACGCCTTTTGCCACCGTGTGTGGCAATGAGATCCTGTCACCTGTCACCATCCTAGGTCCAGTGCTGCTCAACTTCTACTCAAATGCACACACAACAGACCTCGGATTCAAATTTAACTACAAGATAACCTGTGAGTAGCCATAATGATAGGGTCTGGAATTTACTTCTCTTCTTGAGTAATTCTTATTAGGAGTTTTAACTGTGATTCATACATCACCAACTTGAAGACTCAGGCACTGAGTCTTTTCTGCTGAGGTGGAAAAATGACCAAATAGATGCATGGTCCAAAAATACTCACATTTTCTTTTATTTATTTATTTATTTTTTATTTATGATAGGCACACAGAGAGAGAGAGAGAGGCAGAGACACAGGCAGAGGGAGAAGCAGGCTCCATGCACCGGGAGCCTGACGTGGGATTCAATCCCGGGTCTCTAGGATCGCGCCCTGGGCCAAAGGCAGGCGCCAAACCGCTGCGCCACCCAGGGATCCCTCACATTTTCTTTAAAAAAAAAAAAATGAGGACCTTCTTCATGAACTTTGGCTAGGACTACTCTTTGAAAATCAAATGGAAGATTGAAATTTATTTTTATAACTTAAGTTAGAATAGAATAAACGTTCCTGCTATCTTTACTTGTTAGTACATTATGTAAAGATGTCTGTTTGACCTGGACTATCCAGATGCCTGTTTCATTTCTCCAAGTCCCTTAATTAATGTGAAAAGCAGTGCTTTATAAATTTAGAAAAAAATAGAATATTTTTATAATCTTCTAGTAGGAAAGGATTTTTTAAATAATATACAAAAAGCACAAGTTCTAAAGGAAAAGAAAAGATTAATGCATTCAACTATGTTATAATTCACAACTTTTCTATTTCAAAGGCAAAGTGAGAGAGGACAAGTCACGGATTGAGCAAAAGCCTTTGTAGCTACTAGCATCTTTTCATTCTCTGTAGACAGTTTGTGTATTTGAAAATCATAAGATTATATTTCTCTATTTTCAGTAATCTTTTCCTCTCCTGCAATACACTTGCTTAATACTGACCATTTTTATCACATCATCCCAGTTTCAGTGAAATGGGCACACACATCTGGCAAAAGCTTTGTTTTATGTTGTTTTATTTGACCAAAGTCATTACTGAAGTTGAATCATTTTCTTTCAAATAAATTACTGTTCCCATCCACAGAAAAGACTGGAAATTATTTACTAATGAAAAAGGTCTTGACAGTTGGTTCACATTAGCTGTTCTCTGAGTCCTGACCCCATGTGATTGTGTGGGGCTCTCTAAATTTGTCAGGGCACAAATAGAATAGATTCGGGCACAGTGATTCGGGTCCTTCTCCTGGGCCGTCTTGTTGAATAAAGAGGAACATCAGTTTGTTTTATTGTTTTGGTGCCACTGGTGTTTTGGAGACTTACAGGCTGCTTTATAATCTTCTACTCTTTAATCTCTCATTTGCCAAAAACAAAACTGTATGTAAAGTTTACCACATCTACTATGAGAGTGCCATTTAAAGAGTGTTGACATTGAGATTTCAAATGACAAGGTACAAATTTGAGAGTTACTTGGGCATTGATAAGCTTTCAGAAGCCACATAATTGTGTGCAAGTTGAAATAGAATAATGGGTACACAAGTCTAACATTTAAATCATTCCAGTTGTCCCCAGAGGTCTGAGTTCATTAAAACTTATGGGTGTATAGAGAAGAGCCATCCTAGAAATGTGGGCTTACCTGAGGGAATATAAACAAATAAGCAAATAACCTTAAGTGGCTGCCACAATTTGTTTATCATTTCTAAGAGATGTAGATGGAATATGTCCAATGGCAGTATATAAATCATAGAAATGTCATCAAAATATATTAATCATAAAATAAATATAAGTCCTACTCACTGCAACAAGTGGAGCACTTTCCATCAATGTGTGACATAGCCTGATCCTCCTTATATGTCAGGTCAAGCAGATATAATAATAATTTTATATTTTTTAGAATGGGATTTTATTGTCTTTTTTATGGCTGTGGTTTTATTGACTAATAGAAATAACTACCAGCTCTGGACTATTGATTGCTGGAGTCAGGGCAGGGAGGGGGAGTAGCCTCCTCTTGTCAAGGACCAGTAATACAAATTTAGGTAAATATAGTCCTTACCAGGCTCAGAATTAAATGGAAACACAAAGGACCCCAAAGCTATGCAGTTGAGCCCACAAGGGGAACTAAACTTGAAAGTTCCAAAAACTATTTCCAATAGTTCATGTTATAATATTCTGTCTTGACAGAGGAGACTCTACATTTAATATGTTTAATCTGTATTAAAGATTTCCAGATCGCAGTCCTTCTTGGGCCCAAACGCTCACAACATACCTTAGACTCTGCGTGACTTTTTTCAGCTTTGAGTTATCTCTGCCATCCTTCTCAATCTGTCTGTTAAATATAGGGAATGAACAGTTACACCCCAACACATGAAATGGTCTTTCACCTTATTTTCACTCTGGTCATTAATCTGACCCAGACTTATTCCATTCCAAGATGTGCCTTAAAATATTCCTCCCTGCTCCTACCCCCTTCCTGTCTCTTCCCCCGAACTTAGTGGGGAAAAAAAAATCAGTATTAATTGCAAACAACAATGAAGGGAGATTTAAGTTCTTTAAGACAAATGGTTATTATCTCTCTTAGGGAAAAAAAGGTACAATGGTAAAGAATATATCAAAATTATTCTTTCACACTATGAATACTGATTGTTCTTTGTCTCCTATTGCAGCCTGTGGCGGTGTATTTAACGTCTCCACTGGGGTCATAAAGAGCCCTGCCTATTCATATTCGGACTACCCCAACAACATATACTGTCTGTACACCATTGTTGGTAGAGACGACAGAGTGGTTCAGCTCAAGTATGTAAAACAAATGTACCTTCTTTAAAATCAGTTCAGCTCTACTTACGGAAAAGATATTCCTTTACGATAAAGAACACTGATTCTTATTGGAGATATACAACCGAGCCTCAAGGAAGGAAGAGTGAAGTTCTTGTTTGGTAGTATAAATCCGGGAAATGGGTGTCCTGCCTTCCATGCAAGCCAATAGGGATTAAGGGGAAAAGGAGGCACTCCCTCGGTGAAAATGAGTGTTTCAATTTTCCAACAGTTTCAAAGGAGCTTTGTATAATGGGCTGTAAAATTATAAGCTTGTCTTGGGAACAGCAAGAGGAAGTAGTTTTCATTTGTTGGGCACTTATTATCCACAAGGAACTTTAATTGATACTTTCCATAATTCTCTTCTTTCATTCTTAAAACAGTTATATGAGGCATATATTTTTAAGCTCATTTTACTGATGAGAAAATTGAAGCTCAAAAGTGTTAAAGTATTTTCTCAGTGTGATATGCTATTAAATGAAGAGTCAGAATTTGAATTCACATCAGATTTCCTACCGGAGCCATGTCCTTAATATTTCCCTATGCTTTCTCTTGAGGGGTAAATATTTCCTGTCTACTGACGAAGTGTATTTTTATTCATGTATCAGAATACCTCTAAACTGGTGCTATATTATATTGCTTACATCATCAGTAAAACTCTCCTCTAATCCTACCTACTCCCTACAGGACTGATTAAGGAAATATAACCTGTATTTATCAGGGATAAAGTTCAAAACCACATTCATCTGAGATGATGTATTTGCAACTCTTGTGTTTCAGTGATATACAGCACATGGCAGAGAGCTCTGAAAGTTGGTATAGTTCTCAACAATCTAGAATATTTTATAGAAGGTCATTGGGCTAGGATCTCTCTTACCTACACCTCCCCTTTCCCCCCACCACTAAATGATTATGATCACTTTCATCCCTAAAAATCATATACTCTCTATAATTTGCCTCCAGGAACCTCATATGTCAAATGGGTCTTTGAACTATAAAACAACTCTTACCCAGCCTGCTTGGGTTCCTGTCCCAGATAGTTAGTGTTCTAAAGGTTGTGCCTTGAAGAAATCTCTAGATCATCTCTGAGACTATTTGCAAGGAAGCTGTGCCCCGCAGGCCAAAAAGCCCATTAAGTCCTAGGGACAAAAGAATAAACAAAAACTGCCAGATGGTCCAGAGCAGTAGGCCTGGGAAGGGATCACTTGCCTAGAATGGTCATGTAAGGGGCCATTCTTGTCATGGGCCTTGGTACCTTGGTATTTGCTTCTGCATGTGTAGGTTATAGTTGATACATGTACTATATATGTTGATAACATGTATTTCTGGTTCCTGTGTGGGCCCTGGGCTCATCATAGTCAAAGTTCATAACAGTATGTTTGGAAAATTTATTATTCTCTTTCTAAGAATGTACATTCTGTGAAGCAGATACTATCCCAGGCATTGCAGAAGTTGTAGACATTAGTAAAACATGAATTCTTCCACCCGTGCTCTCAAAGTAAGCTGGCAACATTTGCTTTTCTATCAATGGCTTTTCCAGATATCTTCTGTGCTCTGGAAAAATGATAACAAATAAAAAGCCAAAATAGCTTTGAGTCTTCTTGGAAGCTCAAATCTTTATTTTTCTTTATGGATTTATATTGTAGAGAATAAATGTGTTATTCAAGGAGAATAAAAATTGATGTAGTGTTTTTGGAAATTAGCTATTGCTCTGCCCTCATCCTCTTTTATGAGAACATTAAAATTTACATGTGTTTAAAGAAAATAAAGAATTTTCATCATGTTCTTAATCATCAGTTTGAAAAAAATGAACTAATTAAAAGCTTTTTAAAAAAATGTACAGATCCTTTTTTTCTTAAGGCTCTTAAGAGGAATTTTCAAAGTAGGTATTTTCAAATTATTCTGGATGAAAGATTATTTATTTATTTATTTATTTGAGAGGCAGAGACAGAGAGTGCAAGGAGGAACAGAGGGAAAGGGACAAACAGACTCTGTGCCAAGCACAGAGCTCGATCTCCTGACTCTGTGATCATGACCTGAGCCAAAATCAAAAGTCGGATGCTTAACTGACTGAGCAACCCAGGCACCCCACAAATTCTTCTGTATTATATGTTACTTATTATAGCTGTTAGCAAGAAGAAAAGACCTGAGAAAGCAGAAGAACCTAGAAAAATCAGGGCAGGATATCCAATAATTTAAATAGGTTAAAGAAAAAGTTATAATAAACCCATCCTAAAATCCTAAAAGTAAACCATGCAGAAAGCTTTGCTTGTTTGGGGACTCTGGGAATAGTTACTTAAAATGACAAAGCATAAGTCTTAGATTAAAGTACTATCTCAGGCCATAAAAGTAAAGTTAAGGATGTATCTGTTGGGATAGTATGAATGGTAACAAATGAGCCGAAGGCATAGTAGCTTATATTTCTCACCTGTGTGAGTATGTTCAATGTGGTCCAGGCTGATGGAAGCTTCATTTCTACATTTGAATCCATGATCAATCACTGTAGTGGAAGGGCAGTATGGCAAATTAAGTAGTAATATTTTTAAAAAATGTCTTACAAAAAGTAATACAGATCACTCTTGCTTATATTTCTATGGCCAGAGCAAATCTTAGGGCTGTGTTGAACCTCGGAGTGTGCACAGAAGGGCAATTCTCCCAAACATCAGGAAAGCAGAGAGCTGCGGAAGTGTGCTAAAGTTTCTGTAACAACCATAATAATCTTAAATGTGAATTTTTGCATATAGCAATCAAATCAGTATAATAGCACATTGTTTCTAATATTTTCTATCAGGTAAAGCATGGATGTTCTGCTTCTAGCCTTTGTCTTGTTTTTTGTTTGTTTTGTTTTTGTTTTCATTTTTACAAGAACCAAGGGTATGATATAATGGAAATCCAAATGGAGATCATCAATATTAACAAAGTTAATTCCACAGGTTTAGTGATTTTGATGTGGTTCCTTCCACCTTCTGCTCCCAAGACTACCTGGCAATTTATGATGGTTCAAACATCAGTGATCCCCTTCTTGGTAAATTCTGTGGTTCCAACCTTCCACCAAATATTAAGAGCAGCAATCATAGTATGCTTCTGGTATTTAAGACCGATTCATTTCAGACGGCAAGAGGTTGGAAAATAACTTTCCAGCAGACACTGGGTAAGAATTTTGGATATATAAATCTATTTTTCATGTCTGTGACTTTTCTGCTTTACTATTTTTATTCACCTGACAGAAGTTGCTTTTCATTTAAATTTTGAGGAATATGTTGCATGTAGTTTTGGTTTTAAAAATTATGTATTTTGATTAACAAAAAATCACTCAACTAATACACCTCTCTGGTATCCAAAGGTAGAGTCTGCCTACACAACCATTTCTTTCCTTCTTTTTCTTTTTTTTTTTTTAAGATTCTGTTTATTTATTCATGAGACACACACACACACACACACACACACACACACACACACACACAGAGGTAGAGAACACAGGCAGAGAGAGAAGCAGGCTCCATGCAGGGAGCCTGACATGGGACTCGATCCCGGGTCTCCAGGATCACACCCTGGGTTGAAGGCGGCGCTAAACTGCTGAGCCACCTGGGCTGCCCTACACAACCATTTCTAATGAGACCTGAGCCTCATTTTATCACTGATGGAAATGGCAGAAGTTTAGCCTAAAAGCAGTCAAGGGCCCCATTAAGAAAGAAGGCCTCATGACCTGTGTAGACTTTATCCTTAAAATGAAGAAGAGCCTGGGGAGTATTTTAAGTAAGAGCTGCATGGCCAGACTTGGCTTCTGGAGAGATGATAGTGGTAGCAGGGTGGAGGAAGCTGAGGCAAGAGGACCCTATGCCTTGAGAAGAAGCTCATTACAGAATTACGGATGGCACAGGTTGAAGGTTCAAGCTGACACAGTGGGAATGGAAGTAGAAGGAAAAGTAAGAATCTCAGAGAAATTGAGAAGGTAGACTGTATTGGAAGTACAGTTTGGAAGTTGGCAGTACATTGCAGAAGGATAGGATTTGAGGATGATTTCTAGATAAGGGCACCATAGGAGGCTAAGATTTCAGGACAAAATACTATATTTAGGTTAGAGCATTTGTGGTTGGAAGCCTATGAGACACCTAAATGGAGAAAGATGAGAGGAAGTTGGTGCTTGAGAAACGATTTGGGCTGGAGATAGTGATCTGGAAATCTTCTAGAGGTGAAAGAAGAAGCTGGATATGAGGATAAATTGAAGACCCTTTATTCCCACTGCATGTGAGAAATAATTATCTATATAAAATTAACTCAGAACTTGGAATCCTTTAAAATCTAAGTTAGGTCATCCATTCTCTGTTTATCTATACGCATAGTGTCACAGTCTAAGAAAACTTATTCTGACTCTGGAAAGTGCTTTGATTGTTCCATTTGGATACAGACATAATTGATGTTCTGAAAACAAACAGCTCACCAAACGAATCACAAAGTCTGTGGAGTCTCAGAGAGATCTGAGAAGTTTCCAGCACTAAGTATCCTGCTCAGACTCTTTATCTTTATCTTCACCCCCTGCTATAGGTAACCTTCAGCCCTCTGATCCAAAGCCAAGCTTACCTGAAGCTTTCTTTACATTTGATGTGTTGCTTTCTTGTGCATTTCTTGAGGGAAGCAATTAGACGTTTGTGTTGTGAAGGCTTCCCAATACAACATAGACTTCATGACAAATTGTATCAGAAAAGTACTTTGCTACTTAGCTGTATCAACAATAACTTGAAAGCAAGTCTCATAGGTAGTCAGGAAGTATTGCCTCAATAGACTTTGCCTAAGTGAAGTGGCATACAAAACACAGAGGCTATTTTGAAAGAAAAATTCATTTTCCTTTTGAGATTTTTGCACAAAAAAAGCTCATACATTCTTGCCTTTAGCACAGACTTTAGAATCAAATGATGGATATTTGCATTTGCTCTTGCTACCTGCTTTCAAGCTGTTTTTCTTTTTCCTAATATATTCTCACATGACCACCGAAATAATTTTAAAGCACTCTCCACTGCTGTCATCTGTGTGAAGCTTCTTGAGTCAGTGTTCCCTTGCCTCATTAATTACTGGTTTTCTGAGCTACACAGAAGGCATTTGGACTTACTGTGACATATTAAAGTAGCACAGAAGGGAAAATCTTATATTGTCAGAGGCATTGCTCGCGTATGAACACTGGGCTCCTTCGATCAATTACTGTTTTCCTCCAGTCACACTTAGAGGAAGGGTTCAAGTGCCAGGAACAGAAATGGAATGTAATTAGTTTCCAGGGTGGTGCGTATCATGATGGTGACTTTTACCTCTTTTTCATCTTTATAAATGCTTTCAGACACTTGGAAATATCTAAGAAGTGGTTTGGAGTAATCTCTAACAGTAATTTTTTTTTTAACTGAAAACCTAGGTGTTAGTTACCATTTGGCATTGCTTTGGTCTCAGAAAGCCTTTGATACGACACATATAAGTTTGCTGATCATTCTGTATAACTTCAGTTTTGTGTTTTTGTTTGTGGTAAGGAAGTAGGAGAAATAGCAATGAGAGTAGATTGAATTCTAGGGTTTATAGAATCTTTTAGTTATGTATCTGGATTTTTTTAAAAAAACAAACTTAGACTTGGCCACCGGGATGCACCTTTCACATCTGTCTTATCCATTTAAAACACCCCACTTTCCCACAGAGGGGAGAGCACCCGTGTAGACCTGACAGTGAATTTTCAACGGTCATATGAATTTTCAACAGTGAATGTCCAAAACTGTCAGTTCAGCCTGGAAAACAGTATTTTCACAGAATAAATCATTGGTGTGAAGCGGAGACCATTTTAGTGTGTGACATCTCAGTTTAGTTCATCTTGACTAACACACTAGAGTTGTGCAAAATTTCCAATTAGATGATACATTTGACAATACTTTATATATGTCTGCCTCATTTTTTCAGAAGTCAAAAGGCCTCACTCATGTAACTCATGTAACTATGTGATTATGAAGTGAACTCCTTCTTCACTTGTATTGCTAATGGTCAGAACAAATTTGGGGCATATATCCCATGGTTGATTGTTAATTACTAAATATGTAGAGAAACTGAGTTTCCTCCTTTCATGGAACTTCTATGTTAAAGGTCCATAATGCATGGGGTATAAGGTAAAGAGAAAGCAAGGCCTTCACAGGGCCTAATATCTAACTATAATACGAATCTGCCTTCTTCTCTTGCCCTCTGGACCCCAGGACCCCATGAATAATTGATCCTGAGAGAAGATAACCAGCAAAGCGATGATCTCAGGCATTAGGGATCTGTGAAACTCTGAAATTATCTAAGTGTTTTTCTCAAGAGAATTAGCTTTCGTCTGATTGTCATTGGTATCAATGATCTTATAAAGTGTAAAAAGCCACCATCAGCCCCATGAATTTGGCTGAAATGAGAATGCTATATAGTGCAGAATTGACATTGATAAGTATCCTTTATTCTCTTCATTTCTGCTAGTTGAGCTTTTGCCCCTCCTTGGCCACCAGGGGCTGCTTTGGCCATGGCAGTGCTTACACGTGTGTCTTGTGAAGCATTTCAGACTTGCAAACATGTTTTTAAGCTTTCTTTTTCTAAAAAATTTATTCAATTGTATTTATTTATTCATGAGATATGCAGAGAGAGAGAGGCAGAGATATAGGCAGAAGGAGAAGCAGGCTCCCTGCGAGAGCCTGATGCGGAACGTGATCCCAGGATCCCTGGATCATGACCTGAAACGAAGGCAGATGCTCAACCACTGAGCCACCCAGGCACCCCTGTTTTAAAACTTTCAGAGCCCCTGTTGCTTCTTATTGTCCTGGTCTCATGTCAGAGTGCTGCTCTTCAGTCTTACTCATGGCATGCTCATCACATTAGACACCAAACTTCCAGATATTTGATTAGATCAGTGATTTAAAGTACATTTATTTGTGTAATACTGTGGTAATTCCATTTTTTAAAGTAATGTATTCATACCACTTTAGCAAAATGTTAGTGTCAAAAATTGACCCTGACCTAATTAGGTATGAGATTGGTAGGCATTTGGATCAAGGAGAGAGTAAAGAGTGACCCTTCAGGATGACATGTCCTAGAAGAACAAGGACGTCACCCTGGAGAAGATGGCAATATCAGGGACAAAGGGATGTCAATGACTAGAGGTTTTCTTCACCTAAGGCTGGAAGCATTGGACGTGTGACCAAAGTTCCCACCTCCCTGTGGTCCACAGTCCCTCTGCTGAGGATGAGGGCCATTGCCTGTCCCTTCCTCGAGTATGTGCCATATAGAAAACAAGTCAGATGGCAATACAGTCAGATTCACAGACCTTGCTGTGAGACAAAAGCAAAAATACCAAAGTACATGATTAACAAAAACAAAATGAATTGTGCTCCACAAAGATGGAAACACTCCCAGATGGGAAGAGCTGTAGACCAGAAAGCAGGTGGCCATGACCTAATCGTTCCATTATATCATTGCCTGGTAAGATGCTTTAGAAAATCCTATAACACTTTTCACCTCTATTTTTAGCCACTAAAAAAAGGTCAGTTTGAAAATTATTATTTTATTCCATTTAAGAATGTGATGGGGATAAAGTAGTTAATTCCTGTAAAGTTCCTTAGATGTCAAAGAGAAAGACTGTTATGTTATCAGAAAGTAATGTTGCGGTCTTAAACTTTTGTAAGGCTCCATGACCTGCTCCACTCTCTCTGTCAGGTGGGGAAGAGGTGTATGTATAGCTGGGGTCACCATCATCAATAGGACCACTCCATGGTGCAATGATTTTTTTTGTTCATTCTTATTCACTTTGCACTGAAATCTAACCAGCAAATCCTCAAGTATGTTTTATAACCTAAATCTGAAATCAAAAACTAAATTTTAATTAAATTCTAACCCCTTGCAGAGGCCTAGCACATAACTGATACACCATCAACATGGGCTGTGTGAATGCATTAAAGAATAAGTAAATACATTATACCTACTTAAGAATTAATTACCTTATAAGTAATATAAATGGCATACTATGCATTGCATTGTATCTAGATGTGCCTTCTTCTCAATTATGGTTCATGTGGTTCAGCTGTGACTCGAGGTAGTAAATTGAATCATTTTCATCCTCAGAGAATTGGGGGTACTAGATCAGACTCAACCTCGGGTCATGTGTATCTGGCCCCTGGATTTTTGCCCACTGCCATAACATCTGGAAAATGTCTCTCTAACATACTAAACGAAGGCCCTGGGAGCAGCGAGAGGAAGCTGAGGGAGTTGAACCTGAGTTTGTTGATAGGAGGGGACAGGAGGAGGAAAGGGGAGACAAAGGCAATGAGAGTCTGCAGCCCCAAAGATGGAAAATGTGGTCAAAACAGATGGAGAAACATATAACAACGTGTCAAAATCAGACTCTGGTTTCTAGTTATTTTTTCAGTTTCAGTTTTGGTGTTCAGTTTGGACTTTGAGAGGCATTCTAAAATTCTGTAGCTAAACGGTAAGAGAATAAACTTAAAGAACGTTCAGTGACTCTAAATATTGATGTGTGTATGTTTCCATGTGCTTCTTAACAGCCTGATAAAAGCTGCCAAACCATATTACTTTTAAAAGCAAAAAAGTGCAGTAAGAGAGTTGAGTTATAACTTGAATAATTTCATAAATCACTGCTCAAGTAACTCTCAGTTTAGCAGTAATGAGGGTATTACTCGAAAGCACTGGTGTTTGTTCTCTCTCTCTTTTAAGATTTTATTTATTCATGAGAGACAGAGAGAGAGAGGCAGAGACCCAGGCAGAGGGAGAAGCAGGCTCCATGCAGGAAGCCCAATGTGGGACTTGATCTCCTGTCTCCAGGATCAAGCCGTGGGCTGAAGGCGGCGCTAAATTGCTGAGCCCCCCGGGCTGCCCTGTCTGTTCTCTTAATGTCATTTAAGACATTGAAGCCTGAGAATGAGATGAGCTGAAATTGTACACCCATTTGCAGAAAACTAGATTGAGCTTATTTCCGTCCTTTCTAAGCCTTTTATCTTTCACTGGTGATTGGATTTCCCTTGAGAGATGATGTCAAAGACAATGTTATCTGCAGTTTCTTCCTTGTGGGTTTTATTGAAAAGGTTTTTTTGCTGAGCAGAGAATTTGGGGCTACAGTAAAGAAAACAACAATGAGTAGTTCACCAAAACGTTACAAAAGCAAGTAGACAGGAGTAAAATCCTGTCTGCAAAAGGAAAGGAAAGATTTTTATTAAAATATCTTCCAACATCAGAACCTATGCCCCCACCCCCTGGAACAACCAGATTGCCATGCGTGGTCTTGAAGAGTAGGGCTGCTGTGGGGAAAAATAAAATCCGACAGTATTGTGGAGACTAAACCAAGTGATAAAATGGAATTAGTGGTAAATCATAAGATAACACTAGAAAACATTTGGGTGAGCGAGAGCTGGGAAGCAATTATCACTTCATAACCTTAAGGCACATCAATCCTCCTCAAAATGGAATCTAGTCTTATCTCAGATGTTCTCAAAACCGAGTGTTTTGAGTTAAATTACTTGTAACCACAGAATCCCTATAATAATTACTATTATCCTTACTCGGATCAGCTTGACTTTGATGTGTTTGCAGAAGCATAAACGCAAACTATCTGTGGTCAGCATTAAAAAGAATTATTTGGTTGTAAATCAGTTGTTTAGAAATGAAACATCGGGCAGCCTGGCTGGCTCAGCGGTTCAGCTCCACTTTTGGCCCAGGGCATGATCCTGGAGTCTCAGGATTGAGTCCCACGTTGGGATCCCTGCACGGAGCCTGCTTCTACCTCTGCCTGTGTCTCTGCCTCTTTCTCTCTCTCTCTCTCTCTGTGTCTCTCATGAATAAATGAATAAAATATTTTTTAAAAAAGATAGAAATGAAACATCATTAGGGCCACGGGACTGTATTTTTCTTGTCGTGATATCCGAAAAATCTGTTAATTTTTTGTGGTGGCTGTACATTCTGCTCATTCCCAAATGAAGACATCGCAAAGTCCCAGGGCAAAATGATAGTGACCGCCTGTCCCCAGCATCCCCTCTGTGCCAGATGTAGGACAGAGACTTCCTCTAGATGGTCTCTTTTAATCCTCACAACTGCCCATGAGACGGGGATTACCCCATTTTACAAAGGAACAAATAAGAAGTGAAGAGATTAAGCAATTTGTCAGTGGTCAAAGTGTTTGTGAGAGGCAAAAGCAAGCTGTGGACCAGGTCTGATCATCTCCCAGATTCACTGTTTTCCTATTCCGCCCCCATCATCTCTGTGGCAGGCAATCAACATTGCCAGTGACTAAGAGGGATCCTGGGGGTGCATTTTCTGAAAGACAGGTCATCACTTCTTTAATTCCTCTTTGGCATAGATAGAGTTACTTTTTTCCATTTTCATCTTCTCTTTGATACTGCCTGCTGTTACCAGCATTTCAACTTGTACCTAGCCCCAAATAGTGTATTTACACATCTACTATTACTACATAAATTATTTGCATAGCTACAATTTTATATTATAAAACACTTATACTATGCTGAATTATGTTTTTAATATATTGTATAATGTATATATAGTATATCTTTTATAATATATATCTATGGTTTATATTATGTTTATATTTACATTAAAGATCATATATGTATATGCAATATACATATAATATATGCATATTATAGCTCATAATACATAATATAATAATATAATTTAAAAATAGATATGCAATAAAGTCACATTATCTTTCTGATGTTGACAAATGTCAGACAAATGTCACATCTGTCTTATTGGCTTTGTGTGGCATATTGATAAAGAATTAGAACAGTTATGTGGAATATAATTGCCTTGGAATGTAAGAATAATAGAACTCTATGGCAAATAAAACCCTCTAGTCCACAATTATGGCTTCCAGTTTAGTAAAATTCCTCACCACAGAATTCTAATAAAATGAAGGAATTTGGGTATTTATTTTTATGATTTAACCCTGATTGGTACTCTTATAATGATTAGTTTATGAATTGGGCAGCTAAGTCACAGAAGGCATTATGAACTTTGCCAAGGTCACTTAGCAAGTCTTGAGCAGAATTGGGAAAGTAATTCCTGTCTCCACTTTGTCTCCACCAAAGTAATAAAAGTTGAATTATCCATTGCACAATGCATAAGCTAATATATGAACAAGAACAACAAAAAATTATTATTTAAAAGCTAAGGGAAGCTGGGTCTGGTTTTATGAATTCCACTTCTTCCATATTGAAATCTATTTTATAACTGAAGAGCAAGTTGCTATTAAGCCTTCTTTCTCTAAAGAGAACATTTTAAGAAATTTTATAACTTTTGATTTTGTAATTGTCAGTGTAAAAATAAAGTCATACTTCTTTTATTTTATTTTTTTTTAGATTTTTTCTTTTTTTTTTAATTTTTATTTATTTATGATAGTCACACAGAGAGAGAGAGAGAGAAAGAGAGAGGCAGAGACATAGGCAGAGGGAGAAGCAGGCTCCATGCACCAGGAGTCTGATGTGGGATTCGATCCCGGGTCTCCAGGATCGGGCCCTGGGCCAAAGGCAGGCGCTAAACCGCTGCGCCACCCAGGGATCCCTATTTTTTATAGAATAATTGACATACAGATATTGTATTAGTTTCAACATTACAACATAGTGTTTTAATATTTGTATAATGTTACAAAATGGTTACCACTGTAAGTCTAGCTACCATCTGTCATGATGCAAAGTTATACAAACTTATGGACTATATTCCCTATGCTGTGCATTACATCTCAAAGTCTTACTTATTTTAAGACTGAAAGTTATTTTATAACTGAAAGATTGTACCTATTAATCCCCTTCATCTATGTTGTCTAATTCCCTTACTACTGTAACCATTCGTTTGCTCTCTATCTCTGAGTCTATTTGTTTTGTTTAATTTGCTCATTTATTTTGATTTTAGATTCAACATGTAAGTGAAATCATATGGTATTTGTCTTTCTCTGGCTTATTTCACTTAGCGTAATAATACCTTCTAGGTCCATCTATGTTGTTGCAAACGGCAAGATTTCACTTTTATGGCCAAATAATATTCCATTGTGTGTATGTACATATGTATATAACATCATCTTCATCCATTCATCCATCTATGGACATGTACTTTGATTTCGTATCTTGGCTATTGTAAACAATGTTGCAATGAGCATGGGAGTGCCCATGTCTTTTTAAATTAGTGTATTCATTTTCTTCAGATAAATACCTAAAGGTGGAATTTGTGGATCATGTGGTAGTTCTGTTTTTAATTTTTGGAAAAATTTACTGTTTTCCACAGTGGCTGCACCAATTTCTATTTCCACCAACAGCACAAGAAGGTTTCCTTTTTCTCCATATCCTTGCTAACACTTACTGCTTCTTGTCTTTTTTTATAATAGCCATTCTGATTGGTATGAGGTGTAAATCATACTTCTTTTATATAATGTAGCTGCCACCTTAATGTAACTTGTAATTTACAACTGATTAAATTTACTCTGCTTGCTGAAATCTAATACTCAGAGATTAAATTTACTTAAGTAATAGACCTGACATCATTCATCATTGGAAATTTTTAGCTAAAGAAGTGTTTTTCTATAAAAACACTATCTCTTAGGCAGTGTTTTAAATCATTCAGAGATATTTTTATTACTATCCTGCTAATTGTTCCTTGGCAATCACATCTGTGCTAAAAATCAACTAAATTAGCTTTAAAAACAGGTTAATCCATAGGACAAACATGTTTACGTACATATGTTTGTCCATAAGACAAATGTGTTATTTTGTTAAAAAATATAAGTACATACAAAAATATAAGTACATATGTACATAAGTACATACGTGCACATGTACATAGACATAATGTGCGCACAACCACTTTATAAATCAAGAAATATATTTAACCCCAAAAATTCCCCTTGATGTTAGAGGCAGAGATCCATCCAGTAACTATTTACATTTTCTATTCATTCCTTCATTGTTTATTCAACAATACTCACCAGCTACTTGCTGTGCAGGCGGTGCGCTTCTCCTTAGGAATACAAAAATGAACTGAACAAAGTCCCTATTCCTGAGAGGTTCATTCGAGTAGAAGAGCTAGTGATTGTAAATTCGGTGCAATAAATGCTTTTTGACAGAAGTATGTGCAAAGGACAGTTGAGGCAGAAAAGAAGAGACCTGCGATACTTTGGTGTTGAGTAAAGAGGACACAGGATATTTAGAGAAAGCATCACAGAGAATGTAAATCCTGAATTGTAGTGTGATTGTAAGGAGTGGAAACTCTGGCACAAGACTTCCTGGGTGCCAGTCCAGGTCTTGTCATCCCAACAGTTTTGACCTTGGACACTTTACTTTTCCTCTCTTCATCTCGATGATCTCCTTTGTGAAATGAACGTACTAAAGTGACTACCTGATAGGGTTGTGGTGAGATTAAATAAAACATTCCCTGGCACTCATTTGGCATGTCATAAATTTCTGTCATAAATGGTAGTAACTTGGAAAGATGAGAAGGCACTCATTGGGAAAACATCTATAGAGAAGAAAAAGCACGTACCAAGTTGCAGGTGCATTCTGTTTCAAAGCCTAAGGAGTGATTTGCACATCATTTGGGAATACTCTGGGGTATGAGGTGGAGAACAACAGGAGCTGAGACAGCAGAGGTAGACAGAAGCTACAGGTGGGGGGCCCCGTATCATATGCAGAGGGGAACCATGAATTGTTTTGAGCTGGAGAGTGCTATGACCTAATGGATTTGTTTTAAAGAGAACAGTCTAGCACCTGTACAGATGATGTTTTGGAGTAGGAGCAGAATTGTATGCAGGGAAAAATTAGGAAAGTATTACAGTTGTTTTGACGGGATGATCAGAGAAGTGGCAGTGTGAAAATTAAAGATGTAGAAAGATGAGAACCAATGGGACACTGTGGTCTTGAAGAAGGTAGTGACACTCTGGAGATACCGCTATCCTAATACAAAATTACCAGGGAAGGATCAGGTTTTGTCGGAGAAAATAATAATTTGGGTTTGGGTATGGAGAATTTGGTGCCTTTACGACAACCAGCTAATGTCCAGTAGTTCATCAATTAGAAGCTCAGTAGCAAGATCTGGGGTAGAGTTTTGCTTGTTTTTACCTTGAAGCAATGTAATGTGGCAATACACATTTAAAATTGTTATATATTCCTGGTGAATTCCCTTGTGTCATTATGAAAATTTTTAAAAATGTTTCTTGTCTTAATGTCATTTCCCTAGCTTTCTTTAAGTTTGTGTTTGCTTGGTATAGTTTTCAATCTTGCCACTTTCAAACTTTTCCTATTTTGAAGAATATATGGTTCTGTTTTACTTTGTCTTTCAGCTTGAGAATTTCATATATTTTCATCTAATGAAATTATCAACATTATTGGGTTTATATAGACCTGTTGTATTAGTTGTTTTCTGTTGGTCATACCTGTTCTTATGTTCCTTTATCCTTTCTTACCTTTTTAAAATTAATTCATTTTTGTCGCTCTACTTTTTAAATCATTGCTTATATATTCTGTTCCTCTCCTTAAGTGATTACATTAGCGATTACAGCATTCAGCCTTGACTCGTTAGAATCTAATTTAAAATTAGCCCTTTTGCCACTTCATAATAAGTGTAAGGACCTTAGAATATTTTAAATCTATTTATCTACTTCCTGTCTTTGTGCTATTAATGTTAATTGTTTTAAATCCACATATAAACACATAAAACATTTGTATTGCTTCATGCAATTCGTAATTATGTGTACTTATCATTGCTGTTGTTTTTTTTTTAATTTTTATTTATTTATGATAGTCACAGAGAGAGAGAGAGAGAGAGAGAGAGGGGCAGAGACACAGGCAGAGGGAGAAGCAGGCTCCATGCACCGGGAGCCCGATGTGGGATTCGATCCCGGGTCTCCAGGATCGCGCCCTGGGCCAAAGGCAGGCGCCAAACCGCTGCGCCACCCAGGGATCCCGATCAATTCATTTCTTTTTGAAGATTTCTCTTTAGTGATTTTTTTTTATTTGTTGCATATCTCCTGGTAAAAATGTCTTTTGGTTTTTGCTTTTCTGAAAATGGTGTTAGTTTGTCTTAAATTTTATGGGATATTTTCTCTGAATATAGAATTCTAGTTTGGCATTTATTTTCATTCTGCCATTTAAGATGCTATTTCTCTATTTTCATCTGATTTCTATCATTTTGGCTAGAAAGTCATTGTAGAATTCTATGTGCCGGTACTTTGAGGGCACTCCCTATCCCTGTCATCCAATTGTAGACTGCTGTACTCCATAGTGAGCTCTCACCATGTGTGCGTGTGCATGTGTGTATGTGTGTATGTATGTGTGGGTTAATTTTCGCCATTCTGATGGGTGTATATTAAGATCTCACTGTGATTTCAATTTGCACTTTCCTAATGGTGAACAATTTCAGGTGATTTTTTGTCATATATAAGCCTACTTTGGTGAAATAATCTATTTTTATCTTTTGTCTATTTTCTAATTGGATTTTTTTCTACTGTTGTATTTTTGAGAGTTCTATACATATCCTCATAGTTGTCCTTTCTTACGTATGTGGTTTGCAAATATTTTCTCCCAGCTCATAACTTGCCTTTTCATTCTCTGAACAAGACCTCTCTTAGAGTAAAATGTTTAACTTTTATAAAGTCCAATTTATCAATTTTCCTTTTTGTATATCCTCCTTTTGGTGTCAAGGCTAAGAATTATTTGCCTACTCTGAGGTCCTAAAGATTTTCTGCTATGATTTCTTCTAAAGGATTTATGGTTTACATTTTTGGTAATGTTTATGTCTATCATCCAGTTAGAGCTAATTTTTGTTTAAGGTCTGACATTTAGATTGAAATTAGGTGGGTTTTTTTTGCCTCGTGATGTCCAATTATTTTAGCAATATTTATTGAAAAGACTACCCTTTCTCCACTGATTTGTGTTTGCAGCTTTGTAAAAAAGAATCAGTCGAGTGTATTTGTGTGGATCTATTTTTGTAGAGTTTTTTTTTAAGATTTTTTTTTTATTTATTCATTTGAGAGAAAGCATGCAAGGGAGAGCATGAGCATGAGCAAGGGGAAGAGGAGAGGGCAAAGAAGGTCCCCACTGAACAGGAGGCCTAATGAGGGGCTGATCCCAAGACCTCAAGATCATGACCTGAGCCGAAGGCAGACACTTAACTGACTGAGCTACCCAGGCACCCCTATTTCTGTGTTTTCTCTTCTATTCCATTGATCTATGTGTCTAACTCTCCACCAATATCATACTGTCTTGATTATTATAGGTATATGGTAAACCTTAATATCAAGTGGAATGATTCCTCCAACTTTATTCTTCTTTGTCATGATGGTTTTTAAATATTCAAAGACCTGTATTTTAAGATGTAAATTTTAAAGAAGGCATTTTTTAATATGAACAGAAAGATCTTGCTGGGGTTTTGATTTGATAAGAATTGCATTAACCCTATGCCTCAATTTAGGAATAATTGACATCTTTACTATATTGAGTCTTCCAATCCATAAATATGTATGTCTCTCCATTTAGTTAGGTCTTCTCAGATTTATTTCATCATCTTGTAATTTTCAGCACACAGATCCTGTATATGTTTCATGAAGTGCATACCAAAGGATTTCCTTTTCTTTGGAGCAATTGCATTTTTATTTTTTTAAATCTTTTATTTAAATTCTAGTTAGTTAACATATAGTATAATATTAGTTTCAGTGCTAGTAATTATATTTTTAATTTTGGTTTCCACATGTACATTATTAGTATATGGAAATGTGACTGATTTTTGTATATTGCCCTTATATTTTGAATTCTGCTGAACTCACTAGTTTTAGGAGTTTTCATGTAAATTCTTTGTATTTTCTACATCTGAAATAGTGGCAATTCTATTTCTTCCTCTCCAGTCTGTGTATATATATTTTTTCTTGCCTATTAACTGGAAAGAATTCCAATTCTCTGTTGAATAAGAGTGGTGAGAAAAAAATATCCTTGCCTTGCTCCTGATTTTAAGATGAAGACATTTAGTTTTTCACCATTAAGTGTCATTATGGCTATAGGTTTTTGTGGATGCTCTGTTCAAGTTGAGAAACTTCCTTTCTATTCCTAGTTTGCTGAGAGTTTTTATCATGAATGCATGTTGGATCTTGTTAAATCCTTTACTGTATCAGGTAATATGATCATATTAGTTTACTTAGTAAATCATGTTTTTAAAATTTCAAAGTTAGTGAGAATGATTCTAATGAAATGCCCTGGGACTGATGATGCATGCATAAAGTGTTTTCAGTAATACCTAATTAATGCAAAATTAGTAAAAAAGATAATAAAATTATCCTGTTTGTTATACATTTTATTGTTCTTTTTCTAGTGACGTAGCTACTGATTAGTTGCTGAAACTACCTTTCTTTTAGTATTTTAGTTTTATGCTTCCCAAATATTGCCAGACTAAATACATGATCTAAGTGAAATTAGGCTGGGTCTCAAATAGGATTTTTAAAATGAGTCAAATTGGGTGATATTACTAAAAACAAACAAAAACAAAACATACAATTCATGTTGCAAAAACCATTATGTGGTTTTTCTAGTATAACATCAATATAATATCTGAAAGGTTATAAATGTTTGAGGTTGGGAACTAGAAAAATAAATCCAATTTGCTTTTATTTATTTTTTTTTTATAAATTTTTTATTTATTTATGATAGTCTCACAGAGAGAGAGAGAGAGAGGCAGAGACACAGGCAGAGGGAGAAGCAGGCTCCATGCACCGGGAGCCTGACGTGGGATTCGATCCCGGGTCTCCAGGATCGCGCCCTGGGCCAAAGGCAGGCGCCAAACCGCTGCGCCACCCAGGGATCCCCCAATTTGCTTTTAGAGGAAAAGACAAAACAGGTTCATCTAGAACATAGTTGAATTTTTAAAAATGAATTCTCTGCTCGAGGGCAATTGAATAATGCAGCTTTGAAAATCACAGCAAGATTTAGTCAAAGAAAGGATTACGGAGCTCTAACTCTGTGTCTCCTGGGGTTGAAAGGAAGCTCTCCTGGTGCACCCCCATTTCCCTAAAGCACCAGCCTTCAATGTATTTGTATTCTGTTTCCTGTGCTTCAGTCTGCAACCTTCAACTACAGGCTAAAGCCCCAGCTGGCTCACTGGGAAACAGGAAAATGCCTGAAGTCAGGCCAATCTTTATCTGTAAGTATAGTTTGCCATTCACTATGTGTCCAAGGGGTGGCTGTTCCAGAGGCAGAGAGAGATCCTATCCAGAAAACCTTAATCAAACATCAACCACAAAAATGTCAATTCTCATGATAACTATTTAGAAATGCACCTGTCTCCAGTAAAGACTTCAAGATATTTTCTCTTAGATAAAATAACTATTTTTCTTTGTTGAATTTTTCTTGGCTTGAGCTTCACTCGGAAGTTTAATTATCAGAGGGAAATAATTTCAGATTCAGTTACTGATTTTTAATTCAGTAGATCTCAACCCACATTCCCTGCTTACTGTGGGTTTATATTTCCAATATTTCTTTAGCCAAATATTTTCTTTCTCTCAAGAAGTAGCTCTTTTGTAGGAAGTGTTGCCAGTTTTAGGGAAGATGATTAGACTGACATTTGTTCTCAGGTGCAGGGATTGCTATGACAGAGTATTCTTTTTTTTTTAATATAAATTTATTTTTTATTGGTGTTCAATTTGCCAACATATAGAATAACACCCAGTGTTCATCCCATCAAGTGCCCCCCTCAGTGCCCGCCACCCAGTCTCCCCACCCCCTGCCCACCTCCCCTTCTACCACCCCTCGTTCGTTTCCCAGAGTTAGGAGTCTCTCATGTTCTGTCTCCCTCCCTGATATTTCCCACTCATTTTTTCTCCTTTCCCCTTTATTCCCTTTCACTATTTTTTATATTCCCCAAATGAATGAGACCATATAATGTTTGTCCTTCTCCGATTGACTTATTTCACTCAGCCTAAACCCTCCAGTTCCATCCACGTCGAAGCAAATGGTGGGTATTGGTTGTTTCTAATGGCTAATATTCCATCATATACATAAACTACATCTTCTTTATCCATTCATCTTTCAATGGACACCGAGGCTCCTCCCACAGTTTGGCTACTGTAGACATTGCTGCTATAAACATCGGGGTGCAGGTGTCCCGGCGTTTCATTGCATCTGTATCTTTGGGGTAAATCCCCAGCAGTGCAATTGCTGGGTCCATGACAGAGTATTCTTGACACAGTATGACTGAGGGAGAAGGTACTGATGGATAGGAGTTTGCTGGATGGTAGGATGTATGTAGTAACAAGGAAGATAATGGATTTATGGTGCTGAACAGCATGTCAAGGTTAAGGGCCGATACTACTTAAAAAGGGCAGGGGGGAGATATAAAAATATCTATATAATAAATGAATATTAATGTTTTGTGTGCAAAACTATTTCATCATCACAGAGTTCTTTCTGATATATCCTGTAATTGTTGAAATATGGAAATATAGAACTAGTAATGTGGGAAAGCACTTTTTGGTAAAGGATCCTCCTTTTGCTAATAATCGTCTCTGTATTTCCCCAAAGACATACATTTATGGTTCCATTTGCTGTAGGAGGAGCAGAAGCAAAGAGCAGTTACACTATGTTTAAAGATTAAAGTGGGGAAAGCAGAGCAATTTTAAGCATTTCCTGCACCAACAAATACTGAAAGTTGTTTACTCATGCAATATTATATTACATTAGTTATTTGACTATGCACTCAGATAGTATTTTACTCATATAATATTCTTTAAATATAATATGAATTATATAATTCATTCACATAATGTTATACTTACTTCAATTATTCAAATATTTTGACCAGGATTGTCTGATGATAATGTTCATTCTCCTTTTTTTTTAATATCATGTGTATATTCTATGAATTAAACAATGTGTCCTATTATAGTTTAATAGCTCAAACAAGCTATTTGTGTATTGGTTGGCTATTGCCACAATGTTGCATAATAAACCATCCAAAATTCAATGGCTTATACCTATAACATTTATTTTTATCCCTTATGAGTTGGCAGATGGGTTTGTCTGCCTGTTCCAGGCTACAGCTTCATTGCACTTGGCTTTACAGTTCAGGCTGGATCCAGGCCTGCTCTATGTGAATCCCTTTCTCCTTCATTAGCAGCTACCTAGGACATGACCTCTTGGTGTATGGAGCACAGGAGCAGAAACCAAAAAATACAGAACCCATTTAAGACCTCTTCTTACTTCAAGACCATTAATATTCTTTTTTTTTAAATTTTTTTAAATTTATTTATGATAGTCACACAGAGAGAGAGAGAGGCAGAGACACAGGCAGAGAGAGAAGCAGGCTCCATGCACCGGGAGCCCAACGTGGGATTCGATCCCAGGTCTCCAGGATCGCGCCCTGGGCCAAAGGCAGGCGCCAAACCGCTGCGCCACCCAGGGATCCCAAGACCATTAATATTCTGAAGCCTAATGCCAGTCACTTGGCCAAGCCTAACATTAAGTAAACAGAAAAGCATACTCTGTCCATTCTAATGTGAAGAGAGGGGCTAAAGAATTAAGAATTATCCAATCTACCAGTCAGTCTGTGGAAGCACACACCAATGATTTTTGGGTTCCCTGGAGGGAAAGTGTGTCTATCTTATGACATCAGTGTAGTAGGGGTACTATTGGTTAATAAGTGTATATAATGGCACCACTGTACCCAAGTACAATCATCATTTTGCCCTTATTAACCTATTAGTAACAATTAATAAACAAGTGGTGATAAGATAGCTTGAACTTTTAAAAATAACATTTAATTTTTAAAGCAGATGCATTGGGATCCCATTGGGTGGCTCAGTGGTTTAGCGTCTGCCTTCAGCCCAGGGCGTGATCCTGGAGACCCAGGATCGAGTCCCACATCAGGCTCCCTGCGTGGAGTCTGCTTCTCCCTCTGCCTGTGTCTCTCATGAATAAGTAAACAAAATCTTTAAAAATAAATAAAGCAGATGCATTAATAGAATAAAGCTAGCAATAACAATTTCTAGTATACAAACCTCCAACACTTTACCCTTTCTGCCTCCAGCCCAGACTGTGACTAGGTCCTCTCTCCTGGTCTCGTATCTTCCCGTTCCACCCCCTTCCATGTAATGCTACTACCAGATACATTTTTAGATCAAAATTGATTAGAAAGTGCATTATGACCCTACTACTCTTCTAATCAAAAATCTCAGGTACATCCCCATTATCCACAGAATAAAGTCTTAGGGTCAAGTTCTATGATCTACAGTTGAGGCTCTCTACAGAACAGCCTATCCTGTTTCCCAGTCTTCTTGTATTTCATGGACTCTATGGTGTTTGTTAACAGAATTATGCTTTCCTATGCATATAAGGTAAATTCTTGTCCACTGCATCTTTGTTTATGAAGTTCCTTTATCCTGGAATTGCCAATACCAATCACATTTCTACATGGTCTTGTCCTGTTGTCCTTCAAGACCCAAATCAAATGTTACCTCTTCCTTGGACATTCTACATCCTCATAGCCTGAAGTAATCTCTCCCTTCCTGCAAAACTCACAAGACTTCTCTGCCTCTTTTATGGTACCTGTTTTATTCTAGATTGTATTATCATTATTTATCTATGTCTTATCACTTCTGTTGGACTACCATTTATCTTTTCCCACCTCAATAATAAATATTTTTCTTTGACTATTGGAATAATATTTAATGGGATGCCTAGGTGACTCAGTTGGTTAAGTGTCTGACTCTTGGTTTTGGTTCAGGTCATGATATCAGGGTTGTGAGATAGAGCCCCACATTGGCTGTGCATTCAGTGGGGAGTGTGCTTGTGATTCTTTCTCTCCCTCTGCCCTTTGCCCCCTCCTCTCCCTTCCTCTCTCAAATAAATAAATATTGGGGTACCTGAGTGACTCAGTTAGTTAAACATCTGCCTTTGGCTTAGATCATGATCCCAGGGTCTTGGGATAGAGTCCTGCATCAGGCTCTTTGCTTCTTGCCTGCCTCTTCCTCTGCTTGTGCTTTCTCTTGCTCTCTCACTCTCTGACAAATAAATAAATAAATAAATGAATAAAATCTTTTAAAAAAAGTAAATAAAATCTTTAAAAAATTTTTTGAATAAAAATCCCAGTATTTAATAAATAAATACATTTGTCAATTCAATAGTACCCCCAAGTCATTGTTCTTCCCAGCTCTGCATGTTAATCAGGGTGAGGGGCTTTCTTAAGTAACAAGCAGTTCACATTGGATATAAAAGCTGCGCAAACTCCAATTCTTTCTTTAGTTTGCAGGCTTATTTCATGTGAACAGAATCATTAGCAATATGTAGTTCAGCCCTGCGCATTGCTTTGGTTTCAGAATAATTATGTCCTAGATTCCATCTATGGATTTATCAGGGGCTGGGCCTTTGGAAGCTTTTCCACTCCAGGAAATGTCTTACTACACAAATAATCTATAGTTTTACCTGACTTTGAAGCTATGGACAGGGCATTCTGACCTACTAAATAATGCACCCATGCTGAAAAACACTTGGCATATTTGATATCCTTTGCTAGTAAGGAGGGCCACCATTGTTTCCATTTCCTGAGGAGCTCCAAGGCCAAAATCTTAGCGCCCCCTGATGTTGCAAGCAGTGCTTTCACCGTTAAGATAAATACAATGAGACAAATGAAAGGCCAATGTCAGTGAGATTTAACTTTGGAACTAATAATACTCTATATTTGGGCAGAAGATAAGCCTTACGAACATTACTTTATCTTAATCTCGATTCCTACTGGGATTATTTTGAATTTAGTCATGCTCATGGTTTCAAAATCGTTCAGTTTGTTGCACTTCTCACATCATTTCTGAAGAATTGCCTTGGACTGTGAAATGAACAAAAGTAGGTCCTATGTTCTGAGGATTTTGTTCTGTATTTTTTTCATAGTTGACCATTCTGTCATCTTGAGAGGATTCTTTATCTCCCCTTTCTATTTTTATTATGAATTTCAAAGTTTTTATTTCAAAATAGTTTTTTTGTTGCCAATAAAGGTCTTTTTCAGCTTCCCTTTCTTTTTGGAAAAAAAACAATCAACTATAGTGTGTGTTTTAATATAAATTGGGCTGTAGTGTTAAATGTGTGTAGTGTTAAATGCCCCTCAGCCTCTTTCTAACGGATTATTTACATAAAAGGTTTGTTGGAAGCCAATTATCTTGGAGTGTTGGGTAAATTCTTCATAAATTCAGTATTCAATCTGATAGTGTTCATAAAAGCAGAACATAAAATACGTTCATGGCTTCCACAAGCTTTATTATGCAAAATACTTTATTTTCTAAAAAATTGGATTTTTCAAGGATAGAAAAAAACTTCAATAAATATCAACAGTTCTAAAAATGCATATAAAACTAAATATGGTCCCCCACTTTTCTAGGTAACTAGACAGGGGACCGAAGGTTAGGTCATAGGCATAGAAAGGAAGTAAATAATGATAATGCAAGTGGAAACAACACTCACATAAGCCCATGGAAGCCTGGTGCACCATATGATAATGTTCGTACAAGTGTGACCAAAATAGTTTCTAACTATGTGATTTTACTATACTCTCCATGTAAAATTTAAGATCTTTTCTCTTTGGTTTGTGTAGTGATGTGTCTTTGTTTTAACACAGGGCCTCAGCAAGGATGTGGTGGTTATCTGACAGGTTCAGATAATACCTTTGCCTCTCCTGATTCTGACTCCAATGGAAGATATGACAAGAATTTAAACTGTGTATGGTTCATAATTGCACCAGTAAACAAACTAATTAAACTTACCTTCAATACATTTGCTCTGGAGGCACAAAGTGCTATGCAAAGATGCATATATGATTATGTAAAGGTAAGGCTATTACATTTCTTAACAGTCTTCTAACCCAGACTTTAGTATGATATGGGACAGTTTATACCATTCGGGAAGTCATGAAAATACTGAATAATGCTAATTTTTAAAATGACATATTCTTCAAGGTATAACATTTATTATTTTGTCTTGTTTTTAATTTTTTTGAAAGATTTTATTTATGATTTTGAGAGAGAAAGTGAGCACAAGCAGAGGGAAAGGCAGAAGGAAAGGGAGAAGCAGACTCTCTGCTTAATAGGAAGCCTGACCCAGGGCTTGATCTCAGGACCCCAGGATCATGACCTGAGCTAAAGGCAGACACTTAACCAACTGAACCACCTGAGTGCCTCGTATTATTATAGATATTCTGTCTTCATATCAAGTTAATCTTTAACATGGATGACTCAGAAATTTCATGTGGCTTCTAACACTAGCTTTAAGAGTCCTTGTTCATCTGTGCTTTGTCAAGAGATTATCTTTAGGAAGATGGATTGTATGGAAAGAGATACTCAAAAGGCCTTTGGCAAATCCTAAAATGAAGTTTCTATATTTACTTTCCATATTACCTATAGATGTAGAAAATAGCTTAGATCTGAAGTCCCTTTAAAAGGAAATCAAGAAACTTTTCTGTTCAATTTTAGTGATTCATTAGTATTACATTATTGTGCCTATAAGGCTATATGAATTTAAAGTTTTTTTCTTTTATTTAAGTAATCTCTATACACAATGTGGGGCTTGAACCCATAACCTGGAGATCAAGAGTTGCATGCTTCTACAATTGAGCCAGCCAGGCGTCCCTGAATTCAGATTAAACTTTCTAAGTAGTATCAGCCAGTGCATACTACTACACTTTTGTGGGGAAAACAACCAACATGGAAAGATTTGTGCCCATGAGGAGCTTGAATCCGATTGTAGAAGTAGTGGATGATGCACGCAAATCAACAATAAGCGGTTCAGGACAGTCAATATTGAAAGTGCCAATTAATGCATTGGATAGAGGCCCAGAACAATGTGCAAGTTTAAAAGACAAGAAAGTTCATGATGATCTGGTGTGAACAAGAAAAGCTTCATAGAGTGAGGGATAGCTTATGAAGTCAAGAGAGAAGGCATCCCAGGCAAGGGCCACATAAAATGAAGGGAAGTACAGAAGTTAGCATATGAATGTTTTTGGAAGAGTGAACGAACTTACTTTACTGGAGCAGAATATCACAAACAAGTAGCAAGAAATGAGATTGCCTAAGTGGAGAAATACCCAGATCACAAAGAATCTTGAAAAGTGAAACAGGAAGGAAGGAAGAAGAAAGGAAGGAAAGTCAAACTAATGAATTCAGATTTTATGCATTTGAAAATAAGGAGGAATTGAAGGTTTTCCAATGAGCAATATGATGAGAGCAGTATTTAAGGAAGACTGATATAGAATAAGCATTGGAAGTAGGTGGTGAGCAGAGTCTGGAATTAAGACCCAAGGAAGGGGTTACTTTTAGGTAAGGAGGGTACAGAGATGGAGATGTCAAGCCTAATGCAAGATAAACTTTTAAGTTTAAAAATTGTCTTTAAAGAAATTATATGTTTTTAAAAAAGAGAGAAAAGTCATAGATGGAATATGCATTGAACACCTAATTATATACTGTCATATTTTCACTGTGATAAGCTCCAAGCCCAGGAGACCAGAAGAATCTCAGTACTATTAGGAGGAAACCGTGCTTTGCAAGGTAGAAGTTCAGTCTGGGGGCAGCAGGGCAGACAGGTGGGCAGAGGATGGAATGGGGCTCCAGTAAGAAGAGAACAGCACAAACAGAGAAGAGACGGCAAAAGAGCCCTTCTGCTATCAGAATTACTGTTTTCTTTCAAGGAAAGCAGCATGGAGCTACAAGCCAGGCTTCCACCCCACTTGGGGGAAGGTACACGGTAAGGCAGTCAGAGGACAAAAGAGGCAGGATGAGAAACAGACAAGTCATGGAATGAGATGTAAAAGCCGGGATGAGTGGAGGATCATGAAAGTCAAGAGGGAAGATCTCTCACCAAGGATGGGTGGTCAATACTATTAAATTCTAAATTAGAGGCCAGGAAAGGTGCAGATGAAGAAAAAACTCATCAGAACAGATGACAGCCGTTTTAACTAAAGTACTGGCACAGAAGCCAGATTAGAGGGAGTCCATGAAAGATTGGAGATATCAAGGGATTTCGGTTCAGGTTGAATTGTTTTCTAAAATGATACCAAATGGCCTGAGCAGCAGCAAAGCTGATATTCAAGGCAGGTGGTGTAGACTCTAACCCAGTTTTGCTACCAGACAAGTTTCCTCACCTCCCAGATTCTTTATCACTTTATCTATTAAAAAACAAATGAAAAATATTACATAATTGTACCAATTTTTCAAGGCTGTTTTGAGGATAAAGATAATGTATGCTGGAGTGTCCGACACTGTGCCTGGAATTCATTTAAAAACAAATTCATTTCCCCCCCGCCACCCTTGTGTAATTTCAGATGGGCATGCTGGCCTGTGGAGTCACTTTTTCTTAAAATATTAAAAATAATAGACTTACATATATTAATTACTATAAAAGTAAACTCATGTAGGATGTTTTGGGTGTGATCCGGCTCGGAGGAAGGTTGACTGATATTCTCATCCTTTTCTGAGTGTGATTTGATACTGTAACTAAAGCAACTAGCAAGTTCCTGAATTTCTTCAAGTCATTTGGGACAGAAATAGCAATATCAAAAACAAGGAGCTATTATCTAGCTTAAATATAAAATTTCCCCTTCCTCGCCTTTTTTTTTAAAGAAATTATGTTCAGATCTACTCTTGTTTTCCTTCTTGGGAAAGCAGTTTCCCTGTTTCCCTATATTGGCAACTTTTCCAGCTTTTACTAAGCTGGCAGGTCAAAGAACAGTTCTTGGAATGTGAAGCCTGGAGCTATCTGTAGTAAAGCGATTCTCTGTGATAAATGGGACATTTGATATCTTATAGAGTGTTTCTTAGATATTACAATCAAATTACTTTTTAAAAACTAATTTAATTCAATTCTGTAGGTAGGTATACAGGTGAAAACATAGCAATTCCATCATCTAGTCATAATTATATCTCTTACTGTTTTTGAAAGGGTTGACTTTGAAAAGTTATTACGATAACTGCAGTACATCACAATTGGGTTTCACCAAGCGTTTCTGCTGAAATTAACGTCACATCCATTCCATAAAGAGTCTCATGACATGGTTATATGCCAGGTGCCCCAACCATAGATACAGAAGATTTAAGATAGGGTTCCCCAAAAAGCTGTCGGCAAAGTGGAGGAGGCTGACACATAAGCATAGAAACTATTTTACTGCATGACAGAAACAATAAATATGAATAATGAACAAAAGTAGAAAAGAAGGTATAATTGAGTCATTTGGGGATTCAGGAAAGGCGTTTTCCATGGAATGGTTGAGCTGGATTTTGGAGGAACGTCACAGAAGCACACTTCCTGCTGGGGGGCTGCCAGAGAGAAAGAGGGAAGGATGGACTTGCAGCTGTGTTGTGTGTGCCCAGCTTCCTGACCCACCGATCTGCCAGCAGTTAAGTCACTTCTCTTATAATGAGCAGGTGAGAGAAATGGCAGAAAGGGCTCAGGGCTGTGACCCTAACTGATGTTCCTCTGCTGGAAATATGCAACTAGTAGAAAGGAAGTGGCTCCTTCCTACCATTTCCCAGCATCTCTCCCTAATCTGTGCCCATTTGAATAGCCAGTATTTCATGGTGCTTCCTTGACTACCTGAAGTGAAGGTCATCTATGCTATAGCTTACCAATATACATAGCTTCAAAAACATAATAAAATGTACTAAATGCAACGAAAAGGAGGAATACAGGGAGAGTATATAAAATAGTGCAGACCTAAATATGTAAATGCTCTGCTACAACTACATTATGCCACATGATAAACTGGCAAAGATTCTTTTATGTGGGATCATGGCAAACACAAAAGTATAAATTTAAACTAATATATGGATAGGCTGTATTTGCAACTTAAATGCCAATAACCTCACCATCTGCAATATGAATTTCCAAAATAGAGGAAAACCTCAAAAAAATATTTCTAAACAAAACAAAGTACAGTCTTCCTTTCACTTACACAGTAATTGCATTTTTGGAAATTCGGTGCATAATAAAACTATGCATAATGTTTTTGTGTTAGAGAGAGAATGGATTTAAGTTCTGGGAGTACACAGTAGTGAACAATTTTATTACCTAAAAGTCTTGGCAAGACATTCAACAGTTATATGGGACAGAATAAATCTTCATTTTGCAGAACCATTCTGTGAATTACAAATGCCAGTCATAGCACCAGATTATCGTGATGACCCAAAAAACATGACACTTTTTGCAAAACACTCTCTGGGACATGACAGTGCCCCTACTGAGAACCTTGGTCTTAACCCACTCGGCTTAACCATTCATTCTGCAGCCAGTCAGTGTTAGGAGGAGATCTGTACTCCATCAGGGCATCAGGTTCCCATCCTCATGAGTTAGTCCCTACGATTCATTCATTTATTCATTGATTCAATACACGTTTATTTGATTACTTGCTGTTATTTCAGACACTGCTCCAAGCACTGGAAAGAATATCGAGATTAAATAAATAAAATAAAATAAAATAAAAATTCCTCTAACACAGAGTTGATTCTAATCACTGCTTCTTGTGGCTCTTCCCAAGACCACTGGGACCAACGTAATATTTTTCTTCATAAGGGTCTGAAATGGACCAGAGCTCTACTCCAAATCTGAAAAACTGCTCTCTGTTCTCTTTCTCATCCCAAATTACACCCAGGCATGTTGTCCGGCAGACCCTAGCAGAGGCTCCTTAATAAAATCAAAGAATTCATGGAGATACTCAAAATGCAATGTAGAGATACTCCCAATAAGAATATAAAAATCTTGCCATTGTCCAATTCCTAAGGAAATATTAAAAGATAAGGTCCTGAGGAAATTAAAGTCTAAAATTATTGTTAAACTTGAATTAAAGTCCAATATTGCTCTTATTGTCTTAATGCCCTTTTGCATTAAAAGTTCATAGAAAGTAAAATCCAAACATGACCTTCCCCACTTCCTGCTATGGCTCAAATTAACAACTGGATAAAGTGCAGGATCTGGCTATAGTTGTAGTCTGAAGCTATCTTCCCCCAGTTTACGTAAGCAATTCCTTCAGGATCTTACGTAGTTTCTAATATGCTCCACTATCAGAGTTTTAACAGCTGAGAAAACAGAAAATCCTTCTTAGCACTTATCTACAAAACTTAAAACATAATCCAACCTCCAGGCCTAACTGAGCTATGCCGGGTGGCAGGTCCCCCAGGAATGCAATATATAGCAGCATGTGATTGTGTGCGTCTCAAAGACACAGTCCTCAGGGCACCATTTACATCCTAGTCCATATGATTCCCCATCTCCAGCAGTGCAGTGTACCTCTTGCAACACTCCCTGGAGCTACCCTGCAAAAGTCCTTCACAGAGGTCTAGCCTTATCAGGGAATGAGAGAGCAGGTGGAGAAATATTGGCTTCGGCTGCCAATCCCAGGAGCCTGGGAGCCCATGGCAGTGGTCCAGAGGCCATCAGCTGCCTATTTCAGCTCAATTACTAGAAATCTTCCTGTGGCAATGAATAAACTGATGCAAACAGCAGCTGGAGGCCAGTGACTGTGTAATTTCTGTCCATCACAGTTACCAGTTATCAGTTCAGAACCCAAATCAGGTCCTATAACTCCTGCAGAAGAAGACACAGACTTTTTCCTGGGGGACATGTGGAACTTCACAGTCATGTCCTGAGGTGCTCACTGAGTCCCACCTGCATCCTCTTGCTCTAATGCCAGATACCCTAAGTGAGTTGTGGAGACTCTTACATGCCTCTTACCCTCTTCTGAGGCCTTCAATGCCATTTTCTGTAGGTTGGGATGCCCTTCATCTTCTTCAGGTCTGAGAGGTCTCTACCTACTTTTAAACACCAGTTCAAATTTCTGTCTGAGATCTTTCCTGACTTCATCATCTGGGTTCTCTTGTTACATTTAAATCCTTCACTGCAGTACTCACTTTTAAAATTTGTATAGATAATTGACACGCTCATACGTATAGTCAATGTATGGATCTCTCTCACTAATTAGTGTCTTGAATGTATGGAAATGCCTTCTACACCCTTGAAAACACCGGACCCAGCACAGAAGCCTGGCACACAGTACATAGAATAAAAATGCTTGCTAGTAGAAATCTGATGATATAGGTGGCAGCCATTATAATATTTTACCTTGTTTACCAGAAAAGGTACATTACTCAAAACTTGACAAGTCAGCTCTTCCATAAAATGAGGGAGATGAAATTACCCAACTCTGGAGTCCCTCCTGGCTCTGAATGTACTAAAATCCCATGTAAGCAGGAGAAACAGTGCCACCTAGTGGTAAATTTACTTTTCTGTTTATTTTAAAATGACTTCTACTTTCCTGGCATTTTAGAATAACGTCAGTGGTCACGGCTACCTTGAAGTCTATATAACACCCCCTAGTTCTGTTATAAATTCAGCGTTTGGATCTACACGCACATACTTGTTTCAGAAATACTGTGAAGCTTACTTAGCTGGAGAAATCTGTTTTCTGGTCATAAGCTTGAAAGAGATTCAGGTGTCCACTATTTCGACAGGTGTCTGTTGAAAGTTCCTATGGCTCGGAGTTTTTCTGGGTCCTGGCGACACGGCAGTGAATCGTCAGTCTTCCCACCCATGGGACTTAAATTCTTATTGGGAGAGAGACGAGAAAAATAAGTAAATAAGCAACAAATAAGAAGTGTTTTGATTTTAATAAGAAATAGTTCTTGGGGGCCCAGCAACATTAGATAGAGCTGGGCTCTCGGAGGAGGTGACATCTGAGTTGAGGCCACATGACAAGGGAGAGCAGCCAGTTCAAGAGGTGGGGAGAGAGAAATTGTTACTCACAGGAGGAGCAGCGCAGGGGCCTTGTGGGGACACTCCTGGCAGGAGGAAGTATGGGGAACAGGGCACCGGGCCAGACCAGGCTGGGCTTGCAGGCCGCCACAAAGAGCTCCGGTTTCAATTCAGGTGCAGTAGTGGGAACCCACTGGAGCAAAGGCTGAGCAGGAGCTTAATTTGATTTAAGCTGCAAACACTCAGGCCATTACTTCTGCAGAGATTGCTGTGGCTGCTCGGTGGAAACAGATCGCTCAGGAGGATAGTACAATAGCCGAGGTGGGGGAGGATGGTGGTAGCAATGAGGAGCAGCCTTCGGGGGTAGATTCTGAAGGGAGGGCGGAATAGGTGTGGGGCAGGTGGGGGCGCGGAGAGGAATCAAGGATGACTGATGTAGGCTTGAGCGATTGTTGACGTTGGGAAGCCTTGGGGAGAATGGGTTTCAGAGGGGTGGGTAGCGGGAGAGAGGGGCCAAAGACATTTATTGGCTGCCTTTTGTGTGCCAGGCCCTTCTAAAAGCTGGGGACAGAGCAGTGCCCAGGGCGGACAGCGACCTGTGCTTCCAGGGAACGGGCATCATCTTCCGAGCGAGCGGGAGGCGCTGATACAAGTACATGGGAGTGGGTCAAGGTCGTGCGCGCTCTAAGGAGAGCAGGAAGCAGGCCGGAGAAAGGGAATTTGGAGAGAGCTTCCATTTGAAGTAGGTGGTCAGGGAAGGCTTTAGCGAGTCAGCGATGTTTGAGTAAAGGGCTGAAGGAAGGTAGGGGAGCAAACCATAGGGACGTATAGGAGAGGAATGTTCCAGCAGAGGGAAACAAGGAGTGCAACAGGCCCGCAGCAGCCTCATGCCTGGCTTGCCCCTGGAGCAGAGAGAACCACTTGGAGACAGTCAGGTATCAGATGGGGAAAGCCAGGGTGTGTGTGTGTGTGTGTGTGTGTGTGTGTGTGTGTGTGTGTGTGTGTGGAGAGAGCAGACTCCCTCCGGCCTGGAAGCCCACCGTAAGGGCTTTGGATCGCGCACTGCGCGGCTGGGAAGCGCTCGGAGGGCTTTGAGCAGTGCCCTGGCCTAGTTTCCATCTTACCTGCAGCCTCGGGCGCTGCTGAGGACAGGCTGAAAGGGGCACAGGGCAGTCCGGGGGCCCAGCGGTTTAGCACCTGCCTTCGGCCCAGGGCCTGATCCTGGAGACCCGGTATCGAGTCCCACGTCAGGCTCCTTGCACGGAGCCTGCTCCTCCCTCTGCCTGTGTCTCTGCCTCTCTCTCTCTCTCTCTGCGTCTCTCATGAATAAATAAATAAAAAATCTTAAAAAAAAAAAAAAAAAGAGGGGCACGAGTGGAACCGGGAGTTCCGAAGGGAGCCGAGAACCCGGGCCTGCGATCTCACCGGTGTGCGGCGAGGGCCACGCCGGGCGACAACAGCGATGCTTCGCTGGCTCCAATGACAAAGTAGTTTAAAATCAGATGTGACTTACATAGTGAGAAAGGATTTCGAGGCACCCTAACCAGGTTTTCACTGAAAATCATTCTAATCGCATCGATTCAGGAACAGCTGTCCCTAAGTTAAAGCCAGCTCTCGCCCCATCAAGGTAAGTTTCTTAATCATGACCTGGTGTGACTCCACGTCCATTTTAGTGCGAAATCTACAACTTCTTTGCGAGTCATGGAAAACTAATGAACAATTTTTCTTTTCAGTTATATGATGGGGATAGTGAAAATGCCAACTTGGCTGGAACATTCTGCGGTTCCACTGTACCTGCTCCCTTTATCTCTTCTGGCAACTTCCTGACGGTTCAATTTGTCAGTGATGTAACTTTAGAAAGGGAAGGATTTAATGCTACATACACTACTGTGGACAGTGAGTAAATTGAGACATTTTTATATTTTATGAAACGTATATTTAGGCACTAAAAATAATGCCATGCTTATATCTAAACCCAATGTTAATTATGAAACTCAGTGTTAATTCCTACCTAAACTCAATGTCAGTTACTAAATACTGTGTTAATCACTCTGTTTAATCAGTGATACAAGGCAGCCTGGGTGGCTTAGCGGTTTAGCACTGCCTTCAGCCCAGGGTGTGATCCTGGAGACCTAGGATCGAGTCCCACGTTGGGCTCCCTACATGGAGCCTGCTTCTCCCTCTGCCTGTGTCTTGGCCCCTGTCTCTCTGTGCCTCTCATGAATACATAAATAAAATCTTTTAAAAAAATCAGTGATACAAATTTGGTACGATTCTGTTTTTAAAGATTTTATTTATTTGAGAGAGAGAGCACATGTGCACACAAGCATTGGGGGAGGGGCAGAGTCCGGAGGAGCAGACTCCCCACTGAGCAGGGAGCCCAACCCCAGGACCCCAGGGTCATGACCTGAGTCAAAGGCAAATGCTTAACCAACTTGGCCACCCAGATGCCCTGAAATTTAGTCTGATTCTTAGTGAAGAATACCCTAACTTCTTTATAGAATGATGTTAACTATAGCGCTTTGGGCTGGAAGGGTGGGGAAGGCTGAATTTTAAACATTATGTGCATGTGGAAACATGAATAAAATATGATTAACAAATTGTTCTATTTCTCCAGTGCCTTGTGGTGGAACATATAATGCAACTTGGACCCCACAGAGTATTTCATCACCCAATTCATCAAACCCAGAGGTCCCACTGTCCATGTGTATGTGGGTCCTTGAAGCTCCTCCACATCAGCAGGTCAAGATCACAGTGTGGGCCCTGGAGCTGCACTCACAAGACTGTGACCAGAATTACTTAGAGTTTCGGGACTCACCTGAGGTAACAATTCTAGGACGTATGACAGTCACATCTAATGGCCCTTTTTCACCAGTATTTGCAAAACACTTGAAAGAATGAGTGCATAATTAAATAAATTCTCGAGCTTACCTCCAGCTTGATATGTTTTTCAGGCATATATGAAACCCTCTATTTAGGCGTCAGGAAATTTGCCCTTGGTCTTGTAGGTGAGAAGCTGCCAAACTTCCTTGTGCACAGGACACATCTGGGTGTCTAGATAAAAGTACAGACCCCAGGGCCCCACGTCAGACCCTGATTTCTCCATATAGCACCCATTAATCTAAATTTTTGATGAACTTCTTGAGTGTTCTGCCCCTGGTGCTCCAAGGACCATGCTCAGAGAAACACCTCTGCAGTTAGGGGGATCTGTGTATAAGATGAACGGGAGGTGTCAGTGTGGAACACATGGAAATCACATATGAGGCCATTTGGCACCAGTCCAGTGGGATTATATTCATGGTCATGTAAGAGAGAAAAAAAGGAAAAAGTTGTTTTGGTTTAAAAAGAGAGAGAGAGAGAGAAAGGTGAATTAATTGCTCATGGGCCAAGACTTTGAGAAGGCAATTGGATGTGGACACATGATGTTAGCAGAAGGCCTGAAGATTTGGGTGTATTATTACATGGTCAGTAGCTGAAATAATGTGAGTAATGAGATTATCCACGGAGCATATATAAAGTGTGGAGTCATGACCAGAGGATGGATCCCTGGGAAAAATACCCAGGAATCCCTGGATTCTTTCAGCAGTTTGAGGAGCAACTAATCTGGCTCAGTTCATTCCCAGAGTGTCATATTTACCCCCCCACAGGCTGGCAATAGAAGAGGGTCCAATCTGTCCTTTCCTGAGTTTTCAGGGTCCTCCTTATATGATCCCCTAGTTTATACGTGTATCTCGGTGGGGGTAGAAGAATTCAGTTTGGCTGATTCCCAATTGGAGAGATCTGACAGGAGCTGGCTGCTGAGGGGACACTGTATTTGTTGAGTTTTCAGAAAGCACAAACACTTAGACATATCCCAGGCTCCCACCGTGGCCAAGGCGCAAGGATCACTGCTCCATTGGCAGTGGTTTCCAGTATGAGATTCCTATTCCCCGGTGGTACCTTCCTGGCAGGTCTTAGAGCCAAGTGGAACGAGGCCCTTTGGTTAAAGCTCTTTCAATTTCCCATTGCTTCCTGAAGCTAAGATGATGGGGACCAGGGCCAGCTCCCATCTGGATACAGAAATGCTACTTACAAGGCACAAGGCAGCTCTGGATCATAACAGCAGCTGGATAGGCTTCAAAAAAGACCTAGTATTTGTCATGAATGAATAATGCCCTTTGACTGAATGAATGAAGGAAAGAACACAAAGGGTTTCAGCCTGTATACGTTGGGAGGAAAGACAGAAAATTGACTGATGACTAGGAGAAATGAACTCCCCAGGTGTCCAAGATCAGGAAGAGAAGATATAGCTGGAAGTTCATGTGAGGATCATGAGATGGGGGTGATAGTTGCTGGCCTAGGCAATTGCACAGAGTGGAGGCCAAAGTCACCAGTAGTAAGGACTGCAGATCAGGGTGTTCGGTGGATCATCTGTGAAAACATTGAAACCTCTAAGGGTTAAGGAAGTGGGGTACAAGGGATGACCATTAGCTAAAACACAAGTCTTTAATGAAGGAAAGTCACCAGAGGAGAAGTGAGAATGGTGAGAAGGGTCAGAGGAATCTTCAGCCAGATGTAGCCACTTTGATGCCAGGAGAGGTACCTGCAGTGAGCGACCTGAGAACCCTGCCCACCGGCCCAGCCCCTCACCACTGTTCCTACTCGAGGAATTGTGGACTATGGGAAAAGAATGGCTAGGAGGCTGCAGGGGACCCAAGCTTCACTCCAGGCTAACACTGCAGTGAATGTTGAGAGGAGGCCACAGGGAAGGTTAGGAGAGGACCAGCAGCTGGTGACGGGGGGCACGGAAGGGGGGCTGGAAACAGACATTAGTAACAGGAGCTTGCACCCAGGAGTGAGAGGCAGCAAACGTCTTTACGTTGGTGCTGGTGGTTTTTATGCAAGATGGGTGGGTGCCGGACTGCATTACCCTACTACCGTGAGAGGCGAGGAGGGCTGCCCAGGTTTTACAAAGGAGTAACAGAGACCTCGTGGCAGGCAGGGGCTGTGCCCTATGGGATTCACAGCATTGCCAGAGTCTGGTCAGATGAGCTCAGGGATGGTGGTGAAGGGCCAGGGCAGGGCTGGCTTAGGCTTATGGAGTTTAGGATGATGGGGAGACCCCAGCAGAACTGTGTTGTGCCTGGATGTCCGCAGAGCAACCACACAGTCCTTTGGCCGTGAAGGTTACATGAGGGGGAAAGGGTCTTGTTTCCATACATAGTATCTGTCTCTTGGTTTCAGCAGAAACTTGGCCTCTACCTCCTGCCCCTTGGTGAGTATGAGACATTTGTGGATTCCACATGAGCCTGGCTGTCCAGGGCTTCAAACACTGTAACTAGTTTCCTTGGCTACATTTTTTTTCTTTTAAGATTTTATTTATTTATTTGAGAGGACAGAGAGAGAGAGAGCATGAGCAGGGAGGAGAGGCAGAGGTAGAAGGAAAAGCTGACTCCCTGCTCATGCAGGACTAGATCCCAGGACCCCCAGATCATGACCTGAGCTGAAAGCAGACACCTAAGCCCTTGAGACCACCCAGGCACTCCTCCATGGCTGAATATTTAAACCATCCTTTTATATGTGGTTTAGTTTCCACTATGGTGTATTCTCTTTTGAAACTAAATCTAGTATGATTTGGCTTCCATTTCATTTCAGAGTAATGGAAGTCCAGGACCTCAGATCTGTGGCAGAAATGCTTCGGCTACACCAACGTTCTATTCTTCTAGGAGTACGGCAATTGTCATCTTCAAGTCCGAAGTCCTCAACAGAAACTCTAGAGTGGGTTTTACCTATCAGATTGCAGGTGAGCCCTGGAACTTTATCTGTTATTCAGAAAAACTGCCACCATCCCAATGACTGCTGGGATCAGCTCTTACGAGTAACCTTGGATCTGTTAACATAAATCACACCCGCAGTGACATAAGGATTTTAAGTAGAAGCCAGGCCCAACTAAGCAAATTACTAGAGCTGGTCTCTGAAGAGGTACAGTGAATATGATATTAATTAAAACGTTTAGAATGCCAGCATATTCTTCGAAGTTCATGTAGTTAATTTGTCTCTACCAGTTGTTTTATTAGTTATCCACTTGACTGCATCTAGAACTCACTGTACCTCAGGAAGTTTATTTTGTAAAAACCAAGAGTTCCTGAAAGGGTTATTTGATTACTATCATGACTCAGAAGTTTATTTCCACAGAATGTTATTTGATGTTCTTTTCCAGCTTGATTAAAATGAGAGCTGCCTGTGATTAAAACAAACACACAGAAATAATTTGGGCGGTTTTACCCATTTTTACCCAGAATGATACAGAACAGCAATTCACCAATTCTATCAGAATGAGTAACTCATTAAAGGATGTAAATGGAAATCCTCATACAAATGTTGGTCTTGGAAGCAGAAACTTTGTCCTGAAAAAGTCTAGATGCCAGTCAACTCCAGTTCAGTGTGATCAGAGCAGCACAGAGAATGTTAGAACATTCCCTTTCAAAGAAGGCTTACCTTTCATATTTCCCATGGGAGTGTTTTATGTTAACGAGACACTTCATTGCATTTGCCATCTGAGCCATGACCTTGCTTCTTCTGACCTCACTTATCTCAAAGGAAAGTGAAAGGGCAGGATTAGCTTTTCTTCTGAAGTTTGCTCAAATTTAATAATCTTTTTGAATTCTTTCTATCAGGTTGAAAGAGCATTAAATATTGGGATGCGTACATTAATTGTGATTTTTTTTCCCTCTAAGGTTGTAACAGAGAATATAATAAGGCTTTTGGCAATCTGAAGAGTCCCGGATGGCCAGATAATTATGACAATAACTTGGATTGCACTGTTATTCTCACAGCCCCACAGAACCATACTATTTCTCTATTTTTTCATTCATTTGGCATTGAGGACTCAAGTGAATGCACACATGACTTCTTGGAGGTAACATACGTTTAGATAGCGTGTCAATGAACTATTTAAAAGATGAATCACTGAAGATTTTTCACATCTGTCTCTGCTACTTCTAACCATGGATCCCTTACTTGTTCATAATTGGTCCATCATCCTTTCATTCCATAAATATTTACCAAGCATCTTCTAGGTCAAGGCACCAGAAGTCAAAAAGGGAACAAGACATAGTCAGGGCCCCCAGGAGGCACACAGCCCATGGGAAAGACAGAAATAGTCAATTTCCACACAACGTGGAAAGGACTAGCAGAGTCAGCATGGTTAGGAGCACCTAATTCAGTTTGGGGACTGAGAGGTTTCCTGAGGGACAAGATGTGTGAGTTCAAAGAGAACCATCCAGTGCTGGGAAGGAGCAGAACCATGCTCCTCTAGTATTTGCACCTTTGTGATTCTCCAGCACCATCCCAAGAGCGCCCCCTGCACCCTTTCTGCCCTGCACCACCTATACTGTTTAAGCGAAAACTATTGCTGTTGTTCACGGGAAGATGTTCTGAATGAGCCCATGACTGAGGCAGGCACTGTGTGGAGTGCAGTGCCTCTATTTTACCATGAAAACCTCAGAGCTCATTTGGGCGCCCTTTGCAAACTCTTGGAAATGTACTCAATCTTAGGCAGTAAACTGCAGTGTAATCAAAGACTTGTAAATCCAAAGATGCTGAATTCCTCTGTGAATTGAGTTTGAATGTGAACCTTACCTGAAGTGCTCTAGATGGGCTTTGTCTCACATACACAAGGGTCTGGTGTTTCCAACAGCTTGCTGCCCTATGTCTGCTCTAGAGTCTTATTATCATGGGAAGCTCTCCCCTACAGAATTAATCTAAATATTTTGTTAATGAATATTCTTAATCTGTAGAGTAATAAGTACTTGAAGGAAGCCTGGGCCTTTTTCATGGCGGATACTTGTCATGGTAGGAATGGGGAGCGATGGCTTTGCAGGGGAGGAAAGGAGGAGAGAAATAGAGTATTGCTTGTGTCAATCAGGACATTCAACTCAGACCTTTTTGCCTCACCACTTATGTGAAGTGTAAAGTAGAAGCCAGAGGAGAGGATACAGGGAAAGGACAGAATAATCCCACCAATTCAGACTCACAGGGCAGCTACCCCTGGTTCATGCCTGGGTTGACCATTAGTGACTGGAGTTAACATGTGCATTTTCCTCTGAATGCTAGGACATGCAGGCTAGCTCTCCAGCATCAGAGGTGGGAACTCCTCCTACTAGCTGCCCTTCTTGTTCCATAGAAAGTGGTTAGAAACTTCCTGTCCAATAAGCAAAGACAGGAAACTGCAAGTCAGGCCTGTAAAATGCAGCTGCATCTGTTTTTTTCTGGGAAGACTGACGTGATTTATTGGCAGCCATATGCACAAGACTCCCCATGCCTTTCGTGTCAGCTCTGCCAGGAACAGAAATTTCTCAGTGATGACCATGACCATATTACTACCACATAAGAGCCAAGCTCTGGATCACATGTGGAATCTGCATTTGTTTTTAGCGGATCCATTTCCCCTTTTAGGGTCCTCTAATAGCTCAGAGATACTGGTCCCTCCTGTGCAAAGAAAAATGGAGAGGATGCTAGTTGGAAATGATACTCCACTTCTCCTCTCAGAGCAGAGATTTCTAAAACAGAATCCGGAGGAAAGAGACTCAAAGTTAAGAATAGCATGGTAGCAGGTCTGGCCCTCCAGCGCTCCTGAATATGGCGGTCCTCTCTGTCTGCTGGTGGTTCACTGGCCACTCCATCCATGGCAAGGCCACTTGGAAGAATAATCCAGAAAGCAGCAGAAAGGCACTATTGTCTCCCACTGGCTACTCCATTGACCTAAAAAGAATCTCACTCTAGGTCAACAGCCTCCAGTAAGACCAACCATGGTGCCTTTGAAGACCCTCTATGACTTAAGACAACCAGAAATTAACCAAATGTCAAACAATGAAATTATAAAGGGATTGGAGGAACTTCCAAGAATTTGAATACAGATGTCAATAAAATCACCATTCATACATGTTGAGCTGGTTCCAGCTCTACATCGCCTGGATAACACTTCTTTAATACTTCTCCAGAGCCCTCCTCTGGTATAGGGCAGCTGAGAATACGCAGGAGGAGCCCTGAGGACAGAGGTGGTGGAGTTCACTGAGGTTACCCATACTCACACACTGACTCATCTCCTATTTTTATATGCATCTACTCTAACCAGTGAATTAAAAAAAAAAATCTGTTTAGCTTTAGACTGTTTTTAAAATTACCTAATAGTCAAATCTTATGAGATTTGTTGAGTTGTGTCTTTTTCACATACTGAAATTCCTTTGGTTTTGAAATTTATTATACTTTGTACTTTGCTTTTTTTTTTTTTCCGCATAGGCCCTGCATAGCCAAGCAATTTTCAAAGGGGGTAAAAAAACATACACGCGGTATAATGAATAAAGCACAATAGAAGTGACTAGAAACAGAGCAGACAATATCCCTCTCCAATCTTTTTGAAATTTGCAGATATTTCTGAATTCAAATGCAAATGGCTTTTGATCGTCAAGTTGGGTGTTTCTCATCTTTGGGTCTATTTTCAGAGACCAGTTCATTCTCATGTATATAAAAAGACAAAGCTTTTCCAAAAGAGGTCGTCATTCAAATAGTCTCATGTGTCAATGGATAGCAATGAAAAATCAGAGGAAAAAGAATAATATGCTTATGTATAGTAACTAATGGCTCACTTTTCCAGGTAAGAAATGGAAGTGATAGCAGTTCACCATTATTTGGCACATACTGTGGAACTCTGTTGCCAGATCCTATCTTCTCTCGAAACAACAAACTATACCTACGGTTTAAGACCGATAGCGCAACTTCCAATCGTGGGTATGAAATTGTCTGGACCTCATCACCCTCTGGTAAGACACTTGCACTTCATAAGGGACATTGATGTAGATGAGAAAAATACAGGGGATTTAATAAGAAAAGATCATTAAAAGTGACCATACCTTCTTAGCCATCCCTATACTTGATTTTTTTTCAATAAATACAGAGATTTTTAACAATGAGAGTACAGATACCCTTTTTAATTCTACTCTCATTATTTCTACATATTATATATCTATATGTATCACTATAACATATAGATACATGTATCTAGCAACAGGTAGAAAATATAGAAAGAGTATAAAAATATGAATAAAATATAGATAAGATATAGATTTTAAAATTCCTTTATAATTTCTGATTTTATCATATTTTTAACTTTTGGTTTGATTATCCTCTGAATGCTGGGACATGCAGGCTAGCTCTCCAGCATCAGAGGATTTTATCATATTTTTAACTTTTGGTTTGATTATCTCAGATTCTCTCTGAGAATTAAAAACCAAACAAAACATGTACTAAAAAGCCAAGTTACTAACGCATACTCGGGTATAAATAAGCAGCTGCTCCCCTTGCAGTGCCTGTCATTTCTTGGCAGTCCTGGAGGTTAATTGCTTTTTTCAGGGCAGTAAGTACCTTCCTGCATGTTTGGTTGGTGGTTTATCAAGTAATTGAAGGAAATTTAAGTCATGTCAATATATTGAACTCAAGAGAGGAGAAATATCTTTATGAGATGTCTCGTTGAGGTATTTAGAAATATCTAAAAACTTTCCAAATAAGAATGATAAAAATGACTTAAATATACTGAGGGACAAGAAATAATTTAAATCTTGGCAGCTACAGATGCTTACAGGTGATCTCCAATGCCCTAATTTTATAGAGGAGGAAATAAAACATGAGGTTAATGAGTTTTCCGGAATATAAGGCTAGACTGTGGTGGAAGCATGACTAGACTTCCAGGGGTCAGACACCCAGCTCAGCGCCTTTTAATATCTGGGTCCCCGGGGTATCTGGTCTAAATAATGACAATGTTCACACACAAATTAACACTAATACAGAACTCTGGCTTTGAGCATGTCAGTCTTGGGACCATCAGTTATAAGACCAGAAAAGTCACTCATGCAATAAAATAATTCATGTCAAAACCTACAATGACACACTCTGGGTTCAGCCTTGGAATTTCACTTTTAATTTTACTTCACTCACATCATTATCATCAACTGATAGAGAGCCCTCTGCCATCAAAAGTACACAACAACTTTAATTACTCTCTCCCATAGCTACTTTTTCAGGTTCTTTGTTTTCCCATTGTGTTCTCAACCCACTGTTTGCAAAGAAAGGTCCTGGAGGAAGTAGTCCCACCATCAGGATATATAGGGAACACAACGTATGATGTGGGGAGAGGGAAAGGGTGTGGGATGGGGTGGGAGGAGGTGGTGGTGAGGGAGTGGGAGGGATGTAGTCCACAAAAGAAGCAGGAGAGGGGTTCCTGCCTCCTCTATTCTTGCACTTTGTGTCTCAGCACCTTGAGAAAATAGCGGCCATCTTACTGCCTCACAAAGGGATGGTTTCTACTTGGTTCAATCAAACGTCCTGCGTTGGTTTCCTTGCAGGCTGTGGTGGAACCCTTTATGGGGACAGTGGTTCCTTCACCAGCCCCGGCTATCCCGGCACTTACCCCAACAACACTGACTGTGAATGGGCCATCATCGCTCCTGCTGGAAGACCTGTCACCGTCACCTTTTACTTTATCAGCATCGATGATCCCGGAGACTGTGTCCAGAACTATCTCATACTCTACGATGGACCGGATGCTAATTCTCCATCCTTTGGACCATACTGTGGGGCAGTGAGTAAAACAAGCTTTTTAAAATTTCCATTAATTATTTTTAAATAATAACAGTATACACTTTTAAAGCCAGACACAAAATACAAAGCACAAGCTTTTTACAAATTTCAGCAGCTTCTGGATTTTCCTTCCTATTTGGGGAGCACAGAGTGCCACCTCGTGGGCATTGCGTGGAATCAACAGTACTGGTTTCCAGGCTCCACCGCATCAGAATGGCTTATGCAGGTGTTTTGCCGTCCAGACTTCCAGGGCCCACTCACACCTGCTGCCGCCTCAGAATTTCTGGGACAGGAGCTGCTGTGCATTATTTTTTAAAAAGCTCCATACGTGATTTCAGTGCGCTGCCCAGCATTGAGTACCTGTGTTATTGTCTTCATGAATGCAACTTTGGACAGTTTGGACACCTGGCTCCATTTCATCTACTTCTTGTTGAAAATTATAGGAATTCTTTGAAGAAATAAGCAGGGAGATCAAAGATGGGTCTAGTGACTAGTAGCTTGTTTTCATCAAGTTCTGATGTCACAGATCTTCCCGAAACATCAAGGGAGGATCCTGACAGTGACCGAGTATTGCCTGTGTCTGCCCTCACCGTCCCCCCATTTTATATGAGAGTAGATGGAGGGCTTTCCAGGAAGGGAAATGTGACATTTCTGACCACAGAGTGTACCTGTTTCCTACCGTTCTGCTCTTTACTTAGGCTTTTGAATGAACTGGATGGGGAATTACATCAGCTAGAAGTCTAGAGAGTTGTTTGGTTTTTCTAAATTGAGATAAAATTGACATAACATATTGGTTTCATACCGTATAACATATTGGTATAACATAAATTTGGGGCATTTTTTGTGATGAAAACTTTTAAGATCTACTCTCTTGGCAACTTTCAAATACACATGATAGTGTTACTGACTACAACCTCCATGTTGTACAGGGCATCCTCAAGACTTATTTATTATAGCTGAGAATTTGTACCTTTTGACACCCTTCATCCAATTCACCCACTCCTACCTCCCGCATCTGGCAGCCACCAGTCTGTTCTCTGTTTCTGAGAGTTTTAGGTTGTTTTGTTAGATTCCACAAATAAGTGAGATCATATGGCATTTATGTTTCTCTAACTTATTTCATTTAGCATAATGACTTCAAGGACCTTCCATGTTGACACAACCAGCAATATTTCCTTTTGGATGGCTGGATGATGCTCTTTTATTATTATAATATAATAAGCATGCATATCATATGTTTATCCATTTATCCATTGATGGACATGTAGATTGCTTTTACATCTTGGCTATCGTAAATAATGCTGCAGTGAACATGGGGGCGTGCAGCTATCTTTTCAAGTTAGTGTTTTTCTTTTCTTTGAATAGATTCCCAGAAGTAGAGTTTCTGGGTCATATGGAGGACTTGTTCTTAATTTTTTAAGGAAACTCCATACTGTTTTCCGCAGTGGCCGCACCAGTCTGCATTCCCACCAACAGTGCACGAAGGTCCTCTTTTCTCCACATCCTCACCAACACTTGTTATTTCTTGTATTTTTTATAATAGCAATTCTAACAGGTAGGAAGGGATATCTCACTGTGGTTTGATTTGCATTCTCTGATGATTAGTGATGTTGAGCATCTTTTCATGTGCTTGTTGGCCATCTGTATGTCTTCTTTGGCAAAATGTCCAGGTCCTTTGCCCATTTTGTAAAATTGGATTGTTTGTTTTTACTATTGCATTTTGCTAGTTCTTTATATGTTTTGCATGTTAACTCCTTATCAGATACATAATTTGCAAATATTTTCTCCCATTCAGTAGGTTGCCTTTTCATTTTGTTGATAGTTTCCTTTGCTGCATAGGAGATTATTAGTTTGACATAGCTCCTCTTGTTTATATTTGCTTTTGTTGCCTTTGCTTTTGGTATCAAATCCAAAAACATCATTGCCAAAACCGATGTCAAGGAGATTACTGCCTATGTGTTCTTCTAGGAGTTTCATGGTTTCAGGTCTTTAACTCATCTTACCTTGATTTTTTTGTGTGGTATAGTCTCCTTCCTTTGTGTGTGTATATATATATATCCATTTTGCACAGTGCCATTTAGTGAAGACAGGATATGAAAATAAATCCTAAAAGGAAACTACAGATGTTAACAGGGGAAAGTCATACAATTTAACTGAAATGATTGTTTTAGTTGCAAAAATAAGCATGTGTTTGTATTTGAAAAAATTAAAATTTCAGAAAGAAGTAGAATTGGAAATTCAATTTTTAAAGACCATTTCATTGAGTTATAATTCACATACCATAGAATGCAGCTACTTGAAGTGTACATTCAATAGTTTTTAGTAGACTCAGAGTTATATAGCTCACATGATCAATTCAAGAACATTTTGTTACCCCAAAAAGAAACTCTGTATCCATTAACAATCACTTCCCGTTTTCCCTCAGTGCTCTTCCCCACCACCAATATTTTGTAAGATATCTGTATTAATTCTTAGCAAGATTACTTATGGAAAAATATGCAGGTTTACTGTAAATTCTATGAAGTTCCTTGATGTAGTATTTTGTCACTAGGCTAACATTTCCAGAAAAATATTCAAATTTGTGAAAAATATAATTTGTTACTTTTTTTTTCCTTCAATTTTAGGACACCAACATAGCTCCCTTTGTGGCCTCTTCACATCGTGTCTTCATAAAATTTCACGCAGAGTATGCAGTGTATCCATCAGCAATCCGATTAACCTGGGACAGCTGAGTAGCGCTGTGTGTCGGCTCTGGGCAGGGACCATCAGACATGCCATCCCGCTACGGCTTTCTGCCTGGGTCACTGGGAAGGATCTGAACTTTTTTTTTTTTTCACCAAAGTATGTGTGGAATCAATGTCTGCACATTTAAAAAAAATATAGAATGTAGCTTCTTTACTCCTGGCTATGAGTGTCATCCTTCTAACACTTGGAGCTGAAATTTGTAAAAACTCCTTAATGAGTTGGAAATGATTATGACACATGTGATGTAAATTGTCAAAAATGGTGAAATAGGAGTATGATTTTCCCTGTGAATGTCAAGTGAGGGGTAATAAACATAATTGAATGGTACACAATGATGCTGTATTAATATTTACCTCATTAAAGTTTAATCTTTCACTAGCGGGTATATGTAAGTGTTCAAGTTGAACTTTTCCATTTGGATGAGCTACCTGAATCCTTCAGGAGGTGAACTGGAGCTACGTGGCCTGAGTTGGCATTTTATCACTCCTCATTCAGTGCTTCCTTCACTTCTCTGCCCTTTCAATTCCACAAGCGCCACCATTTTCTATTCCTAGTTTCACAGCACAGTCTGCAGACTCATAAAAGGCTGAGCTATGCTTTTATAAAGTTTTCTGCTGCCTTTAACAAAGCAAGAGCACCTATAGTAAATACGTAAAAGTAAGCCTTAGTGATGACATGGGGCAAAGTGAATGAAAGAAGCTGTGGAATGTGTTACTTCATCTTATTCAAATACTCAAGTGCCAGAAAAATTATTTCTCCACAGAGTTTAGAGCCACATAAATGAAACATTCTCACCTTCACACTTTCTGCTTCCTTGGGGCTCTTGGGTGGCTCAGTCGTTTAAATGTCTGACTTTGGTTCAGGTCATGATCAGAGGGTCCTGGGATTGAGCCCTGAATAGGGCTCTTCACTCTCAGGGAGTCTGTTTCTCCCTCTGCCTCTGCCCCTCCCATGCCCTGCTCTTGCTCTCTCTCTCTTTTCTCAAATAAATAAATAAAATCTTTTAAAAAAATTCCTGCTTCCTTTAATTCTGTGTTATGCGTAGATATATCGACTTTATAGCTGATTCCCTATTGGAAAGAATGGTGAATATGATGACAAGCACCATTCGACCCATTGGGTCCTGACAAGTTGAAGCAATGGATGGAAACTCAAGATGAAATATCATAAGGAGAGACACAGTATTTTGCTCTTTTACCTAAAAAAGAATCACAAAGGTATGGAATATGCAGAAAGTTTGACGATAACGTGTGAAATGATGGGAGTTTTATCTGAAGGCAAGATTAACAGCTGTCAAACAGTAAAAGAGGATTTGATCTCAGATGACATCATTAGAATAATGGTATCTACCAGAGGCAATTTCACTTTCCCAGAAGGCATAGTAGAGTATCCGAGAGGTGTACACACCAATTTCAAGAAAGCATAGTCAATATTATAATGTTTCTTTTAAATTGGAAAATTTAAAACAGGAAAAAAGTAATTTCTCCCATTCTGGAGGTTGTCTTTTCAATTTATTGATGGTTTCCTTTGCTGTAGCTGAAGCTCTTTAATGTGTTCCTACTAACGTATTTTAGATTTCTTGCCTGTGCTTTTGGTGACTTATCCAAGAGATCATTGCTAAGACTGATGTTAAGAACATTTTCCCTTGGGTTTTCTTCCAGCATTTTTATACTTTCAGGTCTTACATTTAAATATTTGATCCAAAAAATAAATAAATAAAATAAATCTTTGATCCATTTTGAGTTAATTTTTGTGAATGGTATAAGATAGGGGTCCAGTTTTATTCTTTTGCATGTGGATATCCAGTTTTCCTGGTACCATGGATTGAAGACACTGTCCTGTCTCTGTTGTGTGTTTTTGGTATCATTGTCAAAAATTAGTTAGTTGCCCAGGGACGCCTGGGTGGCTTAGTGTTGAGTGTCTGCATTTGGCTCAGGTCGTGATCCTGGGGTCCTGGGATCGAGTCCCACATTGGGCTCCCTGTGTGGAGCCTACTTCTCCCCCTGCCTGTGTCTCTGCCTCTCTCTCTGTGTCTCTCTGGATAAATAAATAAAATCTTAAAAAAAAATAGTTGTCCATATACATAGCATTTATGACTGGGCTTTCTGTTCTGTTCCACTGATCTATGTGCCTGTTTTAATGACAATACCCTGTAATATAGCTTGAACTCAGGAAGTGTGAGGCTTCCAGGTTCGCTTGTTCTTTCTTTTCTTTCTTTCTCTCTCTTTTCTTTACTTTTCTCTTTTCTTTTCTTTTTCCTTTTCTTCTTTTATTTTCTTTCTTTTTTCTTTCTTTCTTTCTTTTTCTTTCTTTCTTTTTTCTTTCTTTCTTTCTTTCTTTCTTTCTTTCTTTCTTTCTTTCTTTCTTTCTTTCTTTCTTTCTCTTTCTTTTTTTCTTTTTTTCTTTCTTTCCCAGAATTGCTTTGGCTATGCAGAACCTTTTCTGATGTCAAACGAATTTGGGGATTGTTTTTGTATTTTTAATGAAAAATATCATTGGAATTTTTATTGAGATTACTTTGAATCTGTAGATCGCATTGGGTAGTACAGATGTTTTCACAATATTAATTCTTCCAATCCAAGAACATGTGCTATCTTTCCATTTATTTGTGTCTTCTTCAACCCCTCTTACCAGTGTCTTAGAGTTTTCAGTTGCTTAAATTTATTCCTAATTATTTTGTTGTTTTTGATACAATTATAATTGGGATTGCTTCTTAATTTCTCTTTAAAATAGTTTGTTGTTAGTGAATAGAATTGCAATAGATTTCTATACATAGATTTTGTATCCTATTTTACTGAATTCATTAATTCTAACAGTTTTTTAAAAAAACTTTTAGTGGCCTCTTTACAGTTTTTTATATATAAGATCATGCCATCTCTCATTAATAAGACCCATCTCATTTCTTCTGGTGCTACTTTAATTTGCTCATTAGACATGTTTATTGAACATTTCCTATGTGACACACACTAAGCAAACCAAGGATAAAGTAGTGGACAAGACAGCTGTACAACTCCATCAACTGATGTCTTTCCACTTCAAAAAACCCATTTCCTAGGTCCAACTTGTCTGGTTTCCTAGGGCAAAACTCTCAATTTCCTTATCTGGTGAAACTTTTATTAAGCCAGCTTCCTAAATTTAGTGGCTAAGTGATAACTTTCTTGCTCTCAAATTGTATCATCATGAATGAAACTCCATTCTTAGTGATCATCCCTGCACAGAGCTAACAATCAGCTAGTTCACACTGGTACAAACATCTTGGTTGTTAAATATTGAGATACTCCAAAGTGCTTCTTTCAGGCCATAAGTGGAATCCAAAAAGTTATAATATAAAACAAATGGGTTTGAAGGGTGGATGAGGGGAAGTCTTACTTGGAAGATAATGGAGAGTGATGTTCAACATGGGTCTGAAGGAATACAAATAGGCACAAATATAAAGAAAGGGAAATTACTCCTGTTCACAACTGATCATATTCTGAACTGAGAAAAATCTCATGGTCACTTTCTAACACTAGCCCATTCCAGGTGAGAATGGAAACTTTATCATCCTATTTGAGAAGAGCAGAACAGGGACAAGAGACAAACTCCAGCACCACTTTGTCCATCCAGCCTCTTCATGATCCAGCAACCAAAGGGCTAATGCTTGACATAGAAGTTGGCTTTACTAGTACTATCTGGTGGCCATACTGATTCAGTTCTCCTGGGAATATCTATCCCTGCCTGCTCATGGTCTGGGAACCCAGGATTGGGGACAGCCAGTTTCCTTCTACCACTTGATCTCTCTCCTCTCCGATTCTCTGTCTCCCTAAACAACTGGACCTTAGCAGGAAGAATAAATCTCATTCCTTTTAGTCTTCAAGGGTAACTTTGCCCATTACTGGCCAGAGTTACCCTTGGAATAGCTCAGCAAGAGGCCAGCACAGGCTCTCTCTTGGCCCAGTGGAATATTAGGTGCTCCAGGCATTCTTGTGAAGAATGACCTAGAGGATGGTTGGGGTCAATGAATAGGGCTAGGAGATGCTCAGGATATGGGTTCTAGTTGTAATTTTCTATTACATTTCAAATCCATTTAATGGAATTTAAAAAAATCTGCCACACACCAGGGAATACTAACAATATTAATTATATTAAGAAAAAATTAGAACTAATATCTATGTAATATTTGCCCTATGCCTTGTGTCATTCTTGTATATCACTCACTGAAGTAAAATACTAAGAACCATTACTTCCATTTTACAGTTGAGAAAAATGAGGTATGAAAACTTCAATAATACTTGAGTGAGAGAGCTATGATTCTGACCTTGGCAACCACTCAAGAGTGTGCCTCCCATTTAGCATGAAGGATTAGGAGTCAACTTATCAAATATGACTTATTAAATATTAAATATGTCAACTTATTATTATAAACTATTCTCATAGAGCTATTAAAATTCTTAAAAAAGAATGACATTGTTATAAGACCTAGGAATTTTTTTAATGTAATTGCTGCAACAGCATCAAAAATAATATTAATGGGAAAAACTCATTACTTATTGGAACCACAGATCACTCCATGGCTATCAATTTTTTTTTAATTTTACTTATTCATGAGACGCACAGAGAGAGAGAGTGAAAGAGGGGGGGAGAGAGAGAGAGAGAGAGAGAGAGGCGGAGACACAGGCAGAGGGAGAAGCAGGCTCCATGCAGGGAGCCCGATGTGGGACCCGATCCTGGGTCTCCAGGATTACACCCTGGGCCAAAGGTGGCACTAGACCGCTGAGCTCCCCGGGCTGCCCCATGGCTATCAATTTAAAGAGGGAAGTTACTGGAAGAAAAATGGTATAATTATTGGATAATTGATGAAAAATTGGCTTTTCAAATTTTAATTTGGTAACTAAATGTAAATTAATATACAGTTTGGAGAATAACAAGGTATTTTAAAAATTAATGATACATGCAATAATTTATGTAAATGTACTTAATTTACCTTAATTGTCATAATCTAGCGTGCTTTGTATGGACAGGCATCTTCCGTGCTCTATCTTCGATTGGCCCACCCTGTGGGCTTGGGGTGGGAGTAGTACATTTCTCCTAATGGGCAGTATTACAGCACAGACAGTATGTAAGCGCTGAGCACTTGGCAGGGAAGCTGTGGAAGCGACTTAAGCTCTCATAAATATTAACTTTTGCATGGAGGACTGGCTACATAATATGCACGGCCCAGTACAAAAGAAAAATGCACGGCCCCTTGATAAAAAATTATTAAATATTTTGAGATAGTGACAGCAGAGCATTAAATCAAGCACACAACCCAGCTAAGCATGGAACTTTGTGTTGCTGCACAGGCCACATAACCCAGGAAGCTGGCCCGTTTCCATGCTATAAAAATCTGGAACTTAAGGACACTTTTTATTAAGAATTGTATTGGCAACAGTGAAGATAATCAGAGGAGAATTATAAAGAAATGAAAATAATTTTCTGGAAAACAGGAAGTGAATAGAAGCCGCAGACAAATGAAACAGTGGGGGCAGGGGTTGGGGTAAGAAACTGCAGCCCAGAGCAATTTCAAGACCGGTGTGCAGCAGAATTGAGAATGGACTTTCCAGGCATTATCGGGGTGTCTGGGGTTGGCAGGTGCAGCGTGAGGAGTAAGACCAGAAGTACAAGAACTACATTAGTTGGCGCTTGCCATTCACCATTTCCCTCTGCCAGCAAAAGCAGCCTAGTGACTACATGCAGGTATAAAACCGGGATCTCCCCTCTGAAGAAATTTAACCAACAGCCCAAGGAAAATTAATGCGGACCTAGGATGGAAAAAATTACACATCACAAATAGAAAAGGAAAAAACCACATGGGCTATCTAGAAAAATCAGCTCAGATCTTCATGACTGAATATGAAAAAACAACCAAGAGTCACCAGACAAGAAGAATTACAGCAATATGAATGGGAAAGTAGATAAAGTATCTACTTTAGATAAAGTAGATAAACTTTAAAGTAAACTTTAGATAAAGTAACTGAAAAGGTCACAAGGGAACAGTTCAGTCATGAGAAGAGACATTTAAAAATTGTTATTATCCTCAGAGATATTTGAGAGGAGCGCCCTCATGAAACAAAAGCCCGGTGAGATTAACCAAGGAAGATGTCTTAGGAAGTATTTTTTTGATTAATAGCCAAAATCGCTTTTTAAAATTTTAATAAAAGTTTCGGAAGATAACATTGAGATATTTCCCAAAGCATTAAGTTCAGAATATAAATAAAACACATGAGGGAGAAAAAAATATAACTGTAGGAAACTGTCCCAGGAGGCTGCCATCTGCCTAACAGATTTCCTTAATGTGCTAAATAAGAGAAAATGGCAGAAAAGAAATTTCAAGGAAATAACAGAAACAATTTCCAGAGAAGATGAGAGAAATGAATCTTCAGCTGAAAAGGGCCAAATGGGTGCTAAACAGAGTAAGTTTAAAAAGACCTCCAATTAGAGATCTGATGGTGACATTTCAGAAAATGGTAAATAATTAAAAGATCACAAATGCTTCCCAAAGGAAAACAATAGTTCCCTGGAAAGACTTGAGGAAGAGACCAACACATCTCTAGGCATCAACCTTGGAAGCAAAGGTCACTGGAAGGACGCCTTTGAGATCTAAGACAGATTGATAATGAACTTAGAATTCCATGTTAGGCAAATTATAAAGGTGTGGGCAAAATACCGACATTTTAATAAATACAACTACTCAGAGTTTGTGCCTCCTATACACCATTTTAGAGAAGTTTATTTGAGCGGCTCCATCAAGATAAATACAAGAGAGGTCAGTTGAAACCTAGGAGCCAAATGAAAGAAACCACAGGTCACCCATCAGCTGGACGAGCAGAAATAATTGGTCAAAGTTGGAGCAGAAACTTAGTAGGTTCCTAAAGCCTTCAAGAAGAATTCATTGAATTCCAAGCAATGGAGAGGAATGAAAAGCTGTATGTTCTTAGAGGTACGGTACATGGGTTACAGGAGGGGCGCCCGGGGGGCTCGGGGTTGAGCGTCTGTCCGCTCAGGTGTGATCCTGGGGTCCTGGGATCGAGTTCCGCACGGGGCTTCCCTGAGGAGCCTGCTTATCCCTCTGCCTGTGTCTCTGCCTCTCTCTCTGTCTGTCTCACGAATAAATAAATAAATAAAATCTATTTTAAAAATATAGGAAAAAAAAGAAAAGCCGAAAGTCTATTAAAAAAACCAACAATGAAGATTGTATAAAAAATTCATCATTCAATAGAAAGCAAACTACAATATTGTATAATTATGAGTGTAGTATAAGGAAAGAGAAGTCATTTATCTGTGTGTATTCCCCTTCATGTGACACAGGGGTCCATGTTGGGTGCTGAGAATCCCTGGCTGGGTGCTAGCAATTCCTACCTGGGTGTCAGGAATCCCTTGCTGGGTGCTGGCAATCCATAGCTGGGTACTGGGAATCCAGCTGGGTGCTAGGAATCTTTAGCTGGGTGCTAGGAATCTAGCTGGGTGCTGGCAATCTCTAACTGGGTGCTAGGAATCCCTAGCTGGGTGTTGGCAAACCCCAGCTGGGTGCTAGAAATCCAGCTGGGTGCTAGCAATCGGTTGCTGGGTGCTAGGAATCCTTAGATGGGTGCTAGGAATCTAGCTGGGTGCTGGCAATCTCCAACTGGGTGCTAGGAATCCCTAGCTGGCTGTTGGCAATCCCCAGCTGGGTGCTAGAAATCCAGCTGGGTGCCAGGAATCTAGCTGAGGGGTAGCCATCCCCAGCTAGGTGCTAGGAATCACTAGAACAGTGCTAGCAATCCCTAGCTGGGTGCTGGCAATCCCTAGCTGGGTGCTAGAAATCCATCTGGGTGCTAGGAATCTAGCTGGGTGCTAGCAATCCCCAGCTGGGTGCTGGCAATCCCTAGCTGGGTGCTGGCAATCCAGCTGGGTGCTAGGAATCTAGATGGGTGCTAGCAATCCCCAGCTGGGTGCTGGCAATCCCTAGCTGGGTGCTAGGAATCCAGCTGGGTGCTAGGAATCTAGATGGGTGCTAGCAATCCCCAGCTGGGTGCTGGCAATCCCTAGCTGGGTGCTAGGAATCCCCAGCTGGGTGCTAGGAATCTAGATGGGTGCTAGCAATCCCCTGCTGGGTGCTAGGAACCCCCAGCTGGGTGCTGGCAATCCCTACCTGGGTGCTGGGAATCCAGCTGGGTGCTAGGAATCTAGCTGGGTGCCGGGAACACAGACCACTGTGCCGTTCTTGCATTCGAGCAGCTCATGATACAGCCTAAGGAACGACTGTGGGGAAGGGATCAGAGTACTGACCTCTGAACACTGAACCACAACTAAAGAGACAGGACAACGAGGAGCAACTAACTTCTCGCTTCCCGGGTTCCCAAGTTGAGCGATCACCCTCTCCCCACGGTCCCGCCCCCAGGTTCCCGCTTCCGCCCACAGCTCTCCGCGCTTCGGCGCACAAACTGCGCCTGCGCCGACGCTGGTGCGCGTGCGCCCAGCCCGGTCCTCTCGGAACGGCAGCCCCGGGCGCATTCCAGGGGGACGGGCTAACCTCGGGGCGGGACGGGGCGGAGCCTCGAGGCCAGGCGGCGGACGTGATTGGCCGGCCGCGGTACACGTTCCTTGTGGGCGGGGCCTCACCCTGGAGCCGCGTCTAGTGAACTGGTCTCCTAATTTGGGAACCGCCAGGCGCGGGCGGGGCGTGGAGCGCAGGGCGGCGGGCTGTGCGCCTGCGCGGAGCTCCGGGACAGGGCGCGGTCCCCGTTCCCGTTCCCGTCCGCGGTCGCATCTGTTGCTGCTGCAGCGCGCGGGGCGGACGCCTGTGCTTCCCTCGCCCGCCGGGTCGGCGCCGCGCTCCGCGGTGAGTGTGCGGCGTGGCACCCGGGCTCGCCTCCCTGAGCGCCCGGAGCGGTGCGGACGCCCCCCGCCCCCCGCCCGGGGCCAGCCCGCGCCGAGCCCCCCCAACCCCCGGCCCCCCCCAACCCAACCCCCGCCCCCGGCCGTCGCCCACCTCCTCTGTTGTCGTTTGCTCCAGAACATGTCCAAGTCCCTGAAAAAGTTGGTGGAGGAGAGCCGGGAGAAGAACCAGCCGGAAGTGGACATGAGTGACCGGGGCATCTCCAACATGCTGGACGTCAACGGCCTGTGTAAGTGCGGGGGCCGCGCCCTCCCGGGGCCTGCAGGCTGTGCGCGCTTCCCGGGGAGCCGCCGGCCGCCGGGCTCCACAGCTTCCAGGGCTCTGCACCCCTGCGTGCAACCCTCGCCCGCGGAGAGCTTAGCTCAGAAAGTTTGCAGCCGGGGACCTGGCCCGGCCCGGCTGGAAGACGAGCCTCAGAGCCCGGGGTAGGAGTCACCCAGGCAGTAGCTGGTATTTGAGAAGATTTCCCGCGCAGTTTACTGCACACCCACTCTATTTTAAATCGAAAATCACTTTTGCATCAGGCTTGTTTTCTCCTAATATAGTCACTGACCCTTGAGCAATCGCCACACAGAAGTTCCATGATTAACTCCTCTTATGGCTGCTGGAGTTTGTTAAGCATGTCTCCTCCACTCCTTGCCCTTTCCTGCCTCTTTATTCTTAGTTGAGGCTTTTGTTACCTCCTCGTGCTACTGTGATGTATCCCCTAACTTTTAGCCTCTTGCCTTCAGGTTTGCTGACCCTGTGCTTCAGTCACTGTGTTGCTTTCTAAGGTTATTTTTCTGCAACATATCTTAGCCTGTAACTCACTCCGTTAAGCCAGAGATTGCAAACTCAGATGTCTTTTGGGGCCAGCTGAGGATGGTCATGAACTTCATCGTGGCTATCCCATCTGAAGAGGGGCAGCTGCCGAACCTGCTGCGCACACGGTTGCCACCACCTGGGGATGTTGGCCTAGTGTTGCCATAGTTGTTGTTTTCAGGAAGGCAAGAGTTTAGGTTTTTACATGAAATTTCTTAATTTTTTAGACATTGGCAACTAATTCCAGTACTGAAAAGCGCAGGTGAAATTAAACACTTCTTCAGGCCGAGTGTGGCCTCAGTTTGGACTTTCTCCCTTAAACACTTCTGATTGTTCATTAGCAACAGTGATGCTCCAAGTTCTTTGGCGTGACATGTGGAGCCTTTGTGAATCTGGCCAAAGCCTACCTTAGTTCCTATCTCATCCATGCATTTGTTCTTCCCGCCATACTGAACGGATTGCCCTTCTTGAACCAGGGCAGTGTCTTTCAGGTCTTTGTGCCTTAGAAGTATTGTTTTCTTCCTCTCTTTTTCCCCCAGATCCTTTTACTTATCTGTCAAGAATCAGCCCAGATGCCATCGCCCGTGTGAAAACTTCTCTTTTGGTGTCAAGCAAATAGTCACCCCCTCCTCTGTGGAGGTGGACATGCCTTGCTTCATGGCTCTGCTTACCCGGGATTGTGATCCGTTCTTAATCCAGATGTCTCTCACCCGCGTTGGAGACTGGGGGGGAATGTTGCTGTGTATTACTCATAAATGCCTTCTTGGTAGTGGGCCTGGCATACAGTAGGTGCTCAGAAATGTTGGGTGGATGGAGTTGCTGAGATTCAGACCAGGATGTGACATTGGAGGAGGAGGAGAGATGTTCAGGAGATCCTAAAAGGTGATGCATTGCTTGTTTGGCATGGAGAGAGCAGAGTCAAATTTACTGTGAATCCGTGGTTTGTGCCCAGGACAGATTGGGTTGGGGCTCTTGATGCATCTCTGCAAAAGGAAAGGGGATTAGAAGTCCTAGACAGTTTGCATTCGGTAACCCTTAGGAAGGTTCCTGCTGCGGAGCTTTAGCTTTTGAACCAATTAGCATGTTACCTTCTTGAGATGAGTTGGCCTCTCCCAAGTGGTGATGGCTTCTTGGTGGCAGCAGCAGAGCTGCGGGCTCTGGGGGCTGGGTTGGCAGCCGCCAGCCAGGCTGGATGTGTGCTTGCGCTGCCACTTCTGGCTCTGCCTAGGTCGCGGCGATCATGGGGCGCTCTGCTGTAATGAAGGATGGTGAGCGCAAGCAGGAGGCCTGGCTCCACTGTACTTTTGGCCCCATGGCTGTCTGCTCCTCATCTCTGCAGAGGAACTTCATAGCCTTTGGCTTTGAAGAGAATTCTTTATGTAATATTTATAAGTAAGGATTGTGGCCTGGCTATTTTGGTTCCCTTGCATTATCTCTTTGAAGCCTTGGCTTTTACTGAAGGAGAAAAGATAGCCACTTGCTTCCTGAGAAAGATGTTTCCGGTGTAATAGTAGGTGGTAAAAAGCAAGATCTTTCTTGTGTTCTCCCGGAGAAGTAGCATAAGGAAGAACAAGCCTGCTTCCTGGGTAGTTTGGAGATTGGACTTTCTTCAGCTTCTGTGGTGTGCGTAGACTCAAAGAGTGGCTGCTTTCTGCTGAAATTCCCTCTCTTCTGGACTCCTGGAGCCTGGAAGGTTCCAGGATGCCTTCTGAAGGCCATTCCTCAACTGGGGCTCATTTACTGGTAGTGCACAGAATGCTTACTCTATATATTTTAATATCTCATATGTTGAAATATTTGATGTGATTACATAAACTAGAGCATAAGAATTCCCTCATTTCTTTACTAGTGAAGTTTTAGCTGTAACCATCAGGTTTTGTGTCTTAGTATGAAGGTGAAACGCAGGGAACAGTCCACTTGCATGGATAGAGAATGGTTATCGTGTCTCAAGCTTTCTCTCCATTATCCTTACTTTGTTTAGAGTCTCAAAAGATAAGAATTGAGTTTTGAAAAGAATATTAGAAGTTTTGTTCTTATTCTAAGCACGTGAATGGTCTTTTTGCTTGGGAGAATTGTGTCATATAAATGCAGCGCTTCACTTTCTCTGAGACAGTAAATGGCCTTTAAAAAATGTTTTCAGGAGTTCAGGTACCAGAAGCTTTCAGATGGGGAAACTTCACAGGCTGGAGACAGACATCAGACCGATTCTACAGTTTTCCATCCAGCCCCACCCCAAGGGGCAGAAGAGTACAGTATTTACCAGCGGGGGTAGCTTTAGAGAAGCTGCTTAACCTTTCTGAGCCTCGAGTCCTCATCGTCAAGGGGAAACCTAAGTACCCACTCCGTAGGACTGGGTTAGCGCTAAGGGCATGTCAAGTGCCCAGCACTGTGCCTGCTACAGGGTGGGCATGTCGTGAGCATTAACTTTACTAGGAACATCCAGACACAGCCCGCCCAGTAAGCCTCAGATGTAACCAGTTCCGACAGTTGATGGTCTGGACCAAGGAGAGCATGGTAATGAGACCGGGTCAGGCACTCGTGTCCTGTGTTGGTGTTTTCTGCGGTGGCTTAATGGATCCTGGCACGTTTGGCCCTTTGGCCTAGGATTCCTAAAGGTGTAGATTGCTGTAGCTTTGACATTAACCCCTCACTTTATTTTCTTTCCTATTTTTTCCCCCGACACGGCATGACATCTGCCCACACGTTCTCCTTAACGGTTCCAAGAGTGATGGTAGCAATTTTGTTCTCCTTATTGAAGCGATCTCACGGCGGAACTGTGCCACGCTGCAGCTGTCCTCACCTGGGTGATAAAGCTGCTTCTGAAGGGTCTTGTAATCAGCTTCTGTGGGAGCCCAGAATCCCATTAGTAGCCAGGGAGACTTTTTTCATTTCTTTTATTTAAGTCTTTTGTGACTTTTTTTTTTTTTTTTTTATCTCTTCAAGTTTATTGCTCTCTGGATAGTCAAACCTTTATCAGTCTTTTTTCCCCCCTCAGGTTGGACTAAAATATCTTTCAGATAAATTATAAAAAAAGGAAAAATAAACTACCTTTGAGGCAGCAGTCCTTCTAAAGGACCGGGCAAAATAATCAACAGATGTAATCACGGGTTTTCTGGAAGGGCTGTTTCAAAAGGCCTGTTCAACCTGCAAGTCGTCATCCTGTTAGGAATATATATATATGTATATGTATGTGTGTGTGTGTATATATATATGGGAATTTTTATCAAGATAGACTGTCTTTGAGGAAAGATAAAGGAGCTGCAAGACCCTGTCATGTTGGTGCTGATCTTTAGTAAGACCTTTCCTTTTTTATTTTCCTAAGTTGCACGGATATGCCTGCTTTTGTGCTTTTGAACCTGTAGTATTACCTTGGCCCAGGAAGTGCTTTCTCCTTTCCTCCCCAGACAGCCTCCTCCACCCTTTGTGAATTAGTGGCTGTTGAAGGATGGAATGGCTTACCCAGCCAGGGCTCCGTTCTTGTGTCCCCTCCTCTGAGAAGCTCCCCCAGTGCTAACTGTAACCCACCATCCCATGCAGCCTGGTTTAAGTATCTTTTCGGGAGTGGTGTGCGCGCCTCTGTTCCCTCTGTGCTTGGTACAGTGCTTGGAGAACGTTCACTGAAGGAGGATTGCTTGCACTTAGGAGTTGTGGGGAGCTAGGGTGGGAGGCATAGTGGAGAGGATTCCCCCGACCCCACTTCACGGATGCACCCCACCTCCGCAGAGGGAAGGCCCATGACAATCAGGAACATGATACAAACTGCTCCGCGTTCTAGTTTTGATTTTAGGGCCGTATAAACACTGAAAATGTCTCATCCAGATAGGAAATAAAAATAAGAATTGCTGTGCCCCCTTTGGTGTGACTGAACTACTAAATGAGCTTTTATTGTTTTTTTAGTCATTTGACATTTCAGCCATGATAGGACATCTCAGCCATGGCCTCTTTTTTTGTAAGCAGCCTTTTTTTTTTTTTTTTTTTTAACTAGGTATGTAACCTTGGGCCGGTCACTTAACTTTTCAGTGCCTTCTGGTTCTCATCTATAAACTGGCAATGATAAATTTATCTGTCAGGCAGCTAGTATGGCATCTGGCATGTCTCAGTCCGCTTGGGCTGCTGTAACAACCATAGACCGGGTGGCTGATAAGCAACAGAAATGTATTCCTTATTGTTCTGGAGGCTAGAAGTCCAAGATCCAAGCACAGGCAGATTCAGTGTTTGGTGAGGATTTGCTTCCTTGCTCATGGACCACCGTGTCCTCAGTGTCTTCACAGGGTGAAAGCGGTAAGGGACCCTGCTCAGGTGTCTTTTATAAGGACGCTAATCCCATTCCCTGTCCCATTCCCTTATGACCTAGTCACCCCCAAGGGCCCCACCTCATACCATCCCAGATGGGTGGTAGGTTTCAATATATGAATTTTAGGGGGACACAAACTTTCAGTACCATGGCACATATTATTAGTCTTAATATACACTATTACTTGTGTTTTAAAAATCTGTTTTATCAGGACGCCTGGGTGGCTCAGTGGTTGCACATCTGCTTTTAGCTCAGGGTGTGATCCCAGGGTCCTGGGATCAAGTCCTGCATTAGGCTTCCTGCAGGGAGCCTGCTTCTCCCTCTGCCTATGTCTCTGCCTCTCTCTCTCTGTGTCTCTCATGAATAAATAAATAAAATCTTTAAATAAAAATAAAAATCTGTTTTATCTGTGTAAAAAAATGCAAAACAGGATCTCTTTAATTTTTAGAATTCTTGGTAATGCTGCTTCTCCAGTGGCCTTTGCCTGCTCTCTCTCTATTTCATTATGTCTGGGTACCCAGCTCTTCATTCCTCACCTCATTGAGGATCCCTGGGAAGTTAGAAGGGCATGTCTGGCGTGACAGGGCCAGGAGGAAGAACAGGGGCCTCACGTGGCAAATTCTGAGCCCTGGACAATGCGGGAGGTGGCTGGGACATTTCATAGGATTTTAGTTGTATGCTTGTGGCTGTTGAGAAGGACAGCCATTAAAAAATGTTGGCCAGGGGATCCTTGGGTGGCTCAGTGGTTTAGCACCTGCCTTTGGCCCAGGGCATGATCCTGGAGTCCCGGGATTGAGTCCCACATCGGGCTCCTTGCGTGGAGCCTGCTTCTCCCTCTGCCTGTGTCTCTGCCTCTCTCTCTCTCTCCCTCCCTCCCTCCCTCTCTCTCTCTCTCTCTCTCTCTCTGTCTCTTATGAATAAATAAATAAAATCTTAAAAAAAATGTTGGACATTTTTCAGTTATTAAGTAAAATACCATATATCCTCCAAAAGCTATTTGTTGTAATTATTATCATTTGTTTTCAGGATGAGTGCTGTCCAAGCCAAGTTTCTTTGGGAGTTTCCTACATACTGAATCTTTAGATTGTCCATTGATAAATTAGTATTTGCTATGTTAAGAAAACCTATAAGCTGTCTAATGAATCTGAAGTCGTTAGATTTTTATCATCAGAAACTGTAACACCCACTGCTTTGCCATTTACCCAGCTCTTAATTGTGGTAATCAGTGCTAGAATTGGTATGGATATTATGGATAATAATCCTGCCACCTCTTTCTGTAAATTTACATAAAGCTGGTTCAAAGAAATTTGAACTAGATATATGAAATCTACTATTACCAAGAAAAAGCTAGGGATGATTTCTTTGCATCACCTTCGCTTCCTTGAATAGCAGGTTTGCACGGGTTGGTTTATTTTTTAATTTTTTTAAAAGCAAAAGAACATAAAGGTGTTTGTGAGGAGCAGTCTGTATAGGTCAGGTGCCTGGCCGGCAGGGGTCGGTGTTGAGCCCGTGTGGTTTGCTCGGAGCTTCCCCGGGAGCCTGCACACCCCATCCCGCCCCGCTCTCCCCTCTGCGGCTGCCTGGGTGGTTTTGCTTCCTTTCTCCTCAGGCTCCTCCTTTGGGTGCAGATACCCTGTTTTATGGTACTTCGTGCATGAAGCTCACAAAGACACCTCACCTTTAGGGGTGCCTGGATGGCTCAGAGGCTGAGCATCTGCCTTTGGCTCAGGGCCTGATCCCAGGTCCCCGGATCGAGTCTTGCATTGGGCTCCCCGCAGGGAGCTGCTTCTCCCTCTGCCTGGACTCTCTCTCTCTCTCTCTGTCTCTCATGAATAAATAAAGAAAATCTTAAGAAGAAAGAAAAGAAAAGAAACCTCACCTTTGTTAGGTTCTGTCTGGTTCAGAGTATCTTTAACGTTGGCCTGTATTTTGGGTGTGAGGTGTTGGGGAGGCCAGGAAGACACGCAAGGGTAAAGCACTCTCTGCCTTATTAGTGGGCTGGGGGCTTCCTACAAAATACCACAGCGGGGGGTGGGGAGGTGGCCTAGGCGTTTACTTCTCCCAGCTGGGGCAGGCCTGGTCCCCGGGCCCCCTCCCCGGCTTGCAGCCCGTGGGCCTTCCCCGGGGCTCCACTCCCCTCTTCTCAGAGGGATGCCAGTTGCTTGGACCACAGTCCACTCTAAGGGCCTCATTTTAACTCCCCCCCCCCCCCCCCCTTAGAAGTCTTGTCCCCGCACACAGTCACATTCTGAGAAGCCGGGGGTTAGGGCTTCTGCATACAGATTATAGGGGCCCGCAGTTCAGCTCTTAACACCTGCCTGAGAGGTTCTGAAGGATACACGGGCGAGTGTGTGTCTGCCCCACGGGTGCTTGTGCTTTTGTGATATGACTGTCTGATGTAGCCGATCACTGTCCGTGTTTTACAGATGGGAAAGCAGAAAGTTCCCTAGAGCCCCAGGGCCCCACAGTTAGCTCAGGAGCTAGTTCAGGGGTTCACATTGAAGTCTGTTTGAGGCTTCTTTTCTGTAACCGGGTGCCACGTCGGTTTGTACTCCTAGGGTGCAGCAAGGGGCTGGCTCCCCTGGTAAAGAGTGGTGGTTTTCTTTCGGGGCTGCCTGGGGCCACGGGCCTGACCTCAAGGCCTTCAGTTTGAGGGTTCTTTACAAACCCTGTGCCAAGCAAATAATCGTGTCATTCAGCCAGCCCTGCCAGCTTGGAAACAGGTTTATCATACTGTTGCAGAACTTCTTAATGATTGAAGAAAGCACTAGAAGCGGCTTACTGTTTTACCTGGTCAGTGTGACCCTCCCCCTTTCTTTATGGTTTTCTGAAAAACCATTAATCATAACTGAATTTAATGATAAGCTGTAAGATCTTTTTATACTGTGTACAAGTTCATTTTTTCTGTCCTCAAACAGAGCATTAGCTTAAAATACTTTATGGTGCGGGAGAGATTGTGTTGGGGGGAAACATTGGTTCTCATAATAGAATAAACCTGAATTACATGAAATGTTAACTTTAGTTATGATCTATCTGTACTTCAGAAAGAACCTTTACATTTACTATATTTCTCTTCCTATCTGTTAATTATTTCTCTGAAGTCAGAATAGTTTATAATTTTATAGCTAAACGGAGTCAGATGAAAGACAAACATAACACCAGGTAATTGGGAAGGGGTCTTGGCCTCGCAGACCAGAGGATGGTAATATGCTTTGCAACCACAGTACACGAAGGATTGTTTTGCAAATGTTCATATGTAAATTGATTTTTTTTCAGAGCTGTAAATATTTAGGCCCTCAGGTTATGAAGAAGATACCTATTTAACCTGTTATATGTTTGTATCCTTCCAATTGGTCATTCTTTATTAGAAGCATTAAAAATAATAATATAATTAAAATATGCTGTATGTACATAGCATATTAATACACACACAGATGCACAAACACATTCCTTATTGTGTGCCAGGTTATTGTACTAAGCTTTCCTTGTGGATTATTTTTTTTTAAAGATTATTTTATTTTGGAGGGAGACAGCATGTGCAAGCAGGGGAGGGGCAGCAGGAGAGGGGGAGAGGTAATCTCAAGCAGATTTACCACCGAGCATGGATCCCACAGTTTTGTTATGATTGTTGTCATCATCCTCATTGTACAGTTTATAGCTGAACTTAAGTTAACTGGCTTCCAGTCACACAACTAATAAGAAACAGAGCCAGGATTTGAACTGAGGCAGTCAGACTTTAGGAACTCTGTTCTTAGCTTGTGCTGTCTTGCCCCATGTCTCTAACATTTTTGATGGGCACATGTACAGACAAAGATGAAACAGCTAATTCAGCAAGAGTACACTGAGTGACTACTGACAGTGTTGTTTGTGGTTTTTAGGACTTTTTAAATGGACAGGGCTAAGAAAACCATGTTTTTAAAGATAAAATATCTAATGAGTTCCAGTTCAAATATAGGAACGCAAGGCTTCTCCTTCTTCCACATTACATGTCTGTTGCCTTTCTTCCATGCTGAGATCCTGGTTCTCAGGAATACAGAAAATGATGGAACTAGAATATCTTAGGGTTTCTGATTGACACAGTTGTCAATCCTAAGATTACCACGGATACTGCTGAAAACCGTTGTTTTGTGTATATGCTTGTCCCTTTCCATTTTTGTTTTTATTAGACTATTTCTTAAGGCAGTCTCCCCTATCATTAACATCTAGCATAAATGTGGTGCTTTATTAAAATTGATGGACCAGTGTCCATATTTATATTAACTGTAGTCCATAGTTTTCTCCGTGTTATAACATTCTATGGGTTTTAACAAATGTATCATGTCATACACGATGGTTTCACTGCCCTAAATATCCCCTGTGCTCTACTTATTTCTCTCTCTCCCTCATTACCTCCCTGCAAACTCTAGGCAACCACTGAAATTTTATGTCTCTGTGTTTTTGTTTTTTTTCCAGAATGTTATACAGTTGAAATCAGAAAGTATGTAATCTTTACAGAAAGCCTTCTTTCCCTCAACGATGTACATTTAAGGTTCCTCTGTGTCTTTTCTTGGCTTGATGGCTCATATCTTTTTATTATCTAAAAAAAAATTGAGTATAGTTGACATACAATGTTATGTTAGTTTCAGGTGTACACCATGGTGATGCAACTTCTGTGTTCCTTACGCTGTGCTCACCACAAGCATAGCTACCGTCTGTCACCATACACCACTCTTAGGGTATCATGGACTATATTCTCTGTGCTGTACTTTTATTAATTAATTTTATTAATCTTTACTTTATTAATTAATTTTATTAATGTTTACCTTCCTCTGTTCATGTAAGCAATAAACTTAAAAGCTTCTTTCTTTCTTTCTTTCTTTCTTTCTTTCTTTCTTTCTTTCTTTCTTTCTGAGAGTGGGAATGGGGTGGGGGAGGGGCGAAGGGAGATAGAGACACACACACACACACAATCTTAAGCAGGCTGCACAATCAGCACAGAGCCCGATGTGGGGCTCGATCTCATGACCCTAAGATCATGACCTGAGCCAAAATCAAGAGTCGATGTTCAAGCGACTGAGTCCCCGTCTCCCCCCCCCCCCCGCCCCCCCACCGGTGACCACCCCCTGTACTGTATCTTTTATCCCTGTGACTTTATTCCATAACTGAGAGGCTGTATCTCCCACTCCCCTGCCCTCTGGCAACTGTCAGTTTATTCTCTGTATTTATAGGACTGATCTGCTTTTTGGTTTTTATTCATTTGTTTTTTACATCTCTTTGTATTATTGGATAATGGTCCATTGTCTACATGTGCCACAGTTTACTTATCTGTTCACCCACTGAGGGGCATCTTGGTTGTTCCAAGTCTGGGCAGTAATGAATAAAGCTGCTCTAAACATCCATGTACAGATTTTCATGTGTTTATAGTTTTTTAAGTCGTTTGGGTAAATACCAAGGAAGTTGTTCCATCATATGGGAAGAAAGGGTATATTTAGTTTAATAAGAAACTGTGACAAGGTGTTTTCCGAGGTGGCTATACCAGTTTGTGTTCCCTCAAGTGATGTGTGAGAGTTTTTTTCTGTTTCTCCTTGCCAGAATTTGGTGATGTCAGTGATGTGGATTTTAACCATTCTAATAAGTGTGTAGTTTTAATTTCTGATACCGTAATGGCATCTGTTGTAGACAGTATGCGTATTTGCCATTTGTATATCTTCTTCAGTGAGGTGTCTGTTAAGTTCTTTGGCCCTTTTTTTAATTGGGTTGTTGTTGTTGAATTTTAAAAGTCATTTGTGTATATTAGATAAGAGTCTTAGATATTTATTTTGTGAGACTTTGGTCCCAGTCTGTGGCTTTCCTTTTCATTTTCTTACCATTATGTTTCACAAAGGAGAAGTTCTAAATTTCAGTGAAGTCTAGCTACCTTTTTGTTTTTGGATAGTGAGTTTAGCATTGTATCTAAAAAGCCATTTCCAAATCCAGGGCCACCTTGATTTTCTCCTGTGTTGTATTCTAGGAGTCTTAAGGTTTTGCACTTTACATTTAGATCTGTGATACATTTCGAGTTAACTTTTGTGAAGGTTTAAGTTCTGCGGCTAGATTCCTTTTGATTTTTGCATATGAATGTCTAGTTCTTCAAGCACAGGTGGAAAAAGGATACTTTTTTCCCCACTGAATTGCCTTTACTCCTTTGTGAAAGGTTGGTTGACTGTATTTGTGTGGATCTGTTTCTGGGCACTCTTTTGCTCCATTGATCCATCTGTTCTTTCACCAGTACCACACTGTCTTTTTTTTTTTTTTTTCTTTTCCACATTGTCTTTATTGCAGTGACTTTATAATACATTTTGAAGTTGGGGAGTGTCAATTTTCTGAGCTTGTTTTTCTTCTTCTGTATTTTATTGGCTATTCTGGGTCTTTTGTCTTTCTACAAACTTCAGTTGATTTATATCCACAGAATAAACTTGCGGTGATTTTAATTGGGATTACATTGCATCTGTAGATTGGGGATATAGAGTTCTTCATAGTCCTTTATTATTCCTTTTAACATTAATGGGATCAGTAGTGATGACCTTCCTTTAATTTCTGATATTAGTAATTTGTGCTTCTGTGTCTTTTTTCTTTTTTTCCTGGCCAACTTGGCTGGAGGTTTATCAACTATTGATCTTTCAACTCTTGGTCCCAGTGATTTTATCTATTGATGTTGTGTTTTCAGTTTCTTGGTTCCTGCTCTAGTATGTATGTGTATGTATGTATGTATTTATTATCTCTTTTCTTCTGTTTGCTTGGGATTTAATTTGTGCTCCTTTTTCTAGTTTCCTAAAATGGAAGCTTAGATTACTTGTTTTAGATGTTCATTCTTTTCTGATATATGCATCAATGCCATAAGCTTCCCAGTAAGTGCTGCTTTTGGTGGATTCCACATGTTTTACTAGTAGTTCATTTTCATTTGTTCAAAATACTCTAAATTTCCCCTGAGATTTCTTCTTTGACCCATGTGTTATTTAGAAGTATGTTGTTAATCTCCACATATTTTAGGATTTTCTGGGTATTTTTCTATTACCATTTTTTTAGTTCAACTTCATTGTGGTCCAAGAGCATACATCATATGATTTCTGTTTTTGTGTTTTTTTGATGTGTGTGTGTGTAGGGTTGATTGTTTTTTGTTTTTCCTTTCTCATTTTATTTATTTATTTATTTATTTATTTATTTATTTATTTATAAAGATTTTTATTTATTTATTCATGAGAGACAAAGAGAGAGAGAGAGAGAGAGGCAGAGTCACAGGCAGAGGGAGAAACAGGCTCCATGCAGGGAGCCCGACGTGGGACTCAATCCCGGGTCTCCAGGATCAGGCCCTAGGCTGGAGACAGCGCTAAACTGCTGAGCCACCCAGGCTGCCCTCTGTTTTATTTTTTAATTTTATTTTATTAAGTAGGGTTCAGGCCCAGCATGGAGCCCAACTTGGGGCTTGAACTAATAACCCAGAACTCGAGACCCAATTTGAAGCCAAGAACCAGACCCTTATCTGACTAACCCAGATGACCGTGATTTCTTGTTACTTAAAATTTTTAAGAAAGATTTATTTAGAGCACGTGAGCTTGAGTTGGGGAAGGGGGCAGAGGGAGAGAGAATCTGAGAATCCTCAAGCAGACTCCCTGCTGAGTGCAGAGCCCAACACAGGGCTTGATCCCAGGACCCTGAGTGTCCTGAGCCAAAGCTAAGAGCCAGCTGCTTACCTGACTGAGCCAATGAGGTGCCTCTCTCCTTTTTTTGTTAAGGTGTGTTGTATGCTCCAGAAAGGGGTCTGTTGTGGTATATGTTCCATGTGAGCCTAAGAAGAATGTGTATTCTCTTGATGTATTCTGATGATGAAGTATTCTACAAATGTCAGGGAGGGTTGATCGATGTTGCTTAGTGTTTCTGCCTGTTGGACCTGTCAGTTACTGATTTGTCCATGTACCATAGTTGATTCTCCTGTTTCTCCTTGCAGCTCTGTTAGCTTTTACATTATGCATTTTGATGCTCTGTTGTTGGATGCATGCACAATACACTTTAGGTTCCTTCATGTTGTCTCAAATGACATAACATCATCCTTTTTTATGGCTGTGTAATGATTCATGGGTGTAGGTGTATATGTGTGTGTGTGCGTGTGTGTGTTCTACATCCATTTGTCTATTGATGGGCACTTGGACTGCTTCCATATCTTGACTATTGTAAATAATGCTGCAGTAAACATAGGGGTGCATATATCTTTTTAAGTTAGTGAATAGTATCCTCATTCCTCTTTTGTCACTTAGTATATTGCTGTCATTCATTTTATATATCCATAAGCAATAATCAACCAATACATTGCTGTAATTATAAACAAACTGTTAAAATTAGTCAAGTACCTTGTAAGTGTTCCTACCAGTTGCTGTCTCTAGTGGCTGTTTCTGCTGCTGGGAAGCTGTGATTCTTGACCACCTGTCTCTGCAGTTTTCCATATGGTGGTTTGCCCTCTGACCTCAGTTCTCTAATGTATTGAAGAAGGGTCGCTTCTTTTCTGTTTAATCAGTGCTTTTCTTGTTGTGAAGATGGAAGTGATGACTTCCAAGTTCTTTATGTGCTGGACTGGATACAGATACAACCAGATACAACTCTTATAATAATTCTTAATAATACAACTCTTATTATAATTCTTATAATATGGCTCCCTATTTTTAAATTCATGGGCATATCTGAACTTTTAGTGCATATATCCATTATTATACACTCTTTGTTAAACTGTCATCTGCCCTTAGGTATACAGATACCTAGGTATTTTATACTTGTATACATTTACACCACTTCTCAGGCCAGTCTGTCTTGCTATTTTGATTGTCTGAGCCTCATCTCCCATAGATTTTATAGGAAGGGCCAAAAAATGAATATTTCCAGGGCATTTTGCCTGTTCATGATAGATAAATGTTTGTATCCTTCTTACTTAAAGGTAAGTTAAATTGGATATTAAGACTCACAGTTTCTTTACTGGAGGGTTTTTTTTTTTTGTGTGTGTGTGTGTTTCTGTTTTGTTTTTGTTTGTTAAGATTTTATTTAGTTGAGAGAGAGAGAGAGAGAGCAAACACACAAGCAGTGGGGAGGAGCAGAGGGAGAAGCAGGGAGCCTGATTGCGGGCTTGATCCCATGACTCTGGGATCATGACCTCATTGAGCCAAAGGCAGACCCTCCACTGACTGAGCCACTTCAGGAGCTCCTTTCCTGAAGTATTTCAAATGCATTCTGTTTTCTAGCATAAACTATTACTGTCCAAAAGTCTGATGATAACCTCATTTTATTTCCTATGTAAATAATAGCTCCTTTTTTCCAAGATGCTGTAAAGAATTTTTATTTCTCCTGTAAGTCCAGTAATTTTATTTATACCCTATTATGGGTCTTCGTGGGTTATTTCCCAGGTATATGGTGTGTTCTTTATATTTGCACTTTGGAAGTTTTAATCTTTTTATTTCAGGGATTTTTTTTTCAAATCATGGTTTTTAATATATATTTATTTATATTTTCCTTTTGTGTTTTCTTCTTTAGGCTTTTTTCATGTGTGTTGATCTTGCCTATTTTTAGTGTTTATTATTTTCTCTCAGATCCTCTTTATCTCTTTGTTTTTGGAAATTTCCACTTTACTTTCTATTTCTTATAAGCTGTTACCTGTTTTATTTGTTCTTATGTGCCTTTGAATTTCTTCTTTTTAGAGCTCTTCATTTTAATTTAATTTTAATTGAAGTATATAGATATACAATATTAGTTTCAAGTGTACAACATAGTGATTCAACATCTATGTGTATTTCAAAATGATCATGGTAAGTCTAGTTACCATCTGTCATCATACAAAACTGTTACAATCTTACTGACTATATTGTCTATGCTGCACTTTACATCCTTGTGACTTATTTATTTTATAACTGAAAGTTTACACCCTTACTTCCCTTTTTTTTTTTTAAGATTCATGCCATAAGTTTATTTACAAACATGATGAGTATGTTGAATTCAAGAGTTTGATCCATTTTTCAGAGACTGCACCTCTTAAAATGTTCCTTTTCACATCTGTTTAGTGGATCAATTAAAACATCCTTATTTCTTAAGCAGTTGGTGTCTTACTATAAAAAAAGGTGCAGCAAATCCAGATCCAAAATACAAAGTCATCATAAGTAGTAGCCTCCACTTGTTTTCCACTGAAAATGGCAAATTCTTTCCAGGGCCCTCCTCATAGTGGCTCCTACAGACCACAGAGGTCGTGAACATCCGGATGCTCTGTCCCAACATAGCTCCGCTGAAGGTCCTGCGAGGGACCATTATTGAAGGTCAATAATGCCCATCAGGCAACCACCAATTTGTTCTCTGTATTCGTAACAAGTTTGTTTCTGTTCTGTTGGTTCATTTGTTTCTTAGATTTCATATTTGCAATTGTATGGTATTTAGCCTTCTCTGTCTGACTGATACCCCCCCTTAGCATAATATCCTCTAGGCTCATCCATGTTGACGTAAATGGCACAATTTCATTTTTTTTTTTAAATTTCATTTTTTAAAAAAATTTTATTGAGAGAGCGAGCGAGCATGAGTTGAGGAAGGGGCAGAGAGAGGAGAAGCCAACTCTCCTGCTAAGCAGGGAACCTGACGTGGGGTTTGATCCCAGGACCCCAGGATCATGACCTGAGCTGACGGCAGATACTTAATCAACTGAGCCACACAGACACCCCTAAAATTCATTTTCTTTATGGCTGAATAATATTCTCTTATATATATTTAGGTCACGTCTTCTTTACCATACAATTGCAAATTTATCTGTTGGACACTTAGGTTGCTTTCAAGTCTTGTCTGTTGCACATAATGCTATAATAAACATGGGGGTGCATATAGCTTAGTGTTTTAGTTTTTGTTTGGGTAAATACCTGGAATTGGAATTGCTGGGTCATATGATATTTCTATTTTTTATTTTTTGAGAAATTCCTGTACACTTTACTGTAGCAGCTGCATCGGTTTACATTCCCACGGACAGTGAAAGGGGGGTTCTCTTTCCTCCACATCCTTGCCTTGCTGTTTTTTTTGTCTTCTTGATACTAGCCATTCTGTCAGTTGTGAGGTGATACTTCATTATGGTTTTCATTTGCTTTTCTCTAATGATCGGTAATGTTGAGCATCTTCTCATATGTCTGTTTGCTATCCATATGTCTTATTTGGTGAAAGGTCTATTGTGGACCTCTATCCATTTTTTAAACAGATTGTTTTTAGTATTGAGTTGTAGGAGTTCTCTAATTTGGATATTAACCCTGTATTGAATATATCATTTGTAAATATCTTCTTCCATTCAGTAGCTTACCTTTTTGTTTTGTTGTTTTGTTGATGGCTTCCTTCTTTCTGCAAAAGCCTTTTAGTTTGATGTAGTCCCAATAGCTTATTGTTGCTTTCATTGCCTTTGCCTAGGAAGAAAGATCCAGAAGTTGACCGTGTTTTATTTTAGGAGTTTTATGGTTTCATGTCTTATATGTAGGCCTTTAATCTATTTTGAATCTATCTTTTATATGGTAAAAAAGTGGTTCAGTTTAATTTTTTTGCATGTAGTTCAGTTTTTCCTAATAGCAGTTATTGAAAAGACTGTCTTCCTCGTTGTATATTCTTGTCTACTTCATTGTAAATTATTTGACCATAGAAGCATAAGTTTATTCCTTGGCTTTCTGTTCTGTTTCATTGCTCGTTGTGTCTGTTTTCATGCCAGGACCATTCTGTTTTGATCACTATAGCTTTGTAACATAGTGTGAGATCTGGGAGAATGATGACTCCAGCCCTGTTTCTCCTTTTCACGATTGCTTTGGCTCTTTGAAGCCTTTTGTGGCGCCACACAAATTTTTGGATTCTTTGTTTTAGTTCTGATAAAAATGCTATTCTATTTTCATATGGAGTGCATTTGAATGTGTAGATTACCTTGGGTAGAATGGACATTTTAACAATATTCTTCCAGTGCATGAACAGGGTCTATTGTTCCATTTATTTGTATTCATTGACGCCTTATAGTTTTTGGAGTACAGGTCTTTCAGCTTCTTGGTGAAATTTATTTCTATGTATTCTGTTTGATGGAATTATAAATGGGATTGCTTTTAAAATTTCGGTTTCTGATCATTATCAGTGTATAGAAATGTAACAGATATATGTATATTAATTTTGTATTCTGCAGCATTGCTAAACCTATTTATTCTAATAGTTTTTTTGGTGTAGTCTTTAGAGTTCTCTATGTTGTGTTATCTGCAAGTAGTGACAGTTTTACTTTTTCTTCACCAAATTTGAATGCCCTTTGTTTTTTCTTACATGATTACTGTAGCTAGGACTTTCCAATACTATGTTAAATAAAAGTGATGAGAGTGGGCATCTTTGTCTTGCTCCAGATCTTTGAAGAAAAGCTTTCAGATTTTCACCTTTGAGTATGATGTTATCTGTGGATTTGTCATATTTGGCCTCTGTTATGCCTTTATTTCCATTTTGTTGAGTTTTTATCATGAATGGGTGTTGAATTTTGGTAAATGAGTTTTCTTCCTCTGTTGAGATGATAGGATTTTTATCCTTTGTTTTGTTATTGTATATCAATTAATTTGCAAATAATGAGCCATCCTTGCATGGCTGGAATAAATCTCACTTGATCATTGTGTACAATTTATTTATTGTATTTTGAATTTGGTTTAGTAACACTTTGTTGGGAATTTTGGATCTATGTTCACCAGTTATTGGTACTGATTTCCTTTTTCTGTAGTGTCTTTGGTTTGGTTACGGGAATATTGGCTTTGTAAAGTGAACTTGCAACCATTTCTTCTCTCTCTCTCTTTTTTTTGGGGGGGGGGAATAGTTTGAGATGGATAGCTACTAACTCTTCTTTAAATAAATGTTTGGTAGAATTTTCCTGAGAAGCTCTTTGTTCCTAAACTTTTGTTTTTGGGAGTTTTTTTGATTACCAATACGATTTTCTTATGAGTTATTGGTTTATTTAGATTTTCTATTTTTTTAAATCAAGTCTTTGAATATTGTATAGTTCTAGGAATTTATGCATTTCTTCTATGATGATTAATTTGTGGGCATATATCAGTTCATAGTAGACTTTTATAATCCTTTGTATTTCTATGGTGTTGGTTTTAACTTTTCTCACTTCTGATTTTATTTATTTGGGGCCTCTCTTTTTTTCTTTGTTCTTTTTTGACTCTGGGAAAAGGTTTAACAGATTTTTTTAATCTTTTCAAAAACCAGCTCTTAGATATACTCATCTTTTCTATTTTTTTTCTTCCTATTTCCTTTATTTCCACTCTGGCCTTTATAATTTTCTTCCTTCCATTAACTTTGGGCTTTGTTGTTTGTTCTTCTAGTTCCTTTAGGTGTAAGGTTAGATTGTTTATTTGAAATTTTTCTTGTTTCTTGAGGTACATCTGTATTACTGTAAACTTCCTTCTTAGAACTGCTTTTGTTATGTTCCATAGATTTTTGAATGTTTCCATTTTGTATGTGTCAAGGTATTTTTGGATTTCCTTTTTGATAGCTTTGTTGACCTGTTGTTTCTTTAGTAACATATTTAGCTTCCAGTTATTTGGCTTTTTCCAGTTCTGTTCTTGTAATTGATTTCTTTTCTTTCTTTCTTTTTTTTTTTTTTGTATATTTTTAAATTGAACTTCGATTTGCGAGCATATAGTATAAATACCCAGTGCCCTTCCCATCAAGTGCCTCCTCAGGGCCCGTCACCCAGTCACCCGAACCCCCCTTCCACCACCCTTCCACCACCCCTTGTTCGTTTCCCAGAGTTAGGACTCTATCACGTTCTGTCACCCTCTCTGATATTTCCCACTCATTTTCTCTCCTTTCCCCTATAATCCTTTTCATTATTTTTTATATTCCCTGTATGAATGAAACCATATAATGTTTGTCCTTCTGATTGACTTACTTTACTCAGCATCCATACCCTCTAGTTCCATCCATGTCGAAGCAAATGGTGGGTATTTGTCATTTCTAATGGCTGAGTAATATTCCATTGTATACATAGACCACATCTTCTTTATCCATTTATCTTTCGGTGGACTCCAAGGCTCCTTCCACGGTTTGGCTATTGTGGACATTGCTGCTATAAACATTGGGGTGCAGGTGTCTCGGTTTTTCACTGCATCTGTATCTTTGGGGTAAATCCCCAGCAGTGCAATTGTTGGGTCGTAGGGCAGGTCTATTTTTAACTCTTTGAGGAACCTCCATACAGTTTTCCAGAGTGGCTGCACCAGTTCATATTCCCACCAACAGTGCAAGAGGGTTCCCCTTTCTCCACATCCTCTCCAACATTTGTTGTTTCCTGTCTTGTTAATTTTCACCATTCTCACTGGTGTGAGGTGGTATCTCATTGTGGTTTTGATTTGTATTTCCCTGATGGCCAGTGATGTGCAGCATTTTTCTCATGTGCTTGTTGGCCATGTGTGTGTCTTCTTTGGTGAAATTTCTGTTCATGTCTTTTGCCCGTTTCATGATTGGATTGTTTGTTTCTTTGCTATTGAGTTTAATAAGTTCTTTATAGATCTTGGATACTAGCCCTTTATCTGATATGTCATTTGCAGATATCTTTCCCCATTCTGTAGGTTGTCTTTTAGTTTTGTTGACTGTTTCTTTGGCTGCGCAGAAGCTTTTTATCTTGATTAAGTCCTAATAGTTCATTTTTGCTTTTGTTTCCCTTGCCTTCCTAGATATATCTTGCAAGAAGTTGCTGTGGCCAAGTTCAAAAAGGGTGTTGCCTGTGTTCTCTTCTAGGATTTTGATTTCCATCAAAATTGTCTCACATTTAGATCTTTCATCCATTTTGAGTTTATCTTTGTGTATGGTGTAAGAGAATGGTCTAATTTCATTCTTCTGCACGTGGCTGTCCAATTTTCCCAGCACCATTTACTGAAGAGACTGTCCTTTTTCCAGTGGATAGTCTTTCCTGCTTTGTTGAACATTAGTTGACCATAGATTGAGGGCCCATTTCTCAGTTCTGTATTCTCTTCCATTGATCTATGTGTCTGTTTTTGTGCTAGTACCACACTGTCTTGATGATCACACCTTTGTAGTACAACTTGAAATCCAGCACTGTGATGCCCCTGGCTTTGGTTGTCTTTTTCAATATTCCCCTGGCTATTTGGGGTCTTTTCTGATTCCACACAAATCTTAAGATTATTTGTTCCAACTCTCTGAAGAAAGTTCATGGTATTTTGATAGGGATTGCATTGAACGTGTAAATTGCCCTGGGTAGCATAGACATTTTCACAAAATTAATTCTTCCAATCCATGAGCATAGAATATTTTTCCATCCCTTTGTGTCTTCCTCAATTTCTTTCAGAAGTGTTCTGTAGTTTTTAGGGTATAGATCCTTTACCTCTTTAGTTAGGTTTATTCCTAGGTATCTTATGCTTTTGGGTGCAATTGTAAATGGGATTGACTCCTTAATTTCCCTTTCTTCAGTCTCGTTGTTAGTGTATAGAAATGCCACTGACTTCTGGGCACTGATTTTGTATCCTGCCACACTGCTGAATTGCTGTATGAGTTCTAGCAGTCTTGGGGTGGGGTCTTCTGGGTTTTCTAGGTACAGTATCATGTCATCTGTGAAGAGGGTAAGTTTGACAACTTCTTTGCCAATTTGAATGCCTTTTATTTCTTTTTGTTGTCTGATTGCTGAGGCTAGAACGTCCTGTACTATGATGAATAGCAGTGGTGAGAGTGGACATCCCTGTTGTGTTCCTGGTCTTAGGGGAAAGGCTCCCACTGTTTCCCCATTGAGAATGGTATTTGCTGTGGGTTTTTCATAGGTGGCTTTTAAGGTGCTGAGGAATGTTCCCTCTATCCCTACACTCTGAAGAGTTTTGATCAGGAATGAATGCTGTACTTTGTCAAATGCTTTCTCTGCATCTATTGAGAGGATCATATGGTTCTTGTTTTTTTCTCTTGTTGATATGATCTGTCACGTTGATTGTTTTACGAGTGTTGAACCAGCCTTGTGTCCCGGGGATAAATCCTACTTGGTCATGGTGAATAATTTTCTTAATGTACTGTTGGATCCTATTGGCCAGTATCTTGTTGAGAATTTTTGCATCCATGTTCATCAGGGATATTGGTCTGTAATTCTCCTTTTTGGTGGGGTCTTTGTCTGGTTTTGGAATTAAGGTGATGCTGGCCTCATAGAACGAATTTGGAAGTACTCCATCTCTTTCTATCTTTCCAAACAGCTTTAGGAGAATAGGTATGGTTTCTTCTTCTTTTTTTTTTTTTTTTAAGTTTTATTTATTTATGATAGTCACAGAGAGAGAAAGAGAGGCAGAGACATAGGCAGAGGGAGAAGCAGGCTCCATGCACCGGGAGCCCGACGTGGGATTCGATCCCGGGTCTCCAGGATCGCGCCCTGGGCCAAAGGCAGGCGCCGAACCACTGCGCCACCCAGGGATCCCTGGTTTCTTCTTTAAACGTTTGATAGAATTCCCCTGGGAAGCCATCTGGCCCCGGACTCTTGTGTCTTGGGAGGTTTTTGATGACTGCTTCAATTTCCTCCCTGGTTATTGGCCTGTTAAGGTTTTCTATTTCTTCCTGTTCCAGTTTTGGTAGTTTGTGGCTTTCCAGGAATGCGTCCATTTCTCCTAGATTGCCTAATTTATTGGCGTATAGCTGTTCATAATATGTTTTTAAAATCGTTTGTATTTCCTTGGTGTTGGTAATGATCTCTCCTTTCTCATTCATGATTTTATTGATTTGAGTCTTCTCTCTCTTCTTTTTAATAAGACTGGCTAATGGTTTATCTATCTTATTAATTCTTTCAAAGAACCAACTCCTGGTTTTGTTGATCTGTTCCACAGTTCTTCTGGTCTCGATTTCGTTGAGTTCTGCTCAAATCTTTATTAATAACTCTCTTCTTCTCCTGGGTGTAGGATCTATTTGCTGTTTTTTCTCTAGCTCCTTTATGTGTAAGGTTAGCTTTTGTATTTGAGTTCTTTCCAGTTTTTGAATGGATGCTTGTATTGCGATGTATTTCCCCCTTAGGACTGCTTTTGCTGCATCCCAAAGATTTTGAACGGTTGAATCTTCATTCTCACTAGTTTCCATGAATCTTTTTAATTCTTCCTTAATTTCCTGGTTGACCCTTTCATCTTTTAGCAGGATGGTCCTTAACCTCCACGTGTTTGAGGTCCTTCCAAACTTCTTGTTGTGATTTAGTTCTAATTTCTTTTTTTTTTTTTTTTTTTTTTTTTTTTTTTTTTTTTTTTTTTTTTAAAGATTTTATTTATTTATTCATGATAGTCACAGAGAGAGAGAGAGGCAGAGACACAGGCAGAGGGAGAAGCAGGCTCCATGCACCGGGAGCCCGACGTGGGATTCGATCCCGGGTCTCCAGGATCGCGCCCTGGGCCAAAGGCAGGCGCCAAACCGCTGCGCCACCCAGGGATCCCTAGTTCTAATTTCAAGGCATTATGGTCTGAGAATATCCAGGGGACGATCCCAATCTTTTGGTATCGGTTCAGACCCGATTTGTGACCCAGTATGTGGTCTATTCTGGAGAAAGTTCCATGTGCACTTGAGAAGAATGTGTATCCAGTTGAGTTTGGATGTAAAGTTCTGTAGATATCTGTGAAATCCATCTGGTCCAGTGTATCATTGAAAGCTCTCGTTTCTTTGGAGATGTTGTGCTTAGAAGACCTATCGAGTATAGAAAGAGCTAGATTGAAGTCACCCAGTATAAGTGTATTTATTATCTAAGTATTTCTTCACTTTGGTTAATAATTGATTTATATATTTGGCAGCTCCCACATTCGGGGCATATATATTGAGGATTGTTAAGTCCTCTTGTTGGATAGATCCTTTAAGTATGATATAGTGTCCCTCTTCATCTCTCACTACAGTCTTCGGGGTAAATTTTTAGTTTATCCGATATAAGGATGGCTACCCCTGCTTTCTTTTGAGGACCATTCGAATGGTAAATGGTTCTCCAACCTTTTATTTTCAGACTGTAGGTGTCCTTCTGTCTAAAATGAGTCTCTTGTAGACAGCAAATAGATGGGTCCTGCTTTTTTATCCAGTCTGAAACCCTGCGCCTTTTGATGGGGTCATTAAGCCCGTTCACATTCAGAGTTACTATTGAGAGATATGAGTTTAGTGTCATCATGATATCTATTCAGTCCTTGTTTTTGTGGATTGTTCCACTGAACTTCTTCTTAAAGGGGAATTTTAAGAGTCCCCCTTAAAATTTCTTGCAGAGCTGGTTTGGAGGTCACATATTCTTTCAGTTGCTGCCTGTCTTGGAAGCTCTTTATCTCTCGTTCCATTTTGAATGAGAGCCTTGCTGGATAAAGTATCCTTGGTTGCATGTTCTTTTCATTTAGGACCCTGAATATATCCTGCCAGCCCTTTCTGGCCTGCAAGGTCTCTGTGGAGAGGTCTGCTGTTACCCTAATATTCCTCCCCATAAAAGTCAGGGATTTCTTGTCTCTTGCTGCTTTAAGGATCTTCTCTTTATCTTTGGAATTTGCAAGCTTCACTATTAAATGTTGAGGTGTTGAACGGTTTTTATTGATTTTAGGGGGGGATCTCTCTATTTCCTGGATCTGAATGCCTGTTTCCCTTCCCAGATTAGGAAAGTTTTCAGCTAGAATTTGTTCAAATACATATTCTGGCCCTCTGTCCCTTTCGGCGCCCTCGGGAACACCAATTAAACGTAAGTTTTTCTTCCTCAGGCTGTCGTTTTTTTCCCTTAATCTATCTTCATGGTCTTTTAATTGTTTGTCTCTTTTTTCCTCAGTTTCCCTCTTTGCTATCAACTTGTCTTCTATGTCACTCACTCGTTCTTCCACCTCGTTAACCCTCGTCGTTAGGACTTCTAGTTTGGATTGCATCTCATTCAATTGATTTTTAATTTCTGCCTGATTAGCTCTAAATTCTGCAGTCATGAAGTCTCTTGAGTCCTTTATGCTTTTTTCTAGAGCCACTAGTAGCTGTATAATAGTGCTTCTGAATTGGCTTTCTGACATTGAATTGTAATCCAGATTTTGTAACTCTGTGGGAGAGAGGACTGTTTCTGATTCTTTCTTTTGAGGTGAGGTTTTCCTTCTAGTCATTTTGCTCAGTGCAGAGTGGCCAAAAGCAAGTTGTATTGGGAAAAGGAGAAAAAGAGAGGAGAGAAAGAAGGAAAGAAAAGAGAGAAAAAAAAAGGAAGAAAAAAAAATAAAAAGAGAAAGAAAAAGAAAGAAAGGAAAAAAAAGGGGGTGGGGGAAGGAAACAAATCAAAAAGCAAAACAAAACAAAACAACAACAACAAAAAAAGAAGAAAAGAACCTCGGGGGAGTATCTTCTGATTCTGTATACTTTAAGTCCCTTGGCTTCCCCTGGAAGTTGTCAGTCAGTCTAGCTGGTCTTCTGGGGGAGGGGCCTGTTGTGCTGATTTTCAGGTGTTAGCAGTTGGGGGAGCTGCTGTGCCCCTGCCTGGTGCAGGGCTCAGTGGGGGTTGTTTACCCCTTGAGGCCCCAGGAGCAACAGCCCCAGTGGTGGGGCCAGCTCTGGAAACCTGGATTCAGCTCCGGCAGGAACTCTGGAGCTCTCCGTCTGCAGGGCCTGGAGGCTCCAGGGCGGGGCCGCTGATATGCTCAGCTCGGGGCAGGAGCGTCCTCGCTGTCCTGGGCCCTCCCGGCCTCTGCCTGTCCCGGGGGGAGGCCGGATCCTGGGCTGTGTCCCGGCGCCCTGTGCTCCGGGGCCTGTGCTGTTGGATTCGCGCTCCCGCCCTGCAGCCCCCTCCGCGGAGCCGCCGCCCGAGCCACCCCCCCCTCCCCCCCCCCCCCCGAGCTGCTCCTGGAACCGCGCAGCCCCCTCTGCACGGAGCCTCTTCCTCTGCCCAAGCCCCTCCGAGCTGCTCCGGGTCCGCCAGGGTCCCGCCGTGCGCGCTGCAGCCCTTAGGGAGCTCGGCGCACTCTCCTGGGCGCGCAGTTGCTCTGTTACTGTCCCAGGGAGCCCGAGGGCATCCTCGCCCTTCTGGGTCCTGCTCCACCTCCCTGCGAGCCCCTTTCCGCCCGGGAAGGTCGGTGCAGCTCCTGCTTCTCCGGGACGGGGCTCTCCTGTCCTGGGGACACTCGCCCCGGCCTCAGCCCGGCTCCTCGCGGGGCCCCTCCCCCTTGGAGGCCTTTGTTCCTTTATTTCTTTTTCCCCAGTCTTCCTACCTTGATAGAAGCGTGAACTCTTCTCACTGTAGCATTCCACCTGTTCTCTCTTTAAATCTCAGGCCGAATTCATAGATTTTCAGGATAATTTGAAGGTTTTCTAGGTAATTTGGTGGAGACAGGTGATTTGGAGACCCTACTCTTCCGCCGTCTTGCCCCTCCTCTGCACTCTATTTTAAAGTCTGTTTTGTCTGAGTATTGTTACCCATGCTTTTCTTTGCATTTGCATTTGCATAGAATATCTTTTTCCATCCTTTTTAGTCTGTGTGTGTCTCCAGGTCTTAAATGAATCTTTTGTTAGCAGCTTATCAATGGGCCATTAAAAAAATATCTATTCAGTCACTTTGTCTTTTGACTGGAGCATTTAGTTTATTTACATTTAAAGCAGTTTCTCATAGGTATGTACTTATTGCCATCTTGTTCATTGTTTTCTAATTGTTTTTCTAGTTCTGTTCCTTTTTCCTTTTCTTACTCTCCCTTTGTGATTTGATGACTTTCTTTAGCATTATGTTTGGATTCTTTTCTATTTATTTGTGTACCTAGTATAGGTTTTGGTTTGTGATTACGATGAGGTCTGTATGTAACACCCTGTGTATACACCTCATATATTTTAAGTTGATGGTTGTATAACTTTGAACACAGTCTAAAGCACAATGTTTTTTATACTTCCCTTCTAGATTTTATTTTTATTTCATTTTACATATAAAAATTTTGTGTACTCTTAACTAATTATTGCAGATATAGTTGATCTTACAACTTCTGTGTTTTACCATAAGCTTATAAGTGGTTGATGCACTGCTTTTATTATATGTTTGCTTTTACCAGTGAGATTTGTTCTTTCATCATTTTCTTAATTCTATTTATAGCCTTTTCTTTTCTGCTTAATGAAGTTCCTTTAACGTTTCTTGTAAAACTAGTTTAGTGGCAATGAAATCCTTTAACTTTTATTTTCGTATTATATACTCTTTACCTCCGTTTCAATTCTGAATGATAACCCTGTCAAGTATAATATTCTTAGTTACAGATTTTTTCCTTTCAGCACTGTGATCACATCATGTCACTTTCTTCTGGCCTGCAGAGTTGCTCCTGAAAAATCAGCTGAGGGCCTAATAAGCTTTCCTTTTTAACTTTTTTGCTTCTCTCTTGCAGCTCTTAAAATTCTCTCTTTACCTTTATTCATGACATTTTAATTATATGTCTTGGTCTGAGTCTCTTTGGGTTTATCTTGTTTGTGGCTGTCTCTGATACCTGGACCTGGATACCTGTTTCCTTTCCTAGGGAAGTTAGGGAAGTTTTCAGCTATTATTTCTTTAGATAACTTTCCTTTTTCTTTCTCACTGTTTCTTCTGGGACCCTTAAAATGGAATGTGTGTATGTACTTCTGTACTGAGAAGTCTCTTAAACTGTTCTGCTTATTTTTTTTTTCTTTTTCTTGGTCAGCTTGGGTGATTTCCAATATTCTCCTTTCTAGGTTACTGATCTGTTTTTTTGCATCCTCTGTTCTGCTGTTGATTCCCCTGAATGTATTTTTCATTTTAGTGATTGTATTCTTCAGCTCAGGATGATTCTTTTTTATATTTTCTGTCTTAAAGTTTTCACTGTAGTGTTCCTTTTTCTCCAGAGTTTTATGGTTTTCTTTATGACCATTATTTTTAACTCTTTATGAGATAGATTGCTTATCTTCCTTTGTGCAGTTCTTTTTCTAAGATTTTGTCTTATTCTTTCATTTGGAACATATTCCTCTGCCTCCTCATTTTGTCTATCTCTTGACTGTTTCCCTGAATTAGGTTGATCACTTACATCTCCCTGTCTTGGAGAGAGGCCTTACACAGAAGACGTCGTGTTGGGCACAGAAGTGTAATCTCCCTCATTACCAGAATCAGGATTTCCTAGGATATCCCCTTTGGGGGCTGTCTGTGCTCTTCTGTTACCCCTGGACCGTCACTGTTCTGGGCATGCTGTTTAGGAGTTTGCTCCCCCTGTGGCTGGCTGTGAGGCCACTGATGGGTGTGGTTGGGATCCCTGCCCCAAGTGGCAGCCACTTTGGCTGGGTCATTGGTTCAGACAGAGGCCATTTGCTGGATGGGTGTAGCAGGTCGGGAACCATTTTGAAAGGGCATCTACAGGGGCAGGTGGGTTGGGTGGGGCTGGTCTGTAGGGAATGCCAAAGCAGAGTAAATTGTTCTAGTTAGGTAGATGGGTAGTATCAGAAATGGTGCCCAACAGTGCTGGGCCAGTTTGGCAGGTGGGTAAGAAAAATAGCAATCACCAGTGCTTCCATTTCTTCAAGAAAGTTCCTTTAAATTTTTTTTTTTAATTTTTATTTATTTGTGATAGTCAGAGAGAGAGAGAATAAGGCAGAGACACAGGCAGAAGGAGAAGCAGGCTCCATGCACCAGGAGCCCCACGTGGGATTCGATCCCAGGTCTCCAGGATCGCGCCCTGGGCCAAAGGCAGGTGCCAAACCGCTGCGCCACCCAGGGATCCCAAGAAAGTTCCTTTAGATCCCTGTTTCTCCAGGATACCCCATAAAATTAGTCATAAGTCTTCACATTTGGCCCAGGTACTTTTCCAACTGCTGCTCCTCTGGATCTTGGAGCGAGTGGGTCTGTGTGTGGCTCATTTAAGACCCATGTCTCCAGCTCTCCCATAGTTAAGTTCTCCTGATTTGCAAAGCCAGACATTAAGGGGACCTGTTTTCCTAGTGCAGATGCCCAGAGAGGGGGTGTCTGATGTGGATCTTGAACTTCTCACTCCTCAGGGAGGATCTGTCTGTGATAGTCCTGTGCCAGGGCTGTGGGTCCCAACCAGACCGAGTCCCTGCCTCTCCCTCCATTCTTGATATGGCTTTTTCCTTATATCATTAGCTATGGGTTGGCTGTTGTCATAATCTTCATGTCATTCTCAGAGTTGCTCTGTATTTGTTGGAGAAATGTTATTGGAAGCAGAGAACTACTGCCCAACTAGAGAAATGAGGAATCAGAGAGAGGTTTCTACCATTGACCCTAGGAAGGAGAAAAATACCTCTGCCCTACCTACCTGTTTATTTGTATGGATAGAGGTGAAAGTCGAGAATGCACCATGTTGTCTGAAAAGAAAACCATGCACATTTAATACTGTCCATGTCTTCATTTTTAAAAAGTTTTTGTTTAAATTCCAGTTAACACACAGTATAATATTAGTTTCAGGTGTACAATATAGTGATTTAGCACTTCCATACACCGCTCAGTGCTGATCATGACAAGTGCATTCCTTAACCCTTGTCACCTGTTTCACCCATCCCCCCTTCTCCCCCCAGTAACCATCAGTTTGTTCTCTAGAGTCAAGAGTCTGTTTCTTGGTTTGCTTCTCTTTTTTTCCCCTTTGCTGGTTTGTTTTGTTTCTTAAATTCCACATATTATTGAGATTGTATGGTATTTGTTGTTCTCTGACTTACTGTATTTAGCATTATATTCTCTAGATCCATCTGTCATTCCAAATGGGAAAAATTTCATTCTTTTTTATCTCTGAGTAATATTCCGTTATATATATGTACATGTGTATTTTATATATATGTGTGTGTGTATGTATACTACACATCTTTATTCATTCATCAGTTGGTGGACATTTGGCCTGTTTCCATAATTTGGCTATTATAGATAATGCTGCTATAACCATCAGGGTACATTTATCCCTTTGAATTAATGGAATTTTTTTTTTTTTTTGTATTTTCGAGTAAATACCTAGAAATGCAATTGCTGGATCACAGAGTAATTCTATCTTTAACTTCTTAAGAAACCTCCATACTGTTATCCAGAGTGGTTGAACCAGTTTGCATTCCCACAAACAGTGCAGGAGGGTTCCCCTTTCTCCACATCCTTGCCAACACCTATTATTTCTTGTGTTGTTGATTTTAGCCATTCTTCATTTTGGTAAAAAATGAACTTATGGATTAAACCTCTTTTTTTTATCTTTTGGATGTCTTAGAATGTTGGACAGTTGGCCTCTTGTTGATATGTGTTGGCTTTATCTGGCCAATAAAAACCAGAGTGAGAATTAATCAGCTTTTTCAGGGCACCTGGGTGGCTCAGTTGGTTAAGCGGCTGCCTTTGGCTCAGGTCATGGTCTTGGGGTCTGAGGATCAAGCCCCGCATTGGGCTCTCCTCCACTCAGCAGGGAGTCTGCTTCTCCCTCTCTCCATCTGTGCTCGCTCTCTCTCAAATAAATGAATAATTTTTTTTTTAAAGAATTAATCAGCTTTTAGTCTGGAAACAACTTTTAAAGGGGTGTCTTACTGACTTGCTCTGAATCCATGGCAAGGTTACTTCATCTCCTTGTAACTCATTTTTCTGATCTACAATTGGGAGGGAGGTGGTTGATAGGAGTACTACTCTGCATGGTCACTGTGAGGAATGGATAAGGTGATAAAGTTCCTTTTTTAGTGCTAGACATGTCTTACGCATTTGGGAAACATTTTTGTTATTACCTTATTTTAACAGTTTTGATTATAGTGAATGGCTATAAAGTGCCCAGCAGAGCACATTGATGTACTAGGCATTACATAAATACTAGTTCATTCGTATATTTTATTTTTGTTTCACAGAATCAAATAATTTAATTCAGCCTTTCATTTTCAAGATGAGAAGTTGTGTGCTCCAGAACATTCCAGTGATTTTCTCAGGATCTCATGGGATTGTGATCTGAATCTCAAACTGCTTAAATCTGGATATTCTTTGCTTTGAGTTGCTTTATATAACTGTCATATTTTATTCAAATAGAATTAAGTCTTCCATTCAGGTTTATACTTCTTATGATGACTGGAATTTCCACCATCTTGAAAAGAATGCTCCATCCAGGGGTGAACATTATTTTCCTAGTTTGGAAAGAAGAAGCTCAAGTTGGAATCTGGAAAACTCATTTGTAGTCTCATTTCTGACTCTAGTTGTCTGTAGAGCTTCAGAAAAACCACTTTACTGCTCTGCGCCATAGTTTCCTTATCTATAAAATGAGAGAGGCTTCAGTGTTTTGATTTCTAGGATTCTATAACTGATTTCTAAAAATATGCCTTTTTGCATATTAAACACATAGCATAGTTTATGCTGGAAAAGCAAAACAAAAGATGGTAGGTAGGTAGGTGGATACAGAATAAAATTGAGTCTGGACCTTGAAGATTTTACTAGGCCTGAAAAAACTTTCAAGCATTTCCCTTCTCATGGGAGTTTCAAATCAGCTTCTCTCCTGTATATGGCACTTATATTTCGTAATGTGTCAGAGTGTTTTATTGCACGCCCTGATTATTGCAGACTAATCTTGTTGAGGGCAGTAACTGTGTCTCACTCATACTCTATCCCTGTCCCATTGCTTCCGTTCAGTCTCGCAAAACAGCCCTAACTATGCGTTTGTCAGTACTGTCCTCCTTGCACCTCAGGAGTGATTGACTGCGTGCCACAGGTGGATGGCTCTATTTTTCTCTCTGATTCTCTTGGGCATCTTCACAGATATCATTTTTCTTGGTCTTTTTTCCTGAGGGGGAAACTGTGATGTGATACATTTGAACAGGAATGATGTGGGCTGCACGTTTTTAATAAGCAGTAGGTTGGGTCTGGTACCTTTTGACTTAATGTTTTGGTGGGCACAGTAACCCAGCCAGTGACCAGCTCATGGGGTTCTCAGTACATGTGAATTCTCTGCTCTTACTTATGTATCAGAAGAGGTATCCCATTTGTTTCAGCGGTCACATAAATTAAATTGCTTTCCATTGAATGAAAGAGCAGGTAATTATGGTTATTAGACTCATCTGCAAATAGTATAATTTAGTCAAATAAACTGATTTCGAAAACTTGCTACTACAGAGTTTTTAACTCACTGCAATAATTAGTTGTGAAGTAAAGGAAAGCTTTCATATCATGGTGACTTTCTTTAAATTATGAACAATTTCGAAAGAAAAAATGTTTTTATGATTCTGGGTGTGTTGATGAATATGATATTTGTATTGTATCTTAGTATCGAACATTTTATTTTCTGTCTTCATGTTGATATATTGGCAAAAGCTGCATATTTAAGAAGATCTGAATCTATGTCTTAATACCAAGGGTGAAATAATTTCAGCCATGCGACACAGGCAGGCATTTTAATCATGCATCATGGAGATGCAAAACCCAAATTGTTGGTCAGCATTGCTTTTGGATGCTGACATCTGGATGGCTTCCCCATCCCTGTGGAGTCTCTGAATCAGGGTTATTTAGGGCTGTGGCTGTTGCTAGCCTACTGGGGAGCCAGAGTGGAAAAACCATTTGAACCATCCTATACTTCAAGTTCAAATCAATTCTTCTTTTTGGTCTATAACTTTGGGAGGAACTGAATTAGTAGAGGGTACTGTTTGTGATGTAGTCCATCGTTGCCCAGAATTTGACTCATGCGCTTGGAGTTGCCAAACAAGGCAGCCCTCCTTGAACATCCAGAGGTATAGTGGTTCTTCTAACGCGACAATCTTTGCTACCACAAGAACTGGTGGAAAGGGGTAAACCGTTTGCCTTCTGTTGGTAATGGTGTTTCTTTGCTTGCATTTGGGGCTTGGTCTATGAAATGAACTGGAAGTTACAGTCCAGTTTCTGTGACCAGTTACACAACCTTTGCTTTGGTGCTCAGAGATCACCAGTTCTGACCTATGGCAAGATTACAGACACCTTCATGTCCTGTGTCATGTTGTGTGTTTTCAGACCTCGTTCTTCTTGGTTCACTTTGGCTGTGTTTCTCCCTCCCCACCCCCCCCCCCCAGATGGAAATGTCATTCTGCAAAGCTAGAACTTTTTTTTTTTTTTTTTTTTTTTACCTTCTCTGAAGTGCTACCAGAGGAATCATTTGCTTTCTCATTTGCCAAATAGGAAATGGTAGAGACAGTTTCCAGGGTGCCACATCATCGTGATAGATTAGGTTATTTTGAAAAACAAGTCTATAATGTCATCTTAGGGCGCTGTGGATCTCATCATGCATTTTTTTTTTCTTATGTTGCCTACTTTATGCCGAAAAGGAGGACAAAACCCGAGCTGATTTTAAATAATATCTGCTTCTGTGTGTTATCTAGAAATGATGATTCGTTTTTGTAGGGATGTTTAGTTAGTCCTTTGAGTTCTCTGGATTTATTCCATTAAAATACTGGCTGCCCCCTGCAGTCCTGTACTTTGTGTGTTTTCCTTCTGTTTGTTCAGGGAAGCCTGGAATTGCCTCCATAACTTCTCGTTTCCAGGTCCTGCAGGTCTAGCAGTACTGTATGGTGTACCCTCTGCCCCTGAGGCATTTTTGGATGTGTCACTGCATAATAAGTAACGTCTACTGAAGTACCATTACCCTTTCTGATACACTTCTCTTGCGTTCATGGTTCTTTCATACTTTGTGTTTTGGCATTTTCGTGCATGTTCTGTGTTCCCTAAATGAGTGACCATGTAGTTTCCCATTCAAACCAGGACATTTTTGAGAGGGACATTCCACATAATCCAAGATTTTCCCAGGCTCCCCGGGATGTACAGTAGATATTACTTCATAGAGAATTTCCAGGGTAGAGCTTCTTGGCATTCTGAGTGTGGTGAGTGCCCAAATGAGTCCTTGATTATGTTTCTCGTGAAATGATTCAACTGGCCAGTTCCCCAGTTCCTTCTTTCAGCATTTTCCTGCTGATTCCCTTCTTGGCTGGAGAACAAACAGTCATAAATCATGTGTTACAGTGCCAGCAACCTCACCCTGTCCTTCCCCGACCAACACCTCCTGTCCAACAGTTTTGTTTCCCACTCTTCATTCTGGCCTGAAACAGTGTTCACCCAGTGACCCTTTCTAAAGACAGAGGCAGAATGATGGCCAAGGCCCTGTAACCTTTAACTGTGTGTGTCAACACACTTCTGAGTTCTCTGGTTGATTTTTGAAATATATTCTATTTGGAAAATGCCTACGCAAAGCATAGTTTAATATTGCTTTAGGAATTTTAATAACGGTTTGTTCACACTGTTCTGGTGCTGCTCATTCCTGACAGTTTCTGGTGCTGCTCGTTCTTGAAAGTATGTTATTCACATGCTGGAAGATCTCCCAGTGTGTGATGAAGGTTTGCAAGGCGGGTCAGTGGGTACAGCTTGCTTCCATTCTCCCCAACATGTTTGACCATGGCAGCTTTTGTGCTTTTAAATAATCCATTTCTATTTTGGTAGGCACTTTCTCCCTTCTTTTTTAACAGCACGGTTTCCATACAAGACTCACAATGAACTCACCATTGCCAAGTGGAGGGGAGTGGCGGGTTTTATAAATATGATTGTCGCAACTCAGTCTCTGCCTGTACTAGGCTTTGTGATTGATTCTGTGATTTCTGATTTTGTCCAACTGAACTGCCCTCCCCGCAGACCCAGCCTGGACTCCTTTGTTGCCCTAAATATTTTCTCAAAGATCTTTTATTAACTTTTTCTTTACTGCTCTAATTTTTCTGCCTCTTACCTACTTTATCATGTAGCTCTGTAACAATAGTGAGAAAGAAAAATACATTCTGGTGGTGTTATCAGGTGAAGCAACAGCTGTGTTTCTCTTTATTCAAACAGAAAAAGAACTTTAAACTTTGTCACTTTCTCTCCTGCTAAATGCTTGCTGAAGGGAACACAAGGAAATGATGGAAAATAACTGGCTTTCCCTAATTAAATCTTTCATCGTGCATGGTAGCTGGAAGAGAGAACAAAAAAAAAAAATCGTTCTAATGAGTTAGTTGTGATATTTTAGGAAGAATTAAGGCAGAGCTGGGAGGATTGTTCATTTTCTCTTGTCATCAGGATTGATTTCTGTGACGCTCTGATGGAGGTCTGTGCCAGTGTGTGAGGCTGCTTGTTGTCTGCCACTTTCAGTTTGCTCCATTTGTTGGTTGTAAAACCCCTGATTAGCTGGCACTTGGGCACCTGGAATTTAGATTGCATTTCCCTGCCTCGCTTGCAGAGAGGCCTCATTGTATTCTAAAATTGTGATCCATTGATTGCAAGTACAAGTACCATGTGCAGCTTCTTGGAACTATCCTGAAGGAGGAAGCCTTCTTTTTTCAGTCTTCTTGAGAGAAATGCAGATGTGATGGCTAAACTCAGGCAGCCATCTTGAAGCATGAAGTAGGAGCCATGTAATGGGGATGGTTGAGCAACAAAGATATCAGAAGCCTCTGGATCACCTGTGTGTGAGTGAGAGACAGACTCTTATTGTGTGCACCTCTGTTACTTGTTGCTTGCTCTCACATGAAAGGGACCATAATCTTTACACATCTGTGAACCTTTTTCATCTGGTTTGGTATGAGGGTAGCTCTTTGAGATATTCCCCCCCCCCATATCAGACTGTATTCTTCAGAGATAAAGGAATGCTTAGTTGGTGGACAAGGAATCTTAACTCTTACAAATAAAAATGTGTAAGATGTTGTACAGTGTTTAAAATCTTAAACATCATGTGAGAAGCCACCATTGCGACTCTGTCAGAAACCACAAGAATGCTCTCCTCCTTCCCCATTGCTTTGCGCTTCACCTTCCCTAACAGTTCAGTCCTCAGGCCGGTGAGTGGGACAGAAAAGGAGAGATGGTCAGGGTTGGGAGGGCCTGGTGGTCTAGAATGGTGGAATGGGACCCGAGTGGAGTGAGTTGAGCATCTGTGCAGGTTGGGGAACCTGGCCAGGTCCAGCCCAAGCAGGACGAGAAGGGTGTGTCCATGGAGGGGCGGGTGAGCAGGGTAGTCTGAGCAGTATGAAGGTGTCCCAGCTGGAGGGAGGGGTGTGTGTGTGTGTGGGAGATTGGTTACCACATTGATTCTAAAGCTGGGTAGTTGAAAGGACTCAAGTTCCACAGAGCCTGCGCACTTAAGGAGTTAACAAAGGCATAGGATCTGGCTTAGCAGGCATAGGAAAGCATGGGTGAGCTTTGGGGGCATCAGAGGCTCAGTGGGGCTGCTCCCCAGAGTCATTTCTCAGTTGCTCAGGACATGTTTATTCTCCAGGTTATGAACTATCAAGATTGTATAAGGAATCTGGGTTTCAGAATAGCCTGGGCAAAAATGTCCACCAGTGTTTTTTATGCCCAACTGGTCGTGTACCTCATAGCTAGGTGTAAGCCGTCAGTCTACACATCCCTAACCAGTGTAAAACACTCTGACCCTGGAGATTTCCTGGATGTATTCAACTTTAAGCTGAACATCACACATCTCTAGCTAGCTTCCTCATCTTGATCATGACCAAGAATGAGTACCGAACTTCCAGGTGCCCCTGCAAAGAAGCATAGAGCTATCTCGGTCTAGCTGTAAGAGAACTCTATTTCATGCAGTTATATATAGGGTTATTGATTACATAGTAAGTAGGTTAGAGATAATGGGAGCCAGAATTTTCACTGTTAGAGAAGGGAATTACAAACACAGAGAGGAAAGAAACTGGAGTGAACTGTGTGATGTTGTATTAGAGTTGGATATATTGTTGTGAGCTCAGAGTTTTCAATAATATAGTGAAATCAGTATAGTGTGTGTGTGTGTGTGTGTGTGTGTATTCTCAAGCTCTGTCCACTGAAAGGAGCTGAGAATACTGAGCCCCAAATAGCAATGAACACATCTGGTGCTCAGATTTTGTCTTATAAATACCATTTTCCACAAAAAGGAACCAGAGCTCATTAGAGAAATGGTGATTTCAGGGCTGTGGCTGAAAAAGGACAAGATGAGCTTGAATATCTTGTGCCAGAAAGTGGGGAGGTGTTCAGGGAGCAGTGGGGACCTGTCAGAGGGATAGCATCCGGCTTGGATGGGCTCCCTCTGGCCAGATCGGACAATTTGAACACCAGCATAAATAATAACAGTAGATAATAATCCACTGACTAAAATAGGAAACCACTAAGCAATACAGATATAAGGAAAGAAATTGCAATTTCTCAACAGCAACACTGTTGACATTTTGGACCTGATGATCCTGAGTAGCTAAAGCTATGTTTTGCCCAGCTATTCTTACAGAAGCACCAGACTGTTTCTGGGGTTTGGAGATAGTTGCAGAGGAGTGAGTGGGCTGCGTCCTGCATTGTAGGATGTGAGGCAGCATCCCTGGCGCCTGCCCCCAGGATGCCTCTGCTCTAGACCAGTGCCGTCTAATACATACAGTGTGAGCCACATAGGAGAGTTTTGGTTCTTAGTGGCCATCATTGTTAGACTCAAAAATGTTTCCAGACATTGCCAAATGTATCGAGAGGGTAAAGGTTGCCCTGGGTGGGGATCATGAGACACTTGGCACAGGATCTTTACATAGCTCTGAAATACCCTTCCTTTCTTAACCCCCCTTCTCCCCAAGTGCTTATTAATTACAAAAGGGAAAAGAAGAAATTTGCAGTGGAGAAGCCTGGCAGACATAAACGATCAAGGGAAGATCGTCAGTGACAAGACAAACCGAACTTGTCTGCCACCTGATAGGATGCATTGAGAAGAGCGCCACATTTTCTTGACATTCCTTCCAAAGATGCTTTTTTTTTTAAAAAAGATTTTATTTATTTATTCATGAGAGACACGGAGAGAAAGGCAGAGACACAGGCAGACGGAGAAGCAGGCTCTGCATGGGGAGCCCGATGTGGGACTTGATCCCAGGACCCTGGGATCGTGACATGAGCCAAAGGCAGATGCTCAACCACTGAGCCACCCAGGTGCCCACTCCCAACGATGCTTAACCTCAGTCTAATCGTGAATAAACAAATTGACAAATCTGCATGGAGGTCATAATATAGAATATTTTGGCCTGCAGGCAGGCTTCACAGTTACCAAGGTCATGAAAGTCAAGGAAAGAGAAATGCAGACAAGAGGTGACCTAAGAGATCCACTAGCTGCATGTAATGCGGTTCTGAACCGGTTTGTTTTTTTTCTAAAAGAAATGCTTGGGACATTCAGTAAAACTGGGGTGAGGGCTGTGAGGATTAGGTGGTAGTGATGTATGTTGGGAAGCTTTTGGCTTGGGTGACTGTGCTGTGGTTCTGTTGTGGGATGCCATCCTCAGAATACCCTGAGTTTATGGGGCATCAGGCCAGCAGCATGATCTCTAATGGTTCAGGGCAGGAAAACAGGTCTCTGTACTGCATTTTGAATTTTCTATAACTTTGTGATGGTTGGGGGAAAAAGAAAAGAAACCTACTCAAAAGTAATGGTCAGGAGTGATACACTCATTTTCTTCCCAGCTCACTGGGGTCCAACATGAAGATCCTTCTTGAGAAAAAATTTTGTCTTCTCACTTCTTAGGGAAAAAACTGCTGCATTAATATAATGTTCTTAGAGAAAGAATATTAGAAAAATGTCAGAATCTGTTCAATATGTAAAATAGATATTTGAAACATATTGTTTGAAACAATATGCTGATCATTCTGTGAAGTTTTAGAACCCAAAAAGGGAGACCGGTCACTTTTTTCTCAGACTTTTTTTTTTCTCTTGTGGATCTATGTATATTTTCTTTCTTTAGAGTTGGAAAAACCATCTTTTAAGCAAGCCTGATCTTGTGCAACTTAAACCTCCATGATATTGTTTGAAACTGGTGAGCAATCTGCAGGTGCTTTGAAATATCAACCAAAATTATTTTAGAGGAAAATTCTTCTCTTTTAGTCACTCAGTAGCATGTAAAAGAATTTCTGGGCTGCCAGTGGACGACGCAGGTGAAGCAGTGTGCTGCCTGTTCATGTGATGTGGGCTTTTCTGTCTTCATATGATGTTCTTCTGGTGCAGGTGAGGCATCAGGCCTCTCCACATCCCAGGCCACTTCTGACGGGGACACCTTAATTGAGATGGATCGCTCAGGCTAGGCCAGCGGAGCAGGTCACAGAGCAAAGCTAACTGGCCCTTGTCATATTTGATCCTGCGACATTAATCTCATTAGCTCTAACTTGCTGTGCTAATTGCATAACTTTTCTTAATTTGGCTTAACATTTAACAGATAGTGTTACATGAAACCTTGCTTCTATTTTTGTGAGCGGTAACACTTCAACCTGTGAAGATAATTTAACACTTTACCTTGTAGGAGTGTGGGGATAATTTGGGTACACTTACTGACTGTGTGTGTTTTTTTTTTTTTTTTTTTTTTTTCTTTTTCTTTTACAGTCTCCTTATCCCACATCACACAACTGGTCCTCAGCCACAACAAGCTAACAAGTGAGTTAACTTTACCGTTTGTTACAGTTTCTGACTTTTAGGTAATATGGTGATGCTGCTGAGTCTTTTGTTTCCTTTAAAGATGCTAATGACCGATGTTATGTGGGGAAAACCTAGAATGATTTTTGGTGACAGTACAATACATGAGCATATTGTCCTGTATTTTGTACTTTGCTCTGTTTTGAAGATTCTTTCCTCACGTATGTAAGCTGCAGAATGAACGTGATATTGCTTCTCAGGAAATGGTTCCTTTTGGGGGTGGTAAGGGCTCCATTCACCTGAACTACCAGGTGATTCACTAGTGTTTCATGGTAAACAAATAAAACAAAACAAAACTTACTAAAGAATATTGGGAGTAAGCGTTCTTGGCTTTCTCTGTACTTCCTCCTCAAAAGGAGAATATTTAACTGTTGTTATACTTCACTGATTGATGGGGGGGGGAGCCCTACAAAACTGTGTAAGTTATATAAATCTGCACCTGCATTTTTCACATTTTTTGATTCTGGCTCCCAAGAAGACTTCTCTGGGGTGTGGGTGGTGTCACGGCATGGTTAACATATAGAATTGATAGCTGTTTTTATGAAAATACCTCGTGTGAGTGATAATGGGCCATCTGATTCTTAGAGCTGTGACTTTAAAGATTTTAATAACAGGGACTCACTCTCCTTTCTTATTCCTAATTGACTGTCACTTCTTTGTGCTTGCCATATTTCCTGCAGACTTGAATGATTTTCTAATCATGTGGCAAGAATTTGTTAGGGAGCTTTCTGAGTCCCATGAAATTGAGCTGAATGTCATGTTGAGGGATTTGTCTCGTAAATTTATGTGTGTATGTGCATTATATACAGCTTGAGGCAATGTCACAGAGCTGCTGATTATTGAGAATTAAGAGGGCAGTTAGGGCCTCTGGCGTGCAGGAAACAGGCAGATTTAGTTCATTCTTAGCAAAAAGCACATATTTGTAAGACCAAGGCAGAGTGGCACGATTGTCACATTTGCATAACGGTGGTTACAGAAGCTGAAAGGAAGGGCTCCAAGTCACATGTGATCATTTTTGTAGCAGGTAATATGCTGCCAGTTTCATGGTTTTCATAGCAAATGATCCTATGGTCCACTGAGACCGTAGTCCCAATATAGAGGAGATTTGTAGTTTGTCTTGAAAGCCAGACAGCATAATCCCTGAATTCCCCGAGATTTTGTGATCAGAAGTTCCTGAAACTGTTGCACAGTTCATGAAAATACTTAATTGCCAAGCTTCCCATGGTTAGATTTGCATCATCAGTAGAGCAAAAAAAGCAAAAACAAGAAGCAAAACCTGCTGTATTCCTATTACATCATTAATCGCTCTGTTCTTTAAAAAAAAATATATATATATATGTAATATTTCAAACTTTTCAACTGTAGTTTATTTCTTTTTACGTGTCCACAAAGATAGAAATCTTAGGGTTGAGTGGATCAGTTTCTTTCTCCAGGCATATAATACTAGATTAATTTAGAGTGGCATAAAAATTGAGTTAAACTGTATCTGCTATTGTTAAAGAGGTTGACTGTGAATGGATTTAAACTTCAAATTTCTCTCTTCCCTGTTTTTTTTCTTTTTCTTTATTTTTCCATTTGAGACACTCTTGACCTAATCCAGTAAACTCTAATTAATCGTCTTGGTAAGTTCTGTTTCAAGCCATGGTGAGTAGTGTCAGTGACATTCGATCTGTTCCACTAAGGTCAAATTAGCATCTTTTACTATTTTTCTGGCATTTAAATGAATGACTTCGCTATGGTTTTTCAAGTATTTATAGTAAATATGTCCATTTGATGGAAATATAAATATGCATTAAATGTAAGTGGCTGAGCACACCCTCCTGTCACTTTGTATTGTAATCAGTGTCTTTCACTTCCTGTGGCTTTTAATAAGGCCTGGCTGACAATGCTGCATTAAAACCAGTGGCACTCAGAAGATAAACCCCTCAGCCCTGTTTTATCTTGCAAAAGTATTTGTGTTTTTCTCATAGTCTGCCAATTACACTGTTGTTTGACGTTTCCACTTGTGTACTTACTGAACGAATGACTAGCGGGCTCAGACGGGGACCTTGATTTGGGGACACCATGTGACTACACATGGAACCAGTATCTGCAGAGCCATTGGGACCATGTGTCAACGATTGGACTTCCTTTCCCTGCTGGTGGTTTTGATGTGGGCCGGTCCTCTCAACATACGAGGAGTAGTTTGAGGCTACAGGAAGTCGGAAGTGGGCAGATGACCCTAAATTCCCCCAAGATTTTGTGAGCAGAAATTCTTAAAGCTTTCTTTATTGGAGTTCATAAAAAATATTTCAAAATTATCAAGCCAGTTGCTAGTAGGGGTTCATCATAACGTAGAGCAGCACCATTTAAATTTAAACCTGGAGTTCCTGGGCAGCTCAGGTGGTTAAGCATGTGCCTTCAGCTCAGGTCATGATCATAGGGTCCTAGGATCATGTCCTGCGTGGGGCTGTCTGCTCACCGTGAGCCTGCTCCTCCCTCTCTCTGCCCCTCCCTCTGCTTGTGCTCTCTTGTTCTCTCTCTCAAATAAATAAATAAAATCTTTAAAAAATAAAAATAAATAAATTTAAACCCCAATTTAAATTGAGTCAGTGTGGATGGGTTTTGGTAGAGTTGGAGTGGGGGGAATCGCTCTGCCTGTAACAGCTTTCCTAGATGCACACATCTTCTTGATGTATTTAGACGGAAGGCAGAGCACAGAGTGAATCTTTTCCTTCTTCCTTTTTGCTCTGATGTGGCGGTGCCAGCTGGCAACCTGGCAAAGGTGCTTTCTGACTCAGGGGGAGTGGTTTCAGAGTGAAGATGAGGCTCCTCTGCCGGGGCTGTCCCTTCTGAAACAGCGTTCGCTCTGCAAGAACACACAGGTGGTGGAAGGTATGATTTGCTGGACTTTGAGAACCTGCCCCGATCCCTAGGCTCCTGTCTCAGAGACCCTTAATGCCAATGCGGCATGTCCTTGTCCTACTGCTCTCTCACCTGCTCTCTCCAAATCTGAAGTTTTCTTGAAAGAAAATGAGGCCATTTGTTTCTTATTTTTCTTTAACATCTACTGCTGAGCACAGAGTGGCTTCCTAGGAATTGTCTGTATCAGGCAATCATGGTTGATAGAAGGGAGCAGTAGATGATGGGGAGGTCCTGAGAGGAAGCTCCTGGCCTGAGGTGAAGCGGTCTGTGTAGAAACTGGACTTTGGGGATTAACTGGTATAAGGACTTGAGTGGAAAAGGCCACCACACACTTCTGTTTCCTACTCATGGGCTCACATCATACATGCTGGACTGTGAGCTGTAGCTCTAAAGAGGGATTACCTTCTGTCCTCAGAACTGATGTCTATGTCAAGTTCCTTGTCTGGGGACCCTTTCCTAGTGAGGACTGATGTGCCAGGGTGGCACTCCTCAGGTACATCTGAGAGTCCACAGTTGGGAAAGCTGGTGTCAGGATGAACCATGGTTTCTTCTGCACCCCCCAGCAACCCTTATGGGCTTGGCTGAGTCTCACTTCTCCATGAAGCCTCCTTTAGTGCTGATAGGTGTGACAGCTTCTGGGCCTGTTCCTCTTCCACTTAAAGTGAGTTTCATCTATTTAAGGTCTCAAATTATTTACTGATTGCTTCATACAATTCATTGCATTGTAATTTCTTTGAGGTGAGGAGCCCTGTCTGAAGCTATTTTGCATCCCTCCCCTGCAAAACTTCCAAGAGCATGTTGAACGTCAGTTGGGCCCTCAGTTAAGACAGGTTGATTAGTGAATTGGCAGGTGATGAGTTGTGCTCACTCAGAGCAGACGGAGATGACATACCCAGGGGCTTGCTTGCTCTCAGTGTTTTGAAAGAAGGGAACATAGTAGGGATTTCAGACTTTTCCTGTGTGTCTGCCCCCATTCCAATGCTTGCCTTTGTGATTACTCTGCCTTTTAAGACCGTGTTTGCTGAGTCTTTTCACTTGACTCCGTCAGCTTGTACCTGGCTTTTATGGTGGTTTGGGGGTGTCAGCTTTGTAAATGTTTTTCTACTTGTTTTCAGTTTTCAGCATTTCATTTTGAGACAGTCATTTTAAGGCTTTTCCACTAGAGGTCACTGTTGAGACACATATTTTTTTTCCCAGGGTTGGTTGGTTTTTTTTTTCCCCCCTCTTAAAGATGAAAAACCGAATTTGTGTTACCAGATTAAATTTTTTGCAAGCTATTCTGCTCTGTCCAGTAGGGCATGTTGCTGTTGCCATTTATATGGTGCAGTTTGCCATAATTAAGGTAGATCCCTCTATGAGGATATATGTTGTTTTCCTGTTTTGCTCCTATAATTATTATTCTGTCTCACATACTTTTTTTTAGTATTTATTATGGCTACTTTCTCAAGTTAGGCAGGTTTCTTCTTTACCTTGGAAGACTCTTACTGCCCTCTGTATTTTGTATTGGGTATATGTGAGATTTTATTCTTGTGGAAGAAAGTTGAAAAGATATGTGTGTAACCAGATTTTAATTGAAAAATGACCATGTAAAACTCAGGCAAATGTGCATTTTGTGCATACTTATATGGATTCTTCTACTAAATGCCACTGTGTAAGGAAGGATACTCTGCTTATGAAATGAATTGCACTGTGAGTCGGTGACAAAACAGTTTCTGGGCATTATTTTTTAATGTGAAACTTTTCTTAATTTTAATAGTATTTTTTTTAAGATTTTATTTATTTATTTATTCATTCATGATAGACATAGAGAGAGAGAGGAGCAGAGACACAGGCAGAGGGAGAAGCAGGCTCCATGCGGGGAGCCCGATGCGGGACTCGATCCAGGGACCCCGGGATCACGCCCCGGGCCAAAGGCAGGCACCAAACCGCTGAGCTACCCAGGGATCCCCCTTTTCTTAATTTTAAAAACAATTTTATTTTCACAGCAAAACCCCCATACAGATATTGCCAGCACCTTGAATGTGACATTAGTGTTTTTCCTTTTGTGACCCATGCATTCTGAGGGTTTTGTGCAAGAAATACGAAGGATATCGTTTTGCTTTCTGAAAACACAAAGTGGCCACCTCTTTGTAAACCTTTCTTAGGTGGGGGTCTCTGAATGTGATTGTTTTATACTTTTTTATACTTTGAACTATGATATAAAACCTTTTCTTGAGGATTTAGGGGTTGTGCCTGTAGTTTGAGGCCTTAATGTGACCATATCTTGTCATTTAATGTATCGGAAATGGCTAGTCGGGCAGTAAACCTAAGTTTTATGGCAAAATGTGTTTTATTTTTTGTAACAGACTGTTTCCTATTAGTTATAGCTTATGTATGAATTTGAAATTATAGTGAACAAGAAATGCTAGGGTTTTATTAGCAATTTCAAAAATTTATCAAAGATAATGTTCTAAATACATAGAAGTTAATTAACTATAATGTTTTAAAATTTTATGTAGATGTATATATTGATAGAATATTGACCATAAATGTTGTTATAAATGAATTAAGGAGCATGTTCCACATGAAAATATGACATTCTCAAAATATGCAGATCTGATTATAATGAAGAAAATTAAGCAGATTTTTTTTATAAAGTATAACATATTAAACCCCTTTTTATAGAGCTCATAGACTGTTGAGATGAATGGGAAAAATAAACTGTTCTAACTTATAAGAATGACCTTCAGCGGTGCTCAACACCTTTCTGTTCTAAAGTCTAGTCCTTCTTTCATAGATTATTTGTCATGCCTTATGCAAAAGTTCCTGTGCATGGCTTGTATGAAATTAAACTGAGGGGAAATATGCAAAATAAATCGTCTCTGTGTCATGAATTTATCTTGTGACAATGTCAAAACAACTTGCTGTTTGCATTTTAAAAGAGTATAAATGTATTTATAATACAGAGGCTTTGATCAATAGCTTATTTTTTTTAATTAGGGCACATTTATCAGTTTGTTACTATGCCATCATTTGAAAGATTGGATTTGAAAAACTATATACGTAGTATTTTTGAGTCTGGCAGCTATTAATTAGACAGTATCTATCAGATGGTACTAGTGGTTAGGTTACCATAAAAAAATTTACCCGCAGTTGGGAGTTTGTTGTTATTTTGGTTTTAGTAAGTAAACCTGCTAGATCATCACATGGAAGCATCTGTTGGCCCCATAGTCCAGAACCAGTAGGGTCCAAGGGCATTGGGTGAAGTTGGAGAAGCTGTCTCATGATGCTCAGAGACTTAGCTCAGAGACTCTGGCCCACTGATCCAGCACTATCAACCAAAATGTACCTATTCTGGAATCTCTTTTCTTGGAGTCTTGCTCTACACTAAGAGGAAGCTAGCTAAATTAATGTATTAATTCTTCCACAGTATTTTTTATTATTTTTATTTTATTTTATTTTGTTTATTTATTTTATTTATTTTATTTAGAGAGGGAAAGAGAGAGATATGGAGGAAAAGGGAGAGTGACAGGGGGAGAGAGCATCTTAAGCAGACTCCATGCCCAACATGAAGCCAGATGCAGGGTTCAATCACATGAGTCTGAGATCATGACCTGAGCTGAAATTGAGAGTGGGTCACCTAACTGACTGCTCCACCAGGGGTCGGGAGCCCCCTACAGTATGTTTTTAAACAGAACAACTTTAGTTATAAGAATTTCAGAATGGTGGCAGGCTATGGAGAAAATGATGTGGGGGCAGTTTGACCCTGTCCCTTTCTAAATCATAATTAGCCCCTGAAGGGAAGTTGATCTTGAATATAGAATAATACAGTTCTCAAACAGAATTGATTTAGTTGCAAAAATGTGTATACAAATCATCTATTCACTATTTCTTCTGAACAACGTGTGTGGTGTAGGTGTGTATATGGGTGTAGGTACGTGAGTGTACTGTGGATTAGAGTGGGAGATGATATTCTAAGAGGTGCAATTCCTTGGCACGTGCATCCTTTTAGAGAAGTCCTTCACATTTCATAACAAACCAACCTTTTTTTAAGGGGGTGCAACTGTTTCAGTGATCCCTAGAAAAATGCACATAGGTTTTGTGGATCCACAAAAACTATCCACGAGTTCTTTAGGGGTGCATGTAACTCAGATTTAGAAATCGTGGAGCAGAGGGTAGATAACAGTATATTTGGTGTGTAGATATACTGATGCTATTTCATAGAGATATCGGCTAGAAATTTGTACAAAACTTTAAAATGATGATTCTCATTATGTGAAATTCACTCTTGATAGCATTTAAAAAATATTCAAAAGCTCCATCTATGTTAAGCTGCTAAAATGTATATTTTGTTCAATAAGAATTTGTCATCTTGAGTGGAATGCGTACATATATATATATATATATATATATATATATATATAGTTAACCTTAAATATAAAACTTCCCATTATTTTACCAACAAAAAAATGGGTTTATTTGGGAATAGCTGAGAATTGCAGCTTGGGACAGGCAAGCTGTAGCAAAACCATAGGCAAGTCAGAAGAATAAAAGCCTGTGGAGGAGAGAGGGAATTTGGGCATGTTGTCTTAAACAGAAATCTCCTTGGAGTAAACTGGGAGCTGGAAGTATGGTGGCTTTTCATTAGCGGACTTGTGACTGTCTCTCATTGGCTGGGCTGTCGCCAGGGGGAAGATCGTAAAGTATCTATGGGCAAGGTCAGTCTCTTCCTGTTGAGTCTGCAGTTGACCATCAGTAGTAGAGCATGAGAGCTCCGCCTGCCAGCCTCCCAAATCCATTTTAGTGAGGTTTCCCTTTACTAATTTTTACGGTATACACATATTTCAGTTTCCATGAAACCTATGAGAATGCCTTTTTCCCATTTCAGTTTTTCTTTTCTTTGCCAGTTAGCTTAATAAGACAAAACACCACTGTGATGCAAGTGACCCACCACTACTTAACAGATTCATCTACCTCCTTCGTAGTTGTTTTTCATTCTGAACCTTGTCTAATTTTTTTGCTGTGCCTTTAGCCTTTTTCTCCTGCCTGTGTATACTCTTTAATAATGAGCTGATTCTTATCTGCAGTGCTTGCCCCTCTTCAGATCTTGCTTATCCTTCAGAAAGTTGAGATGAATTCTCCTCTTTCCCTACAAAGCCCGCCTGTCCCACCACCTGTTCTATATGGGAGAGTATTAGGGCTGTCCATGGTTTATTAGCCTCTGAAGTGCCAACCTTCTGTATATGATGACTTGAGTGTGAAAGGAAGGGGGGCAAGGAACTAGCACTTATTGATACCCTACTCTATATATCTGGTAGAAGCAGCAGGTCTGAAGTGGTCAAGTAACTAGAGCTGGAGGGTGAGGGGGGGCTCTTTATGGCTTCCAAGCTTCTGCGCTCACCATTGCGCTGCTGCCTTGCTAATGATGTACGTGTGCAGTTTATGTATCTCACCCACATTAATCTAGGAGCTCAGTGGAGGGACCGCTGCCATGGATCTTTACATGTTCAAATAGAAAAGCAGGGAGAATTCCAAAGGATAAAAGACAAAACTGTTATAGTAGAGGGTGTTCTCAAAGCCCTGTGGGGACTGTGTGGATTCTGCTGGTCCTGGGCATTTACCCTCTGCTCCCTTTCTTCCTCCTGTAAATTACTCCCATCCTCAGCATTGAAATACAAGATGAGGCAAGAAGAGAGGTAACCGAGTGTGGCCTCCTGGTGAAGTCATTCTTAATTGTAGAAGAAGACGTGAACTATTGGCAGAGTGTGTTAATGTGTGTATGTGTGTGAATTTGGTTAGTCTACTGTCTCCCTCTTTATGTTAATAATTGAGGATTGAGTCTATGTGTGTCTGTAATGTCTTACAACGATATTTAGGAGCCCAGATAGCTCTTTCTTATGACACTGAGCTTGCTTTCTGCGTTGATTGACATTGGTTTTTGTTTGTTTTTTAGTGTTCTCCTCTTCCTTCTTGCTGTGTCTCGAAACTTCTTAGGCATTTTTCCAGAGAAGCCCCTCTGCCTTTTGCTTGCCCTTCACTAGATGTCTCTTCCTCCCAGACCATCAAATGCCACTGCCTTTCCTCTTATTGCTGCTCCTGGTTAAAGCTGTTTACTGACATCCTGCCTGGCTGGCAGGGTAGCCCTTCAGTACTGGATGTGATTGCAAAGGTGTGTTCCTGAAAGAATTCAGGGTTCAAGATTGTGTGGACCATTCCTTGGCTCTCTCTGGGCTGTTAATAAAAGATTCACAAATCAAGTAAATTCTGCATCCTCAGAGGAGCAGAAATCCATGCTTGTCAGCTTTTTAGGAGATTTGTTTGGCCTTGCGTTCACATTCTTTATAGCCCAGGGACATATATTTTTGCATGTTTGACTTTGTACTGTAAAATCTGCCTTAATGCTTGCTTGTAACTTTCTTCCCTTTGATTATTCTCATTGTTGCTGAAAGAGTAAGGTCTTTTTTTTTTTCTTTTTTTTTTAGTGAATTAAGTCAGGATATTTTTGGTTAGTAAAATTACTTAAGCTGCATAATCTTAAAGCGGCCCATGATGGGGTACAAGTACGTCCTGCTAGGTGTGGGTGCTCAGTAAATACTGTTGTTTAACTGAATGTAGCATTACTGTTGTTATTTATAAAGCTAATAATGATTTGGGGGCTGTTGGCCTTTATTGGGTAGATGTTTAGATATTTTAGTACTTAATTTTCACCTTGAGGAACATATAGGTCCTTTTACATGAGAACCCGCTTTACTGTTTCATAAACTTTATGCTTTTAAATAACCCATAACTACTGTAATTCACTGTTTTAATAGCTGACTTGGGGGAAACCCCATAAAATCTGTGAAGCTAGTTATCGTTAGTATATTTTTGAAACTTCACCTTCTTGTGTAAGATAGAATTAGTTCATCACACACCTTGTGTTTTGGGTCAGAAAACAAAAGTCTATTAATCACTATAAATACAAATGACTTTTTTTTGCATGTAAAATTCTGAAGAGCATAATTATTTGTATGCGAGACTAAAGAGATGCATCTTTACATTATCATTAAAATGGTAATCATAAAATGGCATTCAAGACTATGATTCCTAATTTGCTGAGAGAATTGACATCTATGTAATGAGTCTAGACATCACCTCTGTGGTAGGAATAGACTAACGTCTCCAGCTAGTAGAATTGGGCATTAAAGGGGCTGCGCTTTTTTCTCTGACCAGGAATGCCCCAACGTCATACTTCACATAGTTTTGTTCTTTTGGCTTCTTCTCACCTTGTCTAGGCAAGGCATAGGGCAACAATTGTTATTCAGTATTATATTCATTAGATATAATGAATCTTTGCTTTTACCCCTTCCTCTTAAGTGGTCTTTCTTCCCTAGGTGTGTGTATAATGAATAATCCCACTCATTTGGATGTTTTCTTGTGGTTTTTGTACTTTTTCGAATAACTTTGTTGTAGCACTGTATCTTAGGGGTCTAGTAACTGGCCTCATTGAACGATCTTCTACCTTCCCTTAGCCTTTTCTGTTAAAGAAATCTTATAAAGCAGCAGAAGCATGCAGAAGTCTGAGCATTTTCATATGTTACAGCACTCAAGTCTCCTGCGTTTAATATAAATATGCCAGGTTTGGGGAAGCAGCGCTTTCTGATTTATTTTGCTTTACTTGATCCCATATGGTGATGTCTTCAGGTGTTGTGGCTGGTGGGTCAGTAGCACTGAGATGTCTCTGGAAATGGGCACGAGATAGTAGCGTTTCACCCATTGCTGGGCGGGGAGTGTGCTCACCACTGTGCCGTGTGCCACGGGCAGTGTTTCCCATTAGGTACCTGCTCTGAGTCTCCCTCTTTGTACACTTGGGGCCTTTTGCAGTCCCTCTCCGGTTTCTCGTGGTGGAGGCAATGGCTGAACCATGAGTTCAGTTTTGCAAAGAGGCATGCAGGCAGCAACCCCTTGGCCTTCATGCCCTAGCCTAGCGCCTCTCCTTTGCAAGAATCTCTGGATTAAAGAAGCTAGTCTAGGCGCTTCTGCAAAAATAGTTAGGCACAGCGTAATTCTGACTACTCAGAAGTCTGGTGGAGGTGGTAGGAAGGGTTCACGACTCCGGATTTCATGCCTGTGCTTATGATGAAAACCTACATGTGTTCTGAGCAGCTTCTGGCTTCCTGGCAGCCGTGGGTGGTAACATGGTGCATGGTCTCTTACTGCCCTTTTGTAGCTGAAGAGGACCCGGCTGTCGGTGCTAACCATATGGCTCCAAAGACCAATGCATGCCCCACCGGCCTTTCTGTAGGCTGCACGCCGGTGAGCACCAGTCCTTATGTTTTGTAGGGTGCCTGCTGCTCCCAGAGCCTGTCACTTTTTGAGGTTTTGTTTCTTTGCCTCGGGGGCCACAAGATGCTCAAGAATCCCCCGGATCTGCTGCATCCCAGCTGGTCTGCCTGTGCTGTCACATCCACCCAATATTCTCCATCTACTTCTCGGTGTTTCGACGGCCAGAAGTATAGCAAAAGGCATCTCTACGAGGATGGCAACTGGTCGTGATGAAGTTGCTGCTGAGTGACTCAGTCTGATGAACCAGTTCAGAACCTTTTCTCCATGAACGTTGTTCATACTACTCTGCACTGGCTTCATCAAGATCGGTGTGTGTATAACCGAACCAAATGAGAGTGTGTCTACCCGAAGCACCTCCAGTCAGTAAAAACGGACACCGAGGTTTTGCAGTGCAGGAAGATAAGCTCTTTGTTGGTTTGGTGCCATCTCAGAGAACAGGGTCGGGAGGGGGGTGTGCTAATGCCCCAAAGTCCCAAATTCCCCAGTAGCTTACAGGTGAGGATTTTTAAGGGCAAGATTTGGGGCAGGGGTCTTCTGAGAAGGTGGATGCTGTTGAATGGAGGCCCATGAAGTCGTGTGAACAGATATGCTTCATTAGTTCTGGAGCCACTTCATCCAGTCCCATGGAGGGGTAGTCCATCTCAAAATTGGAATCTGAAAAATCTCTCTTTCTCCATGTTAGAGATTTCAGTAGCATGTGGTACTTATGTGTTGGGGTTGCTTATGTGCTGATCAGCTGCCCATAAGAGCCCAGACTATGTTAGTTTGAATGATAAGCAAGAATTTCTCCCTCTTGGGCCTGGGTTTGTGTGTTTTCCGGCTGGCCCAGCCATGCCTGTGGATGATACGACCTGTAGTTTGTTCTTTCATCTGAACTAATGAGATGGATGCCAGCTGCATGGGGAAGCAAAAGTTGACTGTATGTGGTTGGATTGCAGCCCCAGGATGGGTGGATCAGCCATTTAGAGTTCTTTTGTTTTTTGTCTATTTGGATTTTTTTGCCCACTTTTCATCAACCCCAAATCTCAACTTATTGAGGGCCATAGAAGTCTTAATTTGGATCTTACTCAGCTTATTGTGTGGGGTAAGGGACAAATGTATTAGATTAATGATTTTGATGTCACCACTAAATTAAAAGTTTTCTGCACCAAAATGATCTCCAGATCAGCGACATCAGTATCCCCTGGGAACTTGGAATTGCGGAATCTCACCAAGCCCCATCTCAAACCTACTGAATCTGAAACTCTGAGGTACATGCCCCCCAGTCCCCCATGTTTTGACAAGCCTTTCAGTAATTCTGATATACTCCATAAAGTTTGTGAGCCTTCTGCCCTAGAGCGGCACTATCTAGAACTCTCTGCACTGAAGGGAATGTTCTCTCTGTGCTGTCCAGTATGGTAGGCACTAGCTACTTGCAATGTGGTTTGTGTGACCAAGAGACTGATTTATTAACTTTACTTAATTTCAACTAATCTAGATTTAAATTTATTTCCTTTTTCTCCTTTTTCTGTCTTAATACTTTCATCTAGTTCCCTCATCCCGTGTCCTCCACCTCTGGTAATCATAAATCTAATCTTGTTTTCTGAATTTATATGTGTGTGTGTGTGTGTGTATTTTAAGCTTCCCCATTTAAGTGAGATTATACAGGTTTTGTCTTTTTCCGTCTGACTTAATTCACTTAGCGTAATGCTTTCAAGATCCATCCGTGTTGTTGTAAACAAGGTTTCCTTTTTTATGGATGAGTAGTATTCCTCTGTAAATATATTACCACATTGCCCTTGTCCATCCGTTGGTGGACACTTAACATTGCTTCTGTGTCTTGGCTATTGTGAATAAGGTTGCAGTGAACATGGGTGGAGATGTTTCTTGGAGACCGTGATTTCATTTCCTTTGGATAAATACCCAGTAGTGGAATTGCTGGGTCATCCAGTAGTTCTAGTTTTAATTTTTTGAGGAACCTCTATACTATTTTCCATAGTGATTGCACGTTGGAAAGCCCAGCTCCGGAGCATACTCTGCTATTTATTTTTGTGTGGATAAACTAAAAGGCTTTTAAAAATAAATTATTGGTTTTGGAATTGTTAATTTTTTATCCCAAAACAAAATGCTCCTAAAGTGAAGGTCTGGTTGCCGTAACAATAGTTTACTGAGGTTTTTCTGTTCGGGGAGGCAGGTGACTGTTGTTAGCTACCGGGTCAGCTGTTTCACACAGTTGGAGTGCTCTGGTCCATCCAGTGTGTCCAGCAAGTGCTTTCTGCTTGAGGGAGCTTTCTAACGGTTGTTAATGTAGGACATCAGGCAAGGCCCCTTCTGGCCCAGATTTGTGAGCCTGTCCAGGGACTTGGGCTGCTGATTGTGGGGCCGTCCCAAACCTGCAAGGGCTGATTGCTTAATCTGGCTGGTGCGTGCTTCTCACATGAAACTAGAAGAACATTCCGGCTATAGACTTAGGAGGCCTTGGAGGGAAAGAGGGTCCTGCTGGGTGTGTCTGGCTGAACAGTTATAACTGCTTGAAGACAACTTGAGACCAGTCTCTGGCTGTAGCTCCTCTGGTGGCAGGACCACATCTTCGTCACCTTTGCTCTGGACAAGAGTGTTCCCAGTGGTCATCTGATCCTGTGATGAAAGCAGAATGTGGCATCGAGGAGCCAGAGAACACCTTTCTCTCAACAGTAGCAACTGGAGTCTCAAAATTAAAGCTGTCGCTTTTGACAGAAAATGATACTAAATTCTCTGTCATAAGCAAAGTTCTACATGACTGAGCTTCCTAATTGAGGGCCCCATTTGTTGCATTATTTAAATCCATTTCATTGATTTCCGTCATCCAGCTCTTGTGAGAATCGCAGAATGTTAAAGCCAGGTGGAAGAGAACTCTGAACAGTCCTGGTACAGCCCGGACCCTCGTGTCCACACCCTACACTGCCCTCCCGTTTCCCTTGAGTGCTCAGCTCCTTGTTATCTGTAGCCTGTGTGTATACAGCTGGGGTCACGGTCACAAACAGGACTGATTGATGAAAAGGCATGCTGCAGAGGCGTAATAAGAAATATCTCGATGCTGACTGTTCAGTTGTGTTTTAAAATACTTCATGCAAATGCGTCACGCAGAGATCTTGAAAAATTTCACCAGAGTATTCTGACTGGGGACATATTGCTCCGTTTTTTCCATAGCAGCTGAATTTGTTCATGTCATATCTGTATATAATTTCATTATTGCACAGCTCATATTGTTAACCGGATACTTTTTTTTATGGACAGTTTTTTAAATAATAAATTTATTTTTTATTGGTGTTCAATTTGCCAACAAATAGAATAACACCCAGTGCTTGATCCTGTCAAGTGCCCACCTCAGTGCCCGCCACCCAGTCACCCCCACCCCCCGCCCACCTCCCCTTCCACCACCCCTAGTTCGTTTCCCAGAGTTAGGAGTCTTCCATGTTCTGTCTCCCTTTCTGATATTTCCCACTTATTTTCCCTCATTTCCCCTTTATTCCCTTTCACTATTATTTATATTCCCCAAATGAATGAGACCATATAATGTTGTTTATGGACAGTTTTATTTGAATTAGTTTGTTTTCCAAACACTAGACCTGTTTTCATTTATTGACTTTGATACTCTTTCTTTCATAACTTACTTTGTTGAGATAGCTTGCCTTTCTTACTTCATCCCAGAAGAATTGAAATGTTGAGTGTTAAAAGTGTGGCTTTGTACACATCATAACCATTCTCTAAATATTGGTTGAAAGAGTGAATGTTATCTGGCCAGGTCTGAATGTTAATTGCTTCTGATTTTTACTATGGCCAGGTGGGGGGAATTGTTGAGAGAGAATATTAGCCGGGTAATATTTTCCCCTTGTAGCTTGAGTGGAGTCTTCAACACAAAATTCACATGCACGTGGAAGGCTGGGAGAGGCTTAGTAAATTGAATGTAGGGTTATTGTTTGTGTCCACAAAACAAAGCCCTAAATCACATTTAGCATAATTTGTGGTTTTAAATTGGACTGATTTAGCAAGGAGAGTGAAATAATCTCTCATCCTGTCAAAAAGGCGATACCTTCAGACCAGCATTTAATTGCATTGGCAAAGTAACTTTGGGAAGGCAGCAGTAATTCTGGCTGCATTATTCTTGGTTTGTGGCTAAATTGAGATCATCATTTTCTCCTGGTTGCACTAACTTTCTTTATTGCTCTTCAAAGTAATCAGATGAATGCCGTGAGAGATGCTTTGGTAGCTGGAGGGGGAACAAGGGGAAGGGGGTGAGGCCCCCCGAGCAGGCTTGTCCTTGTCTGTAGAGCTGTGCTTCACACACTTGGTGTTCTAGGGAGAGAACAAACAGGTAAGCTGACAATACCCTGAGACTCAGCAGACCCGATGAATTTCTTTGTGACCATTTACCCATAGTGAATACCATTCATTTGCTGGAAAGTGTGTTACTGACTACACACCTATGAGTGTGCTTTTAAGGCCAAATTGTGCAGGTAGGGCTCATATGCATTCGTGTTGGTATCCAAGAGTACAGTTTCGGGAGGTAATTTCCAGCTGCCTTCATTTCCCATTAAAACCTATCCTTTTATCTCCAGTCCCAATCCAGCCTCTTGAGTAACTAATCCACGCCTTGCTCATTTTCCATCTGGACCACTGCCACCTCCCAAGTGTCTGAATCCAGACTGATTCATATTCTTCACAGCCCCTTCCTCCAGCGAAAGCATTTCCCTTGCCTTTTAACCAAGCCGCCTTCCCTCTAAAAGAAGTCAGGTCACCGATACCTCAGACATTTTAGAAAGCTGAAATTGAGGACTCAGAACTGTAATGAGCAATGTGCCTGTCCTCTTCTGTTCGGAAGGGAGTTCTTGCAATGGCTACCTCCTGAAATATTTTAGATGCCTGTTTGGAATTTTACACATACCTATGTAGTGGCTCTAAGCAAAGGTGCTCCCGGTTTTTCCCAGTCTTCTGGAATACTCCCCAGAGGGAGCTGTTGGGACCGGAAGTGAATGTACTCACAGAAGGCATGACATGACACTTTCTTATGCTGTACCCAGGGCCCAGGTCAGTGGGGTCAGTATCCTGAGTAGGCTTGGTGTTAGAATTGATGTGAACCATGGACAAGCTGATGGCCAATAACAAGTGTTTGTAGAAGACTGAATCAATGATGGGGACAGATAAACTACCCTCCCTTGAAAGTCTTTCTGCCACCACTGGAGAGTTAGTACTTGTGAGCTAAAGATGCCATTGGCTTTTATATTGATAATTTGTAAGGATATATTCCACAGAAGGAAGATTCTTTAAGGCCCACACTGGCTTATTTTAACCTTTGATCTGCATGCTGGTATTCACATCATGCTACTGAGTTGGTTTTTCATATTTCTATGTAATAACAATGCATTGATCTGTTGCCAATCTGACTTAAATGCTGTGTGTGTGTGTGTGTGTGTGTGTGTGTGTGTGTGTGTTGATCAAGATGTAAAGGCCAGAAGCCAAAAATCATAATGAGGTAGGTTGAATATTTCATCACTTAAGGTTGAACTTACATTGTGATTTAGTGTGGTGGTGTTAAGAGAACTGCTCTTCAGATATCAGACTATTGAAACAGCTTGACGAATGTATCATTACCCTAGAAGGATGTGGAGTTTGCAGTCTTTCTTTGGGTGGAGGTGCAAAAAAACCAAGAGAAAGAAAACCGTCATGCTTATGAGACATTGTATGACAATTATAAAAGCATTCATGCTTGGGAATATTCACCGACGGGTTGTTTATGGCACCCTGAAATTCTCTTTTGCCCTTTGAAGAAACATTTTCATTTTTACTCTACTGAGTTACTAACCTAAGAAAAACTTACAAAAAATAAGATGTATATGTGAATCAGATGGTCATATTCGAGTTTCATCTCTCTTTCCTGAGAAAGAAAAACAAAATGTGTTGCTGGCATTCCTTGCGAGGAGCGGGGTTCCTGTATTCACACTCAGCAATTTTGTTTCCGTAGCTGTGCCACCAAACATAGCAGAGCTGAAGAATTTGGAAGTGCTTAACTTTTTTAATAACCAGATTGAAGAGCTGCCCACACAGATCAGCAGCCTTCAAAAGCTCAAACACCTGAACCTGGGGTGAGTATTGGCAAGGAGGGAGTGGCGGGGTGGGCAGGCTCTGGATACGGGAGAGAGTGCGTTATACTATCACATAGGGGGCCCTGACCTCCAGTTCCTTTCTCTTTTGCAGGTTTTTAACAAAACTTTTATTGTTTCAATACCTCTTCTCGGGATCCCTGGGTGGCGCAGCGGTTTAGCGCCTGCCTTTGGCCCAGGGCGTGATCCTGGAGACCCGGGATCGAATCCCATGTCAGGCTCCCAGTGCATGGAGCCTGCTTCTCCCTCTGCCTGTGTCTCTGCCTCTCTCTCTCTCTCTGTGACTATCATAAATAAAAATTAAAAAAAAAAAATACCTCTTCTCAATGGCCTGAATTAGTGGATATCAATTTAAGAAGTAATTGAAAAGCTAATTGTTGGTACAATAAGCGATTTTTTAAAATCATATTTTGTTTCCAACAAAATTTTATTCCAGTTAATGTTAACCAGGAAGGGACCTTCTTGCGTAGCATTAACTGCCCAGACCAGTTGTAATATGATTGATTTTTCTCTCTGTATTAAGTAGTAATCCTTTACAAAGCACCTTCCTTCTATGGAAGGTGAGTGGGGGATACATTTCCGAACACTACTTCATTGATTCTTAAAATTCTTTTATATATTCGAGAGGTTATAATCCTCTGTCTTTCTTTATGTGGAGGTGAAGAGAGGAGGTTTGATTCAGCTGAGGTGGCAGGAACGGCAGCAGTGAATAATAATAAATAATACCGTGTATTGCTCTACAGTTTTCAGAGGCCTCATGCTAGTATTTGATCCTCTTGACGATTATGAGGGAGGGCGGGCAGGCAGTATTGCTCTCATGTCGTGGAGTGGAAGCTGAGCCCTTTCTGAGAACTTCAGTTGCCCTAAGGTTGGTGACCAAGCTAGGCAGAGAACCCCATTTCCTGAGGTTCACAGCTGTCTGTCAAGCACCATTGATGCTACCAGAACTTGAGCTTCTGAATTCCAGCTTCACTGTTGTTGCTGTTAGACGGAGCTGCCCACTCATGCTTCATCTGCTGTGTGAAGTCATCTGTTCATTAAATTATAGCCATTAAATGCTCTAGTTTAGTTAGTGATTTACATGGAGTAGTGATAGAAGCCAGCCAGGTATTTATCAATCTAATAGGAAGCAATCATGAAAAAAAAAAAAAAAAACCCTTATTCATAGAATGATTTGTAGTTGAGCTCATTCTTTCCACAGGGAGTTTGATTAGACACTCATTTTACGTTCACTCTGGTTAAGAGATAATCTTGGAAAGATCCATGAGCATTCTTTTTCCTCATGTCTGAGGGGGAAGTAGAGCTTCCAGAAGGAGGGGAGACATCACTTAAATCAGATGGCTTTTATCCCCCTACAGATATGGAGATTGTACATCCATTTGGCAAAGCAGAAAAGAAAGGATCCTTCATTTATATCTTTGTTTTGAAAATAATTAAGTTCCTAATGCTTAATTTGTGTGTAAGCCAGAAGCTAAAACTAGATGTATATATTAGACATACAAAACTCGATACACTCTTGGGGCTTCTGGGTGGCTCAGTCGGTGAAGCGTCTGCCTTTGGTTCAGGTCATCTCAGGGTCCTGGGATGGAACCCCGAGTCAGGCTCCCTGCTCAGCGGGGAGTCTGCTTCTCCCTCTCCCTCTGCCCTCCCTTGTGCTCCTCAAGTACACTCTCACTCTCTCAAATAAATAAGATCTTTTTTAACAAAAGCTTGATACATTCTTACTGTTAATTTGTTGATTCATGTGTTTAACAAGTTATTTATATACAAGGCACTAGGAGCTGTACGTGGCAGCGTGTAGTAAGCAGTATGTAAGGGGTAGCTATTACCACCACCACTACACCATCATCATCGTTTTACTTGATTTATTTCATGACTGTGTAAGTGCCTGATCTGTGTCAGGAACCTTGCTTGTGTTGGGGCTCAGTGGTGAAAATGGCAGTCCCTGGCCTTAAGTATTGGGGCAAGAGCTGGCGGTAAAGGAGCACTGACTGCAAATGGCTGGGCCATTGAAGGCAGTGGAGACAGAGACTAGAGCGTTCATTAGTCAACAGGTGAGGTTCTCTGGAGGTTTCCTACAGAGGGCAGTATTCGAGCCGAAACCTGACACATGAAAACAAATTTCTCCTCAGAAGGAGGAGGGAAGGCCTGTGGGAATGACATGAATGAATGAAAAGCTCAGAGTACCACAGGTTCCAGGAATTGCGAGTTGTTGAGTGTCACTGAGTGTAAAGTGTGAGGCAGGGAGCAGTAAGGTAAGAGGTGAGGCCTGACAAAGAAGTAGGGCTGTCAGTGTTTATTTACTGGGTACTTCCTGCCCTCCCAGTTGTGTGCCAAGTGCTGGCCTAGGTAGTAGCCATCCAGTCTCTATGGAGTGTATGTCACAGTTGGGGAAACAGATGTTAAACAAATGTCTGTAATGGCAGGGAAGCAGTGAAGGGCCCTGTGTGCCAAGTGAAGGAGCCCTGGTTTTATCCTGCTGACCAGTGAGGAGTTTTTACAACCAACTAGCAGGTATGAGAAAAAGTTGTTTTTTTTTGTGTGTGAAAGGTCATGTGGAGGGGAGATTAGGATAGGTAGAGCTAGAGGTCAGGATGGGTTGGAGGTACCTTAGGACAGAGTTATAAAGTGTTTTTTTTTTTTTTTTTTATTCAAAAGCATCTTAGTTCTGTCTTTCTTGTCTTCGGAGCCATTCACATTTTTTGGCTCTCGGTATTCTGTTGATTATGTAAAGCTTTCTGTATTTACTTATATAGCCACATAGATGGGGTTGTCAAAGTTTGAACAAAAATTCTTAGTTCTCTGGGAGAGGAATTAATATGAGTTTCAGTAAAGGATATTTCTGTTCTCAAATGGCATCAAGAATTATACCTACATAGCCCTGTTTAAGGCCTATCATAGTGGACTCCTCAGAGTAAGCAGCTCAAATAAAAATTATACACATGGGAGTTACTGAAAAACCAAAAACTCAACACCAAAAAAACGAATAATCAATTAAGTAAGCAGAAGACACGAACATTCTTCGTGAAATGTGAAGACATTTCTTCAAAGAAGACATCTAGATGGCCAACAGACACATGAAAAGATGCTCAACATCATTTATCATCAGGGAAATGCAAATCAAAATCACAGTGAGGTATCATCTCATACCTGTTAAAATGGCTAACGTAAAAAACACAAGAAACAAAAGTGTTGGTGAAGATGTGGGAAAAAAAGACCCTCCCTCGTGCACTGTTGGTAGGAATGCAGACTGGTGCAGCCACTGTGGAAAACAATATGCAAGTTCCTCGAAAAGTTAAAAATAGAGCTATACTATGATCCAGGAATCTCACTACTGGGTATTTACCCAAAGAAAACTAAAACACTAATTTGAAAAGGTAATACGTGCCCCTATATTTATTGCAGCATTATTTATCATAGCCAAGTTATGGAAGCAACTCAAGCCTCCTCAGTAGATGAATGAGTGAATGAAGAATAAATTGTGTGCATGTGTGTGTGTGTGCACGCGCGCATGCGTGCAATAGAATATTGCTCAGCCATAAAGAATAAAATCTTACCATTTGCAGCAACGTGGATGGATCTAGAGAGTATAATGCTAAGTGATATAAGTCTGTCAGAGAAAGACAAATACTGTATGATTTCACTCATGTGGAATTTAAGAAACAAACAAATGAACAAAGAAAAACCGAGACCAACCAAGAAACAGACTCTTCAGTGTAGAGAACAGACAGATGGTTACCAGAGGAGAGGTGGGTGGTGAGTGGGGGGATGGGATGGGTGAAACAGGTGGTGAGGATTAAGGAGTGCACTTGTGATGGGCACAGGGTGATGTGTGGAACTGTTGAATCACTATATTGCATACCTGAAACTAATATAACACTGGATATTAAGTATACTGGAATTAAAATAAAAATTAAATTAAAAATGTTCTGTTCACACAGAACATTGAGGCCACACATAGGCAGATTCCAAACAGCATGCTCAATCAGAAGTTGCTTTTAAAGTTTTATGTGGTATTTGCTGTTTATTCTCATGATGGGAAGACCTGAAAGGATTTTTAGGCCACTGGAATAAGTAAGTTTGCATGATGTTTTTAATACTTTAAATATGGTTCATTTTATGGAATTCGTTTCCACAAAATGTAAAAACCACATTGGCTCCTTGTTGGTGATTATTTCTGGGATAATCTGACTGCAGTAGCACCATGGCCAGCTCCTCTGTAATACTCTTTAATCCAGTGAGATGCTGGAGCTCATCTCGTGAAATTGAGTTTTCACAAAGTACAGTGTTGAATTTTCAAGAAGGTTTTGTGGTTTTTTTGTTTTGTTTTGTTTTGTTTTGTTTTGTTTTTGGCTAAGAGTGTGAGCAGGTCACTCCGGGTGTGAGAAAAATTGTTAACTTTAGCAAAGATGGTTTTATTGAAACAAGAAGGACCTCTGGAGATCAGAACGTTCCAGAAGGGAGGCATTAAATAAGGGCCTTCCTAGCTTTTGAAAAAGAAAAAAGAAAAAAGATGCTGACCAGCCTTTAACACTCTGGTTTTATAAATTTCTATGTCATACGCAGGCACTTTCCCATTTCCAGAACACCCTAGAAAAATGTTCAGAGGCAGGTGAAAGAATTTATACCACTGTGGCACAAATGAACCATAAGCAACTTTGTGAACCCTGGAAGTGATGTGAGGGCCAACTGGCAGGACACAAACAGGAAACTGCACTTGGATTCAGGCTGCCCACAGTGGTCTTCTCTTCTCACAGGGGGCGCTTACCTGCTTGAGGTGGAGGCACAATCTTTCCCAATCACCTCCTGAGAAATAACTGTAGTTATAGCTTTCATTGCTGGAGAACCATCCGTGAGCCACAGATCTTAACTACATGCTTCAGATTTCTCAGCTGTCATCCTCCTGCCGGTCCTGCTAGGAAAGTATCACTGTCCTTATTTTGCCGTTGAAGGAACTGGGTCTCAGAAGCAGACCGCTTGCCCATGGTCACCCAGCCAGCGGCACAGGAGCCGGACCGCTCATCTAATCTGGCTCTAGAGGGCCGGCGCTCTTGGAGGAGCCCCAGGAGCAGACCCCACAGGTGACCCCACAGTTGCTGGTGTCCAGGGAAGCGGCCTGTAGTCCCTGCTGCTCCTGGCTTGGTCCACAGCCAGCACTACGTCTGGTCCCTCTGTTGTGAGGGCTTCCTGCTGTCACTGCTGTCAGCTGCACTGTGGGGGGTGGGGGAGCTCTGCAGCGTTCTTGACATTTTGGGGAGGATTGGTTTCTCATTTGAGAAAAAGAACTTTCAGTTTGGGAGGTTCTTGCCACCAGGAGGTGGACACTGTCAGGCTCACTCTGGGCTGGAGATGGGCTGGAAGCGCTCCCTCTCGTGTGAGATGCCTCTTCCCTCCAAAGGAGGGCTCACCCAGGCTTTCCTGCACCTTACCTTTCAAAAGTCTCCTACCATGTTTGGAAAGAAAAACTTCAGTGGTGATTTTCAAAAATGGGTAACTTAGAGCAATGTTTAATTTTTATTTTTTAAAAGATTTTATTCATTTATTCATGAGACACACACACACACGGGGGGGGGGGGGGGCAGAGACACAGGCAGAGGGAGAAGCAGGCTCCATGCAGGGAGCCTGACGTGGGACTCGATCCTGGGTCTCCAGGACCATGCGCTGTACCAAAGGCGGTGCTAAACTGCTGAGCCACCCAGGCTGCCCTAGAGCAATGTTTAAAGAAAGAAACTAATGTGCTTTTCCCACTAGTTCTGATTTTCTTTTTAAATATTTTATTTATTTATTCATGAGAGACAGGCAAAAACCTAGGCAGAGGGAGAAGCAGGCTCCATGTGGGGAGCCTGATGTGGGACTTGATCCCAGGACCCCAGGATCATGACCTGAGCTAAAGGCAGATGCTCAACCACAGAGCCACACAGGTGCCCTGTGATTTTTCTTTCAACTTACTCAGCACCTTGCATTAGAGTCTTGGGATCAGGGTGCCTTTGCCTCTGTGAGGTGCCAGGTGCTCTCAGACATCTGTCACCCTCTTCAGGTGAGTTCGAAATCCTTGTTACTTCATTCACATCAGCATTAACCAGATCATTGGAAGCGTTGTCCTGCCTGTATTATGTCATAGTTTTGGTGATTCCAGTGAATACTTGATATAAATATGCTTCACAGATTGTGAATTGGTAGAAAATACCAGTTGTTGTCATTACAGCAAATGGTCATGGAGGTTATTTTATTCAGTGTAAAGGTAAGCAATGACTTTTCTACCCAGGGGGTAGAAATTACTTTTCTCTCAGTTTCTCCTTGTGCCATTAGCTCACTCTTGTGCAGCCCAGCCTGTGGGTGGTTGGCAGGTGTGGACAGGATTGCATCTAGTAAGAGAATGCTTGAGGTCTCAGAATTATTTTAGCATCACAGTCCCTCCGACCTTTCAATATCTGCCAGGTTCTATTAGATTTAAAAAAACCTATTTTTTAATCCTTTTTTAAGTATGCTCAAAGGGAATCACATTAAGAAGGGTCTTAAAATAAGAAAGTAATAGAAAGTATATTTTCCTTAGATTTCATTAGAAGTATGTATATATATTTTATTTCCAGTTATTGTGAAATACAACTGACGTAAAATTTACCACCATAACCGCTGTTAAGTGTACGATTCTGTAGCATTAAGTATATTCACATTGTTGTGTAGCCCGTCTCCAGAAACAGAGAAAACTGTGCAAAACTGAAACTCTACATCCATTAAACAACAACAACTCATTTCCCCCTCCCTCAGGCCCTGGCAGCCACCATTGTGGAGATCATTTTGAATGATTTTTTTTTTTCTTCCTTTGGGAGGAATAAATGAAATAAAGCCAACAGTCTAAAAACTACAAAGCTTACTCTATATCTTTTGATGAGTTATTATTGCTACATGCATGAGGAAGTTTTTCTCTAGAAGGACACTTTGCTGTGATTGAGGTTTCTGTGTACCACAGTGACTGAGCATCACCACTGCAGAAAATGAGAAGACGTTTTCAAACGTTCCATGACCATCGAGATTCTCCGACTACAATTACTGTGCTGATTAAAAGAACATAAAGTGTTATTGCAGAATTATGGCCTCTTCTGAGCTTCAGTCCTCGTACATGGCTCTTAGGCTTGTGACACAGAGGTGATGTGAGTATTGTCTGAACATATGTTTTGTGTGTGACGTCTTGGATTTTTTTTTTCCCCCTCCAACCACAGCATGAATAGACTAAACACTTTGCCTCGAGGATTTGGCTCTCTCCCAGCTCTTGAGGTCCTTGATTTGACTTACAACAACTTGAATGAAAATTCTCTTCCCGGAAACTTCTTCTACCTTAGTAAGAAACTTTTAATTCTATAAATCTCCTTAAAATGGTACTTTGCGTTCCGAAAGTGAAATTTATTTGCCAGGGCCCAAACTCCAAGAGAAATTATTGGACGTATATATTTTTTTCTTCACACATTTCTTTTGAATATTCCTTCATAGCTCAGCAGTATGTATATTTGATATATAGTTACCTGACACCATTGCGCTCAAGTGGACTTAGTAATGTCATATTAACTTCCGGATAGAGATTATGTACCTAAATGAGATCAAGTCTCACATTTAGCTCAAGAACTTAACTTTATTTTTAAAGAGCATGCCAAAGAAATACAATAATGAATGTGTCCTCGCATGTTGCTGTTAACTCTTTGTAAACTATTTCCCCAAAGATATTCCAACCAATTATTTATAACAATGTCCCTTAATAAACCAGTAACAGAATTTTTGACATTTCCAAGCAAGATTCTTGTTTTAAGTCTTTTAAAAGGTACTCTCATTGATGTAGTCTATTTTGTCTGTAGTATGCAATCAAACATCAAGAAATGGTTTTTCACAGATAAACAGACTTTATCTTTTCACCTGTATTCTATGCAACCAAATTTCTGGCTGCAGATACTCCTAAAAATGAGGAAAAATAGATTTTTCCCAGAACTCACGAAATATTTAGGAAAGAGTTGCTTTCCTTAAATGAGTATTCTGTTTCTCCAAATAGTGACACGTATGGCATCCAGAGATTCTGCATTTTCTGAGCTTGTCTCCAAAATTTCTTTTATAACCTTATGCATATTCTCTCTCCCAGACTTTCTCAAGCACATGGAGCCAATTCTAAAATATTTTCCTGGGCCATGAAGGAAATTTTGCTGTGTATATTGACATAGAGTTCTGTCAAATTTTAAAACATTAGAATGTAATTGAATACCTATAAGCAAACAAAATAGACATCTGATGATACTTTTCCTGTTTGGTTAGGGATTTAAAAAGATGCCTTAGAAGTTTCTCATTCTGTAGTTTGGGGGTCATGTTATCACTGTGTGATATTGTGAACAAATTTCTGATTTGAAAAATTCTGATATTCTAAGTTAAGGTTTCTCTATTTTAAAACTCCCTGTCATTATGTTAGCTCCTTATTTTTGTCTTCACTTATTTTTGTTGCTAAGGCTATAGAAATAATTAATAATAATTAGTCTGATTACAGAAACAATGAACTGTGATTATGGTCTTCCTCACCCGAAAGCCTTTTCATTATTTATTTTTAACATACTTGCATTTAAATAACAGCTCTTTTGCCCTGAGCATTGATACAGGTGACCCTGGTTTTCTTGGTTATGCTTCGGATGCAAAGCATAAATGTGAATCAGAAATAATAGAAGAAATATCGCTATCATTTTTGAGAGTGTCTTGAAGCCCTGTGCCAAAAATTGCTGGTGCCCAGAGTTGTTAATTGTGTCAGTCCTCTTGTATATAGATGTTTTCCTGCACACACCAGCCCCACAATAAGCCAGTAAATCTAAGTTTGACCTGCTTCTTATTATTGTGAGCCCTAGGTGTGTCACAGGCTTTTCACCAAGCCCGGGTTATTAATCAAAGCTGACTCCCTTGTATTGATCAGACCTCAAATGGTTGGATTCCGTGCCACCCTGTTTATATATTGCTGTTTAATTTGCAGCCACCCTGCGTGCACTCTATCTAAGTGACAACGATTTTGAAATCCTGCCGCCAGATATTGGGAAGCTCACAAAGTTGCAGATAGTAAGTAATTTATCTAAATTCTTAGAAAATCAATTCACTTCTGCAGCCCTTGTAAGAGTAGAATCAAGTCAATTTGAGCAGGAGTGCGGTTTGTTTTGCAGGAATCAACCACTCCTCCTGCTCCTGCTTCTCGTTCATCTGCAGGCACTTGTAAATAAATTGAAAGGATTGAGCCTTCAAAGGAGAGAGAGGGCACGGAAAAGGACGAGAGTTTCTGTTGAGCGCCTCTTGACGTGAACACTGTTCTGACAACTCCTTGTTTTCTTACATTTAGCTCAGCCTTAGGGATAACGACCTGATCTCGCTGCCTAAAGAAATCGGGGAGCTTACTCAGCTTAAGGAACTCCACATTCAGGGGAACCGCCTGACCGTTCTGCCCCCAGAACTAGGTAAGGTTGCTGACGAATGATCTCAGTTCGGGGTTTAATTAATAACAATGATCCACATGCGCCAATTCTGAACAACCCTCTCTCCTTTTGGCAGGCAGCCTCCACTGAGGTGCCTGTTCTGATTGTGTCTAGGAGCGTTTGTCCTTGACCAGAGTTCAGCTGCTCGGGGCTTGACCTGTCCTGCGGCCGCGTTCAGCAGCCACATGGCACCCAGGCTTGGAGAAAGTGCTGATGTAGGATCAGCCAGCGCGGCCCCTGCCCGGGGCAGGGAGGAGAGCCCGAGCTGAGCAGTAATGGTCTTGTCTGAGGCTCCTCGTGTGCCAGCTGACGATTCTTAAAAATGTGCTAATCAAACCATCACTCTTTATTTTTTTTAAATCTTTTAATTTTTTTCAATCCCTTGAAAACTCATACTACATAAAGTATTTGTTACAGCTGCGTGAAATACCTTTTCTGGTCATGCCTTTGGTTCTCTTCTGACTCCATTCCCGGGGGGAATTGTTAAGTGGGTTCCAGCTGGGAATCCCTTGGTCCTGCTCCTGTGGCCGATGCCTCCTAATCCTCTCCTTGCTCATTCACCAGGGCCAGAGTGGGCTTCTGACCTCCCTCAAAAATATCATATCGTTCAAACCTGTTACTCTCTGGCTGAGGATTATTCTACCCCTCTGGAAAGGTTTTATACATTTGCCTCTCTTTGCTCATACAGACTCTCTGTATCCTCTGACTTCTTCATTCCATTGAGCTGTATTGTTTCGCAGGCTATGAATATTGGCTTTTCTGCTTCAAGATACCATAATTTAAAAAGAACACATTTAACCCAGAGTTTTTGGAGCAAGTACCTCAAAGGAGTCTGGTGATATGAAAGAGTGGTGCCAGTTATTGTTAATTAGAATGTAAGCACAAGGAGAGTAGGGTGGGGTTTTGTATTTGCTCCCTGCCCTGTGCCCCATGCTTGCCATGTGCTAGGCTTGAGGTGGGGTGCTTAAGGAATCATTACTGAACCGGTTAATGAAATGAGGGCCTCAGCAAGGTGTTGGGATGGCCATGCACAGCCAGAGCAATCCTTCCAGGTATAGAAGCCACAAGCCACACTTCCACTGCTCAGGAGCCACATGTGGTGGCTCATGGTTACCCCTTGGGAAACAGAAGTAGAGAAAGTTTCCGTCAGCCAGAATGTTCTGTGGAGCAGCCCTGGTCTAAAGGAAAAGCATTCACGTGATTTCATGGAACAAAGTTTCAGCCCCCCCTTAGCCCATCCTCATCAGCAACTTTATAGTTGTAAAAAGTCTAGAGGAGTTTGTTCTGATTTCAAGGACTGCAATGTAGCTCAGCCCCTTCTCTTCATGGACTTACAAGTAGACACATCTCACTTTATTAGGAGGCTACAAACAAAAGGCTTTTGTCTTTGCAAAAGTTGTAAGACACAGAACTCCTTGTCAAAAGAAAATTTGTACAATGATTGTTAATAGTAGGGGTTACTGTTAGTAATACTTGGGAGGCTTTTGCAGAATACAGGTACCTACTTCTTCCCTTACCTACTGAGTCAGATTCTCCATGTATGAGACTAATTCTTTTTATTTATTTATTTATTTATTTATTTATTTATTTATTTATTTATTGTTTTATTTATTTTTTATTTATTTAAGTCACAGAGAGAGAGAGAGGCAGAGACACAGGCAGAGAGAGAAGCAGGCTCCATGCACCAGGAGCCCGACGTGGGACTCGATCCTGGGTCTCCAGGATCGCGCCCTGGGCCAAAGGCAGGCTCCAAACCGCTGCGCCACCCAGGGATCCCTTTAATTTTATTTATTAGAGAGTGAGCGAGAGCGCGCCTGTGTGTACATATGGGCGGGGGAAGGGATAGAGGAAGAAGGAGAGAGAGAATCTCAAACAGACTCTGTGTTGTATGTGGAGCCCAGTGTGGGGCTCGGTCTCACAAACCTGAGAGCTTGACCTGAGCTTAAATCAAGAGTTGGACACTTTGAGCCACGGAGGTGCCCCAGGACTATTTCTTATGTAGTTTGGAAAAGCTCACTCCATGCTACCTTGGTTATTATGATTAGGAGAAATTTTTTTTAAGTGTATTTTATTTTCATTTTTCAAGCAAAGAGGCAATGTAGGGCATTATTCAGATATTTCTGTCAGATGATACTTTGTTAAAAAAATAAACCTGGGTGAACACCTACATATGTACTTACATATTTTGAAATCTTAAGTCACTTATGCTATTTAAATACAACATCTAGTCATATTTATCTAACATTTCTGTTACACTCTCCAATAACAAATTATGTATTTTTTTAATTCAAGAGTAGAATTGAGAAAGTCACTAAATGATTTTATTTTTTAAGCCATACCTAGGAAAGCTTAATCTCAACATCTGCCTCGTGGCAGCTTTCCCTAATTATAGGCGAATACTTAGCTGGAAATAAATGATAAACCCCTGGGAGTTTCTGTTACAAACTAAAGATAAAGACATATGTATTCTTTATTTTTGAATGGCGATTTTTTTTAGAATCAAGAATAATATAAATATTAATATAAAAATCACTGTTAGAGTAGCCAGTATGTATTAAGGCCTCCTGTACCAAAGTGCTGTGACAGGTACTTTTCTTTCTATATCTCTAGTAATTGTCATAAGACTCGTAAGCCCACTTTTGAAAGGTGAGAAGACGGGAGCTTAGGGACAGCCATAGGGGCACAGCTATCAAGTCATAGAGGCTTGATTTGCACCCTGTCAGCCTATTTGCCGAGTCAGTATTCCTAACCACTGGTAGTGTTCTCATTTCCATTTTTGCCAGCCAAAGGATTCCCAGAAAGCGGTTTCCAAGTGTGAATAAAGCCCAGTGCTGGCTCCCTTCCCCAAGTGGCAGGAGAAGAGCTGCTACAGTGTGGCAGTCACGTGGCCGGCGGGGCTGGTGTGTAAGCAGCAGGGCTGTAATAACACTGCAAAATGCAGAAGGGATGCCCTTGGTGACAATTGCTGTTCCCAGGGCTGAGGCGGTTGCGTTGTCTTGGGGTTCTCCCCATCCTGCAGCCATCCAGCCACAGTGGGAATGTCTGGTTTGACTTGTCCTCGGTAGCTAAGGTGAGCCTCTGGAGCTGCCCTGGCTGGGTGACGAGCAGTGCTGGGGACTGATGAGCTTGTGGTGGGTTCTCTCTGTCCCTACAGCATCCCCCTGGCTGCAGGTTTGCTCCTGGGCACATCTTCATGTGTGGATGAGGGTCTCTCTTCTGTATGTTCATATTTTTACGTATTGAAATAAGCGAAGCAAGTGCTTTTGAGATTCCGGTGACATTTCCTTTAAAAAATCAATTTGGAGTTTAACAACTTGAAGCCTTGTTGGTAAGAGTATTTGAACCAAGCAAGGGTATCCAGATGACTTCTGACTTGTCAGGTCCGAAATGTTGAGGGACACAGCAGAATAAAGTCAGGGGCTTGGCTGGAATTTTTTCTGTGTAATTATGTTCCTTCACTTCTGTGAGTCCCTGAATAAGTTACTTTACCTGTTGTGTCTGATTCCTAAACAGTAATGCCCTTGATTTGATGTTGGTCCATATGCCTATAATTAGATGCAAACTGGTCTGTCACTCACCCATTCATTTTTTCATTCTCATTTAGATATTCATTAAGTTCCTATGTTAGGCTGGTTCTTGTCTCCAAGGAACTTACTTTCTATTAAAGTAAAATTCATCAACTGTTTATTGGGCCCCAGCTTTATGCTTATTTCTTGGAGATCTGACAAGGGACGGACTCCCCTGTGATCCTGCAGTGGAGGAGGGCAGATAAGTGGATGGATGGATAGCATATCAGATGATAAATGCTCTGCAAAAAAAATTAGCTTGGAAAGGAGTGTCCCAATGGGAGGGGGGGGATATTACTCTGTTACATAGAGTCAACAGAGAAAGCCTCACTCATAAGTTGGTGTCATTTAAAGCAGAGACCTAAACGAGGGAGGGAGCTTTCCTGGTAGTAGGAACAGCAAGTGCAAAGGTCCTGAGATGGGCCATGTGTTTTAAGGAACAGCATGACTCAATGGCTGGAATGCAGTGAGCAAGGGGAGGGTTGGAAGAGGTGAGCTCAGTTAGGAAATAGGGACAAGATCACATGGGAATTGCTGGGCATCATGAGGACTTGGGCTTTTGCTCTGAGTGAGGTGGTGTTGGCAGGCTGAGTAATGGCCCCCAGGTGCCCTCATCCCAGTCACCAGAAGCTGGGCATTTGTTAACTTGCATGGCCAAAAGCACTTTGCCGACATGATTTAGAATCTTGAGGTGCAGAGATTATCCTGGATTACTGAGGTGAGCCCAGTGTAACCAAAGGAGTTTTAGCATGAGGGAGGCAGGAAGGTCAGAGACAGTGGTCGCAGATGTTATGACAGAGTCAAGAGGTTGGAGTGATACATCCAGCGTGGAAGGGGCCTTGAGCAAAGAATGTGGGCAGACTTCGGAAGCCAAAAAAACCAAGGAAATGGATTTTCCTTTGAAGCTTCCAGAAGGAATTGAATTCCTTCTGCATTCACCCAGGTGGCGATAATGGTCAGATTCTGGGTCGATTTCAAAGGTATGATGACCGGGAATTGGTGATGACTCTGGAGAGGAGAGAAGAGGTTGATTCTGAGGCTTTGGGCCTGGGGAGCTAAATGGGCAGGGAAAATAATGGGAAGGGGTCAAGGGAGATGTGGGGGTGGGGAGGCTAGTCATGAGTTGAGTTTGGGTGTCCTGAGCTTGAGATGCCTTCTGGATGTCTCATTGAGAGGGCACCTGGATAGTGGGGTCTGGAATTGGAAGAGAGGTCTGGGCTAGTATATGATTTGGGGCATTATCATCATAAATGTAATGCCACTGAGTGGCGGAGATTCCTTGGGTGTGACTGTGGAAGATAGAGCCCCGAAGCTCTCTGGTTCCTAAACACTAAATAAAGCCTGAAGGACTGGGGATCTTGGTGAGTGGGCCTGCTCCCATGCAGGTATTGTGGCCAGGACAGGAACTGGGGACTGTGGCTTTCCCCGATTGGCCTCACTGTGGCTCCCCTGTGCAAGTGCAGTGGGCATGCTTCACTTCATAGGACAAGTGTTTTCCTGACATGTGCAGTTAATTCTTCCAGTAAAGCAGGAAATAGACACAGGTGGGGCGCCTGGGAGTCTCAGTTAAGGGTCTGCCTTCGGCTCAGGTCATGATCTCAGGGTCCTGGGATTGAGTCCCATGTCGGGCTCCCTGCTTAGTGGGGAGTCTACTTCTCCCTCTGCCCCTCTCCCTGCTCGTTCTCTCTCTTTCTCAAATAAATAAATAAAATCTTAAAAAAAAAAAAAAAAAGGAAATACACACAGGTGAAATCTTCTGCTGAGCCTCTCTGAATCCGAAGGTCTCGTTGGGACCCATATTTTCAGCCACTAGTCAATCTCTTCAAAAGAACAGCAATGTGACTAAGTAAAATTTCACCCGGTTTCCTTTAGTGGAAGAATTAGTGAGTGGAATAGAGAAAAGGCCTCATTGGTAGGGAGGCAGGAAGGGCACATGTCACCAGGCCTGTGAACAGACGGAGTGCCAGAGTGGACAGCACTGGCACATCATGGTGATGTCAGAGCTGGTGGCTCTCTGAGCTGGCCTCTCTTCCATTTTTGCAGTTTGTCTCGCACATGAGCTAGCTGTCGTCTTAGAAACTGAAGATGTGAATTGTGCATTTTTACATGGTCTCTGCTAAATTGTCCAGTGTTCAGTTACTTGCTCTTTCTGGGATCATTTTTGGTCTCTTGGCTTCTGGACAATCCTGGGAACTCTTCTCCTGCGTTTGTCACCCAGATAATTGCCTTTGGAGAAGGAGAGCACCTTGGTCAGCTAGGCGTGCAGCAAAGCAAAGTGTTTTAGATGTTGGAACCCTGTCTACGCCAATTTAAGCAGCCCGTGGGAGGGATGTATGCAGTGCTACATACACCTGGGGCTAGCTGGCATAGTGTCCTGCTTTGTATGCCAGGAATCAATGGTAGTATTTTTTTATTACAGAAATATGAGAAGCATATGTATCCTTTCTAGCACATTTGTGAAGAGTGGAAACAAACACTAATTCCATTCAAAGAGTAAGTGATGTCAGGAATTGAGAATTTCCCTCCAATTACAATTCTGTAGAATGAGCAGAGTGAAGAAAGAGGGGAGATACCAGTCTAAAATCCTTTGTATGGGGGTGCCTGGAAGGCTCAGTCAGTTAAGCACCTGCCTTCGGCTCAGGTCATAATCCTGTGTTCTGGGAATTAAATAATAATCCACACCTAGAACTTAGCCCCATGTGAGGAATAAGTACAAATGCTTAGGAAATATTAGGTAACTGAACATAGGTACACAGATGCGTGTGTGTATATATGCGTGTGTACATGTAATACATGCACACATGGTGGATTTTATACTATAAAATTTTGACTATCTAGAGGCTGTTTTTGTTTTGAAACCAGGGCTCATCTCAAACAGTCCAAGCATAGTGGTTGCCAGAGTCCCACCAGTTTGACAGGGAGAAGCGGTTACTGCTGAGCATCTGGCGAGGAAGAATGACTGAGAAGGTCGAAAAGCCAGAGTCTCTGGGGTACACGGATGGCTTGGTTTGTCCTGTGGGTCAAAGAATGGCTGTGTGTTAGCTACCTGTGTGGAAGCTGAGAAGCAGCACAGAAGGTGTCAGGAGAGGTGATGCAAGGCCCGGTGGAACAGCTCCACATGACAAACACTTGGGGTGCACCAAGAGGCCTGGCAGGAAGTTAGGCTTTCAATGCCATCCATTCAATTCCAGGGTCACAGTTTCAGTAATAAATGTGTAATTACACAAATTATATTGGAAGGTGGGATGGAACTCCTGCCATAAGCCATGATAATGATAACTACACCAGGTAACCAAGGAAAGGACCGTTGGCTGCTGCTGCTATTGTTTTTTGTTTTGTTTTATTTTTTAAGATTTGTTTATTTTAGAGTGAGAGAGCAAGCATTAGTGGGAGGGGCCGAGGAAAAGGGAGAGAAAGAAATCTCCAGCAGACCATACTGATTGCAGATCCTGACGTGGAGCTTGATCTCATGACCCTGAGATCATGACCTGAGCTGAAACCAAGAGTTAGTTGGTCACTCAACTGACTGCACCACCCAAGCACCCCTTGGCTGATTTTGCTTTATGTCTATTTTAGGATATAGTAAGATATAAAAATACAGCATTTTATGGGGGGGGGGGAGGCCCTCTGGAATAAATACTAATGAAGATGCATAGCTCCAAAGACTTTATTGTTAGTCTATGAAATGGTTGCCAAATGTCATAATACATTAGTTGAAGAGAGCAGTATATAGCGAGTACCTTATGGAAGGTACCTTATGGAATTATAAACTGTCCTACTTGTGCAAAATTGTATTTGGCAGTTGATCATAAACATGTATTTGAAGTTACTTTTAGGTTAGCTAGAATTACATAAATACCTCAGTTTTTACACAAAATATCATAATTTACAAGAGTTTCATAGAGTTTTTTTTCTTTTTTAAGATTTTATCTATTCATGAGAGACACAAAGAGGGAGGCAGAGACATACATAGGCAGAGGGACAAACAGGCTCATACAGGGAGCCTGATGTTGGATTCAATCCCAGGACCCCAGGATCAAGACCTGAACCAAATGCAGTTGCTCAACTGCTGAGCCACCCAGGTTCCCCAAGTTTCATAGACTTCAATCTCAGTTCTATAATGTAGGCAAGAAAAGTTCTTTGGCCAAATTTTAATGGTGGCAAAACCAAGGTGTCCAAGGAGATTGTGACTTGACCAAAGCAGCATTGCTGACATGGCCTGATACTGATAAAATTAGATTTTTAGTTCAGATCTTTTGACTTCAAAAATAAGCATTTGTCTAAAGAAAATGTGGTATATATGTACAGTGGGATATCATACAGCCATAAAAAAGGATGAAATCATGCCATTTGTGACAACATGGATGGAGCTAGAGAGTATTATGCTAAGTGAAATTAGACTGAGAAAGACACATACCATATGGTTTTACTCATATGTGGAATCTAAAAGAACCAAACAAAAAATAGAATCACATACAGTAAAGTGAAGGTTGCCAGAGGGAAAGAGGTGGGGAGATGGGCAAAATGGGTAAAGGGGAATGGGAGATACAGGATTCTGGTTAGGGGATGAATAAGTCTTGGAGATCAAAGGCACAGCGTAGTGAATATAGTCAGTGGTATTGTCATAGCACTCTGTGATGACAGATGGGAGCTACGCTTGTGGCAAAGTAGCATAATGTATAGAGAAGCTGAATCCCTCTGTTGTACACCTGAAGCTTCATGAAACATTGGGTACTAACTATACGCAAACAAAATTTTTTTAAAAAAGAAGCTGAAAGGGGTCTTGGGTGGCTCTGTCAGGTAAGTGTCTGCCTTCGGCTCAGATCATGGTCCCAGGGTCCTGGGATCAAGCCCTGAATTGGGCTCCCTGCCCACCGGGGACCCTGCTTCTCTCTCTGCCTGCTGCTCCCCATGCTTGTGTGCGCGCTCTCTCTCTCTCTCTCTCTCTCTCTGTGTCAAACAAATAAATAAAATCTTAAAAAAAAAAAAAGCTAAAAGAACCCTCCCCCAAAAAATATTCCTCTAAGTAGTTTATCCATAAATGTATTAACAATGAACCAATTAAAAAAATCATTTATTATTAGATGACAGATTAGAGTGATTCCAAACAGATGGCTTAATTTTTATTCTTTGAAAAATAAAGAAAAAGCGAGGACTAGAAAATCTTTACCAAACTTTCAATTTTGGTTGGAATTATATTACATGCTCTTACATTTTATTTCTGTGTTAATATTCTTTCAACATACTTCACAAGAAATACTTCCTATTCTTTGATTCCCATGGTCTTCGTTGATAATCAAAAATGATTCCTGTCAGTCTCCTACATGATATTTTTTAATAAGTTCCATTTTATATATTTTATTTCAGCGAATTTTTAACCCCAGAAGATGCTCTAAGTGTGGATTTTAAAAATCCTAAGTGAATTATGTTTCTGCCTGGTGAGTTATTGCCTTAAAAGGGGTGGGAAGTTACAACACATAAAACGTTTCCATTCTGTATTATAAATTTCAGGAAGCCCAATGTCAGGTTCAGTGTGATTGAACATGTGCATCAATCTGTGTTAACACCAGCTGGTAAGGCATGCCACTGTTTGCAGTGGACCATTCTTTGATTTAATAGGACACTAAATGTATTCTTGCCCTGGGAGAAATGCAGGCGGTACTGAGATTCTAGATTTAATTTTTTTTTTTTATTCCAGAGGCATATTTGTAACTACAGTTCCTATCACCTGAATACATATATTATTATCTTACATTTATGTAGCATTTCCCTCAAAGCCATCTCCTAGATACTCTATTATTACTGTATTAAAAAAAATAAGCATGTTATACTAACTTAGACCTGAATGGTAGTTTATGTGTGAGTATCTTTTGAGGGGCCCAGGGCTGGGATAGGGGTGAAGTGGAGGATGGCGTCCTTTATGCTGGTGACAGCAGAGATTTAGATTTATGTTTATTTGGACCTTTCAGATTGGTCATGTTTTCAACTGAGTATTAATTCTGTGAGTTGACTCCCTGCTGCACAAAAGCATCCGATGGTGCCATTTGTACTTAAACTTTCAGGCAGCAGCACGCATTCTAATATTAATAAACATCCCCATGCTCATTGTCAACATATGTTTAGTGATTTCAGTAGAGCCCAGTACTCTCTGTTTTGCCCTTGTATTTGCCATTCTAAGAAGGATGGCTCTTCTCCTTGGACAGCCCTTATCTACCTTATGTCAGATTCTGACCTCCAGCTCCTTATGCACTGTATTCCTGTAAGCCTTTGGGTTTGGGGCACAGAACAGAAATGAAATAGACATGATCCCTTCCCTCATAAAGGGAATCTTTGAAGGAAACAGTGAAGCAAATAGTTGAAATGACTAATGGAAATTACAACTAATGCTCAAATCTGCTAGACTGCCAGCTCTTGGGGCGCCTGGGTGGCTCAGTGGATGATCGTCGGCATTTAGCTCAGGGCGTGATCCTGGGGTCTTGGGATAGAGTCCTGCATCAGACTCCCTGCGGGCAGCCTGCTTCTCCCTCTGCCTGGGTCTCTGCCTCTCTCTGTGTGTCTCTCATGAATAAATAAATCTTTAAAAAGGAAAAATAGAATGCCAGCTGTAGTGTTACACTTGAACTCCTATCCTTGAAAGTGTGCCACCGTGCCTTTCTCTCACCTTGGTTGCTCCAAGAGCCTCCTAACTAGTTTTCTTCCTATTTTGCTCCATCCAGTGCATTCTTGATCGCACACTCAAGGTACTTTTATGAAATCACACAGTGGGTTACATCACTTCTGTGATTAGAATTCTTTAAGGTACCCTGTTGAGCTATAAGACCCCAGATGACCTGGCCTCCATGTTTTTAGGCTGTTCTGGCCCCTCACTCACTCATGGGCTATTCTCAGTGTCTGCTTCCTAGTTCTTCATGATGTTTGCTCTCTGCTTGGAATTGTCATCTACTGCAGAGGTAGTACCTTCAGGTATCAACTCATATGACATTTTTTCTCAGCCCTTTCTTGACCATTCACTGTCCCACCTGTCCCTTCCTGTTATTTATTATTATGGCATGTTTTTTTTTTTTTCATGCAGAGTTCTTTTATTCACCAAATATTTATTCAGCACCAACATTGTGTCATGTGCTATTCTGAGTCCCTTGAGAGAGATCAGTGGGTGGTGAGGGGGAGGAAAGAAAAACCCTGCTTTCTTGTAGGCTTGGATCTATGATCAGCTCAAATTAAATTTTGTGTATGATATAATTTTTTTCATATAAGTAATTTCTCTAGCACTATTAGTAGAAAAGAATTTCTTTCTCCTAAAGAATTGCTTTGGTGCTTTGTCAAAAACTAATTTGCTATATAAATGTGGGTATATTTCTAGATTGTATATTATGTTCTCTTGTTCTACCTTTATAGCAGTACCATGTTGTCTTGATGGCTGTAGCTTTGTAAGAAGCTTTGAAATCATATAGTGTAAGTTATTTTTTCCAAATTGCTTTGGCTAGCCTGTGTCCTTTATACATGCATATACATTTTAGAATCAGCCTGCTGGGATTTTGATTGGAATTTGAACTGACAGATCAATTTGGAGAGAATTTGCATCTTAACAATATAGAGCCTTCTGATCTGTGAACATGATATATTTCCCCATTTGTTTAGGTTTTTAAAATTTCTCTTGGCAATGTTCTAGTTTTTACTTGCATATATTTTGTTAAATTTATCTTTAAGTATTTTAGGTTTTTGATGCTAAGTTGAGTGGAATTTTTTAAATTTCATTTTTCATTATTGCTAGCACTTAAAAATACAACAGCTTTGTGTAAATTGACCTTAGTTCCTGTGGTTTTTCTTAATTTTCTTCTAAGTCTGGTAGGGTCTTTGTTGGCTTACTTGTTTTGCCTTTTTTTTTTCCCCTTGTGGCATAGCTCCTAAGATTTTCTACATATGTAATCATCTCGTCTCCCCCAAAAAGACACTTGTGTTTCTTTTTTTCCAAGTACTATTCTGTATTGTTTTTCTTGTCTTATTACACTGGCTAGACCATCCACTGCAATGTGGAATAGAAGCAGTGAGAATAAATATCCTTGCCTTATCTTGATCTTGAGGGGAGAGTATTCTTGTTCATTGTTAAATAGATATTAGTTATATGTCTTTAGAAAACACTTTTTTTTTTAATCAGGTTGAAGAAGTTTCCTTTTATTCCTAGCTTTCTTCAAGTTTTTATGAATGGGTATTAAAAATTGCCGAAAACTTTCTTTGCTGCTATTGAGGTAATCATGTGATTTTTGTCCTCTGGTAGGCATCCTCCAGGGTGTCTCCTAATGATCACTGTATTCTGGTATTCATACCCTTATGCAGTCTGCTACCATTGGTCTCTGTGACCAGTACAGCAGAAATAACGACATGTCACTTGTGAGACTAAATTATAGAAGACACTGCAACTTCTAACTTGTGAATGCTCTCTTGCCCTTTCTCTCTCTCTCAAATAAGTTGCTCTTTGGGAAAGCCAGTTGTCATATTATAAACAACCTTAGTGAGTAAACTTAAAAGTGGATCATCCAGCCCTAGTCATTAACTAGCCCCAAGCTGGCAACTTGATTATTTCCTGAAAGACCCTGATCCAGAACTACCCAGATAAGTCACTCTCAGATTCCTGAGAGTGTTAAAATAATAAGCATTATTTGTGGTAAGTTTCAAGGTTTGGAGTACTATGTTATACAGTAGTAGTTAACTAATACATCTCCTTTATTTGCCAGTGTGGCAAATTGTGTTGATTGTTCACATTAAATTAGTCTTGTAGTTTTGAACTAAAGCCCACTTGGTATTACTGTATTGTCATTTTTTTTTTCTTTTTGGTGAAAGTGTTACTGAAATTTACATGCCATATAATTCACACATTTTAAGTATGCGATTCAGCATTTTTAGTATGTTCAGAGTTGTATAACCATCGCCACAATTTTAGAACATTTTTTTTTAGTTTAAAGAGAAACTCAGGGCCCATTAGCTATGATTCCACAATTCTCCTGTCTCCCCAAGTTTGGCTCGTATGTTTTGAATTTTGATCCATTTAATTTTTGTATGTAGTGTGATAAAGATTCAATTTCATCGTTTTACATGTAGCTTTCCAGTTGTCCCAGCTCCATTTATTGAAAAGACTGTATTTTCCTCATTGAGTGGTCTTGGTATCCTTGTTAATTAATAGTTATTTGGCCATAGATGAATAATTTTGTTTCTAGACATTCAAGTCTGTTTCATTGATTTATATGTCTCTCCTATGTAAGTTCTACACTGTCTTTAATACTGTTGTCTTTTATTAAGTTCTAAAATTGGGACATAGTAGTTCCAACTTCGTTTTTCTTTCACAAGATTATTTCAGCTATTTTGAGTCCCTTGAGTTTCCATATAAATTCTAGGATCAGCTTATCAATTTTTACAAAGAAGTAAACTAGTCTTCTGACAGGGATTGCATTGAATCTGGATTATTTTGAAGAATATTACTATCTTAAATTTGAGATCCATGAACGTAAAATTTTTTTCATATATTTAGATCTTCTTTAATTTCATTTAACAATATTCTGTCAACTCTAGAATATATACTTTACGCTTCCTTTGTTAAATTTATTCCTAAACATTTTATTCTTTTTGATGTTATTGTACTAAAATAGTTTTCTTATTTTCAGTTGTTCATTGTTTGTATATAAAATACAATTGATTTTTATATTGATCTTGTGTCCTGTAATGATGGTGAACTCATTTATTAGTTTCAGTTTTTACTGGATTCCTTAGAATTTTCTGTATACAAGGTCATGTCATCTGCAATTATAGTTAGTTTATACTTCCTCCATTCCAATGTAGATACCTTTTATTTCATTTTCTCACCTAATTGCTTTGGCTGCAACCTCTAGAAAAATGTTAAATATAAGTAACAAGAGCAGACATCTTTATCTTATTCCTCATTTTATTAGGTGGAAAGCTTCTAGTCTTTCCCCATTAAATATGTTTTCTGTGAGTTATTTGTAATGACCTTTGTCAGGTATAGGAAGTGCCCTCTGTTCCTTGTTTGTAGGATGCTTTTGTCATGAAAGGGTGTTGTTGGATTTTGTTAAATGCTTTCTCTGCATCTATTGAGATAATCATGTGGTTTTCATTTTTGTATTTTTGTTTTTATATATTTCTGGTTTTGATTTGCTAACATTTTCTTGAAAATTGTTTCACAGAATTCAGTTCATGAGGAATATTGGTCTTACTTTTCTATATGTCTTTTTACAGTTTTTGTATCAAGAATATCCTGGTCTCATAAAATTTGTAAAATTGATATTTTTAAATGTCTGAAAGAATTCATTAGAGAACCTCTATGGGTCTTGAGTTTTCTTTGCTGAAAAAGTTTTGAATTATGAATTCAGGGTTTTCATAGATATAAGGCTCCTTAGGTGTTTCTATTTTTTTTTTTTTTTTTTTTTTTGGCGTTGGTAATTTTGTGTTTCTTCTAAGATGCTCTGTAGCATCTATGATATTCTCATTTTTATTTATATTAGTAATTTATGTTTCTCTGCTTTTGATTGGTCTGGCTTAGGCTTTATCAATTTTATTCCTCTTTTTAAAAACTGGTGTTGCTTGAATTCTTTTTTCTTTTGTTTAATTGATTTGCTTTTCTTCTACTCACTTCGAGAATAATTTGCTCTGATTTTTCTAATTTCTTTAGGGGAAAACTTAGATCATTAATTTTCAGTCTTTCTATTCTAATATAACCATATATAGAAGCATAGAAAGTATTTCTCTCTAATCATTGTTTGAGCTACATGCCACACAGTTTTGTGTTTTAACTCATTCAATTAAAAATATTTTCCAATTACCTTGTAATTTCTTCCTTGATATGTGGTTTATTTAAAAAATTTACTTATATTTTTATTTTAGAGAAAGAGGAGAGCACGTGTGTGAGGACAGAGAGAGTTTCAAACAGACTCCATGCTGAGCATAGAGCCCTGTTCAGTGTTCACTCTATGACTCTGAAAAACATGACCTGAACCAAAACCAAAAATCAGATGCCTAACCAATTGAGCCACCCAGGTGCCCTGCCATGTAGTTTATTTAGAGATTATATTTTTCAAGATTTTGCAGTCATTTTAATATTGATTTATAATTTAATTATGATAAAAAATCATAACTTGTATGATTCTCCATTTAAAAAAGTTTATAGACCTATTTTACAGCCCAGCATATTGTCTGTATTGATGGATTTTTCGTTATACACACATGAAAATATTATGTATCCTATAGTGTTCTATAAATGTCAGGTTAAATGGGTTGATATGTTAAAACCTCAAGTAACAGTGTTAGAATTTTTTTTAAGTAGGCTATCTTTTAAATAAGTTAAAGAAAGAGAAAAAATCTTTAATATTTACTGACAGACATTTCTAGTGCTTTTTACCATTTGATATAGAGCTGAGCTTCTATTTGGTAATACTTTCATCCTGAAGAATTTCCTTTTATATTTCTTGTTGTATCATTTGACCACAAATACTCTCAACTCTTTTCATTTGAATTATCTCTATTTTGCCTTCATTTTGAAGAATCTTATTCTAGATACAAAATTATAGATTGACAGTGTTGTATTTTCCTTTCAGCACTTTAAAGGTAGTGTTCTGTTGTCTTCTACTTTGCATTGTTTTGATGTCATTTTTACCATTGTTCTCTGTATGTAATGTGTCTATTTTTCTATGATTGTTCTTAAAATTTTCTCTCTTCATCATTAGTTTTCAGCAGTTTGTCTTCCTGTGGTTTCCTTTGTTTCTACTTCTTGATGGTTTTATAGAATTTTTTTTTGGGGGGGTATGGGTTTATAGTATTCATCAGATTAGATAAATGTTATATTTCTGTATTTACCTACTTATTACTTATTAGCTAGCTAGCTCTCATTTCTCTTTCCTCTTCTGGAAGTCAGATTATACTTATGTTAGACTGCCTGATGTCTTCCACAAGTCAACTGCATAAAGCTTTCTTTTATTTCTTTTTAGACCCTATCCTCCTCTTTGTGCTTCAGTTTAGGCAGGTTTTTTTTTTTTTTTTCTATGTCTTCCAAGTTAACTGATCTTTCTGTAGTGTCTAATCTTCTGATAAGCCTCTTCAGTGAAATTTTCATTTCAGATCTTGTATCTTTCAGTTCAGGTATATCCATATAGTTCTTGTAATTCCATTTCTCTATTAAATAGTTCCTATTTATTTCCTCATTATATTCATATTTTCCTTCAAATTCTTAAACACATTTTAAATAAACGTTCTAACATTTTTTGTCTACTGATGTAATTTCTGAATCTGTTTCTGTTGACTAATTTTTCTCTTGTTTATAGATCACCAATTTCTCTGCATGTCTAGTATTTTTTTTACTATAATTCATAGTAGATATGAATAGTCTGTTTTTGAATGCGTAGATGTTATTGTCTCCTTTTGAGTTTCATTTAGGGAGGAAATTAATTTCTTTGTGACCAGTTTAATTTATTTCAAGTCCTCCTTTAAACCTTGGTTAGTGTTGGTCCAGACTAGACTTTTTTTGTAGGCTCCATTAGTCCTTTCCTAAGACCTCGGGGATCTCTTTTGAATGACCAGGGTACATTGCAGTCTCCCCTTTCTGGCCAGTCTGCTCTCTGGCCAGATTCATTTCCAATCTTGAAATGAATATTCTGTATAGCCCTGTGCACACTCCAGTAATTGTTTGGTTTTATCTTCTCTGTATTTTTCCCTTTGTTATTTAGTTTTCGTTCTTAGACTTGAGGAGACTTGCTCTGGACATTGCAGTTACTATTCAGCCAAGTGGTCATGGGAACCCTTGTGCAGTTATCTGGAACTCTTTTACTTTATAGCTTCTTTGTTTCTACTACCCGGCCCCACTAGTTCCTACTACCTGAGTAGCGTCAAACTCTCATCTCTCTCCTTTCACTGAGCAGTGCCGCCATAATGTTTGATCTCCCACTTCCTGCATGACTATCTGAAAATGCTTCCAGGGGAAATGTCAATTGATAATGGGGTTCCACATAATTATTTTCCTTTTCTTAGGGATGAGACTGGCACTGCCTCTTGCAGTATCTAGAAGGAATTATATTACACATTTTTTTTTTTTCTGGTGACTTTATCATGGCTAGAAGCAGAAGTCTGGATTCATTTTTGATAATTTGCAGTGTGAACGAATGGAATAGAATTATTTTTCTGTCTCTTTCTTGTCTGTTTACACAATCTCAAGAAGTGATTTTTACTCAGTTTGTCCTCTCAGCCTTGCACTCACTGGCTAGGTGCTGCTGTAACAGGCATGGAAATATTAAGGTTGTTATCTTCCATAATACTTACAAATGTCAAGATCATTTCCACTTTTCTAGGTATTACCCTGTTTTTAACTCCCAGAATATTCTGGGAGGTATTCCTGGTCTTAACTGCTTGCTTGCTTGTTTATATATATATATTATTTATATAAATAAAGTAAACTCTCTGCCTAACATGGGGCTCAGATTCATAACCCTGAGATCAAGAGTTGCATGCTCTACTGAGCCAGCCAAGTGTCCTGGTCTTAACTGCTCTTTGAATTATCTTGTGATCCACTATTATAAGTTAAGACCATTAAATTTGTGACAGCTGCCATAAAAAGTACCACAGAATGGGTAGCTTCAGCAACAGAAATTTATTTTCTCGTCGAGGCTAGAGGTTCCAGATCATGGTATCAGTAGAATTAGTCCCTTCTAAGGGCTGTATGGAAAGGATCTATTCTACACCTCTCTACTAAGCTTATAGATGGCTGCCTCCTCTGTTCTCATGGTGGTTCCTCTCTGCACACACATATCACTCTGGATGTTCAGATTTCCTTTTCCTATAAGGACAAGATTAAAGCCTACCCTAATAACCTCATTTTAACCAAATGACATCTGTAAAGACCTTCTCTTCAAATATAGTCTCATTCTAAGGGACTAGAAGTTAAGACTTCATGAATTTCAGGGGAGAAGGAACAATTTATCCCATAGCACCAATCATTTCTCTCATCTCTTTATTTATAACCTTGCTGTAAAACTTGATATCCTTTGATATTTCATTGTTCACCTGCTTATGCCTTTAATCCCTTTTAATTTTTTTTTAAATTAAGTTTAATTTTTATTTTTTTAAACAGGAGAGGAAGGTCAGGGGGAAAGGGGGAGAGAGAAACTAAGCAGGCTCCATGTGCAGCACAGAGCCCAATGTGGGGCTCGATGTCAAGACCCTGAGCTCATGATCTGAGCTGCAATCAAGAGTCTGATGCTTAACCGACTGAGCCACCCAGGCACCCTGCCTTTAGTCTCTTTTATTTTGCAACAATAGGTCAGGTTCCCTTAAGCAATCTTTTTAATCTTTTCAAGAATCACTGACCCCCTTCAGAAACCAGGGAAACCTATAGAGAGCTGCTCTCCCCAAAATGTATATTTTCACACAGGAAATTTTACATACAAGTGGGGGAATTGTAGGATGCCCCCATCCATCCATGCACCCACAAATGTTCCTTGGTTTTAACCCTTCAATTGTAGTTTCTGTTAGCTCACTGTTGGCGTCATTTATGAATCTCCCAGATCGTACTCTGAGTCACATGCAAATAATGAACATTGACTGAGCCCAGGTACATGAATGGATTGTGCAAAAAGTTATAGCTACAGAAAGAGAAAAGAAATCCATCACTCATGGTCAGCTCTCTCTCAAATCTAGTTCATAGGCTATAGTGGTAGGTGGTCATATATAAACTTTTAGGAGGTGTTGGCTTTTTTCCCTTGCATTTAAAGAAGTTATGTGCCACAATGTGAGGCAGATAAATCATGATTCACTACAACAGCAGAGTTGTAGTCAGTTATATAAATTGCCAGTGAAGCACTAAATCTGTCACTTTGTGTGTTCTGACCATTTAACAGTTGGAATAGTGTTGCAAAAGAGGACTGACTGGAAACAAAAGAAGCAAATGCAGTGGCAGATGCAATTAGCAAGATCAATGGTTGGTGCTAAAGGTTCATTGTTTGGTCATTTCGGTTGGCCAAAGGAAAAGGGATTGCTATCCAAAACACTCCACTAGCTATAATCTGCTGGAAGAGAATGCAGAAAAGTGAGTTGCCCAACCTTACAACAGTGTGGAGAATATTTTTCTGCTTACTATGTTCCCAGGACGGTGGCCAGAAGATCATGCTTCACTGTTCTTTTCATTCATACTTTTGATTGATGATATAGAACTTTTGCTCACTCAGTATACTTCTTTCTAAAGTAATTTATTATTATTATTATTAATATCATATTATTTTTACCATAGCTGTTCACTTCTTTAAGGAAAATCTCCTGACCATGTTTGAATCCTTCCTGACCATGTTTTGAACCTCAATTTATTACAACTCTCTTATTCCAAACTAGAAGATTTTGTGCTGTCAAATGATAACCCCAGGACTGCATGAACTGTAGCAAACACCACTTTTTTTTTTTTTAAGATTTATTTATTTATTTATTTATTTATTCATTCATTCATTCATTCATGAAAGACAGACAGAGAGAGAAAGAGAGAGAGAGAGAGAGAGGCAGAGACACAGGCAAAGGGAGAAGCGGGCTCCCTGCAGGGAGCTTGAGTGGGACTTGATCAGGGACTCCAGGATCACGCCGAGTCGAAGGCAGACACTCAACCACTGAGCTACCCAGGAGTCCCTCAAACACCACTTTGAATAACAATTTTTTGTGTTGCTAAGATTTTTGTAAGTTGGCGTTTCATTGTCTTAGAGCGGTTTTGATAAGTGTGACCCTGAAAATGTGTCAGTAATAGTGATAATGATGATCCTAATAGCTAGATACCTCTTCTAAATCAGATAGTTATTCCTAAATAAGATATACCCATGAGATGGGGTAACTGTTTTGCCCACTTTACAGATGAGGGAACCAAAGGCTAGAGGAGGTGACTTGACAGAGTCAGACTCCAGGCTTTTCACCATTATGTGTGCTGTGTGGCAGTGATTAGGAATCCGCTAAGTGCTTCACAAGTGGGTATTCTCTAACATCTTTCCAAGCTTTGTGAGAGACCTAGAGTTCCCTCTTAATGGAGCCAATAACCTAATGAAACCTGAGAAACGGTTTAGGAGCTGTTTAATTGGGACACCAAGCATACCTGCAGGAGGACTGCAGCTCAGACAAAGATCAGCATGGCTTCACATGGTCTAAAAAAATGTCATGGGCTTATGGAGCTTAAAGAACAGAAATTTCTCAGCATTCTGGGGACTGGAAAGTCCAAAGTCAAGGTGTTGGCTGATTGGTTTCCATTGAAGCCCCTCTTCCTGGTTCGTAGAAAGATATCTTCTTGTCATTTCTTCACGTGGTAGAGAGACAGGTTATCTGTCTGTGTCTCTTCTTATAAGGGCACTAATCTCATTCATGAGGATCTGCCAATGTGACCTGATAATTTGGCAAAGGCCTCACTTCTAAATACCATCACATTAGTGGTTAGGGCTTCAATAATAATAGGACAATCAGCCTATAGCAAGTAGAGATGAGAGTTCAGCTGGCCTTAAAAAAAAAAAAAGGATAGCAATGATATATATTAAATTATTAAATTTCTTGCCTTAGGTACACATTTAATCTATTATTTTGCCACCGTTCTTACCTCCTCAATACCTTCATTCATTACTAATCACAACTCCTGTCTATTTTTCATTTAGTTATGTATTCTGTGACTGGTTAGACAACTCTGAGCATCCCAATGATGGAACTGCTAATGCTGTTCTTTACCATTTAGGTCAGCTGGTTCTTAGAGTTTATGACATCATGCACTACTTAAGGAACCTAATGAAAGCTATGGGTTCTCTCTAGGAAAAAAAAAAAGTATACATGACCATTGGAACTGGGGTTAAAAATCTCTGTATTCTCTCTCTCCCCTGCCCCTTTAAAGTAAATAAATCTTTAAAGAAAGAAAAGGGGGTGCCTGGGTGGTTCACTTGGTTAGGTGTCTGACTTGGTTTTGGCTCAGGTCATGATCTCAGGGTTGTGAGATTAAGGTCCAAGTTAGGCTCCATGATCAGTAGGGAGTCTGCTGGAGATTCTCTCTCTCCCTCTGCCCTTCCTTCTTCTCACATGCTGTCTTTCTCCCTCTCAAATAAATAAATCTTTAAAAAATCTCTGCCTGGGGACACCTGGGTGGCTTACTTGGTTAAGTGTGTCTGCCTCTGATCCAGTCATGATCCCGGGTTCCTGTGATTGAGCCCCTGCATTGGGATTCCTGCTTGACATGTAGCGTGTTTCTACCTCTCCCTCTGCTACTTCCCTTGCTTGTGCTCACTTGCTTTCTTGTCAGATAAATATAAAGTATTTTTTAAAAAGATTTTATTTGAGAGAGTGAGAGAGAGCATAAGCTGTATGAGAGACAGGTGGAGAAGGAGAGGCAGACAGACTCCTTGCTGAACAGGGAGCCTGTTGCAGAACTCCATCCCAGGACCTTGAGGTCATGACCTGAGCTGAAGGCAGACACTTCACGGACTCAGCCACCCAGGCACCCCTCCTGTTAGATAAATAAATAAAATATTTTAAAAAAGAAAATCTCTGCCCTGACCTCACCATATCAACTTAACCACTATTAAAAGGCACATACTTTTCATCTCTCAGTAAGAAAAATTAACAGAAGAACATGTTTTGCAAGAGATGGTAGGTGGCCAACCGTATGAAAATCTAGTCACCATCATTTGTGATCAGAGAAATGCAGGTTAAATTGTATTGCCATTTTTTAGTATATCAGTTAACAAAGACTTTAAAATAGAATAATACAGAGTGATGGTGAGGGTTTGGTGAAATGAATATTTTCATACATTGCTGTTGGGTGGTAAATTCGTGTTGTTATACATAACTATATGTGTTGGGCACTGTAGAAGCTCCTCACCTTTTCTAGTAGTATGTTTCTTTCTGGAGATCTGTCCTCAAGAAGTAATCCAGAACTCAGTTAACAAAGACTTTAAAATAGAATAATACAGAGGGATGGATATATGTGTGTGTGTGTGTGTGTGTGTGTGTGCGTGCGCGCGCCCACATGCGTGTGTGTGTGTGTTGCCGCAGTATTTATAGTGAAAATTTTGAAGCCACCTTAAAGTCCAACGAGAAAAGAATGGTTAAATAAATGCTGGTAGATTATGGAATAATAAAATGACATGGGAAATGCTAACAACAGCACACCATAAGGTTGAATCTACAGTGTGATTCTAATTATAGAGAAATGTTTACATAGCTACATTAAAATGAAATTAATCAAAAAGTTTTTGACTAAGATCTTTGTATATTGGGACTCTAGGTTTTTATTTTTCTAGTCCTTTTTTTTAATTCTTCAAAATTTCTACAATGTATTTGTTTAGCTTTATTAACTATTATCAAGTTAGCTTTCTCTGCCCAACAAAATGCCACACAACCTAGTGGATTAAGACAAAGCCATTTTATTTGCTCCTACTTCTCTTGGTCTAGACTGTCAGCTGGTATTTCCTTGATTTTCTCATGCATTCAGAGTCAGCTGGGGGGTTGGTGGTTGAGGATGCTCTCATTTACATATTTGGGGGCTGGCAGGCTGGCAGCCAAGCACTTGCCAAGTCTCTGCTTGGTTTATATTTGCTAATGTCCCATTGTACAAAGCAAGTCACAAGAGTGAGCCCAGGGTCACTGTGCGAAGGAAGTAAGGGCACTGTCACAGAGGGGGTTATTGTAAACTGTTTTTGCAAGCCATCTTTAAAATTCCATTAAAAAAAATTATAAGAGACTCCTCCCTAACCTAAAGTCCTGACTTGATAGCCTCAGAGTCATAGTGTCTTTGCGTTGGTGATGTCATATATGTCACCTGTTTATTCCTTCATGACCGTGATGAGTAGGGGAGAGAGCAGTGAACACATAATTGACAAACAGCTGGTTCTCCACTGGTTTTCCAGCCTCCTGTGCCCTGCGCTGCCTTCCCCAGTTGAAGTAGCCAGGAGCTTGGGATTGTCTAATAATTTTTCTTCCTCGTTAACTGAAACTTCCTACCATACACAAAAGACAGCCAGTATCATAGCAATGGCATGGAGGTTAATGGGCTTAACAGAGAAGAATGCCCATTTTCGGGGCCTGATAGGAAGTGCAGTTTTGTTTTTATACTTTTGCTAATATTGTTTTATAGCTTCTGTAAGAATGCAAATGCATTTAATTTGCAAATTTTCCATGTCAAGGTAAAAATGTCTTCTATTACTCTCACTTTGGGTGACAGGGAGGCAACAATTTTTGTAGACATCTTATGAATCGTCTGTTGAGGCATTTTTTAAAAAGTGATGTTGTGAATAGCTGGAAGAGCTAATGTAGTTAAGCACCCGGAATATTTTTTCACAGTGTATTTGTTTCCTGTTGGCGCAGTAGCAGATTGCCACAAATTTATTGCCTTGAAACAATACCAATTTATTTTCTAACGGTTCTGGAGGTCAGACATCTGAAATCAATTTCACGGACCTAAAATCAAGGTGTCAGCAGAGCTGGTTCCTTCAGAAAGCTCAGTGGGAGAATCCAGTTCCTTGCCTTTTTCAGCTGTAGTGTTTGCTGCATTTTTTGCTCTGTGGTCCTCACATTGATTGCTTCCTCATTCCTCATAGCAGGACCACTGCAATGATATCAGGCCCACCGCGGGGGTGGGGGGTGGAGTGGGGGGTGGGGTGGGGGTGGGGAGGCTTCCCATTTTCCAATTTTCCAATTCCTAATCACATCTGCAAAATCCTTTTTGCTATATGAGCTGACATTCACAAGTTCTGGCGATTGGGACGTGAAGATATTTGCAGGACCATTGTTCCCTATCACACATAGTAATTGTACACATGAGCTTCATAATACAACTACAGTTGTGCATATCATTTCTTTTTAACCCCCTTCTTGGTGGGCCCACCTCGCATCTTCCAGAATCTTGTAAACTGGCTGGTCTGTGTGATATCTCTTGACTTCAGGATCCTAATTCCACTGAGATTTGAGTCTGCGTTTTTGATGATGGGTGTAGGTGCATGTACAGCTTGATTTTCATTATTCATATTGAATAGAAATGAAGTTTGTATTGCCTGCTTCACTCATTCTATGTATTGGTATTATGACTAATAGTTTCTAACACAAAACTATTTTGAAATAGGAGTGTTTCATGACGTATTTTGACAGCAGCAATGTCATGCTTCTAGCCGCTCTGAAAGGAGTAAGTTACAGGACACTAACTTAATATTCCATACCTGAGTAATCAACCAAAGATGGCATGTCCAGAAATAGCACTAAAATGTCAACCACAAAATGTCTTTAAAATAATCTCATTCAGAAGACATGAATCTTCCTTATTTGCAGTTTTGAAATACCAAAGTTTTTAAAGACAGGGAGTCCTAAGTTATTTCTTTTTCAGAGATGCCAGATGGATGTTGAATTAGGTCCAGTTTTTAGTTTTTCCTCAGTTAATTTTTCAAGTTTGCGGCGGTGTTCTGGATCGTTATCAGTAAATCGAGGCGCTTTTCCTCCCCCGGTTCCCCACAGCCCCCCACAGCCCCCCACAGCCTGGCATTAGCGTGGTTGCCTTGGTACCTGTTCCTGAAGGATGTCTGCAGCGAGATTTGGTTGTTTAAATAGCACGACTTGTCATCTAAAAGTAGAAGTCATTAGCACGACGCCGTTTGGCTAGAGGTGTCTTCAGTACTGTTTTTAAATTTTTCTTATTTTATCACTTTACTGTTAATGTTTACACATTTCACCCCTGGAAATTTCAGGGCCTGGTTCACAGTATGTTTCTGGAGTGAAAAATGCAAAAACATTCTCCTGAAGAGTCTCCTGAAACTTGTGCCAGAAACAGTGGCCTGAGTTAGACATACCATGTCTTTTAAAAGATGTGAACTTTGAAATTCCAGCCCTATTATTACCTTGCACGATTAGTAATACTTAGATGTTTATAACTGTAATCCATAGTTGAACAGCCATCTGCTGTGTTTAAGGAAAAGGATTTCTAAACTTCTTGCTAGCTTATGTTTGAACTTTAATTGGTCTTCACGGTGATTGTGAATGTACCGGAAACATTTATTTATCTCAGACAGAGTAGCCTGTGTTTTTGTTTAATGTAAAAATTGAATTGGGTGCTTTGGGAGGATTTGTATCCATTTGTCTCCATTCCGCGTATCTCCTCCACGTAATTATTACAAAAGATGCAGCCAGGCGCAGCATCTTCGCTCTTGCCTCCCAGGTGAGTTGACCTAAAGTCAGAAACTGCTGTCACTGCATGGGTGAGGGTGGCAACATGCTCCTTCAGTAGTGGGCTTCTCTGTAGACACGCCGCCAACTGGCAGCCTGTGTTGGGAGGGATATGCAGTAATTAGTTGCTTGAAACTCTTCCCTCGTTAACTCCAGGTAAGTTATTAGAGAAAATGTTCTGGAGTTCAGAGTGATGGTTTTGAACACAAGAAATTAGATTTAGCCATCAGAATATGTCCGCTATTTGTAAAACAGTCAAATCCTAGACAGTTTCTTTCCTCACGTGGAATCATATTTTGTCATTAAAATAAGATCTTGCGTGAACCTCATGGCTCACTTGGTCTAGTAGATACAGATCATAGATAATGAGGTCTGGTTTTTAGGTACATTAAATTTTGGGCTTTCTTTACTTTTTCTTTCTTTGGTGAGGGTAGGGATAGTCAAGGACAAAATGAAGAGACCTCATTTTTTGGTACCAGCTAATTCAATTTGGAAAATAATACACTATTGCTATTATGTAGTAATTTATATTCATTATTTTAAATAACTAAAACATTCAAAGGGGTAAAAAAAAAATCCACTCAGAATCTCAGCAACTTAATTATTACGTTTTAGTGACCATCACTTGAGATAAGTCTGTTGATGTGGACAGGAGGATATGTCAAGAGATATAAAGGCAATATATTTATAAGTAAAAAACTTGGGGGGAGGGCAGAGGGAGGGAGAGAATCCCAAGCAGGCTCCACATCCATTGTGGAGACTGATGTGGGGCTTGATCTCACAACCCTGAAATGATGACCTGAGCTGAAATCGAGAATTGAATGCTTAACAGACCGAGCCACCCAGATATAAAAAAAAAAACAAAACAATGTTTTTAAAATGTTAAATTTTATTTAAGAAAGGAAAATCAAATGAAGAAATTATTAAAGTTGTACTAATTGACCAAGAATATCAACGTATTAATTCCTAAAAGATCACTCTAAGTAAAAATAAAAATTACGGGTAGCATTGAGGCCTCTTATACATAGATGTCAAGCTATACATATGGATACACTTCAGCATTTTACATATAAATATATGTAACTTTTTAAAAACTATGTTTCAAAATGGGTTGATGGCTTTTTTTTTTTTGTAAGATTTTATTTATTTATTCATGAGAGATACAGAGAGAGGGAGGCAGAGACACAAGCAGAGAGAAGCAGACTCCATGCAGGGAGCCTGACTTGGGACTCATCCTGAGTCTCCAGGATCACACCCTGGGCTGAAGGCGATGCTAAACCACTAAACCATTGGAGCCGCCCCAGAGTTGATAGTTTTTTGATTTGTTCCTAATTGGCTAGATTTAATGATTAGGTAGTTGTCTTGCAGAGAGGCTGGTTTATGTCCTGACTTCTTGCATACTTGCAAATACCTGCCCTTCATTATTTGATAAATAATTTATTTGTCTGGGTATAAAAACCTTGAGTAACCTTTTCTTTTCCTAGAATTCTGTAGGCATTGTCTTTTGACATTGAATGTTACTAGGGAGACCTCAGAAGGCAGTTTGATTTTTTCATAGTGAGGGTCTTGTCTTTTCTTTTAGGCTAGCTTTAGGATTACTTATTTATTTTCTCTCTCCTTCTTTCTTCACTATATTTATTAAAGCATAATATACATAGATAAAAGTCCATATGGCATAAGCTTATAGCTTAGTGGATTATCATTCTGTATAATTTCAAGCATCAACTACACAGGTCAAGTAATAGAAAACCCACAGCATCTTAGAAGTCCCCCTTGGCCTCCTTTCTGCCCCAAGGTAATAACTGTCTTATCTTAACTTCTAATACTATTATTTAGTTTTGCTGGTTTTGAATTTTATATAAAGAGAACTACTTAATATGTACTCTGGCTTCTTTCATTTGACATTGTGTTTTGAGGTTCATCTGTATTGTTGCATTTGGCTGGTTTCATTCATTTTTACTACTCCCATGTGATTTATTCATGCATCAGTCCTGTTTCTCTGAGATGTGTATTTGCTTAAAACAAAATCTCTCCTACTTTTTAGACCTTGCCCTTTGGGGGTCAAGAGTGGAATCAGAGGCTCTCAGAGAGCCTCCTCTCCCTCCTTTTCTGCCCCTTCCCCCTCTCAGGGGGTGGAGATGCTTGTTTGCACATCACCCATCAGTTCCTCTTGTGCTGCTTGCTATGGAACAGGGTTATTCTGGGAATATTCACTTCCCCCCCATTTGTCTAGCAGACCCTCAGACTTAAGTATCAGCACTTCAAACAAAAGGGCCATTTGATGGGGCATTTAGGACTGTTACAGTAATCTCTATCATGCTTGAATGCTGAGGAGCTCTGTGTCAGCTACCAACATTCCCTCTCATTTTGGTTGAAATCTCCCAGAATTCAGCTACTGTTCATCATAATTTCTGATAGGAGGCGGTGATGTTTTACTTGTTTCATGTAAGAGCTCATCCTCTTCTTCCTCCCAATGGATTTTAAGAAAGGGGAATACAGAAAAATGCTTTTCCACCATCCCAGTTAACTGGATGGCTCCTAAGTTACCTTAGATTTGAATAAGTATGTTTAAAATCCACGGCTGATCATTCAGATTGACCAGTATGGGAAAACAGTGCCCTTTGGGTGCCATCTCCATTGGTCTTCTTCCTTACCTGCCTTGCATTGAGCCTCCACCGTTCCGGGTCCAGCCTCTTGCCAACCTGTCTCTTTCATGACCTGCATTAGTTGAGGCTGGTTATCTCAGAAGAGTGCTTTAACCAGTGGGGGTAAATTATAGCATGAGGCCAGCTTTATGTTCCTTTACAGGTTTTTAATATCAGGGAATGGAGAATTATTGTAGGCTGCCTTCAAGTAGGAGCTTAATATTATCATTCATCATCAAATAGCATCTGAAAAGTGCCATTGGAGCTCCTGCTCCTCTGCTTCACTGAACTGTAGTGAGGCACTTTTTGTTCTGCTGTGTGTAATTTGGTACCAACATGGCAGCCCCCTGAAGATAGAACCATAACTTTTACAAAGGAGCAGGACTTCTTTGAAAAATGTACATAGTTTAAAGATTTAAAGTGGCAGCAACATTTTTGAGGAGGTATTTTCTTCAAAAGGATGAAAAAATACTGGCTATTGTATAATTAAAGAGAAATTTAACCTTCATGTCTGGTTATATTCGTCTTTTTCTCATCTACCAAATGGTACCCATAGTTAAAAAATGCCAGTAAGGGGATGCCTGGGTGGCTCAGCGGTTGACTGTCTGCCTTCCGCCCAGGGTGTGATCCTGGAGTCCCCGGATCGAGTCCCACATCGGGCTCCCTGCATGGAGCCTGCTTCTCCCTCTGCCTGTCTCTCTCTCTCTCTCTCTCTCTCTCATGAATAAATAAATGAAATCTTTTTTAAAAAAATGCCAGTAAGAATAATGAAATCAGAATGCCACACATTTGACTCCCCCAGCTCAAATTGTGTCAATTAATATAAGTTACAGAGTATTTTATAGGAATATATAGTGGTTTGAATTATATATAAGTAGTATGCTCTTCAGAAAGCTTGATTTTTTTTTTTTTTCCTAACCTCTGCTTTCTGGAGTATTGTCTGTTTGGCCCTTCTAAAACGTTAGATGGGCATGTTTCTTGAAGATACTTAACTTTAATTGGGAATTGTTTTACTTATGAGTTCTACCTTCATGATCTCAAAGTAGCTCGTTGTCTCTCCTGAGAATCCAGACCATATACCTGATGGTCTGTTTGCACTCTGTGGTCTCATGGGTCCATCACACTGGCCATGCTTGAAACCGTGCTCGTCTCTTCCTGAATCGTGTTGAAGTTGGTGATGACCACTCTCCATGCGTTTGCCATAGAAAAGCCTGGGTATCACTTCTTAAGCTTTTTCAAATCAATTTTCTAAATCAGAAGTGCTCCTCTTCTTTCTCATTTAACAGTAGAGTAGTAGTACTCACTGTGGTAGTGATAGAGTATATTTCTGTTGTACTTGCTGTGTGCCAGATACTGTTCTGAAAGCTTTACATCTGTTACCCGTTCTAATCCCTTCGTAACCCTGAGAGGTGAACACTTATCTCATCTTGCAGAGGACGGATGCAGCAGGGATACAAAGAGTGTACGTGACTTGCTCAAAGGCAAAGTAAGTGTATCTGGGATTTGGCTGGAAATACATGGAAAGGGATGAGGATTGCCAGAATATTGTTCTTCTGTTGCAGTTATTGGTACACTGGCTGTTCTCTGCCCATTTCTCACCCAAGTGTATGAACGTGTTGACATTAAAGAGTTGGTCTTGAATGTAGCCTAATTAATAAAGAACAATTTATAAGTCATTCAACTATCATTAGTAACAGGTTCACCTGGAACATTGCTTGGGCAGCTGCTGGGGGCTCACTGCCACATACCAAAGTGCCTTTGTGGCAAAGACTGTTGATTGTCTTGCACAGAGTGACTCACCTGTGCAGTCTCTGGAGGTCTGAGCTATGGCTTTCCTGCTTTAACCCTTTCATTGTTTTATACACGTGCAGATAAAGCCCAAGCTCCACAGCATGACTGATAGGGCTCCTGATGGTCTAGTGCCCCTTGCCTGTCTCCATACAAGGCTCCCTTTCTTCCCTGTAATTGTGGTTTTGGCTCTTTGCCTCTGATGATTTCCCGCCTTATCTGAAGACCCACTAAGATCCAGACTTGTTCCTGATCTCTGCCTCTATGTCTACTCTGTATCTAGTGCCTGTTGTTTTCTGATTATCTCCTTGTTATATTTATTCATTGGAACCACTAGACTACAAGCCCCTTGGGGCCAGTTTCTTCTTTGTGACAAAAACTATACTAAACAAGTGTTTGTTTATGGACAAGTACTTTGATTAATCAAAATCAGGTATGTGGGGCAGACTTTGTGCAGCTCTAGTTACTTGACTATCAGGAGAATGAAGACAGTGGGTGTTACAGGCAGCACTGGTCCCCACTTTCCTACCCTCCTTACACTGAGATTCATGTGCAGAACCCTGACACCCAACCTTAAGATGAGCTCTAATCCAGTTTGACTGGTGTCTGTAAGAAGGGAGACAGCAGGGCTGCACACACAGAGACACAGCAGGGCTGTGCTCCCACAGGACAAAGACCAATGTGAGCTCACGGTGAGTGAGAAGGCAGTCGTCTGTAAGCTGAGGAGTGAGGCCTCAGGAAAAGCCAAATCCGCCAACAGCTTGATCTTAGACTTCCAGCCTCTAGGCTGGTGAGAAGATAATTTGATGTTGCTTAAGGCACCTAGTCTGTGGTATTTTAGACGGCAGCCCTAGCAAACTACTGCAGTGCCATATAAAATAACTTCTGAAAACCTATGTGATATCTGAAGTTGTATGTGTGCACATGTTAGGCACATGAAAGAGAATTGTGCTCCTTGGAGAAATTTATTTTTGGCATAGTAATAGGAGAAACTCCAGTACTATGAGAAAATGTTTAGCAAGAAGTAATGGGGGTTTTCTGCCGAACCTGAATTAACTGTAAATTCCTAGGACTTATTCATTCCCTAAATGTTCTCATTGATATTGTACAAATTGTTTTGTGTTGTAAAATCAAGATCATTTATGTAATTCAGCTATTGTCTGTAGTCAGTGAATCTGTGCATTTCTGTTTGATTTGTATTTAGGATTTGTATTTGTAGGTATATTTCTGAAATACATATATTTACTTGCTGTCTGAGTATTTTATATCTGTTTTATATCACAGTCATGGTTATGTGCTGTTTTAGGTGTAGTCAGCCGTTTTATGCTGACCCCAGCACACTTCAGAGCATGTTTGCCATTGTCACTGTCTTTTTTTGTTTTTGTTTTTGTTTTTTGAAAAGGGAAGAGAGAGGAAAGAAGGAAAATGGGCAAGAATAAGCAAACAGACAAACTGGTCCTTTCTGACAACTCACCATGGCATGTAAGGAGCAAAGCTTGGCGTGAATCTCATTGCTGCCATTTGCTGGCTCTGTGGCCTTCAGGAAATGACAGAAGTGTCTCCAAACCTCATTTTCCTTAACTGGGAGGCCCCTTCACCTTTTTCAAGTGCCTTCGAGATCGTGTACAGAAGGCATCCAGCCTAGTCAGTTGTACATAAATACAAAAAGTGTTTTCCTCATTTTCAAATTCTTTGTCACTTAGGCCATACATGTTGTTTTCTCTCTGTTGGGGTGAGCTCGAATTGTGCACACTGACCGTAAACACTGGTAATAGTCCACCGATTGGACACACCTTTGGGGGCTTGCTGCGATGCTGTTGAGTCTTTACCTTCCACTTCCCGGGCAGTCTTTTTCCCTGCCCAGCTCACTGAAATCAGCAGTGTTGGTCACCACCACCAAATAGGGCAGCAGAGGGCACACATCACAGTCTGTGGTGGGCTGGGATGAGGTGTAGACCATCAAGTGTGTTATTGCCTTTAAAACTTTCCTCCCAAGTCATGTGAAAGGCACCCTTAGGGGACCACCTCTCATCCTACTTGAGAAGTATATCACCGTCATTCATAAGGCACCAGGAAAAGAAAAATGTGTAAGACAAAATCCCCATCCTATTTCATAGGGAGGGATGCTGAAAAGGAAACATTTTGGTTATAATTCTAGTTTGGTTACGTGATGGGAGTTACAGACACAGCAGCCGCTGCTACAAGCGGAGCCAGGCACCACACAGAGCGAGACTGTTCATAACAGCTTCTGTGTCCATGGAACTTACAGTGAAGTTGGAGAAACAGACCAAAGGAAAAAAACAAGCAAACAAAATTCTAAAATACAATAAATACTACAAAACAAATAGGCTTTCTGGTAGACCAAAATCACAGGGATCAGATTTCTGTGGAGAAGTACAGACTTGTCTGAAGAGGTGACATTGAGTGAGTTACGTTTTGTCAAGAGGCCCAGGGAGAAGGCATGTTGGTCGGTGGAGGAGAAAGGCCAAGCCACGTTTGGCCGTGGTCATCCAGTAAGTCACACGTTGTTGATGCAAGGGGCGTCTGGACGCCTGTGAATGAATTTGCACGATAGCATTTTTAGGGTACAGGTGTTTAAAAGTTGAAGCCACTCTTCTGACCACTGTGCGTAGCCTACTTTGTTTATCCTAGACTTGAGCATTTACGATTTTAAATTTGCACTATTGAATACAAGGCCCGGCTCTCGATGAAGCCTTGGGCCCCGTTTGCTTATATTTGCTGATGTCAGATTAACTACCAAGTAAAAGTTTTTTCCTTGTGAACACCTCTTTTAGATATCCAGGTTTTAAAGATTAAATAAAATAATAAATGCAAATAGTTTATAAAAGTTCACAAGTAGATAGTTTACTACTTTCAGTTGTCATTTTGTTTTTTTAAACAGCTCTTGTTAAAAATAACATTAATTCTAGTTCTCTTTTTTCTGATAACCGTTTTTATGATGATAATGGTTAAGGAATATCAGGGTAGTCTGACATTTGATGGTAGCAAGCTGTAATTTTGAGATTGACCACGCCGTGTAAACTAGTAGCAGTCAGAAGACTTGTTTCAAAGTGCCAATGCCTGGAGCCAAGCCAGAACTTGGCTAATTTGAGCTCTGTTTTTTGGTTAATAAATTGAGTCTCTGAAACACCTTCACACATTGAAAACAATTTTGTATTTGTGTTTGTTGATTGTTTTTTCCCTTGAGTAGAGTATCCTAGTACTTTCCTTTTTTATTGTTTGTTAACTGTGACAGTATTTCATATTTTTAACCCAAGACAGTTGGCTTTCCAAAAATACTGGAAACAAATTCATGATGCAATCATCCTCACCCAAATCCCAAGTTGTGGTGGATCTCTGTTTTCTCTCTGTTATTTATAGTCAACACTTTTTTTTCATATGTTAGGGATGGTAAATTATCTAAGTAGATCCTTGGGGAGTAAGGTAGACTTTTTTTTGTTGTTTTTTTTTTTTTTTTTACCATGAGTTGTGGTTATTTCACTTTCACGTTTCTTAAGCCTTATTGTGAATTTTTTCAAAAGATTTTATTTATCTGACAGAGATTACAAAGGGGGGGGGCGGGGAGCGGGGGGGAGGGGAGAGAGGGAAAGAGAGGAAGAGGTTGATAAGCAGCCTCCCCACTGAGCAGGGAGCCAGACCCTGGGTGGAGTGGGGCTTGATCCCAGCACCCTGAAATCATGACCTGAGCTTCGCGAAGGCAGACGTTTAACCGACTGAGCCACCCGAGCACCCCATTATTGTTAAGTTTTTTAATATGTATTTATCTGCTTCTCTCTTTGGGCTCTGCTTGACTCTAGATTAGCACCAGAAAGTAAAGTCCTCTTGTTTGAGTTTGAGATGTTTATTTGCCTTGTATCGTTTACACCGAAAGACAGTATAGTTATCTGTAAAAGTAGGAACTTACCAGATGTTTGAAAATTTTTCCCCGGACTCTATGGTCTTTCTGTTATAGGATGTCATTTTTGCTTTTATTTCTCAAGTCCTAGGGTAGGGTGAGTGTGTATGTGGGTGTGTACATGCACATGCATATTTATACACATGGAAATCCTGCTTTAAGATAGTTGTGGTTTTCTTTGCATTGTATCTTGGTTCTGAGCCATTATTGTTAAACTCGAAAATAAGTGAAGGTAAATTCATCAAAACTCATTAAAATCGGTTGTTAAAACATTACCTAAAAAACATTTGGCGTTTTACTTTTAGTGTAATTTTGAATTCACTGGAAATTAAATTATAGTTGTGCAGTTTTTCATGTAGATTTAGCATTTGTGTCACTCACGATTCTTAATTATCTTTGTACATATTTTATATGACATAATATCTGCACTCTTACCATCTACAGCCTCTGCAGAGAGGGTAACACATGGCACCAAAGTAATAAAAATGTAAGCTCTAGAGTGAGGAGCAAAGCTGAAACAAGCCATTTTTACATATAACTTAAGTTTAGGTTCTGTGTAGTAGATTGATCCCTTACTTAACCTTTAATAAAATTGGATTCAAGGGTATTTATATATAAATAAAAAAATAAAATTAATTTCGTTTCATACTTCCATATGAGCAAGTACTTGGTAATATATTACAATGACACTTAAACTTCAGTATTAGTCCCATTGGCTGAAAAATGGCCATACTTTGTAGCAACCATTTTTGAGGTCAGCCATTAAAAAGTCGAGTTGCTGCTATTTGAGAGGGTCATTAGGATTAATTTATTATTATTAAGAAGGTGGGATCATATTCACTGATTGAATCAGTTTATGTTTGTTTGGCCTTTACCTATAGAGTTATCTAAGAAGTCATTTCCTCTCTTCACATAATTTTGAAAATAAAATTTGATAGAAATCTAGATATGCTTAAGACTCTGACCGCACAGGCCCTCACAGTCTGCCAACTTCCCTTAATGAGTTCCTGAGTTATACTTGCATCTAGATCTTGATCAGGTTCTAAGTAATGTTAGAATATTTTTAACACGTGCAACCTCAGAGTACCTTTACAGGTGTTGAAAGGGTGAATTAGGGAAGTGCATGTCTATATTAATGCTGCCTGTTAAAAGTAATCACTCTGTCATCTTAATGAAAGCGTATCAGCCTGAGGCATTCTCTGCCAGTGTTTGCGTGGAAAAAGAAAATACCTGGAGGCAATCAGGCTTTCAACCCTTAAGATAATGTTTCTGATGATAGAATTCTGGACCAGTGAGGGAGGTGAGGGGGTGTATTTCTGTATGTGCCCCCCTCCCCCAGAGCTTTTTAAACCTTGTCAAGTTACTAACTATTCCAGCACTACCTCACTTAGTATGTTTTTGCAGTAGGAGGAGATGTGCATCCTGTCTTGGAAAGACCAAGGGCTTTGCAAGAACCAGATAAATTGGCCTTTGAATCCCAGCTCTGCCTTATACTAGTTGTGCGACCCTAACCTCCCTGTTAGTTTTTGCTTTTTTAAAATGAGAAAATAATACTTTCTATGCAAGATTGTAGTGAGTGCTTAAGGTAATGTAGGCAAAGTTCTTGAGGCAATGTCTGGTGTCTGGTCGTTCTGCATGCTTGGTAAATAATAGCGATTATAATTACATTGACAAATATGATAATGGTAAGCATTCACTGATTGGTGGAGTTTTTTTTTGATATCTTTAATAAACTAGTAATAATATATAAAAGTTCAACAGATTTCAGTACTCAGGATTTAATTTTTTTTCTGCTTTATTTAAAATTTTAAAAACCTATTAAGAAAAACCTTTGATCAGTTTTTTTAACTTTATTGGGGAATAATTGACAGATATAACTGTATATATTTAAAGTGTACAACATGATGATTTGGTATACCTATACATTAATAGAGTTATTACTAAGATTATGGTTATAAATAAACTGATTTTTTGAAGTGTGATCTCTGCACCAGAAGCATCATCTACCCCTAAAATCTTGTTAGAAATGGAAACTCTTGGGCCTTACCCAAGTCTTCCTAAATATTTATTTATTTTTTATATAGCTTCAACCTACTTTGTTTTTCATTTTAATTCAGTCTAGTTAACATACAGTGTTATGTTAGTTACAGGTGTACGACATAGTGATTCAGCAATTTTGTATGTTACTCAGAGCTCACCTTGATGCATGTATTCTTAATCCCCTCCACCCATCACCCGCCTACCTCCCCTCCAGTAACCATCTGTTTGTTCTCTATGGTTAAGAGTTGGCTTTTTGGTTAGTCTCTGTTTTTCTTTGTTTTGTTTCTTAAATTCCACATGAGTGAAATCATATAGTATTTGTTTTCTTCTGACTGACTTATTTTATTTATACTCTCTAGCTCCATCCTTGTTGGTACAAATGGCAAGATTTCATTCTTTTTTTTGCCTGAGTAATATTCCATTACACACACACACACACACACACACACCTCTCTCTCTCTCACACACACACACACACATACACATGCCACATCTTTTTTATCCATTCATCTCTTGGTGGACACTTGGGCTGCTTCTATATTTTAGCTATTATAAATACTATAATAAACATAGGGGTGGATATATCTTTTCAAATTAGTGTTTTAGTAGTCTTTGGGTAAATACCCAGTAGTGTGATTACAAGATCATAGAGTAGTTCTATTTTTAACTTTTTAAGGAATCTCCATACTATTTTCCAGAGTGCCTGTACCAGTTTGCATCCCCACCAACAGTGCACAAGGATTCCTTTTTCTCCATATCCTCATCAACAACCTGTTGTTTCTTGTGTCCCCCAAGTCTTGCTAAATCTTACAAAAATTCTGTACATTTTAACAAGGCCTCCAGGAAATTGTGATATACACTCAAGTTTGAGAACCACTGCTTCTGTGTTTCTCAAGTGAGAAACATAGAAAAGGGTAACTTTTTTGATACTACCATTCAGAAGTGACTACTGTTAGAATTCTGAGTATATTTCCCTCCTGTCTTTTCTCTTTTCTTGTGTGTACGTACTTAACTGTATTTTTTCTAGTCTTTTTCTTATGTATACATGTAAATACTTATGCTTTTTTAAAAAACATGCCATACTATGAGTTTTATAGCCTATTGTGTTCAGCTCAATATTAAGTCATAACTATTACTCCATGTCATTAAATTTTACTTGAAAACAATTTTAATCATATGGCCACATAATATGAGAGCTTATAATTTATTAAGCAACCCCTTAGACATTTGAGTTGTTTCCAGATGTTGAGGAGGAACATAAGCAACACCGAATTGAAAATTTTGTATCATAAATCACTGGGGATATCTGTGATCATTTCCTTAGCATAAATTTAATAGTAGGATGGAATTACTGGGTCAAACAGTATGAACATTTTTATAGCTCTTAATATATATTATCAAATTACCTTTCTGTAAAGAGGTGCCATTTTCTACTCAGACCAGCCATGTAGAGAGGTATCTAATCCTCAAACCTTGGCCAACCCTGGGAATTACAGTCTTTTGAATATGTACCAATTTGATAGGAGGATGTTTGCAAACTTCAAGTGAACAGGATATGATTTGATGTCTTTCTTGTCTTTGCATTCACTTACACTTTTGTGTTCATAAGCATGAACGGGAGATACGGTCTTAGATTTCGTCTCTTATGTGTTAAGAGTGTTAATTTCTGAAGTTTACTCTTCTTAAACAGCCTGCCCCTTACTTCTTAAAGACTTCATAAGTTTCATTGAAAGGGAGCTGCAGCTCTTCTAAAGGTGTGCTATGGAACAAAAATAATTGGGCAACGTGGATGTGATGGTAAGCTCCATGTCCTTTGAGCTTTAGGGTGTAATCCGGAAGTAGAGGGCCTTGAAGAAGAGAACAACAAATTGTTTCTGTCTGTAGTATCACAAATCAAGTAGGTAATGCTATTATTAATCCTCAGTATTGCTAGTGAGGAAATTGTTGAAGGAACCTGAGACAGAATGTTAAGTAAATGCTAAACTAGCTGAAAAAAAAATATTTTAGCAATACCATGGCCATTCTGTATATGTTCCTCTTAAACAGCTTTTTTGATACCTTTATCAATCCAATAAAAAGTTATAGCACTGAAACTTACTGAACATACAATTTAGTTTATGTTGCATTAAACCAGTGACTTCTGGAGTCCCCAGAGGGAGCTCAAGCCCCCTTCGTGCTGACATTTCCAGCCTCCCTGGTGGTCATAAGGATGTCCTGAATGACGGTATTTGGGAGGCCTGAGCATCAGGAGGACTGTGAATGTCCTCGTGCACTCTGGGAACTGATGCCAGGAGGGTGCCTCAGACTGCAGCTGTGTAGGAATCTTTCAGTCTTCCAGGAAAGTAAATCAGTGTTCCTAAAGTTTATCTTAACCCTCCTTTTGATTCCAGACATTTGAGAAGCTTATGAACAGGGCCTCTCCCTCATAAGAGTGTCACCATATAAATAATACTGACTTACTACATATTCAGTTTGGGGAGGTTACAGATTCCATGAGCAAACCTGTTTGAGGCAAATTGTTTTCAAGTACATATTTTTACTCCTTTGCAGATTTCACTTAATAATAATGAGAAGAATATTTTATATTTATATGATGATATCCAGTTTATAGAACCATTTTATACACTTTCTGGTGCTCTCCAGAGTCTGATCAATTGGTACTATTATCCCCACCGGGCAGCCAAGGAAACCAAAGCTCGGAAAAACAAAGCACAAAGATTGACCCAGAGTGTCGCAGTCACAAAGTTGATGAATGTTACTTGGGATCAGGAGCCAGGTCTTCTGGCCAGATCCTCTGGGCTTTTGTCTACACTTGATAACATTACATAATAAAAGGAAAATCTGGCAAGCAAAAATGAGAACACCTCCCATTTGAAAGAATGATTAGGAAATCCTACATGAACAGCACGTTTAAAATGTGAATTTTTTAATTTAACATCCAATGGAGACTTGCAAGATTGAAGCAACTATGGGTGTGCATTGGGGCTGCCACTGCTCTTTTGTTGGGTGCTCGTATTTACAAGTGCCTGAGTGACCCTTTTTTCCATCTGACCCTGGAACACAGATATCAAATGACCAAGAAAAGCATCAGAGAGAAACCTGCATAAAACACTATTTTTCTTCGTTGGTAAAAACAGGGCTTCCGAACCCTTTAAGACAGGCATACACATAAATCAGATGCCACTTTTGTTGGAGCCATTTGGCAGGATATTATTTTTATTCTTTTTTTATTTAAATTGTACTCTTCCCTGGACTAGATCGGAAGAGCAACTGTTTAAGTGTGTATCATAAAGCAGCAATACGTTGGGTATATTAAATGAACAGAATGCCTATTTTAAAAATATGTTGCCAGAAAGGCTAAGCAGACAATTGCCAGAATGACAGGGTGGCCTCAAATTCCCCACAGAATAAATTTGAGGGCTGTCATGAGACATCCCAGCTTACTCTGATTGCATTGATGATGCACGAAAGAGAAACAGCTTCAGACCTAGATTCTCAGTCAAGTTAGGGCTTTATAGACCATCTGTAAAGCATGGTGTTTGCTGCAATAGGATGATGCTGTTTTAAATAAGATGCTTTCATTTATGCTAATTCATATGCTTCATGTATTTTGAATTGGTTTTTGGCATTTCCTTTCAGTGCACTTTATTATTTTTTAATTATAATAACCCATATTTGTAAGCACATGGAATTCTTGGGAGAGAAAATAAATAGTTTACCCTTTGCTCTGCTGGTTCAGATTTCTGTCCTGCCTTAACCGTCTCTCTTAGGGGAAACCCACATTAACAATTTGATGTATGTGCCTTCCTTTTTTTTTTTTTTTTTTTTCACTTCACATAAACATTTACTTAGGCACATACATGGGATTTTTTTTGTTTTTGTTTTTTCAAAAAATTAAATCATAGCAAACTTAGAATACTCTTAATTTTATTATTACAGTATAGACCTCTTTCTAGGTGAATGCATGCAAGTAAATCTATTCCATTCATTTTGATAATTGTAAGGCTAGAATATATATTATTCTGCTGCTCACCTGTTGGTAAACATTCTGCTTGTTTCCAGTGTTTCATTACTACAAACATTTACTGTAACAACATAATAAGCATTATGTTATCCTTATGATCATTTTCTACTCAGTAAAGTGTTTGGCTAAAGAAGTGAGAATGTAGGAGGAACCTTCCATCTTCAGTTTGTTAACTGTAATCATGTACTTCTGCAATTAGCTGTGTGATATCTAGTAATAAGAATTACAGAGATTTATGTGTAGAATATCTCTTTATGTATGGAGCGGCCTAAATGTAGCTTTTATTTTGTGTTGGAGTCATTTGTGGTTCGCTTCTGTGTATGCACTCACTGAGGAGCAGAGGTGATATTTTAGCTGTCATAATGTCCCATCTAGACCCCTTCCAGAGCAAATCAGTTACCTGCATTTGGGCAAATCTAGTACACTAATGATGTGTACTAGTTTTACACATGGTTTGCTAGTTTTACCTTGTTAGACCATGGCCTTAGATTTCTGTGAGTGAGCTCCTGGCTTTCAGAGTGCATTAATTTAAAAAACACTCTGTGGTATTTTGGAATTATGAAGGGAGGGAATGCTGCTTTGATGACGTGAAAAATTTGCCCAGATCCTCTGGATTGCTTAATATATGATAAATAATGTTTACTGGCCACATGTTTCAGGATTTGGAGTACTCAGGAAGAATCCTTAACAAGGCGATTATGAAAATAACCGATTTCCATAAGTGAAAATGACCATGTTTATTAATGGAGCCACAATTGCCTATTGCCTTCCATCCCATTTATAACCAGCAAGGACAATTGTTTTTGCGTGATTTAGTGTTTACAAAATTACGGTCGCACGGCAAAGCTTACCGTACTAGAGGCTCTGGAAAGAAGCATATGTGGTCCTTTTTGCAGGTAATAAAATGGAAAATCCAATTTGCAATTGCAGAATGCAGCCCTGAGTGATATATGATCTTCATAGCCACATCGGTCAGGGGGTCACCGCTAATCACGGCGCTGGCTGGCTTCCCCTGTGGCCTGGGCCTTCCCACTGAAGAGGGAGCAGCGTGAATCTATGTCTGGGAGCCAGCCAGCGTGTCTGTAGATGCACCACTTTCTAGCTTATTAGATCCTCTTTGTCACAGCGCTTAATCCTGCTGCCTGCTCCTTGTTAGAACACCACCGGAGCGCCGCTCAGGCTTCTAATAAAGGAGCCGGGTGAGGGCACCTAACTAGACGCACCGAAGCGTGCGGCAGTTCGGGGGATTGCATCCTGACAGCGGGGTGAGATGCTTCCTGCATGTTATTACTGGAGAGGGAACCTACCTCCGACAGCTGACAGATGAGCTCTGCTGAGGCAAGGGTAACTTGTTGCTGGGCCAAGATGAGACGGGTGTCATCTTTTCACACAGTATAATGGCCCAGCTTTACTCTAATTATATTAACCCCCTTCTGAAACTGCTGCATCCTGGGCGGGAGACAAATCGCCAGCCGGGAGGGTTACAGCCGCCGCAGCCAGGCAAGGAGGACTGTATTCTCCGCTGGTGACATTAGGTGCAAAAACAAAAGAAGCATGTTCTATTCCGCCAAGCCCGGTTATCACTCTGAAGAGTCAGTGCCCGGCTTGGCTTGTGCAATTTCCATCTCCGTCACCTGCGAAGAGCTGCCAGCTTTAAGGCTGGCCACAGACGTTACACATGGTTTTCACAGTTCTTTGTTACAAAGAAAGCACGGCGTTGACCACAGAGCTATCGTTTGGGGGGGGTTTTCTCCCCCCACCCCGGGAACCTGGATCGCTCTTCTCTACTGGCCTCCCAGTCCTGGTAGCCCTGTGAAGACCTAGGACCCTGATCGACTGGCATTGCTCTGTACCAAAATAAACAGACGGTGCTGGGCGAAGGCAGCCCTGCCCCCTGGCCCCTCCCCCTTTAGCTAGAATGCACAGGTGAGTGTGAAGTGAGAGCAACAGAAATGCTCGTGAAGATCTGTCCCATGGTCCTTTGTGTGTACCCCGACTTTCACACTCCTTTTCCTCGAAGGGTATGTATCTAGCTGGATCCAGGTCTCTTACTTAGCAGACGTCGTTAGCAGTCCCCTCTGCCTCTTCTGTCTCCATTGACAGTGCTTAAATAGAGACATTGCTAGGGATTGACAGATCTCCGAGGGGTTAGAGGCTTCAGACAAAAGGGCCCAGAGAACACGGCTGACCTTTTTTGGCATTATTCCCCTAGCTCTGTCTTCCATGTGTGGCAGTCAGGGAGCAAAGAACTTTAGTATGTGATTTTCAGAGGATTACCTCTAAGAAGGCTGCAGGGTTCGTGAGAGGCTGTTAATAAGTTAACAAGAGGCCATGTACATTCCCAAGTGGGTATGTACATTGTAGGTGGTAGGAAGTAGGCTCTTCTTTCCCACAGAAATATGTACCCGGACCTCAGGTTCAAAGATGATCCATTCTAATGTGTTTTCCTCGGAGTATACCTCTGCTTTTGATTCTTGGGGCAACCTTTGGATGTTGGTGGAAGGGAGCTTCCTTCCACCCCTGATACACCCCAGGAAGGTAGTCCTCTTTCTCTTTACCATCCCATGGACATCATTCATCCCTGAGCAAATTTGGAATAGCTGAGGATTGCCTGGAGGGGCAGGCCGTCCTTCCTAGAGCCTTACCCTGGTCAGGGTGCTCTCACAGTGACCCCAGGGCCCTGAAAATACAGCACAGTGAAAAGTGCTCTGTACTTCTTGTTGCCTCCTCTCCTTCTCCCACTCTTCTACCACGCAGTATAGTATCCCTGTGATCCCAGTCTGAACCAAATGTTAAAAGGAAAGCAATCCACTTGAGTTAACTCGTGGTAATGTATAAATGATGGGGAGTCCTAGATGTTCATCAGGTTGAATTGTACCCGTTAGGAATTCAGACTCTATTTTTCAGTAGGATAAACAATTTTGGGGAACAGGGAGGAAAGATCTTTAGGTCAGAGTAGCCACTAATGTAGATCCCTTTGCTTAAGAATTGCTCTGCTTCCCTATGCAATTCATGCTTTTCATGGCTTTTCTTTCTTTCTTTCTTTCTTTCTTTCTTTCTTTCTTTGCCACTTTGGAATATAGATTTTTCCATGATTTATTTTTTGTAGTTGATTTCATGCTGAATGTCAGTGGGCAGGCGTTAGAGGCAGGAAGATATGTAAGCATAATTTGTTTATTGGGTGAATACTTTAAGAGAGGTGATCACCTCTGGTATGTCCAGCCTCAACTTAGTGAATGGTTACACCACGGTTTCTGTTGCCTGGCATGTGGGCCCTTCCCTCAATGACCATGCTTCCTAAGAACAGTGGACAATGTATTCACTGCATTTAGAACAGAACACTTAAGAAATACAGAATTGTTGTTTGGAATTATTTTTAAATGGAAGACTTTTTTTCTGATATTAAATTCATTTTTAGGAAAAGTAGAAATTGGAAAAATAATTATGAGAGAATGATATGGAAGAGAGGACAAGGACGTAGAGTGTAGCAAATGAGTTCCTCAAAGAAGATAAGAATTACAGAGAAATTTAAACAAGACATCAATTTTATCCTGGGAAAACTAAAACCCCTCCCCAAGTGAAGATAAAAACCAAATAGCCCAGTGCCTACAGAGTCACACCGAAGTAAGATACCCAGCTCAGTAGAGAATTTGTGCAACTCTGGGATTTTCATGGTTTAGAGAATAAAGCCCATTAATTTACCAAATGATTTAATATCTGACTAATGATGTTTAACCATTAAGATGAGGAAATTGACAATATTGATAATCTTGGAGAGAAATTTATCTGCTTATTTTTGTACTTAACATCAACAGATTCTAAGGAGCTTTGGAAAGATCATGATGAATTACTCATTCGGTAATATCTGTTTTCTTTAAAAGCATTTTATTAGGTTGTAATTACTTTTATATTGGTCTTCTCTTCCTCCCCCCCGCCCCCGAACAGTTACAAGTTCATATAACAAAAAGAAGACAGATTGAGACTCTCAATTATTTTATTTTAAGAAGAAATATTAATTACATCATCTTCCCAGTAAAAATATTTGTGCATTTCCGAAGCTCAGATCAGCTAGGAAATTATGTGCTTTGTGGTATACTTCCATTCCAGAATGGGTTTTCCTTATCTTGAGTTATCAGTTATGACAAAATTGGCAAGTAGAGTTGCAAAACAGGACAAACATGGTACTTTGGATGTATCTTGGGAAGAATAATTGTTTATATAGCATTGACCTGTAGATTGGGAAAGTCTGCAAAAGGACTTCCTCAGTAGACTTTTAGGGAAAGGCCTTTGGTGAGTCTCCTGCCAGGTAAACTGCATCCATCTCTGCTCTGTGACTGCACTGTCCTAGTCTCTTGCATAGGCAAGTGTGCGATGGAAAGCCTTTTCATACACAGCTTCTTCCACTTTTGAGTATACCAAGCAAACACAAGAAAGCAACTGATTACTAACATGATATTCAAATGGGTGGCACTTGGCACTTGGCTTTTTTATGCTACCTTCCCTAACTCATCCTTGGTTGATTGAGATTGTATAACCTGATAACTTCACCAGACATTGGAGAAAGAATCTGAGATTTGGAGTGAGAGCCTTGGGTTCACATCCCCAATCTTAAGTTTTCCGATCTTGGAGACATTACTTAATTTTGCCATCCATTTTTTCACCTATAAAGTGATGTCAATTACTGACTTTAGGGGATTGCCCAAGAATCAAATGAAGAAGTGCTTATTAAAGGTAATTGGTCAGGCAGCCCCGGTGGCCCAGTGGTTCAGCACTGCCTTCCGCCCAGGGCGTGATCTTGGAGACCTGGGATCAAGTCCCGCGTCGGGCTCCCTACATGAAGCCTGCTTCTCCCTCTGTCTGTGTCTCTGCCTCTCTCTGTCTCTGTGTGTGTGTGTGTGTGTGTGTGTGTGTCTCATGAATTAATAAATAAAATCTTAAAAAAAAAGGTAATTGTTCAACGTATAAGGACACTATAGATGTGAGTTTCTAGCATTACCATGTTAATGAGATTCATTTAGGGCTGAATCTGTGATGTGCCTATGATACTGAGTGATGCAATAGTAATTTTACCTGGGCAGCATTCTTATCTACTTTACTCATGTTCTACTTTGATGACTAGTGGTTTTGATTGGATTATATTTAGATCGGAATGGGATGTACATCGTCTAGTAGAATTTCAGGATGTTCTGAGATGATCATTCCTTTCAATCTTGGATTGTTTTCTTCTCTGTAACAAATACATAGAAAAATAAACCATATGCTGCATTTGCAAAAATCCCTTCCAAGTTTACTTCCCTCTTCCCTTCCTTCCTACTTTCTTGGGCCAGGGTACTTCAGCTAACATTGCTTTCATTTCAGTGAGGACTTGAAGTTACAGATTTTTAAAAAATCAATACAGATGACCCAAGAGATACTTGGGGTTGTACCATAGTTACTGGGTATGACTTCTTAGGCCTGATTTGTGTTGGATGAAATGAACTTCACCCTTTCTTCTTTCCTTCTGTCATTTCAGGAAACTTGGATTTAACTGGCCAGAAGCAAGTGTTCAAAGCAGAGAATAATCCCTGGGTTACCCCAATTGCTGACCAGTTCCAGCTTGGCGTGTCCCATGTTTTTGAATATATCCGTTCTGAGACGTACAAGTAGTAAGTAGACTATGATTCTCTAAAATAGTAGACTCTCATTTTATAGTATTTGTAATTACCTCGTTTAAAAAAACTATCATATGATGTCATATTGGTGGCAGTTAGCTTATAGTATTTTTAAATGTTTTATTAATAACCATGTGTAGTAACTGTCTCTGTTTTTTATAGATTAATTGACATTTTTGAAGGGAATTTATGCCAAATTTGTTTAGAAAAATTTTAAGGTATTAAATTGGTTGAATATTCATGGCGTTCAACGAAATTCATGAGACCCATGAAGATCAGCACATACTTTTTTTCTCCGTGGAATGCAAAGAATAGCAAATGTTATGAACAAAATTGTTAAGTGGTTTATTTATAGAATCAGGAGAGACTAGTAGGAAAGCATCATTCTATTCTTTAGAAGCTCTTACTGTATCTAGCAAGATGATAATCTCCCTAAGAGAAGGAAAGTCAGAAAAAGAGAAGGAGAAATCAGCTAGCTTAAATCACAGCATCAGAATCCCTCAAGCCCTTGCCCTGGATCCAAGGCAGCTTATAGGGTGCCAGCCCCGAAACCTAAGTATCCCCACCTGTTTCTTCCTCGTGGTGTCAGGGTGTCTTCTACCCCCTACTTGCTCTGTTGTTATTACATCTTCTGACATTATTTTCCCTTCATCCCACACTCACCCCCAAATTAAAATGATCATTAATCCCTATGCTTCCATAATCTTTAATTCTGAAATCTAGTCTCCTCTCTTTTAAGCAAATGTAGAAGAGATTTGGGGGGAAAAAATCCATAGTCCAGTTTAATCTGATTTTGTGTGCAGCCCCAACCTTTGAGAATCTAACATCCCAGCTGGTAGAGGGGAGCTCAAGGATCATTAAAGGCTACATTCAGTTAAGGGTTTGCTTTTTTGGAATCAGAACAGAGTCCCCCCCCCCCCCCCCCACACACACACACACACACACATCAACACAGGCCTCACTGCATCTGTTCAGGGACAGTGGGTGTCAGGATGAACCAACAAAGCAGAATCCCGGCTTGCCAATGGGCAGCTGTGGTTCTGGAGCCACCTCCCATTTACCATGTTCCTGGTCACACATGCAGTACCTGTTATAATCCTATTTCCAACGGGCAGATCACAGAGAAGATGAGCTGTGAAGAACAATGGCGTTTGAACTAAGACATAGCGTATCCTCCTATATGAAAGCAGCTTAAAGCATGGTTTAGGTTTCTTCTAAGATAATACTGTGACATTTGCAATATATCTGAAGACTTACCTTAAGGGTAAAATGAGAGAAGTGTAAGATGTGTTTTATTGTTTCCTGAGCCACATAGTTATGTGCCACTGTATAGTTTCTCCTTTTTTTTAAAAAAAAAGATTTTATTTATTTATTCATGAGAGACACAGAGAGAGAGAGAGCGAGAGAGAGAGGCAGAGACACAGACACAGACACAGAGGGAGAAGAAGCAGGCTCCATGTAGGGAGCCCGACGTGGGACTCAATCCAGGGTCTCCAGGATCATGCCCTGGGCTGAAGGCGGTGCTAAACCGCTGAGCCATCGGGCTGCCTTATAGTTTCTTTAAATATGAGTATAGCTCAGCCTTGGAAATTAGTTCATTATGAAAACGTGTGAAAATTAATTGCAAATTGGCAGCTTATTGTTCATTTTGTTCCTTTTAAATTGTCAATCATTGCTACCATCTACTTTAGATGAGGATCTAATTTTTTTGTTAGTAAATGGGAGTCTCCATAGATCTTGGTTTGTAGGTTATCTTTTTAGAAAATCATTGTATACATTTTAACATACAGAAAACTATACAAACAAGCTTTTATTGACTTAGAACTAGGGAAAATACTCTGTTTTTTATTCTGGCCAACGATCTTTTATCCATTAATTCATAATTTATAGTGTATTAGAATACATTGTGTATAAAAGTGCTTCTAATTTTAGTTTCATTTTAAAAGACTAAGTTGTGAATTTATATTACCTTGCAGTCATTATTAGTCATGCAACTAATCACCATTATATACAAACTATTATATATTATAAACTATTTCTGGTTATTTGAGCAAGGTTAGTATTTTGGATGAATGAGGCTCATTGCTTTGATTGAGTTAATTGGTAGGTTATTTGAAAGAGAATATATGGTGGGACATTTTAATTGGTAACATACTTGTCTGTAGCCCTGTCTCTCTTAACAGCATGTTAGTTTTGAGGATCAGAGTAATCTAAGCAATTTGCCTACTAGCTTCCTTTTTGATTTCCTCATGGAGAGTGATGCTATCTTTTTCACAGTGAGATGACCATTCAAAGGCTTAAGTAAGCATAGGAGAGTCGTTGACCCCTTTACAGGGGAACAGTTAGTACCCTGTTCATTGCTTGTAGAGGAGTCTTTATGAGCCTTTGTGGGGAGGATACACTTGACATGATTTCCTCAAGGGCAGGGACCTTTGGCGAATTCCCCCAGACTTCTCAGGAGGAGAGCGCTAGCCTCTCTCTTTTTCAGTTTTCTGGCCTTGGCTCATCCTCTTGTAGTAGCTGTGCTCACTCCTTTACCAAACAAACTAGCCAAACACGTGGATGATTAATTAAAACAGACAGGAAGTGAGACTCTTAGTCTTAAAAAAAATACACAAAAATGCCACCATCATGTTTCACAGAGCTTTAACATGTGAAGTTTCTCTTTTATATGAATGGCTCTGCGTGACTATAGCCTCATGTAACAAGAACCCAACTTAATTCTTTATAACTCTTTAATTTCTTTAAGCAGCCATTTCCTAGTGAGAGGACATTTAGCTTGAAGCTGTGTATGTGATGATTTTTAAAAAAGCATGGCATTCGCTTTTTTCTGAAAAAGCCAGTTTGTTTGTTTGTTTGTTTCTTTCTTTCTTTCTTTCTTTCTTTCTTTCTTTCTTTCTTTCTTTCTTCCTTCCTTCCTTCCTTCCTTCCTTCCTTCCTTCCTCCTTTCCTTCCTTCCTTCCTTCCTTCCTTCCTTCCTTCCTTCCTTCTTTCTTTTTCATTCACTATCTTTCTTTTCGGTATTCTCTTCTAAAAGGTGCAGTTTCTACTTTCCCTTTCCTTGCCTCTTTTTTCTATAAGCCCCATATACCCCTTCCAATAAAAAAACCTTTTTTTATAGATTGATCTTCAGACTACCATGAAAGCATATTTTAATTTTGCTTTGGCACCTAAATTGCCGATGAATCTCCTTCCCTTTTTTCCTTTTTTCTAACCAAATGACCCATTACCTAAGTGAGATCAGTAAAGAACTTACTGGCATGTTTCCTTTTTGTCCACATCTGTGGTCGACTTTCACAGTGACCTTCATGTTCCAAGCACATCCTCAGAGGCCTTCTGAGTCTAGAGCAGCGACAGGCAGAGAAGATGGATTATCTGATTTTCAGGCTCTAATGGACTTCCAAGAGGGGACGTGGACATTTGAAATAAAACAGTGAAATCAGTGTTCAGGAAGAATTAAAATCCTCTGAGATGATTTAACATGGTGAAGATAGGAACTTGTGCGCTTGAGCACAAGGAGTGTGGGTAGGTATGGCCGGGAGCATGTCGCATGTCGTTATTCAGGTGCTTGTTCTGTTGAGTACACTTTGGGCATTCATCATGTCCTCCTCATCATTTCTCAGGTGGGGCCTACTCTTTGTTCATTTATCATACGTTCAGCAAAGGGAACATATTGGCTGGTGTCATTGCATTGCCCATTCATTATGTTACTCCCTCTGTTCAAGTACAATCATTTGCTCGGGTTGTTGAGGAGCAAACTGTAGAGTGGGTTACCATTTTCAGGCTGTTGCTGAGCTATCTGGTCACCTCTTAACTCTGTATTGGGTGGTGGTTTTCTCCTTGTGTGACCTCTTTTATTTCTGTGAAGCAGAATTATGATAGAATAGTCACCACTTGTTAAGTTTCCAGAAGGTAGATTTTTTTCCCCCTAGGAGGAGAAGTCAGATTAGAGTCAGGATCCTTGACAAGATTCTTTGTGAAAGGGAGTAACTCACACTTTTCACATTTCCATCAAGGAGGGTGGCTAGGAACCGCAAGCCATTTTAAAAGCTGACAAGTTAACTCTTAACAAAAGAAGAGGTTTGACAAATGTTAGGCTGAAAATGTGGTGGTTGAAAGAGGCATTTGGAAAACAGGCATCCTCATGAAGGCTGCAATTTGCGAAGCATGGCAGTCCTAAAGCCTCATTTCCAGGGTGGCATAACTCAGAGGATGCTTCCCTGTCATTCTTCCTGTCCTGTGACTTGCCTTTGTCTCTAGGGAAAGGCGCCACACTCACTTACATTTTTATTTTCTTCTTTAATCTTGAGTGAAGACTGGCCATACTATTATTCATGCCAGTTAGTGGAAACATTTTAACAAAGCAATACTTGGTGGACGTGGGCAGTGATGAGAAAAATGCTGGCAATTTCTTTTCACTGGACATCTAACAAAGTAAGTCATCCTGTTTGATTTGTAAGGAGGGATACTTTTATCTGCTGGTTATTGTTTGTGAACTTATTTGTTCAGTTAAAACTAAGAATTTTTTTTTTCTGTACTGCATGCAAGCCTGCGTATAGTCTGTGGTGGATGTAAAATGAGCTTTATTAAACAACTAGCATATCCTCTAATGGGGACTGAGTCAGTGACCTAGAAGACCCTTGAATAACAGATATATCTGGCCTACCAAAAGGCCAGAGCATTTCAAACCGAGTAGGTGATCTCGTTCATTTTGAGACAGTCCTTTCTAGAAGGAAATCCCATCTAAGAAAACTCTCCAAACCTTATTATTTTCTGCTGAAGTATAAATGGATGCCCAGAACTAGCAGATGGTTTTATAAATATCACAGAAGGATGAAGGAGAGGGTTAAACTTACAGGACCTTTCTAGTACTTAGTGAATTTTACATAGTGACATAGGAAGGCAGGAAAAATGTAGAATTTTCTTTCATTACTGTATCTGAAAATAGCTCAAATTAAGCCAGAGAAAAACAGTATTTCTGGATAGTAGACATGAAAATGAAGAACCAGTTTTTCCCCCCCTGAAGCTTTGGACATGAAAGATTGTTTTTATTGTTAAAAGTTGACTGTGTATTGGGTTCCTGGTAATTTATATTTCCTTTATAGATGTTACATATGTATATTTTGGTTCTTTCTTGAGTTAAAAAATGTATTATCACATTTCCTCTGTAATACAAAAAATACAATTCAAATTTCTGACGTCTCTGGATCTATTTGCATGCAAATATTTTACATTTTACCTAACATTGCTAAGAAACAGCAAAGAGGAAAGGGAAACCCATAAGGTATATTTTGGGTAGTAGTATCATGTTGCGTGTTGACTTTCATTGGTAAAATTACACAGCAATCCTTTTTCTCCCATTTGTATGTTACCAGCACAAGGAGTTGAGACTTATTTATTCCACTGAGTAGATGTAAGTCAGAAATTAAAATCAGGACATAATATCAGCTGTCAATCTTTGGCACAGTCACTCACCTGTTGCTCTGTGTAGCCAAGAGCTGTTCATTACCCTGGTAAATTAATACCTCCCTCTTAAGGTAACAGGAAGAAAACAGAACTTGTGAGGAAGAGTACATAACAATTTTGTCTCCCTTTCAAGTTTTTGGGTAGATTACTTAATGTAATTTACATTTAAAAGGATCTTTGCTTTTCTGCTGTTATGTTAACCTGTTGAGCGCTATTATTCAGGTATACTTCAAAGGTAATTAGTATTTTTCCATTTTCTTTGTGCATGTTCACAATTTTTTCAAAGCATCAAGTTTTTATTTGCCTTTCAAAGCTTTATTTTTCTATAATGTTATAGCTCATGCAAAAGAGGTTGAGTTTTTTAAATGGGAGGTGCTTCCTGTTTGACATTGCCAGCGTACCTGGATTCCAAGAGAGAGTAGAGAACCTACTATATAGGTCTAAGATCAACCCTGCCAGGGTTTAAAAACCAGCTGCAGGGGGCTACCTGGTATTCCTGAAGGTATCTAGGAAACCTCATCTTATAGATATCCTTGCATGTTTTTTACTCTGACTTAGATATACATGCAGACTTGGAGAAACTTCCCTCTCATATCCATGCTTACTGTGGTCCTCCATTGGGGTCACGCTGCTGCTACACTATGCTGGCCTGCCAGCTCTCTGGGGATGGGCCCCGTCAGGTTTAACCAATGAGCAGAAGCTCTGTCCATCCTTCTGCATTTTATTCAGGGACTAGTGTGCTTCTCATTAAAAAAAATGTGAATACATTTAGAATAAATGGGAAAAAACCCACAACTTTCACATCAAAAGGAGAAGAGTGATGTTAATTCTGAACCTCATTCTTTTACATAATATGATTTTAAAGAGCAGAATAATCATGTCCTCCCTCCCCACCCCTTCTCTCAACTTGTATGTTGACTGTCAAGCTTGCATTAAGCCTGTCTTGTATAGCTGGACTATAATGTTCATTGTGATTTGTTACAGTATCAATTTAAGGTAAATAGAATATAGATAATTTTTTCTTCTTGACACAAGAAAATCAACATAGGCTAGAGTCAGCCTGCCCTCTAAAAAGGAAATGTGTCAGGTTACTTCCTCTTCAAGAGCTACTAAGAGTTCCATTTTTAGATGATATTCACTTGATAGAATCATATTGAACTATTGAGTATTGATCTCCTCAATGAAATGAAATTGATCAGCCCTGCATATTGACAATTTTTTTAAACTCCCAGTAATCTTAAAGTTCAATGCTTGATGCCTTCTCTCCAGCTAAGATGAGTTATTGCCTGCATTTGCAGTTTTTATTTGAGAGATAAATTAATAAGTGGCACTTCTTTAATAAAAGAAACCCTGTAATTTCTATTTTCTACATAGTGATATCTTGTTTTATCACATACTTCCTATTTATTAAGATCTGGTCTCTTATTCTGGTAGAGAATTATTGGAGGGTTTTGAGGGGTTTTTAATTTTTGGCACTTCATGGTTCTTCTATATTGTCAGGTATTCTGGCTTAGAATGTATATTATGAAAGGAGTTTCAGTCAGCTTTATCAAATAAAAAGCTCAGCTGTGAGTTCTGTTCATAGGCATTTGTTGGTGTTCCATTTTACTTGTCAACCACTAAGGAAACAACATTTCATACTTTATCCAGTTGTGTTTGTATATTATTTCACAGGTATTTTTAAGATTCATGGTATAAAAAGTTTGCAGTCAGGAAATGCTATTACCACTATGATAGTTAAATTTTTTTTTACTGTCTTTTTTTTTTAATTTTTTTTTTATTATTTATGATAATCACAGAGAGAGAGAGAGGCAAAGACACAGGCAGAGGGAGAAGCAGGCTCCATGCACCGGGAGCCCGACGTGGGACTCGATCCCAGGTCTCCAGGATTGTGCCCTGGGCCAAAGGCAGGCACTAAACCGCTGCGCCACCCAGGGATCCCGATAGTTAATTTTTAAGTAGTCTCACTTGGAACATAGGCTGTTCCGCCACCTTCAGATTGTACATACTTTTGATTCTCCATCCACTTAGCTAATGTATATTTAAAGAAAAATAATCACTGAGATTTTGGTTGTTTTATATGTCAGGTTTATCAGTAAGCACATGGCTTTTTCTTTTCCTTCCTGCTGATACCTAGTTTTGTCCAATTTTGGCTGTCTAAGCCACCTAGCAGAAATGTATTCTGTTACAGTTCTAGAATTCTGAAAGTCTGGTAGTCTGACATCAGGGGGTCAGTGGAGTTGGTTTTATTCCGACAAAAAGATCTGTTCCAGGCCGTTCTCCTTGGCCTGCAGATGGCCGTTTCCTCCATGTGTCTCTACACGTTACTTCCATGCTTGTGCATCATTGTTTACATCCAATTTTTATAGGGACATGAACGTAGTCATGTTCTGAGGTACTGGGAGATGAAGGCTTCAGCAAATGAGTTTGAGAGCAGATAGAGATACAGTTAAACCTATAACACTGTGGTTACTCAGATGCCCAGAAATAGTATCCAGTCCTCTCCATTTGTTGCATCTCTCTACTCTTTTCCTCCACAGCCCCTGTAACTTCATGATAGGCATGTTTTCTTTATTAGTGAGTAGGTTTAAATGACCCTGTAAGGCTTGATCCACTCCCCTCCCCCAGGCCTCTCCTAATATGCTTGGCTTTTCGACTTAGATGTTCCTCCAAAGTATGCAGATTGACTCTTGCTTGATTTTAGGGACACGGGATAGGCTTTGTTTCTGGCAGAGGACTTTTTTTTTTTTTTTTTTTTTCCTAGTCTTTTAACAGTGGACCACGTTAAAACAGAAACTGGTTAGGATTTAAAGGGCACTTGGGAATGAAAGGCACCTGTCAAAGCCCCCTGCTGTAGTCATATTTGGCTAGAGAATTCAAGAAGGGAGGGTTACAGGGAGCACCAACTGCTGGACTCCATGCTATTTTGTCCACAAGAATCTTCTGGAAGGAATAAGAGACAAGAGGGCCTTTGTGCCTCGTGTCTGCTTCCTGCCATGGGACCCACACTAGTAGGTCAGGGATCTTCTCCCTGGAACTTTGTGATTCTGATTTGTAGCTATTGGCATCTTACTCCATAAAGCGTCGAGATTTCCTGTCTTATCATAAGAGTTCCCAGTTACCACATCTGGAGCTGTATAACTTTCATTTTTCTTACCTTATCTTCGGAGATCTCTAAAGTTTTAATCGGTAAGATTGAGACTACTAAGAACAGGGCAGAGAATTCTGTTCTCATGTAATTAAAGCTGGTTTGCTTTCCCAGCAGAGAGAGAGAGAGAGAAAGAGAGAGATCACAGATGGAGTGCGTATTTTCATGTGGTGTTCTGTGGCATAAAGACACAGGCATACTGTGCTGCGAAGCTCTGAGGAAAAAGAAGGGAAAGAAGCTGTTCTACTGGTCCTAGAGTTGGGCTCTGGTCTCAGCTGTTGGTGGCACACGGCCTCTTCACACCCACGCTCAGCTTCCCCATCTCAAAGGGAGTGATTCCAACTAGCTCATCTCAAAGTTGCCCCAGTAATGATTTCTAATTCTGATTTTTTTTTTCTGGGATACGTGTTTTATTATCTATATTAGTTCATTATTTTTTTAAAATTTAACCTAATTCCCGAATTTGCCCACATACAGATTTACTTCATTGATTTTTTTTTTAAGGCAACGAAAGATGATGATGACCCTGAATATAAATTGTCACAGAAAAATGGATAGAAGATAAAATTACCAGATCAACCTTTTTATTCTATATTTTATGGAATACTTAATATATGTTTGGCAGTAACTTATTCGTACACATGAATTCCTGACACTTTCGATTCTTCAGACTTATTAATCAGTGTAGTCAGCACCAGAACAATTTTATGAGACTTACCAGTCATCAAAAATTTATTATCAGATAAATCAAAGAAACAACGAGCATCTTAATAGGGTAGAGAAAGTGGCATGTAAAGGATCGTTTAAGACTGTGCTTTTTGTTGGTTGTGTGTTATATTTACAACCGGTATCAGAGAACTTACTCATAATTTCATGCAAAGGGTCAGCTGGGTGATGGTTATCTTCTTAGGTGAAACCTCTTCTCTTTGTTTTTCTCCAGTAGGATGTTTTGGGTCTAACTGGAAGACTGAAGAATAGGAAACTTCATATTCGAATGTGACGCATATAGCATTCATTGTAAAATAGGATCTACATTTTCTTTGGAATTCTGTTACAATTGTCCCTCAAAGTTAAGAATTATCGAGCTTAGTCCTTTCCTCTGGGATGAGATTGCTAAGCTTGACTCTTTGACATGGCATGCGGAGACAGTGGTAGATTGCCTCTGTTGTGGATGGGCTCCGTGTCTACCTTCTGAGCAATGAGACACAGCCTTCTGTCTCCTATACCCTTGGCACTGTTTTCCCATTTTGAAGGTATCACAAAAGACTTGAATCTCCATCATGTGAGATGAGCTGTTTGGACGGGAGTTTTTCTATCACCTGAGCCCTGTACTGTTACTAGACTCTCACTAGTTTCTAGGATGGAAGGATCATGGCAGTGGGCCAAGGAAGGGCTAATCTGGCACCGTGGAGCTTCTAGACAGATCCACTGAGAATGGACCCAAAGGACAAAAGCTGGGTTATGTCCCATCAGAGATGGAACCTGCTTGCTACCTCACATCTCCTTAAGTGCTGCTTTCTCAGCCTGGAATGTTCCTTCTTCCCATATTTACGTGTTGAAAGCCAAGTATTCTTCAAGTTATCAAATATGGCTTTCTATTTGCCCATATTCTCCAAAACCCTTTTATCTTCTTTGTTTAGAGCCTTTACTTCTTCTTCACGATTTCAATAATAATAGTGATCAGTTCTTGAGTATTGATCATGTGACAGACATGTGCTAAACTCATTACAAATGCTATTTATCATTTTATAACACAGTATTTATTTCTGTGAATACTACCTTTATTTGGTGTGTAAAGGGAGCTGAGTACATGTTTTGTTTTGTTTTTTTTCCCCTTAAGAGGCTGTAATCTTTTTGAGAGCAATACTCAAGATTCCTGCAAGCCTGGACTTTGCATGTGGCATGACCTCCATGTCTTATATAAATGACCTGTCTCATGCAGCAGAGCCTCTGAGAGGTTGCCTTGATTTCTGGAAGAAATTTAAAAAGAAAAAAACAGATATTCTGGCATCTAGAATGGACCAAGTTACAGGGGTTTTTTTTGTTTTTGCTATGTGTGGTAAACAGTAGTCGAAACATTAAAATGCATTCTCAGTGTATAGTATTAAGTGAAGACTATGCCCTTACACTAGTCTTTTCCTTTGTATAGATCTCTATTTTTAACCACACTACTTCCATATTAGAAATGAAGTCACTATGGGGCACTTGGGTGGCTCAGCCAGTTGAGCATCTGCCTTCAGCTCAGCTCATGATCCCGGGGTCCTGTGATCAAGCCCCACATCAACCTCCCTGCTCACCAGGGAGTCTGCTTCTCCCTCTGCCCTTACCCCTGTTAATGCTTTTCTCTCTCTCTAATAAATAAATAAAATATTTTTAAAAAATCATTTTTTAACCACAAATAAATGAATTGTGTTTGAAAGTGAGCCCTTCCTGTCTGTGAATCCATAGGCACCATAGTCATATTGTGTGGCTTCTCTTTGTCAAGGGAGGTGTTTCATGGTGTCTGGAGTGTGTGGTTATATTCTAAATGTTTGGACTATTTCTGAGAGAGACACACTTGTACCGGTATGGGTGATTATCTCTAGGGAAGGAAACTGGATGACTAAAGGCTGGAAGGGCAGGACATAATGTCCTCACTGTTTACCCTTTGTACCTGTTGAATATTCTATTTTGTACCTATGTTTACTATTTAATATAATGTTTAAAAACCAAAGAACCGTAGGGCCCTTGAAGTTAAGAAACCACAAAGAATGTACCCGTATGTAGGCATACCTCGTTTTATTGGACTTTGCTTTATTGTGCTTCCCAGATGATGCATTTTTTTACACATTGAAGGTTTATAGCAGCGAGCTGTGTCAAGTGAGTCTGTTGGTGTCATTTTTCCAATAGTGTTTGCTCACTTCTTATCTTTGTGTCACGTTTTGGTTAATTCTCAAAGTATTTCAAGCATTTTCATTGCTGTATGTTTCTTTTTTAAAAAAAATTTTTTTTAAAAGATTTTATTTATTCATGAGAGAGACAGAGAGAGAAGCAGAGGGAGAAGTAGGCAGGGTGCCTGATGCAGGACTTGATCCTGGGACTCCAGGATCACGACCTGAGCCAAAGGCAGGTGCTCAGCCACTAAGCCATCCAGGTGCCCCCATTATTTTATATTTCTTACAGCGATCTGTGGTCAGGATCTTTGATGTTGCTAGTGTAATTGTTTGGGTTACCACAAATTGTGCTCAAGTAAGACAGGAAACTTAATTGGTGGGTGTTGTTTGTTTTGGCTGTTCCACCGACTGGCCATTGTCCTCTCTCCTGCTCCTCAGCCTCCCATCCCTGAGCCACAACTGCAGATGGGGTGGAAATAGCTAGAATTAGAAGCGGAATCTGAAGATGGGCCTGAATTATTACAATCTCATGATACAACTTGAACAGAGGAGTTGCTTCTTATGGATGAGCAAAGAAAGTGGTTTTTTGAGGGGGAATCTGGTGAAGATGCTCTAAAGATTGTTGAAGGGACAACAAAGGATTTAAAATATTAGATAAACTTAGTGGATAGAGAAGTTGCAGGGTTTGAGAGGATTGATTTAATTTTTGAAAATAGTTCTCCTGTGGGTACGTACAGTGCTCAAACAGCATCATGTGAAACAGAAACGTTGTTTGAGAAAGGAGGATGCAGTTGAAGTGGCTTCATTACTCTCTCTCTCTCTCTCTCTCTCTCTCTCTCTTTTAAGGTTCTATTTATTTATTTGAGAGAGAGTGTGTGTGTGAGTGTGCACAAGCAGGGGAAGATGGAGAGAGAGCATCTCAAGTAGGCTCAGTGCTGAGTACGGAGCCCAACACAGGACTCGATTTCACAACCCTGAGATCATGACCTGAGCCAAAATTATGAGTCGGTGCTTAGCTGACTGAGACACCCAGGTACCCCTATTGCTGTCTTATTCTAAGAAATTGCCATAGTCACTCCAATATTGCGCAGCCACCACCTGATTGACCAGTCAGCAGCCATCAGTGTTGGAGCAAGACCCTCCACCAGCCAAAACATGATGACTTGCTGAAAGCTCACCTGTTGGTCAGCACTTTTTAAGCAAAAATATGTATTTAGACATAGTACTGTAGCACACTTAATAAACTATAGTAAAACGTCAACATAACTTTTACATATGCTGGGAGACCAAAAACTTCATGTGCCTCACTTTATTGAAATAAATAAATTTTTGCTTTATGGTGGAGGTTTGGACCCAAACCCTCAGTATGTCTGAGGAACTTATGTCTTAATTGGTTTTGTCTCCTGGGATGGCTCTTTTCATTCATTGGACGAGATTGAGTGGAAGCCTTCTTACCAGGTACACTGTTTAATCAGGTGTACCCAAAACCTTCTTAAAGTATCCAGAATCTTAGAAAGATACTTTATAAATGAGAGCTTGAAAGAAGGTTTCTCACTTAATGTAGCAATTATGCCTAGTCTCGGCTTAAGTACTGTGAAATCTTAGGGTTTTTATAATATGTCTCATATAAAATCAGGCTTTCCTGTATCCTCAGAAGAATCTGTACCAAAAGATGATCATTTACAGAGGTAACCATAGACTAAGGGAGAAAAAAACACCAAAATGTTTTTTTGTGTAGAATATTTTTAAATAGGGGTATTTTCCCACCTAAGAGTTTAAGTGATTAAAAAGTAAGTTTTTCTATATTTGAAAGGTCATGAGGGTTTGAAAAGAGGAAGAATGGGTGTTGGAAGAGTTCACTGTGTATGAGAGGATGAGATTGAGCTTGAGGTTCCCATACAAGAGAGAGGGATTTTTTTGTTTTAATTTTTCTCTCAGTTTTTTTGGCTGTAAGCTAAGATGACATGTGCGTTTCAGACTGTTTATGTGAGATTATGAGCATTTTTAATCTGTTCTTGTGCATTCTCAATAGAAACTGTGTGAGTGGTGATCTTTTAATAGACTATGTCTTGCAACTAGTGAATATTTTGGTACTAAATTCTAGATAATTCCTAAGGAATGTAAATTTTGTTAATAACAATTTTTGTTTTGAAATACTTAAAATCTTGGAACTGTATTTTTTTTTTTTTTTTTTAGTTTTCTGAAGCAGACTTCTTTATTTTTATAAGTTTAATTACCTAGATCAACAAGGAAAATACTGGTTGTTACATTGATGGAACAAAAATATTCTTTATTATTTCTATACTGAAACGTGGTTAGAAAAAGAAATCATGGCATACGGGAAAATGCTCCTTCAAGACCACCATGTGAATACATTATACAGAACGACTTTGGTTTTATTGTGGTTGAAATGCTAAAAATCTTGAGCAGTTTTTACTAGAAAAATTCAGAATATGATTAAGTCCAGTATCCTCTCCTACTTACTCCATTTCTTTTATTCATGGACTAACATCCAGGTGGATTTGTAGTGAGGGAAGTTGCCTCCATGACACTGAGGAGAGAGAGAATTGGCATTCATTGACTTCCTTGCTATGGTTGAGGCCCTGATGGGTTCCTAATAGACTTCATCTCCTATCATTTCATGACTCCATGAGACCTAGGTATTCACCTGGCTTTCATATGAGAAGCCACAGAACTGCAGATGAAGTAAAATGACCAGGGTTTACCAGAGTGGTAGAGCTAGACATCAAGCTCCATCAGTCTTATTCAGAAGCACTATAATCTTGTATTCTACTTGCTTTTGAGTAATGTCTAGGAAGAAAAAGAGGAAACATTGAGATTATGTTGATATTCTCATAGGGGCGTTCATGTGTGATGCTTCATGGTACAGTCATAAACGTTTGGCTTCTGTGATTCTTAAATCAAGCCCAGCCCCCCTGTAGGGCCATCTTCCCATCCTGCGGTTGAAGGCACAGCTAACAACATGCAGGTGTCCTGAAAGCCTGTCTTCCTCCTCCTACCCTGATTCTGATCAAACATCCATCCATCCGCCTGTGTGTGTGGTCCAAAAACCAAGTCCATTTCCTCACCAGCTACCACCCTCTGGTTCAGTGGGTATGCATTCTTCCACTGTGGGCTACACATTTATATTGTTTCATAGTTGGACTTTAGTCAGTTGATACATATTCAGAGGCCTCTCTCTACTGTACTTTATATTATTTATCTCTTTGGGCATCAATGAAGACTCCTGCCTTCCTCAGCTCATACCAGTGACTGAAATCAGATCAGGGAGCACCTGGGTGGTTTCTGCCTTTGGCTCAGGTTGTGATACTGGGGTCCTGGGATCAAGTCCCGCATCAGGTTCCCCGGAGGGAACCTGCTTCTCCCTCTGCCTATGTCTCTGCCTCTCTCTGTGTTTCTCTCATGAATGAATAAATAAAATCAAGAAAGAAAGAAAGAAAAAGAAAGAAAGAGAAAAAGAAAGAGAAAAAGAAAGAGAAAAAGAAAGAGAGAGAGAAAGAGAGAGAGAGAGAAAGAAAGAGAGAAAGAAAGAGAAAGAAAGAAGAAAAGAAAAGAAAAGAAAGAAAAGAAATCAGATCGTCTAGGACAGTCCCTCCCAAGTTTTCCACATGATTTCTTGTTGGTGTCTTAGTTTTCTTGTTAGCCCTGGTCCTAGTCAACAAAGTCAACAAAGAACTGACTTTTCTCCAAGGAGTCTTGGTTCTCTTAAGTGGAAAACAACATTAGAACATAAAAACTGAGTACAGAAGTACATATTTTCTGCACAAGCATCAAGGGTAGATAGAGTGACAGGAGATCTGTCAGCCACTTGAAGTGACAAAGCATAAAGATTACCTATATTCAGAGGAGCATGGATTCTTGTTGATGGGTCCAGTTTACCTGAATCATTAGGTGTGTTTTGGCTTTATTATTGGAGTTTATTAATCAGTTCCCCCTTTGGCAAGTTATACATACTAAATCATGTGTGTTTATGTGATTAGTGATCCCACATTTGTATGTCTTCATTGTCTTTTCTTTCTGGCCCTGGTCTCACATGTTCTGGAATTAACTGCTAAATGTTTAAGTTTAGGAAATCTTGTCACTGTCCCCAGAGCACCTAACAAGAAAAATAAATAGTAACTTCCTTCTAGGTTTTATACTAAAGAAACCAAAAGTGGAGGCCACTCAGTAATACAAAGGTGTAGATCACCTAGTTTCTAGATAGAATCCCATTTGGGTTAAGAGATAGTAACCCTGAAGCAAGGAAAACGTACCAGTTCAACTTTTTGGAGTTACGTGTGTTCCCTCTTCGTTCGTCTTTTAGCACAAATAGTTTTGACCCTTATGTTCAATTTCCTAATGACATTTGGCTTGTTCTCCATCCCATTCAGGTTTTTGCTCAGATGTCATCATAACAAAACACTCACCTCTCTATCTAAAACAGATCCTACCACCTAGCCCTGCCTGTATTTTATCTGTTCTCTTAAAGAATGGAGATTCTCTCAGGAACTGAGACTCCTCTTTTGTGCACTGCTGTGTCGCTAGGAGCCTCAGACAGTGCCTGGCACCTGCTCAGCTCTCAAAATACTTGATGAATGAGAGTTGTTGTTCTTTCAAGTATACGTTGTAGCCTGCAGGTTCAGCGCTTCTGCTTGAGGAACATTTTTAAAAACCTTCTGTCGTGCATCCATTACACATTTTTAAGTGTTTCCCTTTTTCTTCTCGTGTCTGAGTTGCTAAGATTTCGTGATATTATTAGTGTCGCTTCCATCACCATAAATGTTTCTCTAATGTTTCCAAGGCTGCAGCCTTCCCTAGCCAGCTCTTCCCCATCAAATCTAGTAGCTCTTTTTAGCTAGGCTTTGAAAGAAACCCCACACATGGAATTTTAGAGGGTAACATGGAAAAAAAAAAATACCAGAGCCATTAAAGGAGGGTAATTGACCTAGACTCAGCCTGTTTTTGTTCCTGTTTTTGAATCACCCAGCCTCCGCCCTCTAACAGATACCTCTGTGGGAATTGCGGAGGAACCTGGCTATTGGTCGCTGAGCAGCACCCCACGGTGCAGATGTGACTGTCATCCTCCATCATGATGTGTGAGTGAATCTGTAGAAGGTGAATTGGCAGGCTTTGAGCTAGAGTCATTGCTTAGAAATAAATAGCAAAGCAGAGGGGAGGGAATTGGAGGTAGTTCTTCCTCCCTCCTCCCCCCGAGCCCTCAAAATAAGATTCGTTGACAAGTCAGAAAAACCACTTAGAGCTCAGGCTCTGAACCTAAAAACCTAGATGTGAAAGGGTATAGGGAATCCCTCACTAGTCACTCAGCTTTGAGGGAACCAGAGCATTCCTCATCAGCTGCACTGAGGAGCCGTATTCCGCAGTAGGTTGCCTGCTACTTGCTGATCTCCCTCACTTGACCCATTGAACCCATTGAACTTAGGAGCTGCCCAACAAGGGTGAGGAGTGGGGATGCTTAAAAAAAATATTTGGCTTGTCTGCCTACAGAAGGCTCCTGTCAATACACTGCTTTCAAATTTGATACTAAGTTTTCTCACAGATTGCATTAATTTTGTATATCTCAAACAGGTCAAATTTTTTGTGTATCTCCAGGTCAAATTTTTATTGTTAACAAGAGACTAAAGATGACATTTTTTGCCTTGCATTTTTCCTAGGATATGGCAAAAATGTGACTTCATTTTAGTTATGTGCACCACCAAAAAAAAAAAAAAAGAAAAAAGAAAAAAAAGAGTCCATGAATACATGGAAGAATCGTAACCACCCTATTTACATCACACTCAAATGCCTGCTTTTGAAAAACCAATGTAGCTGCGTCCATTACAAAAGAGAACTAGAGGCTGTCCAGCAGCCAGGTTCACGCAGCCTCTGGGCTCGGAGCCTCGCCAGCTTCTGCAGGTGCACACTTGTGCCAGTGGAACCTGGAGACTCTAGAGACGCGTTTCCAAGAACTCAAAGGGCTTCTGAATACCCCCAAAGGAAATGTAAAGAGCAGTGCAATATCTCTTGGTAGTTCTGGGAGGGAACCCAGGAAGAGGAGGGCTTAGTCACAAGCATCAAGCAGGTGTAGCTCTGAAGAATAAGTGAGGTCCAGGAAGCATGCAAGAGACCAGGGAGTATGAGCACTGGCTCTGAAGGCGGGCTCCCTGGGTTCAAATCTCATTCCTAACCTTTTGCTAGGTCTGTGACATTGGGCCAATTCGAATCTTTTAAAAATTTAACATCTTGATTGAAGAGCAGTTATCATACAATAAACTACACATGTAAGGTATAGAATTTAATACATTTTGCCATGGGTATATACTTGTAAATTAGTCCCCAGAATCAGGACAGTGAACCTATTTGTCATACCCAAAAGTTTGCTTGTACCCCTGTCTTAACTCCCTCTTGCCCCTCACTCCTTTTACCCCATCTCCAGGCAACCAACCACTGGTCTTCCTAACTTTACTATTTGTGTTTTGTAAAGTCTTCTATATAGACGTATGATGTGTGCCCTTTTTAAAAAGCTGGCTCTTGTATGTTAGTAAATTGAACACCAATAAAAAATTAAAAAAAAAACTGAAAACAAAACAAAACAAAACAAAACAAAAAACAAAACAACAAAAAAAAACCTTTGAAAATGTAAAAAAAATAAAATAAAAAAAAATAAAAAGCTGGCTCTTTTCATTCAGCATCATGATTTTGAGATTAGTTGTTGCATGTGGCAATAGTTCATTTCTTTTTACTGCTCAGTAGTCCATTGAGTGGGTATACCACAATTCGTTTGTCCAGCTGCCTATTGGAGGATGCTTGGGTGGTTTGCAGTTTGGGAGTATTACAAATAAAGTTTTGATGAGCTTTTGTGTGCAAGTCTTTGATTGGGCATGTGCTCTCCTTATTCCTGTGTAGTGGAACAGATGAATCATATGGTAAGTGTAGATTTACCTTAAGTAACTGCCAAACTGTTTTCAAAGTGATAGTATCATTTTATATACCAAAGGGTGGTGTCTGATCCCAGTCACTCCATATCCTCATCAACCCTTGCTGTGGCCAGTTTGTTTGTTTACTTTTATCCATTCCAGTAGGTTCCCATTATAGTGATGAATGGTGATGTTGAGCATTAGACATCCCTGTATCTTCTTTAGTGAAATTTTTGTTCAGATTTTTCGTTTTTTAATAGTTCATTATATTGCTTTGAGATTCTTTATATGTTTTAGATACAAATCCTTTATTGGTTGTATACTTTGCAGAGCTTTTCTACTTTTCTGTGATTTGTCTTTTTATCCTCCTAGCAGTGTCTTTTGAAAAATAAAACTAATTTTTTTAAGTCTAGTTAATTAATTTGTTCTTTTATGAATTGTGCTTTTGGTGTCATATTTAAGTATTCTTTGCCTAATCTAAGTTAATAAGATTTTCTCCTTTGTTTTAGTCCAGAAGACTTATAATTTTAGGTTTTGCATTTAGGACTATAATGTATTTTGAATTAATCTCTTATATGGTGTGAGATGTGGATCAAAGTTTATATTTTTGCATTTGAATACCCAGTATTTTCTGCATTTGGGTGCACCCATACCATTTGGGTGCATATTGGTTGATTGTGTTAAGTTTTCTGTATGGTTACTGATTTTCTGTCTACTTACCCTGTTAACTATGGAGAGAGGAATATAAGTCTCTGACTATAATTATGAATTTGTCTATTTCTCTTTTCAGTTCTATCAGTTTTGTTTCATGTAGTTTCAGGTCCTGTAATTAGATTTATAAATATTTAGGATTGTTTATGTCCTCTTGATTGACCTTTTTCATTATGAAGTGAGTTTATTTAGCCATAATAATATTCTGGCCAGAAATCAGCTTTGTCAAATAATAATGTAGCTATTCCATCTTTATTTTGATTAATATTATCATGATATATCATTTTCCTTTTTTTTAAATGTATTTATATCTATATATTTAAAGTGGGTTTCTTATGGGCAGCATATAGTTTAGACCCATTTTTTTTCATCTCCGTTGACAGTCTCTTTTAATTGGGGTATGTTAATCATTTACACTTAATGTAACTAGCAACATAGATAGGTTTGAATCTGCCCCCTTAGTGTGTATTTTTTTGTCCTATCCCATCTGTTTTTTCCCACTTTTATTTTTTTGTGCCTTTGGATTATATATTTTTTAGGACATCATTGGGTCTCCTTTGTTGCTTTATTACCTATAATCTTTCAGTCTTTAATTTTAGGGTGTGCTTTAGTGTTTGTAATTTACATCTTCACAGCGTTTCACAGTGACATATCACTTCACATAGAGTGGGAAAACTTTACATTACTGTACTTTGATCTTTCATCTCCTAGGCTTTATGCTTCTTGCCATTCATTTTACTTCAGTGTTCCGAACTTCACATTACATTTCTATCTATCAGTGAAATATCTTTATAGCAATCTAAATAGAAATAAAGCATTTTGTTACATCTACCAATTTTAGTGCTCTCCATTCCTTTGTATAGGTCCTTCTATCTAGTATGATTTTCCTTTTATTGGACGTGCTTCCTTTAGCTTTTCTTACCATGTGGATTTGCCAGGTACACATTTTTTCACATCTCATATATCTCTAAAACTCTTTATTCCACATTATTATTTGAATGATATTTTTACTGGTGTACAATCTTGGATGGACCATTTCTGTCTCTCAGTGCTTCAAAGGTTTATTCCACTGTCTCTTACTTGAATTGTTCCTGACAAGAAATCTGCTGTACTTCTTATGTTCCTTTGTATGTTGCCCTCACCAGTGCCCCCAGCGTGGCCGCTTTTAAGATTGTCTCCTTAGCACTGGTTTTGAGCAGTTTGGTCTTAATATATCTTTGTGTGGTTTTCCTTACTTTCTTTGGTACTTGGGGTTTGCTAAGCTTATTGGATTGGTAGGTTTATGGTTTTTACCATATCTAAAAATTTTCAGCCATTATTTTTACAGATTTTTTTACTAAGCATGCTACCTCCCCATCCTAGTCTCCTATACTTGCCTCTCTTCAGGACTCTGTTTCTGCGTGTTTTAGCCCCTTGTATGTGTTCCACAACTAACTTACGTTCTGCTCATTTGCTTAATCTTGTTTTCTCTCTGAGTGTCATTTTAGATCTTTTTTTTATTACTTTGAATTAAGATTCCATAATTATCTTATACATTATAGTCTTCATCTCATGATAATTTGAATCTTTTTTATATCTTAGAAAAGTCAGAATACTAATTAACTCTTGTGGAAAGGGAGGAGGTACCAGGGAGAGTGGACCAACCTTGTGCTCATTCTCATCCTGGGTAATGGTTACAGAATTGTTAATTTTTAAATTCTTGTTAAATGAACTTACATAGTTAAATGAACTTGGATTTTATGCACTTTTTGGTAATCGTTCTATTTCCGCAGTTTAAAAACTGTTTTAAATTACTTCAAAATATAGTGGTTTGGTTTTACATTCTATTGGACTAAAGTCCAATGGCAAAAAGGACTAGAAAAAATGACCTTTACAGATACATTATTAGTAATAACATTTTCATTGTTTCTGAATGATTATTACAGTATAAAGCAAAGAGTAATTATGGTAATGTCATTAGGGACTAATATTTTCAGCAAAAGAGAAAGACAAAAAAATTAGAGAACTTAAAGCCTATAATCATAAATTAGAATTGAAAATTAATAGTAAGAACTCCTCTTACTGTTCCCTCCTTAGTTGGCAGACGAGTGTCTAGTTAAAAGAGGGGTCCTGGGAAGACTTAGCCAAAAGAAAGATCAACTGTAGCTGTTGATCTTTTTTTCCCTTTAAAAAAAAATATTTTTTTTGTTCTGTCCATCAAAGAAACCTAGAAAAAAAAAATACCAACACAGTTAGCAGTACTGCTCTTGGCTCTGAATTGTTGCCTTTAAATACCATTTCCCTCTAAAAGAACTCTGGGATCTTAAAAAAAATAAAAAGGCTAATTCCACGTCTTTTATCAGGAGAATATACAGCTGAGCTGTAGTACCCTGTCAATGTAGAAAGCAAGGAAGCCATGAGAGATTGTGCCAGAAGCAGTTGAACTGCTAGGTTGAAGAGGCAGAGCCACTGGCCAAATTTGGGACAGTTTTGTATCAATAAGGATAATAACTAGAGTTTATTGAGACATTTAAATGTTTTTAGAAAATCTCATTTAAATAAGATGTAAATTTTTTTCTTTTGATAATCAGGAAATTTGAATACTGGATATTTGATGATATTAAAGAATTTTTAGGTTTGGTCATAGATGGTGATTATATATTAAAATAATATAATTTCTCCCATTTGCCTCAGAATAATGTGGTAGAGTTGAAAGGGGGAAGTAGAAGTGAAAATGAGTGAAATAGAACATGCCCTGAGTAGATAGGTTTTGGAGCTGGATGGGTGGTGGGTACATGGGGATTTACTTTATTCTCTTGACTCTTGAGTATGGGTAGAATTTTTCCAAATAAAGTTGAAAATACTCTAAATAAAAGAGAGATGAGTGCCTATATCATAGAATTTGTTGTGGAGATAGTTCCTGCTAAGCTCTATATTACATTACTTGACCTTAAAAAAGAAAATAAAAATAGCTCAGATCCCATGTCCTTCACCCCAGTTTCCCCCCCCCCCCCCCCCCCCCCCCCAGCTATAAAAGATTCTTTCATTTCCGTCCACAGTTGGGAGCTAAAAGATCCCTGCAGAGCTATCCATGGTGCTGACCAGTGCTGACCAACAGAACATGGGAGAAAAGGGGGCAGTCAAGGCAGGAGGGAATGAAAGATAAGTTTGATTTTATATACCCTGAATTTGAGGTTTCTGAATAACCCTAAATGGAGAGAAATCTATTAGGGAAGAGGTTTTATGGTCCTAGAATTTAGGAAGCCAATTCAGGCTGGAGCTACAGTTGATCTTTCTTTTGGCTAAGTCTTCCCCAGACCCCTTTCTTTTAACTAGATACTGGTCTGCCAACTAAGGAAGGAAATTTCATCATAAATACATATAATGTTACGTCAACAATATGGTAAATATAAACCTAAACTTAAACATCCAGACATATTTATATACAGCAGTCCTTTTAATAAGACATAGCTGCCTGGAATCATGTCTATGGATGATCCTCCTGGAAGAGAAAATTGACTTTACAGTTAGAGAAATGTAAACCACCTTCACAGGTAGAAAACAAGGTTACTGCAGTGTGATTCCTTTTATTTACAGATGTAAGAAAGTTAATAATGAGGGAGATCAGAACAAGGAGAGTAGAAAGGAGATAAAGTGGGACTGTTCTTAAAATTTACATCTGAGGCCTTTTTGGCTGCAGTTAGAACTAGGGAAATGAGTAAAATGTGTTCCGCTAAAGTCTATTTCCAATGGTTTGTTTTACTGTGTTAAAATTTTGTGAAGCATAAAGATCATGGAATCACAGTGATTATCTAATTTCCCTTCTTATTTTTTACATGATGAAATTGAATCCTCAAGTGATTAAATGATTTAAGATAGCCTAGCTAGTTAATATCATAGTATGTTTATTGGACCTTTTTAAGTGCCTGAAACATTTTTTCTTTTTTTTTTTTTTAATCTTTTTTTTTTTTTAATTTTTATTTATTTATGATAGTCACACAGAGAGAGAGAGAGAGAGGCAGAGACCTAGGCAGAGGGAGAAGCAGGCTCCATGCACCGGGAGCCCGACGTGGGATTCGATCTTGGGTCTCCAGGATCGCGCCCTGGGCCAAAGGCAGGCGCTAAACCGCTGCGCCACCCAGGGATCCCTGAAACATTTTTTCTACCCAGCACCCATCCTTCCTCACTGACTGGTTAATTCACACTATTGTGGAGATTTTAGGTTTTATTTTATGTATTTCTTTTAGGCTTAGATTTTATCTGAGGAGTCTGCCCTCATCCTTCAATGAGGTCAAATAGTTATAATAGCAGAAAGGAACCACAGCTGTTCATTGGATGCTTGCTATTTAATCATTATAGCAACTCTGTGAGGTAGGTACTGTAATCAGCATTTTACAGAGGGAGGAACTGAAATACAGAGACACTAGCTAACTTGCCCAGGAATAGAATTATATGTGCCAGCGCGAAAATACAAACAGTCTTACTCAGAATCTCGGCTCAGCTCACCACACCTATTGTCACGATACTCTGCCACTTATTAATCTTGTAATGCTATATTTACTTGTAGGATTATATAAATCTTTTCCTGCTGTATTGGTAACCTTCAGGAGGACAGTGATCATAGATCTTTTGATTCATCATTTTTCTTAGCTTCTAAATGCCTAACATCTAGCAGGCTCATTGTATATATTTTTTCATATGTAACATAGACTTAATAATACTGTATTTTTATAGTATGGTTCTAATTGCATTGCACTGTAGTACAGCTGCATATGATACTGTAGTATAATTGCACTGTTATAAGAACTAAGAAAATGCACACAGGATGCACACTAGTTCATGTCCATTGGTAAGTACTCATTAACAGAGGGACTTTAAGTATAATAAACAGGCTTAGAGGTGACTTAGCTTAAGACCACAAGGCAGAGTCTCACCCAGTATTCAAGGCTCTTAATTTTTATTCCCTTTTGTTTCCTATACTGAATATAGTTATAAAAGTGAATCTGGGAAAATGTATTGCTTTCCAGAGCTGATTTCTTAACTAGATAGATGGCTAAAGTATAAGCTTCATTCTTGCTAAGCGTTGGTTTCATTCTTGAGACCAAGACAGATCCAGGGTCTTTATGATACTCTGGCAGTTAACATAACTATCTGAACCTGTCTCTTGGGCATGGACCATTAGGAAAGGCTAAAGTAAATATTTTCAAATTAACATGTAATTTGAAGGTGTTGTTGTTCATGTCCTCATTCAATTACAGCAGAAAGTGAGTACTTGCTTCTTTGGTCTTTAAGATGAATTTGTTTCTGCATGTATTCCATGGCATCATGTATATATTTTGTGTGGTGCAGATAGGATTTATTATTTCAAATCATATCCTTGAACTTAGTTCAGCAGTATTATCTCTAGGGTATAGAGATGCATTTGGCAAGTGATCAGCAATGTATTTTGGTATGCAAGAACCTAGCTGTAGAATGAAAATCGAGTTATAAATTAATCTATAAAATAGTCACAGATAAAATGGTGAAGAGACCAGAATTAATCTTAAGAAAGCACAAGACAAAATGCAGATATCCTAAAATCAAAAATAGTAGTATTCATGAAAGTGACAATCAATTATTTAATTCCAAGGACAGACACATTATAGTCTAAAAATATATTTCAGATTCAAAATTGACTAGCTATTTTATGTGGCACAACAGCAGCTTTGCATATTTATTAAAATTATTCATAACTGCGTAGCTGCCCAGATGAACTGTTGAGTTCTTGTTTCTTGATTCAATATATTATCTTGTCCATTTTATCATGGCACTGTAATAGAAATTTGTCTAAATTTTAGAATGATCCATGGAATATTTTCAGTATCAGCATCTCCCAAATACATATTTTATCATTTCTGTTTTGCCTAATGTGATCTTTTACATAGCTTTAGAAGAAATCATCTGTCTCTATAGGAGAATTACAAGTTTTTTTTCTTTAGGGAATATATTTCAAACAAATCTTGAATACAAAAAGGTATTGTATCATCAGTCTTTAGGTATCAAAAGATTCCTATTACTGAAAATCTGAATAGGATGTGAATTCTTCAGAGTAGTAGAGAAATAGTACAAGTTCATAATCTTTATGTAGATTTTATGGAGAACTGGGTTTGCTTTAGGTATTGTTTGTTGAGTAGTGTGTGTTGCTGTGGTCAATGTGACAGTATATTTGAGATGATGAATTCTGGAGTCACACTGCCTTCATTTCATATCCTAAGTCCACCACTTATTATTTATTTACTTATTTATTTAAGATTTTATTTATTTATTCACGAGAGAGACAGAGAGAGAGAGAGGCAGAGACATAGGCAGAGGGAGAAGCAGCTTCCCACAGGGAGCCTGATCTGGGACTCCATCCCAGGACTCCGGAATCATGACCTGAACCAAAGGCAGATGCTCAGCCACTGAGCTACCCAGGTGCCCGTTTTATTTAACTTTTTGAGCACTGATTATCTCTTCTGTAAAATTGAATAATAGTATCTATCTTATAGGGTTGTTAAAGAAGATTCTATGGGATAATGCATGTAGAGTACTGAGAGCTGTGTTGGACACATAGTAAACACTCAATAAATGTCAGTAAATAAATAGTGTTCATGATAATATGATATCATGGAATGCCACGAAGTGTGGGCTACAATCTTAGCAAGAATATGCATAAAGAAATAGTAATCTTCAATAATATCTCTAAATTGGTAGAAATTAGGAGATGATATTAGGAAAGAAGAATAAAACCTTTTAAAGCTAGAATATTAATTATGCTAGAGTTCAGAGAAGCCTCAGACAATCTGGTTTAATTTCATGTCTCTTTGTATGGGTGGAAAGCACAGCTGTAAAAGTGGCCTCCCCAGGACTACCCAGCTAGGAGAGCAGACTCTAACCCAAGTCTTCTGGCTCAAAGTTGAGTTCTCCATCTGTTTTTAAATGCTGGCTTATCTACAGGAACATTCATTGCACCTGTCCTAGATGTCATTATTTTATAGATGTAACTTCTTATGCACTATATAACACCTCCTTGCTCATCTTGGTTTGGTGTTCTAATGGTTGTTAATCCTCTAGAAATAGCTTCCCATACACCCGAGAGTCATGGAGAAAACAATGAACTATCCCAGAGCTAGCACCATCTGTGTTCAGCGACTGTGAGCAGCTCTATCTGAATGCCTCAGTGGGACAATAGCGATAGCCCTGGGAAAAGGGAATGTCTGCGCAGTTGTGGAGAATTTCCCTGGAGATCTCATAAACTGCTAACATGAAAATGAATCCTTTCTTCCTTATAAATCAGAGTCATGTGTTAAAGGAGATGTATTAGATGCTTCTGAGCTGTTATATTTTAGTGGGTTCTATAAAATTCTCAATAAAGGAAAGGTCAGTGTTTGTACCATAAACAGCATTCATGAAGGCATATTTAACCCCCATCCCTTTCGGGATTCCTGGAGTGTGTAGTACTCGAACTTGCTCTCTTTCCAAACGCCCCCACTGCCCACAACCTCCCAGAACGACCCCACTGCCCACCTGGGCATTCTTTTTCTTTGAGCCACCAACTGCCTTGGCTCTGGAACCCAGGCCTTCATGATAGGAGAAAATGAAAAGGGGTAATTCCACCTTATTAACAGCACAGGCTTAGGCCCCCGCCGTGGGGCTGGGCTGTACTTTCATGTTTGTGGTTGAAGTAAAAAGATCATGGGCGGGATCCCTGGGTGGCGCAGCGGTTTGGCGCCTGCCTTTGGCCCAGGGCGCGATCCTGGAGACCCGGGATCGAATCCCACGTCGGGCTCCCGGTGCATGGAGCCTGCTTCTCCCTCTGCCTGTGTCTCTGCCTCTCTCTCTCTCTGTATGACTATCATAAATAAATAAAAAATATATTTAAAAAAAAAAAAAGATCATGGGCACACCTGTTTGCGGGGCATGCGGAGTGGAGTCTGTCTTGTGTTTTTTCATGGGTACCATGTGTGGGACTAAGAAAGACCATCGGGTGACCTTTGCACACTAACGACACAGGTAGTTGTTGTGCGGGGTGAGTGGCGATGTCTGTGACCTTTCTAGTTGTCAGCGAAGCTCTGGCCGCCAGCCTCCTGTGCCGCTCCCACAACAGGGCTGCTAATGGTCCCGCACTGGCTCTGCAGAGCCGTGTTGAGGCTTAATTGAGGAATATTTTTAACCCATTATCAAGAGCATTAGGAGGAAATGTTCAAAGACTCTCTCAATGCAGCTTGCAGCTCTTTCCATTTAAGAAAGTAGATCCCCAAATAAGCAAATTATGACCTGAAATGTAATCTGTCTTTATTTTCAACCCCTTCATCTTCCCAAGATAAAGACTCTTCTCTCTGAGGGCATGAAAAGGAGCCGAACAAGCTAGACTGTTACAAATGAGTGTACCTCCTAGCACACATGAACATACAGTGCCCCTTGCTTAGAACAGGGTGACTTCAAATGGACCATCCTGACTGAATTTTTTGGAAGGAGAGTGAACATGTATACTAGCCTTGTCATGGCACCGGGAGGGGTGGCTGACAGGTAGGTACTCAGTGGTGTATAGACCACAGGGAGTGAGAGCAACAGCCCGAAGAACCTGAGTGAGCTTTTCATCACATCATGACTTCTGGCTCCTTTCTTTTTTTCTAGTGAATAAATATGCTTTCATCTTCTCAAACTTAGAGTGTTTGAAGGAGTGATGAGCAATGCCCCTCACATTATTACCACAGCTGACATTTTAGTCATGGATTATAGTCAAATTTAATCTTAACTTTAACTCCACAGAATAGTCGTTTGCTTGATTTCTTTGATTATTTTGTATTTTAATTTCATCATGGCAAGAAAAGGTACTTCCAGTTTTCGCTTTAATTAAATAAGTATGAGTTAGCATACAAACTATCAGAGAATGTCTAATTGAAGCTTCTTTGCTTTAAACATAGAATTTCAACAGGATTTTCATTTATTAATTCTTCTTTTCTGTCTTTTCTGATTTTTTTTAATGTCCAGTAACCAAAAACAGATCTAAAGCTGTGACAAAAAAAAGTCGCCAAAATTAAGATTCCTGAGAGTCTATTCAGAGTTCAGACAGGTTAGAACATGTACATGAAGGATGGTTTAAAAAGCGGCAGTGTAATTTTATTAGGAAAGTGAATATGGAGAAGTCATTGTGGAATCAGTAAGAAGCCAAACTATATTATTCTACAAAAATTTAAGGTATTTTCTTTTTCAAGTACGTGGTAGTAGTTTATGGCATCTCTTAAAGATTGAAACACAGGGATTTCCATCAAAAATTCATTCAAAAAATTCACAAATGTTTCTCAAAGAAAAGGGCGACCTGTGGGTACATGGGTTAAAAATGAAAATGTGAAATGCTTTATCTTAACCCTGTGAACATACAAATGTCAGTCTGATAAATGTAGTATCAGATCATACCAGCTGTATGAGGGCTACAGAATGCTTTTGGTCTAAATTTTGTAGTTTACGAAAAGCTGTTATTTCAAAATCTCTCTTGCCTCCTTGTATGGTCAGCTAATTTTAAGCATCTGTAAAAGGCATTTGCAAAATGGAAAAGATGCCCATTTTTTTGGCTGTGTGGGCAAAAAAGAAAACATGGAAATGATTGTGTATGGGAATCAGATATCCTAAAAGCCTTTTCACCAGGAAAGACTAGATGCAGAATAAAATCAGAGAAACTTACTTTTTAGTTGTCTTGTTGAACTTGGAAGAGAGTAAGGAGCAAAAAGTCTATGTAGTAATTGGAAACCAAAGGAGTAGGTGACAAGGCCAGGACTGCCCTATCGCAGTACCTGTGTAAGGAATTCACAGCTTAGCTGCCTTGGGGAAAAAGAGACCAGGAGGTCTGGGTAATGTTGGAAGGCCAAACAGGAAACTCTGTCGCAGAACTAGAACATTCGTGGAAGGTGTACCCTCAGTGGAAGTGAGAGCTGGGGGTGGGGAGGAAGCTCTGCAGGAAAGGGAGCAGAGGAGGAAAACTGTTTTTGCTGTTGCTCCAAGTGAAGGAAAAAATAGTAATCATTGTATTCATCATCTCCTCTGACAATTTACTACTACAAGCTTATTTTTGGATGAGTCTGGGTTATAAATTTATAGTTCTTGCAGGGTCATGGAAACCCTAACCTAAAAAATTTAAATAACAAGTTTCCAGGTTGGCAGAACCTTCTGGCAGCTGGTAGATAGAAGCGTAAGTCCTCTCTGGAGGAAAGCATTAACAGTCCACTTTCCTCAAAGTTCCTACATATTTAGTGTATACAGGATTACTGTAAGAAATACCACACACTCAACAAAGCAATCCAGTAATTACCAGATGGGGCGTAACACAAGCCATGTGTCACCAATGTCAACCAAAACTATAAACAGATTAGGTCTCCCATGCCTAAGGACACTGGACACCAGAATGCTGAGTCTTGAATATAAAACAAATGCATGGGAAGAACATAAAGAAGAAGTCGAGCAAGGGATGAAGGACCATCAGAAATGTTCAGAAAGATTTGAAAAGGAAGCAAATAGAATTACAGGAAAGAAACAGAATCATCAGAAATAAAAACACAGTAGTTTGGTTAAATAGAGGATTATGCACAGCTGAAGAGAGAATGAATGGATTGGAAGATCACGAAGGACAACCCCCGACATGAAGCGCAGAGACAAAGGAGGTAAGAAATAGTCAAGAGTAAAATGTAGGGATGATAGAAGAAAAAGATGGAACATAAGTCAATGTGAACTCCAAATGTTAAAATATTGAAAATTAGAAGGAAGTCAAGAATTGAAGGGTCTTTGAAACTTCATCATAATAACAATTTAATGAATAATGAAAATTTTGTTTTTATTTTAATAAATTAGCTTGCTACAATTTCATGGTTGTGATTTGAAGATTCGAGACTTCTGGACCACACAGAAAAAAGACTTTATTGCTCACAGCGCAGTAAGCAACCTGAGCTATATGTCAAGGCAATTCTCTGTGCTCCCCAAGTCACGTGGGGATGATGCATACTGTGCCATGCAAGAAGTCTGAGTCACAGCAAGGGACCTCAGTCTTTTAAAAGGGACTATAAGCAGATCTGCTCTTTGCCAGCAGAGAGAGACATATTTTATCTCCAGGAAAGTAAGCAATCTCTCAGCTCCAGAGGGGGAGTCTCTTATCTTCTAATGTTGTTTGCCATACAAACATCTTTGCAAAGCTAACCAAGAACCAAAGTTGTGTGCATGTGCTCACAAAACATGCAGAAAAGTGAGTCCTGTTTTTTTTTTCCTCCCAGTAGTGGAGAGCTCATTTGTTTAAGGTGTAAAGACAGAATTTTCCAGAAATGTTCAAAGTTTGGAATGCTCATATAGCGGGAACACGCTGTACTTCAAGCAACACAGATACATATTTAGACATATCATGGTGGAGCGTCAGGATATTAGAGACAAAAGAGGAGACGTTAAAAGCAACCAGAGCGTAAAGATAGTTCAAATTGACTGGCTAGTTCTAGTTTCTTGTTCGGAAAAGCGAAGCGTTGAAAATAACCAAGATCTTCCTGAGGAAAAACCAGAAAGATGAGAGATGGGATGTCTTGCCTGACAGAGACCAAGGTCTGTTATCAGCCCACAGTAATCAAGACTCTGGAATTAGCTATTAGTATAGACAGAGAAACCCCTGGAACTGTATAGAAAGCCCATACATAATACGTGCGTGCGCAGGGATTTGCTTGATGACCGAATGAGTGTTGCAGATCTAGGGGAAGAGAGTGAACTGTTTCATTAATGATGCATTAACAGTGGAGGAAGAGAAATGAAACCAGATTGTGACATATAAAGAAAATCAGTTCCAGGTAGATTAAATATTTGAATCTTTAAAGTCATGAAACCAAGTTTTTTTTTTTTTTTTTTTTTAATTTATTTACGATAGTCACACACAGAGAGAGAGAGAGAAGAGGCAGAGACATAGGCAGAGGGAGAAGCAGGCTCCATGCACCGGGAGCCTGACGTGGGATTCGATCCTGGGTCTCCAGGATCGCGCCCTGAGCCAAAGGCAGGCGCCAAACCGCTGCGCCACCCAGGGATCCCCTGAAACCAAGTTTTAAAAGGAAAGTAAAACTATGGAATTTTAAATGAACAAAAAAAAAAAAAAAAAAGAAAAGAAAAAGAAAGAGAGAGCCTCTCTGGGAGTTTCAGGAAGAAACTGGGAACAAAGGTGATGTTGCCAAATGCTCTCTAGCTGTATGTCTGGATCCACATGTATCAGACTGTATCACACACATCATCATGATGGAATACTGTTAATGAAGATGAGGCTGCAAATTTAGGACCTGCAGCAAAGCCAGGGGATGGAAAGTTTGTGGACATAATTTCTTTAGCTGAGGGTGACCGCAGGTGAGACTTGGTACTCTGGGGGCTGACCCAGGCCTCACAGCAGACACAGGGTCTGTCCCTGCGCTCTGGCACTGAGGCATGCAAACACAAAGCCAGCCAAAAGATCCCTTCTGAAACCTTAAGACCTAAGGATAGTGGCCTTGGTGGTCTTTTGTAAATGAGGTCACCAGGCCTCCTGCTCTCAGACTTTGTATTCAGCTTAGTTTAATGTAGATTGGAAATCAGCTTTTTCATAAAATAAATGAAACACAGAATAAAAAAAAAAAGTGGAGGATTTCTTATACCGCACCCCCCCAAAATACATAAACCGCAAGAGAAAAAGTTGGTAAATTCAACTATATTAAAATAAATGTTCACTTTATCAGCAGGGTATCTTTAACAAATTAAACAGACAAGCCACAGTGGGAGAAGTAATCTGCAGCACATATCACTGATGATAGATGGATTAGAATCTAAAACTGTTAAAAAAAAATACATGAATAAAATAACAGAGTAGGTAAGAGGTATGAATAAACATTTCAAAGAAAAAGAAACATGAACGGTTAAGAAACTGGAAATAATCGGCCTCATTAGTAATCAGAGAGCTGCAAATTAAAACCACAGTGATACCATTTTATATCTACCAGTTTGGCAAGATTAAAATTTGGAACAGTACTGTTTGTGGGGAAGGATGAGAATAGCAGGGATTCTCATGTACTTATCATCTCATTCCCTTTAAAGACCCAGGCAGCCAAATCCAGTCTGACATTCCTCGCGTTGTATCACATGTGAGGAGAAAAGTCACTTAACACAAAAGTTACTCTACTTTCTTAATAAACACCAGTTTATCTTTGAAGCCAAATATTCTCTGGTCAAACCTTGAACATGGGAACAGACTTGGTTTATATTTTCAAGGGTAAAGAAAGATCTTCTGAGAAAGATGTACAATGTACCAGATGACACCAGTTTTGTTTTTTTTAAATCTCAGCCCCCAAGTTTAGATAATTCTAAATGGTTTTATTTCTGTTGCAATTGAAGTTGACAAGTTGGCATGCAAAATGAAAAATCAAAACCCAAGATACACCACGATTAGAGGAAAGGAAAAGACATAAACCACTAAAACTCCTTGTGTGTTTGAGATGAAATGATAGCATAAAACCCAATTACCCACTAGAAGAAGAATCCAGTGGATAATCACGCTGTTGCTTAGCGTGGGCCAAGGAGGACTGCAGACTTTGATGAGCACGAGTTCAAGAACTCTCTGTGGGGTGGTCCTGGGGCCACTGGAGGAAATTGTGGGAGAGGAAGAATGAAAATTCTCCAGACTCTCAGGCACACACACGTAAAAGTCTCACTGAGAAGAATAAGCTCTAGAATTGTTGACTGAATTGCTCTTGTTGTTGAGTATGATTAAGATGTGTGGCAGTATTAAAAACTGACCCCTCAAGCCCCCACAAAGCTGAAGATCCAACCTAACATAACTACATGGGGAGCGTTGCCCACTTCTTTCAACTGTTAGCTTTTAATTAACTTTCAGTCTCCAGTGAGGTCTGTGTGTATATACTCTTATTATCTAGCAGCAGCCTCTTTATCAAAAAGTTCTTAATCCATGAATTAAACTAGATAATCAGGTTAGTTACCAGGTTAGCCAGAGGAGCTCCAGGAAGTTCTGAAAATTACCATTTTGGGGAGAAATTTCCCAGCTCAGATTAGAATACTTGTCAAACTTGGTGGCAGGAGACTAGGTCTGAATCAATATTTCTGCCCGGAAGTCACATAACCTCTGAGAGATTAATGTGGTTAGTGTTGGACTCTGTATTCTCCATCAGCTAAGTATGTGCACTTGTCATTCATATTTTGTTTTTAGCTTGTAACACTGACAGAAAAACCTCTGTGGAATAAAGAACCAGTTTCCTGAATGTATGAAGCTATATTGTATTTGCATATTTCCAGGATTTAAAGTGAAGGGTATTTTTCCTTGAAACAATTTGTTTGTTCTATTTTTGTGATACTGAAAAACATCATTGATAGCTATTAACCTGTCTGTCTCTCATTTTGTTTTTGTTGATTCTAATTTTGTTGATTAAATAGTACAAGAAATGAGGAATTTTTTTTTATTAAATGACCTATTCCAAAAAGTTTTTTTCTGTAAAAACTCTGAGTAAAATTTGTCACTTTTGTCAAAGCCACTTTTCTTTTATCTTACATAATGTGTTTATGGAAGTACATTGTAAGCCAATTCTGTGAGATCAGGTAAGTCATTGCGGTTCTACCTCTGTTAACCCAAAAACGTGGTTGGGCATATACTCTGTACGCTTGGTTGACCAAGGATGTATGATGGAAAGGAATTTGGGAGTTACTAAGAACTCACTTGTTGAAACATCGATTTTCATAACAACTCCACCCGACAGCTACTGGCCAAAGCCTTGAAAGAAATGGGATTCTTCAGCTTGGCTCATTCACCTTATTTCGCCTTATTTTGTACATGATTATAATCCCCTTAACAAATAACCAAGCAAACAAAAACTTAACCTCATTTATAATAGCAGTGATTGGAAGTACCGAGTGCCCCACAACCCGTGATTGGGGAAGTCATGATGCAGCAGTATGATTGAATGCTTATATAGCCATTTAATGCTCTGTAAGACTAATGGTTTTAGAGAATTTTCATAATAAATAACAAATTTAAAAGGCAGACTATATACTCTACCTATACTTACATGCAACTGTGCATTTTAAAAAGAAAGCTTTGGAGGATACACTTTAAATACCAGTAGTTTTGTCAAGTGTTAGGATTGCATGTGGTATTTGCTCTTTCTTTGTACTTTCTATTAATGATTTTTCTCTAACTACATGCAACTTATCATTTTAAGTAACAACATGTAAATGTTCTAACAAAATTTCATAACTAAAAAATATTAAGTAAAAAATGAAACATTTTCTCTATTGTATTATAGCACTATTCAAAATAATTATTATAGAATTGTTATGTATGCATTATTATGTATACATATATACAAAATTATATATAATTATATAACTATTGAGCTTGTATCCCCTATCTTCTCCTGGTAAGCCCTTCATGTAAATTATCCTCAGGATACTTTATGAAGTCAAAAGAAAATATAATTACTCCTACTTCATAGATCAGCAAACTGAGGCTTTGATCAATTAAGTTTTTTGCCCCCAGTGATGCAGCTACTGAGTAACAGAGCCCACCATTGAACCAAAATCTGAGGCCTAAGGCCATGTTCTTAAGCACTGCGCTTTCAGTGTTTCACTTTTTTTGGTGGTTATATATTAGCAGTGCTTTTGCCTTTATTGTTCTGTGACTGGTCTTCCATTTCTCATTGTGGAAGAAGATACAAACTTCATTTGAGAGAAAATTTTAAGGGTTATCACAGTTGAATTGGGTGGTTCACCCCTATGTTATATTCCCAAATATCCATTGACTAATTATTAGATTGTATCTTGCACATTTTATGGTAAAACGCAAAATACACGTTTCTATTTAGGAAGGAAAAACTGTATATGGGTTTTATCAGTGATTGTGATTTTGAAATCTACACTAACGGATTTGCTTCATTTTGGGGGGTGTGTGTGTGTGTTAAGTTTGGAGTAAGCACAGTGAGCCACCTAGAGCAAACCATTCATGCTTCGAGGTCTTGCTGTGACCCTCTGAGGCTGGGCAACTGATGTTACCAGAGGGCAGATGGAAGGAAGGCCAGTACTAATGCAGAATTTCATATGTTTAGGAACCCAGGAGGGGATGTACGTAAGAACACTATTTCCAGGACCAGCCAAGGCACCCTTCAGCCCTCATGTCACATTTGAGCCTCAGTGAACTTTTATGGACACCCTTTGAAGAGTGCCGTTCTTTCCCACTCTCTAAGATTTCCGAAAGCGCATCTCAGTAATTAATCCACAGGAAATGGGCTCTTGTTTGGCATTGTCTTCTTCCCGCTTTTCTGAAATCAAGCCAACTAACTTCAATCAAGTCATAATAAAAGTTGTGCTAAGAGAATGAAATTATACTCAACATACCCAGTCAGAGAGCTTTTTAGGCTGTTAAGCATTTAGTTGATACATATTTGCATATCCGAGTATAATGTTGCAGATTTTTAAACCATTGAATGAATGAATATTTAAGAAAAAGAACTCATGATTGTTTTAGTTCATGCGCATAGTTTCCAGCACATTTATACTCGCCCATCCTGTGTGGAGGCGAGGCGGAAAGCCTCATCACTACTATATGAAGCTAACAGTGGTTCTTATTTTTATGTTTTACACACCACACACAATATGCACACAGAGTATTGTTTTGTGAGATGAGTTATGTGTAGGAGTCTGAGAGATCTATTTGTATCCTGGCTCTGTCCTAATTGTGTATCCTTAGGCATATCCGTGAACTCTTCTGTACATCTCATTGGCTCTAAAAATGGAGATGCTGTTCATAGCCTAGTTTATTAAACAAATGCTTTTTTATTAAATATAGATGATATATGTCAGGTTATGCAGATATGAGGCATCATTACTTCTCTTTTTTCACTTGCTCCCATGAGCACTATTTGAGTCTTTGGAAAGATTTTTTTTTTTTTTCTTTTTCATTGGTGACTCCAAGTTTAATGGTTTGTCTCTGGTCTACTCCTATTTTTTCCGCTAGATTTTCTCAGCTCTCCCTTTTATACTTTTTAAGAAATATTTTTAAAAAAATTAACAGAAGACTCTTCATTTTGCATCGAAGGCAATAAAATAAATATATGTTTGGAAGACCTAAGTTTTTTTTTTTTAATTGAAGCTATGTACACAGTACATGCAGACTATAAGTATGTATTTCCCTGAGTTTTGAAAAATGAATATATCACATATTGAGCACCCATGTTGAGATAAAGAATATTCCCATCACCGTGGGAAGTTTGGCAAAAGCTTTTCTCTGTTAAGGTCTGGTTCCTTTCTCCAGATTCTTTCTTGATTTTCTTGCTTTGGGGCAGGTACTATCACCTCCTTATGTTGTCTTGGCCTCTCCCATAGCCTATGAACAGACTTCCTAAATTACTCCTTTTGCTGATGACACACTTTTTGAATGAGACACAGTTTACTTTTTCTGTATGAATGCTCCTGGTTTTTCCTCGCTTGATGTCTCTCTTGCCATTACTAAATTCTGCCGGCAATATATTTTATGCTTTAACACCACTAGGATTCAGCCTCCAAAGGGGTCACGTAAGTGCTAAGAAGTGTTCCATGTCCAGCGTTTTCGGTATTGTCTCTGACACTATCTGACCCCTGCCATTACTCAGAATTTACATAGTTCTTGTGTACATAAGTCTTTCTACCCCTCAACAGTTAGTAAAATGTACTAAAAATCTGGGTGATGGTCAATTGTAGGAAGTTCAGCTCGGCGGCAGACCAGTTATTCCTGTGCACTGGAAATATTTTGCTTATTTGCCTCATTTTTTTGTCCTCCTGCAAAAACATGTTTCTTAATTAGTACAGAACTCTCCATGTTGTGTTTTAAGTCCTTTATCTGTGAGTTTTTTAAAAACCTTCCTTGAATATAAAGGATAGCCATAAGTAAAGTTTTTAAAAGTATTATTTAAAAGTTGCCAACCATAATTATGTTATTATTTTTTGAATCAGTGACTAAACTAAGACTTTTGGAATAATATGGCAAATGAGCATTGCTTATTGGAACTATTCTAAAAAGATCTAAAGCATGTTTGTTCCACCTTCTCTGTGTATTTACACCTCTTCGATTTTGCTTTATGAGTAGCAAAAGCAAACTGTCACTATTTGCTGTAAATTGAAGCTTTTAATAACTATGTCTGTTCTACAACATTTGTCAGCTTTGAATATTCTGTCAGTAGAAAATAAAAATAGCAGGGAAACTCAGCAGCCGTGACATGGAGAATTTATCTGCTTATGCTAAAGGAAGGTAAAAAAATATATATAATCTTGAAGGGTGAGCATTTGGCATTTTTCCTTTAAATGATGTAAATTTGAACTGGCTCTTCCTCGAATAAATTTTAGATGAAAAGTTGGCAAAATAAATGAATAAGTTTCATCACTAAACACAGAGCACCTTCTTAACCTAGAAACAATAGAGCACCTTTTTAATCCAGAAAAAAAGAGAATAAAGAGGTTATTTCAGATCAATGATTCAATCATATATGCCTTTTTTGACATAAGCTTGAAAAATAAATTTTGTAAGTACATCAAAAGAAACATGATAGCGCAGTAGTAAAAACTTTGACGCATATAGCATTTAAATTTTTAAACTATTTCATAGTAAAAATTCATGTGCAGAGGACCATCTTGGATATGTGACAATAAAAAATTAATTTTTCTAATAAAGATGATTCAAGTAAATCAAATCTAAATAAATTCCATAGTTCACATTTCTGTTCGTAAATCATGTGTGTCACTTATAAATATTAAAAACATGAGTGAACTATATATTATGAAAAATTCACTGCTTTCTCTTTTTTGGATAAAAACAAGGTCTTTCAGGACTTCTTATTTCTGATTGTCAGTTTGGTCATTTAGATTCAGTTATTGCCTTTGGGCCTCTTTTTTTTCTGTACTTGTCTGTAAGCCTTCTCAAAAGATACCTTGATCATTATTGTTATCAGTAGCAGTGGACATTCACGAAGCACCTACTGTGTGCCATGTTTGATAAACATTGACAGTAGGTCAGTATTTTGAGAAGGAAGAAAAATATTGCTAAAATCATGTTTAGCTATGCTACTATACAGTATTTAAACCTCTGTTGTAACAGAAAGGTGATTAATGAGACACCATGAGCCTGCTTATTATCCTGTCAACCTTGTGATGTGCCTGCAAATACAAAGGATCTTTAAAATAACCATACTGAGCAAAGGAGATGGTCTCTGCTTTTACAGAGTGGACATGCCTGCATGTTTTAATTTATTTTGGTATTAGTGTTATTCCATTATTACAGACTGCGCCTGAGGGAAAAAGCAAGTTAATTATTGTCACGTGTAATGAGATAATTGCATACGTGTAACTTGACAAAGCACCCTACAGGTGTGTTACTCTGTGATGAGAAATGCCTACTCCTAAGTCATCCTGTGTAGGGAGTGGAGTTGGAAAAGAGTTTTAGATAGCAGAATGTGTTTTGAAAAAAAAAAAAAAGAATGTGTTTTGTTTTTTTTAAACAGAAGTCCTAAAGTAGTGGTAAATACTGTAAGAGTTTCTGATGGTGTCACGTTGGGAATTTATCACTGTGTGTGAATGGCTTTATTTGTTTTTTCCAATAAATGCCCTTATGTCTTACAAAATTTCATCTCAACCAAGATGAAGGAGTGATTGCCAGTAAAATTTGAGCTGTTAGTCAAACATTAATGATCTGTGGAGAGAGTTGTGCTTCCTCCTGAGAAGGATTTTCATACTGAATTCAGTGGAGAATTCAGGTGTGGTCTGTCCAGCCCCCTACAAAAGTCACCTGCTTCTGAAGAACTTGGTAGGAAGGAGAGGCTAGTTCTACTCTCATTGACATTTTCTGTGTCCTGATTTGGGAGATAGTGGTAAAAAGCCTTTTGAATTAGTTTTCTTTCTTTTTGTGCCTCTCTCCCATATAGCAAAGTTAAAATTTTTGTTTTTGTCTTCTTTTATTAGCTCTGATTTTAAGTACCTCTTAGGATTTACAAAGCTCTGTCTTGGGTTCTTTCAGGTACCGTACTTCTTTTTAAATACTGATAAGATTCTTCCCTTTGAATTTGCTTTTTCTTTTTAATTTGGTTAATTGATTTGGATAAATAAGTTATCCCAGTTGTTTGGATACTGAAGGAATAAGATGCATATCTCTGAGAGGGAGGGTGATTTAATTCCCAGTGTTCACACATGCTGAATATTGTGCCTTCATGATTCACAAGGACCCCTTCTAATCTCTGTTCTGTTAGGGTGTTTGTCTTGCTTATGAATAAATTTGAGTGAAAAAGCTTTTTAAGTTAAAGCTGCATTGATGGTTCAAAAAATAAATTAAAAATAAAAATGAGATTAAGTCTTTGATTTAGGAGGTTCATAAAGTTCTTGTGGTATTTTTTTAAAGAAATATTTAAATGGATTTCCCTTAACTATTTAAAAGTCTGAAGACAGAGTCTCCTTTTATAGGACACCTAGTGGAAAGAGGAAGAGGAGCTCACTACCTCCTTGTAAATATATGGAGTCTAAAAGCCCTCTGCCATAATTGATGCTTTTATACTTTGTGACTTGGACAGAGTCAACACTTTTTACTCCACTGTTTCCTGTTTTTAATAGGTTAAGTAAAACTAGTAACTAGAAAACAATATCTTGCTTTTCAACAGTAATTTTGGAAACTCTTGTTATACATCTTCTGTATCGAATAACATACATTTAATTCTCTGTAAGCCACTGCTTTTAAGCATAAGAGTGAATCGTTGAATTTCCTGTTCAATCTCAGAAAAGAAAATGAATGTTTGTTGTTTATTTTGGCCATCTGCATACTTGCCTCCCTCACTGTTGTCTCCTTGCTTCCTCAAGTTTTAAACTTGACTAATTGGAGATTGCAGCTTCTACTCCAAGTAGCTCCAGTCAGAGGCTCGTAACAAGCTTTGACATCTCCTCACAGGCAGTATGAAGGAGAAAAGCAATAAGCAGTATATCCGGAGAGTGAGCAAATTGGTTGAGCATCTGAGAAATCAGATTAGCTGACCCTGAGAGTTCTAACTGTCGTTAACCTGTCTTGGTTTCCCCCAAAATGATCAGCCTTTGAGAGACTGAAGAAAAGAGCAATCCAGAGAAGACCTCAGTCAGAAGCAAGTACTTAGTTTGGTGGCCATTCCAGTTCTTGGTTTCGTGCCAGGCAAGGACTAGTCAGATGCCAAGGAGCTTCCTTCCTGGCTTTGTTGAGAGAGAATTCACAAATCGTACAACTCACCCATTCAAAGTGTACAAGTCAGTGACTTTTAGTATATTCATCCAGTTTGCATCCAGACTGTTCTCCAAGGGTGTGCACCATTTTACATTCCCACCAGCACTGTGGGAGAGCTCTAGTGTCTCCACGTCCTGGCTGTCATATGTTGTTATGTGTCCTTTTGATTACAGCCACCCCAGTGGATGGGAAATGGTACTATAGTTTTAGTTGGATTTCAGTAATGGCCATGATGTCGAGCATGTTTTCATGTGCTTATTTACAGGTTTTCATGTTGTGAGTTACATTATCTCACAAACTGTTACCCATCACCGTAGTACCTGATGAAACTACTCCTCAGAAGTACCTACTAACGTGTGCCGTGTCTGTACTAACCCCCAAAGCTGAGCAGAGTTTTGGGCTCTGCCACAGTGGCATGCCAGGGTAGAAGGAAGGACAAACTTGTTAACAAATATATGAAATAAAGTCTTTGGGGAGCTATGATGGAAGGGAAGTGTGGGCAGAGAAGTGGGAACATGACGGTGAAAGAGTTTACTTCTGCTAGGGAGAAGGAGTTTGATCAAGAGGGAAAAACATGGCAGAGGCGGTATTGGTTATGCTGTGAACAGTTCAGTCTCAGGCATTGGACCGAGAAGGGGGCTCTAAGCATGAAAAGACACAGCTCCTGACTATATTAAGAGCAATCAGCGGACATTGTGGATCTTGATTCTTGACTGTCAAAATGCTGTGGGCCACATTTTCATATAGCACTGCTGAGCTGGTGTCTTTCTCCCTTACTATAACCCTCATGATTGAGGAAAGTGCTTCCTCATATCAGTTATGACGGGGCAAGGTATCACTAAGCAGCTGAAAAAGAGCTGTGTCCATTTGGTCCAAAAGCAGCTTTTTTTAGTACTATTGTTTCTTAACGCACGTGAGAATCCCTTTTCGGCCCCGATTGATAGCTGGAAAAACAAATTCATTTTAGAAAAATATGTGATTTGTAATCTTAAATTTAGGAAATATAAGTGACCTCACTAGCTAGGTCTTTTGCATGTGTAAGACAATGTGTTTTTGTAAAGTGTATTACTATTTGCCCTAGTTTATTTTCAGGATTTGTTTTGTTTTCTTGTTCTCTTTTTTGAAAGCATTTATAATGGTTTTGGAGAAAAAGATCAGCTTCTGTACTAAATCTCACCTAGAACACTTCTGCCTCTTAAAGATACTTCAAGATTGTCTTCGAAAGATGTACGGGAGAAGTGACACTCAGCATCCCTGACGAGCTCAAGTCCTCATTTATGTTTACTAAATTTGCAACTCTGACATGATATTTTAGAAAGCCATATAACATGTTTTTGCCAATTGGTTCTGATGTTTGATGGCTTAAGGAGAAATAGATTTGTGTCTTGAACTTCTGGAACCTTTCCAACATTGCTTTTTTTCCCCCTGAAAGCTAGTGCTAAGAAATCAGTACTACTAAATATTGAAACACAATTTCCTTGGTTTTATTTTCCTGTAGATAAAATGAGATTAGGAACAGGGAATTTTCTGGAATGCTTTCATGGAAAAATAGGCTCTTGCAAAAATGCCATGAAATAATTGAAGCTCAATTATTTGTAGTAATTTTTTTAAGTATTTATTTATTTATTTATTCATGAGAGACACACAGAGGCAGAGACATAGAGGGAGAAGCAGGCTCCTTGCAGGGAGCCCAATGTGGGACCCAATCCCAGACCCTGGGATCACACCTGAGCCGAAGGCAGATGCTCAACTGCTGAGCCACCAAGGCGTCCCTGTACTAATATTTTCTTAAATATAATTATATATCATATTACATATTTTTGCTTAAAATCACTATTAATAGCAATGAGAAAACTTTTATTCCTGGTGCCTTCTGTTGTGGAGAAGAACTACAGTTCACCATAAATATTCCTTTTCCTCTTTTGGCAGACCCATTTAGCATGTACAAATTGGAACTCTGCACTCCATATAGCAGTTAGTTCAAGGCCTTGGGGATCCACAGAGTCTGGTTCAGACCTAGTATCACTGCTTGAGCAAGTTCTTTCACTTCTCCTCCATCCCTATGCCTTCTTTTATAACATGTAAAACCAGAATAGTATCTATATCCTAGGACTGCCCTGAGGAGTGGATAAGATCACACATGGCAAGCCTGGGGCAGAGCAGCTGGCACTGGGACCCCCCCCCCCCATTGTATAACCTACAATTGCTTATCACTAGTGAAAATCTCCTTAGCGGAGAAAGGTCAGTGTTAACATTCATATCCATTAGGCTGTCCAGAAACATTTTGGTTGTGGTAATAACTTGGAAAACATGAACTTCCTGGGACACCTGGGTGGCTTAGTGGTTGAGCATCTGCCTTCAGCTCAAGGCATGATCCTGGAGTGCTAGGATCGAGTCCCATATCAGGCTCACCATAGTGAGCCTGCTTCTCCCTCTGCCTATATCTTTGCCTCTCTCTGTGTGTCTCTCTTGAATAAATAAATATTAAAAAAAAAGAGAGAGAGAGAGAGAGAGAGAGAGAACATGAATTTCCTGTATAATTTGTAAGTCATCTTTACCCAGGTGTGTAGCAGGCATGTGGTTGATAAATGCCACAGCTTATATTTATTGAGGAGAGGGCTGTGCGAGGCCCAGTTCCAGACAAGAGGTGAGAAGTGATGGGGGCACCTGGGTGGCTCAGTGGTTGAGCATCTACCTTTGGCTCAGGGCATGATCCCGAAGTCCTGGGATCGAGTCCCATATCGGGCTCCTTGCATGGAGCCTGCTTCTCTCTCTGCCTGTGTCTCTGCCTCTCTCTGTGTCTCTCATTGATAAATAAATAAAATCTTAAAAAAAAAAAAAAGAGGTGGGAAGTGATAGGCTACACTTGTGTTTTCTAATTCAGCTAAATAGCCCTGTCACGGTTACCTCCATTGTGTAGATTTAGAAATTGAGGCACAGAGACGGTAGGGGACTTTCCCAAGATTACATGGTTAACATAGGTGGCACCAGGATCAGTAGTGAAAAAGGTAATTTTGTGTATTTATCACTTCTGTAGAAGTGAATGATGATGCAGAAGTTGTCTAATTCTTGGAAGGTGGTGGAGTAAGGTAACAGGAATTTACCATTTTTTGCATAATGAAAGTAATTTCTGCATCTTCAAGTGTCCACACGAAAGCCACTCTGAAGTAAAGGGTGGCCATCATTTTTAAGGCAGTCATGCTAGTTCTCTTCTCAGTAACAGATTACATCTGTTACCTTTTTCCACAAATCATCATTATGTGTTTCCTGTTGTCCAGACAAATCTATATGATTCACATGGCAGGATGTTACTGGACTTGCTTCTTAAACCGTATTCTGATTCTTAAATAAAGCAGTTTGGTACAGATCCTTAACTGTCCTTCATGGTACTATATCTGAATAGCCATTCTGTTTTTATAATTCCTTTCAGGCTTTTTTTTTTTTTCTCCTGAGTAAATTAAACAATAAACACATGCGTTGACTAAAATGAACCTATTACCTTTTTACCTTTTAGAACATTGATGAATTTTTGTTTGGGCTTGTTATTTAAAGAATAAGCATGAGATTTTTTCTGTGCATTTATTATGTCCCAGAAACTAGACTTTTACAAAGTAAAGGATAAATATTTAAAATCTTGAGGCTAAAAAAAATAAAATAAAATAAAATAAAATTAAAATAAAATAAAATCTTGAGGCTAACAAGGAATCCTATGTAAATTCAAAATGGAGAATTCACAAGGATTTTGTTCTGTGTGGTGGTTAGTCTTTTGGAAAGAGGTTTAAGGTTAGTGCTTTTACATAACCAATTGTTATTTCAGGGTCCTTGAAGAAGTTATCTGTATGATTAGAAAAGAATGTTACAGAATGGGTTTAAAGAATAATCTAATTTTATATAACACTGACATCCCTCCAAAGCCAAGCCTGATGTTTCTTTGTTTACTTCCTATATGAAAGCATGCCATCCTGTTTATAATCAGTGGCCAGAAAATTTAAGACGAAAGTAGCTCTTCCTCAGCATATAGCAGACAGTCTGTGAAAAATCACTGATGAGAAAAATTAGAGACCCAGATGGTACGGCTAGTCTTGGATTTCTGTTGTCAACCAGAGTTCATAGTCAGAGGCTGGTTGGTATTGATGCTGTTTCCACCTTTTCTACCAGTTTCTCACCAGATCTTTGGATCTCCGCAGAGCAGCAGCTGATTGTTCTGCAACTCTTCTGTATTATTCAGTAGTTTGCCAAGCCACCTATTACTGTGTCCTTTGCTTCTTTCCTTCCTCCCCTACCTGCCTGCCTTTGTACACTTCTCTGCTTTTTTTGTTAACTTTATGAAAGAGTGAATGTCAGCGTACTTCTGTCACTAGGTAATCTGTGAAATGATCGAGAAAGGAAAAGTTAGACCAAAATCACACTAATATCCATGAGCAACTCCATACAGATCCAAGTCCTTGCTCTTTGATTGTATTAATAAAGATGTGTTCACAGCAACCCATAGCATATATAGGAGTGTGTGTAAGTAGCCTTGTTTAATTCATCCCTACACTTTGAGGGAAAAAATACTTAATAACATAAACAATTTGCTGGTGGCAGGTCTCTTGTCAGGTGATTGGCTCTGTGGCTCTACAGAGCCCTGATTTTAATGGTGGGAAGGGTAGTAGAAGTCTTCTTGCTTGTTATTAATGCGGTGAGGAGACCCATCGTTCAGCTCCCTTGCTTCGGTGGCATTGATTGAGCACCTGTTCTACATTCAGACAGGCCCTCTGCTGAGGGACTCATGTGTGAAGATAGATATTGTCCCCTGACCATATGAACTGTACAGTGCAATAGGGGAGTCACTCCCTAATCTAAACAGTCTCATAACTAGATATGTATTATAAAATGTAGTTAAGTATGGAAAAGGAAAAGCACAGTATTGTGTTCTAAGAGCTTGTACCTGGGAACCTGATAGCCCAACAAAACTGAAAAGTGGCAGGAGCTAACAAGTGAAGGAATGAGAAGGATAAGAGGAGTCCAGCAGCAAGCAGAAGGGCACCCCTGGCAGTGAAAGTTGCACATGCAAAGGCCCTGTGGCAGAAGAAGGCAAGGCTCTTTTGAGGAATTGACTATGCTCGTAGCACAGAGAGTGGTCCCAGGTGAAGTCAGTGCTGGGCAGGAACTACCCCATGCTAGTTGGTAGCTCACTTGGAGGATTTTTATCCCAGAGTGAAGGGAAATGGCAAGTGTGAACAGGTGGGAATTTGATCCCATTTGCTTTGGAAAGGTCACTTTATACTATAAGTGAAGGGGCCAGCGGAAGTAGACAGCTTGCTGGGCCATCTCTGGTGCCTAGGTATGAGACATGGATGGTAGAGCTTGGACCAGGGGCTGAAGGAGAGGTTGAGAAAGTTATTTAGGGGAAGAATTTGGGAACATGCGTGTGATGATTGGATAAGAGGAAGGGTGAAGTGTCCAGGGCTGTTTTGAGGGGTTGTGTTCTCACTTCAGGCAAAATAAATTCAGGATCTAAAATTAAAAGTGGAGTTCAAAATAACCAGAATCCAACAAGCAGCGTGTTGTGTTCTTCCTCCAACCTCCCCTTCCTCTCCCCCCCCCCTTTGCTTCCTCCCCCTACCTCCCTCTTTCCTAATTTGTACCTTTCTGATGTACTCAGGCAAAAAGATGGGCTGCTAGGAAAGCAACTTTGGTTTCTAACTTTGCAGATCCCCAACGCCAGATCTGTTCCTATTAATACGAAATGGGGGTTTGATATGAATTTTTCCTTAAAATATATTGTCTTATTTATGTTAAAAACATACAGCTTCAGAGCACTTACTTTAAACTCTCTGACTATAAAACGTGAGCTGGCTAGGTTGTTTCTAGGTGCTAAAACCAAACGTCTGCATGAATTGCAGTGTTGCTGTAAATATTTCCAGGCACAGACAGGTAGATGCAATAGGAAAAACCTGAGCAAATTCTGAGGATGCCAATATTGTCACAAAGTCTCCATGCAGAATGAAGTTGTTTGACAAAGTGTTTCCCCGGTGATTTGGCTGCAGATGAAAATGTCTTCAGCAATAAAATTCCGTGCTTGAGCCTCAGCTCTGTGCACCCATCAGTCAGCAAATGACATATCAAGGATCTTTTTTGCTGTATTAGTTAATATGTTGGCAGAAATATGTGAAACATTGTTATTCTCCTCAATTTCTGTGCCTGGATGGTTTTTTCCCTACCTTTAAACACACATTAATTTTACCAAAATATTTTCCAGCCATAAATCTGTGGACTAATCAATAGGATTGCATTAGAACAGAGCTAAAAAGTTGTTTTATTACAAGGGTTTTCTTAGTTACCAATACCAGAAGACATATACTAGCAAGAGCTGCTGTTTTGCCATCCTTCTCGAATCGTTCTGGGGAAATTTAAGGGTTCGTAAGGCAATTAGTGATGAAGCATATTTTAATTATAGGATCTGGATAAGCTGCGTACAGCTTTATGAATTAATACATTATTGTTTAATAGGTCACAGTCACGTGTGACTTTAATCACACTTCTTGTAGCCCCAGTTTTATTAGCCAGGCGTGTTTTATAACTTAATAATTTATACATAATGAGTTCAGAAGTTCCATTTGTGTGATATCAGAGAAATAATTTACCCCATCCGTTAGCACTCATAAACAGCAGCAGAGTCCTGCAGGATCGCAACCGAATAACTGTCCAAGATCATTTTACATTAAAGGGTACTTTTAATAATGAGACCATTTTGTACGGCATTATGTTATTTCTGTGGAAGCCAAGTCTGGCTTTCATGAAGTGATTTAAGAAGCAGGAGAGAAGATGAATCACAATCATTTCACCCATATTTAATAAGCATGATTATCCTGTGAGGTCTGCATCCGTTCTTGCAGTTGGGAAAACCGTAAGGGATTGGATTCATGCATGTTGCAGAATTTCCTTGTCCAACCCTGCCCCTCCACGCCAGTTCCTCCCGGCTTCAGTACGTGTCAGAAGCTGTTAAATGAACTGCATTGAGCTGCGTGTATCTTAATGGCATGTGTGTCATACTTGAGCTTTGGCTTTGCAAAGCTGCCCTGCATCCTCGCCTCGGGGTTCCCATTGTCATCTCAGGGAAGGTACAGTCTTCTCGCCTCCAGAGCTACCTCTCCAAGAGCCCCTGTGGGAATACCTGCGGACCCTGTCCTTGCACAGAAGCCAGGAAACTCACACTCATTGATTGACTACTTTACAGCAGGCACGGGGCTAGTTTATGCTTGTCATTTTCATCAAGATTTTATTTTAAATCACAGACCCACTGGGGGCCTCACTTGTGGAGAATCTTTTGAGGTCACAAAGTGATATTGGAGAATCTTCAGGCTGGGGTGATCTGTGTATGCTGCAAGGATATTAATAGGCCCACAAAAGGGTGTTATGTTCAAATAAGCTTAGAAAACTTTGGGGAAAAACCCTTTGAGAATAGCAAGTGTTCACCTTTGATGTCCAGAGAGAGCATAGATGGTATAGCATTTCCCAAACTGTATTGACCATAGAAAAAAATTTTTGGAAGTGTTTGACTCTCAGTTTCTTTCTCTATGAAGTAATAAATAAACGTGTATAAAACATATAAGAAGTATATAAAGTTAAAATTCAAGCAAATAAATTTGAAAATCTAATTGGTTTTATTGAACCATTCATCAATCAGGCAGGGTTCCATCTATCAAGTGGAAGGGAGAAAGGAGCCCTGAGAGCTTTAAAAAAAAAAATTTAAAAATTAAAAAAAATTAAAAAAACTTTTAAAGGCACAGAGAGGGAATTAAAAAAAAAAGGGAATTTATTAGCAAGGAATGCATTGTTGAGGCAAAGTTACCCTCCTCAGGACAGCAGAAGGGGTCTCTCAGTAAATTTTCTAGTATTCGCCAGGAAATTCCATATTGATTCCTTAACGGTTCCATACCTAGAAGGTTGAAACTGCAGTTAGGTTAGGTGTTAGGTATTGATTTGCTGACTTGAGGGCTTAACCTAAGTGGTGCCATTTTAGGCCTGTTTTTGTTTTTGTTTTCGTTTTAGCATTAGTTACACTGTTGTGTCCACAACCTAAGTTTTGTCAGGGTGGAAGGAATAATGTATGATCATGTGATTTTCAAGCTGTGAAGTGCCATGAAAATATAACCGATTATGATTGTTTTTTCCTTTCATCTTTTTTGGAAATAGAGTGTCAGAGACGAAATGTGCCAAATTCTTTAATTGTTCAGATTCTTGTGATCTGGATACTGTTCTTTGTGTCTTTTATTCTTCCTGCCCAACTCTTTTCTGTGCTGGGGAAATCTCTCCTCTGTTTGAGGGTCCACATCACTTACCGCAAAAAATGATCTTTAGCAAGTGGTTGATCTGAGTGTGAATTTTAAGTGATGTTTCTAGTTGTGTTTAGAGTATCTTTTGACCGTTCACTGTCAGTTATTAATAATGCCTAATACGACTTTTCTTTATAGTAATGCAACCCTAGAATTATATTCCCCCACTCAGCTTTTCCAGATTGATCTAAACTTCAAATAAAGGGAGGTGGGGAAGAAAGGGAGTAAAAGTCAGCAAATCCCTTGCTGCGCAGATAGGTAGACAGCCTGCACTACGGGAAACCTGCTTGTGGCTCCAGCTGCCTGATTTTTTTCTCTTTAACAAGTTTATGCTCACAGTTGCATGTTTGTAAATGTTTATTGAATTAATAAGTAACTTTGCGTACCATAAATGCTATTTTGATTTCATGTGGAGGCAAGATTGAATTTCTTCATGGTTTGATCCAGTGCTATTGATTCTCTTATGGCGATTTGGAGAACAGAGCTCTGATGGTCTCAGCGAGCTAATTTGTTGATAATGTAATTTATTGATAATGCTTTAGTTGCAGGAAGTAGAAGGAACGTGTTCCACTCAATACAAAGCATGGTATTCTTTTGTTATTCATTTATTCACTCAACCAAGATTTATAGTGCCTATTACTGGCGCTGGGTCCAATGGGGAATAAAATACAATACCTGTCCTGGTGAAGTTTGCATTCTAGTGGGGAGAGAGAGTAAGTGAACGAATGTTAGATGGTGACAAGAGGCAGAGGGTGGGAAGTGTCACAGAAGGCCTCAGAGACCTGATGTATGTGCAGAAATTGAAAAGAGCAGTGGTCCAGGCGGGGGCAGGGGGGCACAGGTGCACCCACCCAGGAAAACATAGCAAGGCCACTGTGAGGTTCAAGAGGTGACAATGACAAGAGTTTGGGTTTTGTTCTCAATGAGACAGGAGGCCATGGGTATGTTTTGAGCAGAAGAGTGACAAGATCTGGTTAATCTTTTAGAAGGAGCACTGGTCCCAGGGAATGAAAAGGGAGGCAGAAAAAAAACAGTTTGGAGGCAATTTGCAGGAACCTGAGCAGGAGGTGGTGGTGGGTTGGCTGAGATGGGACATTAGATGTGTATTTGAAAGAGAGAGGCTGATAGAATTTGCTGGTGAGTTGGAGGTGGGATGGGAAGAATGAAGTTGGTGTTGTCCAAATGGAATTCTCGGAGAGGAGTGGATTTGAGAGGGGCAATTTGGGAGGTGTTAAGGGGGTGGTTGGCAGGTGGGTTGTCATCATCCGGAGACAGGACTGTGATCTGGCTGGAGATACAAGCCTGAGAGTCCGGAGTGTTGGGAGTCTAGAGGAGATCATCTAGGGAGTACGAAAAGAAAAAATCCAGAGACTAAGCCCCAGGACCCCTGGCGTTTAAGAGGCAGTAGAAAGGCTATCAAAGCTAGTACAGGAAACAGAGAGGGAGCCCTCAGTCAAAAAGCGAGGCAAGAGAGCATAGTGTCCCAAAAACCACACGAATTAATGGCCTCCGGAAGGTGAAATTGATCAGTTTTGCCCATTGCCATATATAATCGAATAAGGTTGAGGTTGCCCTTTGGAGTTAACAATGCAGAGGTCTTATCAAAGCTCGGAGCTTGTTTTGGTACCAAAGGGGTTGGAGTAGGAAGCTTAGCTTGGAATGGGTTAAACACAGATAAATCTTTGGAGAGTTCACTCCGAGTGAAGGCAGGGATGGGCAGTCACTAGAGGAGGATGTTGAGTCAAGACAGGCAGGAATAAAATGTGTGTGGTATTAATGTGAATGGTTAGCAGAGCGAAGTAAATCGATGATGTAGGAGAGAGGACAGTTGCTAGAGCAGTGTCATTGTGTGGGCAGAAGGGGTGGGGATCTGGGATGCAAGTGGAGGGGTTGGCCTTGGCTGGGGGTCCAGGCAGTTCACGCAGAGTAATCACAGGAGGCACGATGTGCCCATGCCAGTGCCAGTAGGTTGGCGGACCAATGCTGGGACTGGGTGGCATTTCTCTTTGCAACGTTTCAATACTCTCAGTGAACTAGGGAGCAAGGTTCTCAGCTGAGAGGGAGGATGGGTGAGGAAGTATTGTCATATTTGAGGTTTGGAAGAAGAGGATATAAAATTGGCTAGCAGAGGGAGAAAGAATATATTGAAAAAATGAGCTAAGAGGGCCAGGAGTACAAAGGACCTGGTGATAATCCAAGAAAACTGAACTTTCCTCTTTCTGCTTGCTGCATTGGGACAACTTGCCCAGAATATCTGCAGATGCAACCAATATTCCACTGTATAAATACACCTCAATTTGTTTATCCATTGACCTCTTATTGCACATTAATATTGTTTCCAGTTTGAGGTTATATGGATACAGCTGCTCTGAACATTTTTGTACAAGTCTTTATACGGACATATGTTTTCATTTCCCCTGGGTAGGTTCCTAGAAGCAGAATCACTGGGTCGTAGAATAGACATATATTTAACTTGGTAAGAAACTGCCAGTTTTCTGAAGTGGCTGTTCTGCAAAAGTAAGCAGGCAAATGCTTCACCCTGTTGGGTAGAAAATAAGTTTATAGTAAATGGAAAGTGCAACGTAGTAGAAATTCATTGTCTTGGCTTAGTCATTAGTGAATCTTAGCAAAGTCCCTGAACTATTAGACTCAATTCCCCCCAAAAGCTTTGTGGAGGATACAAAGTAGGTCATCTATAAGGTCCCTTTGAGATCCCACATTCTGTGAATTTTGCTGAAATGCAACCACATAGTTGTAAACAGCCACATATCTGCGTATTTTTATTCTGTGGGAGTTGAGCTGCATTTAAAGTGCTGGACACAGGAAGAAAATCTCGAACATAAGATGCAGGAGGCAAAAGGACTAGGCTCATATGAAGCACACAGTTGCATGTGAAAATGACATATTCTTTAAAAGAAAACATTGTGTGGCGATAGAGAATTCAACTCAGAGTTTTATATTAAAAAGTTGTGTACCTATGGATAGCTCCCATTTTGTCTTTTTTTTTTTTTAAGATTTTATTTATTTATTTGAGAGATTGAGAGCAGGAGCTAGGGAGAGGGAGGAGCAGGTTCCCTGCTGAGCAAGGAACCCAATGCAGAGGCTCAATCCCAGGACCCCGAGATCATGATCTGTGTCAAAGGCAGATGCTTAACCGACTGAGCCATCCAGGTGCACATCCCAAGTTGTGTTTTCATTAGGACGTATATATTGGGAGGTACAGTTGGGTGGTTGAAGAACAAACTGCTCGCACGTGCACTGTTTGGATTGGCGTGGCTTGCTTTGAAATGGGAGCAATGCAACATCGGCCCCTGTTACTACTGCAGGACCACTGGACAGGTGTTCTGTTCACCTGGGTGTTTTCCAGCCAAGAGCAGAGAATGTTTGTTTCTGTTTCTTGCCAGCAACAGAAGACCCCATCGCCATCTTGCTCTATGTCTTGTCTGTAAATGGATCTGCATGTACATGGCTGCACATCTCTGAGCCATCTTGGCATTCCGTCCCCATACTTCAGCTCTGCACAGTGAAGAGAATGCTTTGGCAAAGACTGAGGAGTCATGGTTCACATGGTTGAAACTGTCTGATAAATAGAGGATGCTAGAAAAGACAGATTGGACATCAGTGTGAGATCCCATACGTCTGCAATCTGTCTTTCAGGTTAATGAGAATTAGTGGTGGGGAGGGAAAAACCAGTTGGAGAGAGCTCCAAGCCAGTGGGGAATCTTGACTAAGCTGTGATTGGTTGTAGAGGCAAATGTCCGGTTGGTGCCCCTCACCCAGGAGGGTCCTGGAGTTGAGATCGTCATCCACTCAGGGCAGGATTTTGCCCTCTCCTTGTCACAGCTTTCTGAGAAGGGATTCTGAAGGGTCTGAGTTCTGAAACGTATTCAGAGGGGATCTTGGATTGGCACGTTCGAGGTCAGGCCAAACTACTATTTTGTGCAGAGTCCCTTCCACAACATCCTTGGCCTGACTGGTATTCTCGCCTCTCCTTGAATACCTAGAGTGACCTGGAACTCAACTAACTTAGCACAGTTACTATAGAACATGTGCTTTTCAGGACATTTCTGAGCCATGGGACCTTTCTTCCATGACGTGAGGAAAGAATCTAAAAACAAAAGCAAATGCACAGCTACCATGGGGAGGCAGCTCCGGCTGGTTGTGTTTCTCTCCCTAGGCGGGAATGGATTGTGGACACAATACGCATTTTACATCTGTTCTTTCTTGGTGGCCTCAAATAAGCTCAAGTAAGCATTCTTTTCCCAAGTTGGGGATCATCATATCTTAAGTGGCCCTGATTTTTCTTTACATTGATGTATAAAGGTGACTCCTGGGGCACCTGGGTGGCTCAGTGGTTGAGCATCTCCCTTTGGCTCAGGTTGTGATCCCAGGATCCTGGGATCGAGTCCCATATTGGGCTCCCCGCAGGGTGTCTGCTTCTCCTTCTGTCTGTGTCTCTGCCTCTCTCTTTCTCTGTCTCTCATGAATAAGTAAGTGAAATCGAAAGAAAGAAAGAAAGAAAGAAAGAAAGAAAGAAAGAAGAAAGAAAGAAAGAAAGAAAGAAGAGAGAGAAAGAAAGAAGAAAAGAAAGAAAGAAAGAAGAAAAGAAAGAAAGAAAGAAAGAAAGAAAGAAAGAAAGAAAGAAAGAAAGAAAGAAAGAAAGAAAAAGAAAGAAAGAAAGAAAACTCCTTTTTCACATTGGGCTTACGTTCTTCATAGCCATTCAAAAGTCCGTGTATTTGTAATGCTAACACAGTGATTTTCAACCAGGACTGTTTTGTTCCCCAAGGGACATTTGACAATGACTAGAGCCATCACTAATGTCCACACATCTGATATGGGGGATGCTACTGGTATCTACTTAGTAGAGAGAGGCCAGGGATGCTACCAAACATCCTACAATGCACTGGACAGTCATGCCTAACAAAGAATTATCTGGTCCAAAGTGTCTTTGTAGGGGGATTGAGAAACTCTGGTCTAGAGGAGCCAGTGTTTCCAGCCAACCAGTAGTACCTCCCCATCGTAGCCAGCCCAGTTAAGAGTTTTGGGCTGTGGCACACAGCATTGTTAGTATCTAGGGAGACTGAAGGGTTTTAATTTCATGAGCAAAAGAGCTTCTTCATTTATTTATATCCTTTATGGTTCTTACAGAAGAGTTATAGTAGGACCAAGCAGTTGGCCATAGGAAGAGTTCATGGAGAATCAGTCATTGGTGGTTTGGTTATAATATGATGCTTGGCAGCACGGTTGTTCTCTTGCTTTTATCGGCAACCTAACTCGGAGTGGAAGATACCTTTGAATCCTAAACAAGGACTTACTTTAAAAAGCCTCTTGGGTTTTTTTGTTTTGTTTTGTGTTTTTAGATACATCCAACTTATCACTAATAAACCAAGGAGGTGTATGGTTACCTCCAATTAAAAGAAGAGTGAGCAGTCAGGATCAAAGAGATTTAAAAGGCTTTGTGTTTTCAGGAGTTTATTCATACGTTTCAGAAAGCAATTTGCCATAGTTTACCTAGTTTTCTAAATCTGGTTTATTGTTTATTATTCAGTGGGGGATTTTTTGTTGTTGTTGTTGTTGGTTTTGTTTATGTGGTAGGGGACACAAAGGGAAAAGTGTTTTGAGAGGAAATCATGTGCATGTGTTTTTCATGTCATGAGAAGGCAAAGTCAATGTCAGGGCAGGTTTTGATATGTAATAGTAGTAGAACAGACATAAGCATTGAATAACTTCCCATCCACCCTTTTTGGGGTAGAACCCATGCTGAGAGAGGACGCAGAAGAGCTTGTCAGTCAAGGCAGCAGCTAATTAGATTAGCTCCAGTGCCTCTCTGGACCACTTCCAGAAGCACACACCCTGTCACACTTGCCATAAGTGTCAGTTCAGGCTCCCTCTTCCCAGTTCCTTTGACTCAGTCCAAACCACACTTGAAATTGGATGGGATAAACATTTCTGGGGTGTCCTCTGTGTGCTGGATTCCCTGTGCTAGGGATGAGGTACTGGAATGGGAACAGGAAGCATACATTGTTTAGGAGCATAAAAGTAGGGTCAAGGAAAGGTTCCCTGGGCCCACAATGACTATAACTCAGGGAAATAATAGAATAGTAGAATACCGGTGGTGTAAGCAGAGGACGATGGGATTCTGAATTATGCCACCGGGTAAAGCACAGTCTTTGACCATTTTCACTTTTAAAGGAAAATTAAAATTAATGAGCTGTCATTGAAGGAGTGGTGTACCATTTGGAATTTGGAGGTGTTCTGGAAATCCTCCTTTGGTAGTGATTTATTTATGGTTAAAAAAAAATCACCCTCCTATGTTTCCTTTTATTGTGAGGCTCATGGAAGCACAGGGCCAGCCAAGGTCCAAGTGGTGCCCACCACTGGGCAAGTGCACTCTCCGAAGAGTGACTGCTCCCCGCCGTGCAGGCAGGACCCAGCACCAATGTGCCCTGGGCTTGTTTGAGGCTTAAATCATCTCAGTGCTCTGACTTCTCTCTGGAGACACGGTCTAAACTGTCCCCCGCCAATCATGGCATTGCAGCTTTCATGCAGAAGCTTGTCTTCTGATCCTCTCCCATGGAACATGACAGTTTTCTGTGTGATGGCCGAATTAATTATCAGAAATGGTTTGTTGGCAGACAGTTGGATGCTAATTATGATTGGAACCTCTGGGCCCTTACACCCAAATCTGCTGATGTTTGGTGGTGGTGGTAAAAATGAAAAACAGTAAAATATGAAAGGATTTCTTTTTGCGGGGAGGTGAGAGGAACAACTCAAAGCAAGGCAAATCAGGCCAGGCAGCTTTGATTGAGTTAACTGGGCTCTGAGCTACAGCGACTCACCCTGTGGTTGTAAGGAAAGGATTGAAGAAGTGATTAATTAATTGTTACTTTCTCGTAAAGGAGGATTTGAGATCGGATATTTCAATGCAAAGTCAAAAACTGGCATTGATTAAATTTGAGGTGACATTTGGGGAGGTGTTCTCAGAATGTCTAAATTTGATTATCCAATTTGACTTCACACTGTTTCCCAGGTTTGTGAAATCTTTCTAGCAGGTTCCACCTGGGAAGTATTATTTTCAATTAAATGGATCATGACCACTGGAGAAAGAATCATGAAATGCACCTGTGGCGTGGGGTCATGTTGTGAACAAAGCTGCCCAGCTCACAAAGGGATGTTTTGGGAGTCCGTCTGTGCCAAGAAGGGCTTTGGGTATCATTTCATTCTTTCTCATCATCAGTTACGTTAATGAGGTGTAGAGATGAAGGCAGGTGCGTACTTCATGGAGCTGTGTGACGCATGGTGGATGCTGTCACTGGCTCTCACTGGGCACAAGCGAGGAGGAGGCCATCGGACCCTTGATCACGGGAAGGGAATGATAACCTATTGGGAGAACGTAAAAAGGCAATCAGGTGTTAGTGAGAAAAGTGGAGAAAACAAGAACAGGAAACTTGTTAATCATTTCATATAGGGATGGGAATGGGCTGGCTTTCTTTAGCAAGGCTGATGATATAGTACAAGCAGTATTCTGGCATAAATTCTCAAATAATCCTTATTGAATAAGTAAACAAAGGACACCCTTAAATACTTCTGGGGGGAGTTCCCTGGATTTTTTTTTAAAGAAGGTCTTTTCCTCAAGGAAAGTTGTGACTCCTGATTTCTTGCTAAATTAGGTGGCTGACCTATAATGACAACCTAAAAACTAAGTTTTGTCTAATTCATGTTGCATCTCAGCAATCATCAGATAAGGCTGTCTGGCAGTAGCATAAACTTGCCTTTAGGTTTTACTCGGGGAAGCAGCAGTACAGTGCATCCCCACTCATGAACCACTCTTAGCCCAGAAAATGCACAGGGGGCAAAGGCAGGTGCCTAAAAATAAACTGCTTTGTTCCGTGGCAGAACAGGGTGTGGTTGAGGACGTGATTGTGTCAGAAGGGGCTATTTTAAAGTCCCTGAAATCTTTCTCCACTTCCACTTTCAGTTGAATTTCCTGAAACTTTTTCTTCCAAGGTATAAAGGCAAGGTAAGATGAACAGGAAGTTTAAGGGAATTATACTCATTACATCTCATTTCTCTCTGCCTTTTCCAGCTTTTTCTTGATGATTTTAATTCTTAACCATGCAGCAATTCAGTGACCTCAATTCTCCCTCTCATGAGCCAGAGAGGAGAGTCCTGTGTGTCTCAAGAGACTCAGAGCCTCCTATCTTTCCCAGTTACACTCATGGGGAGCTGCACTCTAGCAGGGCTCTACCTGGCTCAGGTAAAGATTGGCACTTGGGCTCTGTGGGAAGGGGGAAGAGGGTCGGGGCCAAGCCAACAGCATGAACACCTGGATTTGTTCATGAGTTTCTTCATTTATTCACATGCTTTCATTCACTCACTGGTTCATGGAAACTTGGGGAGCGTTATAGAAAGCTGGGAACCATGCCCATCATTGTGAGGAAAGCATGGGCCCCACTCTCAGGTTCAGTTCCCAAATGCACATTCTAACAATGATGTGTCATTACCAAGGCATGCAGAAGCCAAGTTAATACAGCCCAAGAGCTGGATTTCCAACTAGGGGTGTTCCTTTTATAAATGGACACAAGAATTATTATTTTGCACACCCTGGCTTTTGAATATTAGGAAGTTACTAACATCAACAGTTTAATCTGTTAAACTGTTTAAACTCTTAAACTGTTAATCGGGTATCTCTGGCTTCTGTCAACTTGAGACCTTATGGGTGACTTTGGATAGGGTGATGCTGCCTGGTACCCGGGCTTCAAGGAGGCTCTGAGCGCATTTCTGCCACCAACCACCTGTCATCTTGGTCAAGTCATTTGCCCCAGCCACATCCCAGTTTCTCATCTGTGAAACAACTTGCTTAACCAAAGTGAATTTAGGTCATACTCATTTTTTATCTATATATATTTTTTATTTTAATGAGTAAAAGAGTGATCCTAAAGTTTAATTAGTCTAATTGTGCTACTAAAATGGAAAAGAAAACCAAACAGAATTATTTTTTTTCCATTTGGGACAAGTCAGATTTCAAAGATACCATCATTTCTGCTACCTGAGGTTAGAGGCAGTATTTCTAAGTAATTTCTTTTTTTTTTTTAATTTTTATTTATTTATGACAGTCACACACAGAGAGAGAGAGAGAGAGAGAGAGGCAGAGAGAGAGAGAGAGGCAGAGACATAGGCAGAGGGAGAACTAGGCTCCATGCACCGGGAGCCCGACATGGGATTCGATCCCGGGTCTCCAGGATCGCGCCCTGGACCGAAGGCAGGCGCTGAACTGCTGCGCCACCCAGGGATCCCCTCTAAGTAATTTCTAATTACCTAGTAAGTAATTAGATGTGTCCAGCCTAACAGACGTGATCTTATTCATTCTTCACAGCCTTAAGAGGGAGGTTCTGTTAGTTTTCTTCCACACTTATGATGTATACACTGTCCCTGTTTGCAGATATGGAGTTAGAAACCCAGCAAGACCGGGTAACTTGTCTGGGGTACACATCAGTGAATGTTCAGATGGGGTTTGAATACAGAGCTTCTATATGACTCACATAATGTTCTGATCAGCTTCCTAGCCACTCCATGTATCACAGAGGAGGGGTCCAGTAATCAGTAGGTACAAGATGGGTAGAACAAGATGGAACCTTTTAATGTGATCACTTTGAAGACTTGTACTCAGCTCTTTCTTTTTTCCTCATTAGTGTACTTTGTTTCACTATGCACAGAGGCTGTGGTGTTCTAGATCAGTGTTGCCAATGGGTCTCGTTTTGAACCCTTGCTAATTAAAATAATGACCTGATGACTGGCCCCTTCATACTCAAGTGTGGTCTCCTGAGCAGTGATCATCTGGTAATTGGTCAGAAATGCAGGATTTTGGGCCCCACCTCAGACCCTCTGAATCAGAATCTATGCCAGCCCTGGTTCCCTAGGTGATTGCTGTGCACAGTGAAGTTTGGGAGCTTTGCTTGTCTGGCAGGACCCCTAGTGAACCCTATGCTACTTGGCAGAGGAACACAGTTGAGTATCACATCACGGTAACCACGCTAATAGTATTGTGGCCAAGAGTGAAGCATTTGAGGAATATGTATAAAGTAACTGAAGAATGTGACAGCCAGGAGGAAGGAACATGACCTGAATGCAAGAGAAGCTATAAAAAGAAAAAATTTTTTTTTCCAATGGACCTTGCTTCTTATGTGGTTGAGGAAGAAAGGGTTGTTGGTTTTTTTTTCCCCCTTTTTGTTTTTACTTTGGAAAAACAAAACATGTCAGGATGCCTGGAAGTTCAAACGGTAAAGTCCAGCTAGTAAAAAGTGAAATTAATGAAACGAGAGAAGGCTAAAACTTAGTCACAAACCAGACTTCTCAAGGCTACTATGTGGAGCTAATTGCAGGACTCCCTGTCCCTTTGTTTTGCCCCTAAACATTCGTATTTCTTATAAAACATCTCCATAGTGAAAAATCATATGTGTCGTATAAAATAATTACTTATATCTATCATTAAGAATAAACACACAGCAGGCAGCAGTGAATGCCTTTCCTACCTGTCTCATTGTGGCTGTTTTGTAAATGCACAAAATGTTATAGAACATGCAAGAGAAATGTAAAATTTCTTGCAATCAGTGGATTCTACCTAACAAGTGAAAATTGAAGCTTAGCTCATTTGGAGGCAGTTATATCATGTGTGCAGTGAGGTTTTTAAGATTTGTATTGAACAAATTAAGTATTATGTACAAAACAAACGGATTATACTATAAATCGAATCTACTGTGAAATGTGAGCATGTAAATGTGCTAATACGTGTGTGTACATAATGTGTTCCGATAGGGAGGAAGATTATTACTAACTCCTTGTTTTGATAGTGTGTTGATATTTTACAGAAGGTTAAAGCAAATGAAGTGTTGCAAGGATTTCCAAAACTATCCATCGTAACTTCTAGGATCATGTTCTCCAAATTGCTAATTAATGTAAAGACAGCTTCATATATTGAGATGTTTAATCAATTGGCAGATTGCTGTCAATAAATATGTGTCTTAAGTGGTTTGTAATAGACAGGCTAATGAAGTACCCTCTGTGAGTGTCAGAGCTATTGGGAAAAGTCTCTCTCCCTCCTGGGCGCCTTGCCATATGTTATTAGTTTCCCTGTGAGCCAGGAAGAATGCCCTTCACCATTGCCAATCTCACCTCTGGATCGAGTAGCCGGAGAACCAGAAAGTGAATTCCATTTTTTAGGAGCAGTTAGTTAAGCAGCATTAGGTAGAAAGGGTGCCTCCTGGTAACATTAGTGATATTAAAAGTAACTAATGTTTCTTGAGCAATTACTACATGCTAGGCTCTGATTCAGTTACCACGTTTAACTTGTTTAACTTCACGGCAGCCCTATGTGAAAGGGCACTGTTTCTCATCTCTTTCAGATCCTTTTGTGACCATCGCTTTGGTCATGCCACTCCAGTCCTGAAGTGGATTTGTAAATAAATAATTAAACATGTAGTTTTTAAAGAAGTATTCTCATTTTCCAACTGTAACATAATGGGGAAATAAAAGGAGGATGGTTTATTACTGAATACATTCAATATGCAAAGGTATTCAATATATAAACACTTGTTACTGGCAACACTAGAGGATGGGAAGTTGTAGTCACATGTTTGCACCTGTGCCTGGAAATCCTCTCTGTGAATCTGGCAGCTCTAACTGCAGGCTGATAGAGTTATGACAGATTAACTACTCAGATGCTCTAAGTGGTCTCAGTGTCAGGGATGTGACTTTCCAAGATGGTTAAGAATTCTTAGCAAAGGTGCAGAAACATAGTAAAATACAGCCTCATCTCAATTTGCACAAATGTTGCATTGATGGAATGTCCAGGATACATTGATACTGGCCAGAAAATACTTTGTGCACCTCAATAAAATAAACAGGTTCTAGGGTTTCCACCCACATAAGTGTCCCATGGACATTGAGAACTCCTGTAGTAGCCCTGGAGACCATTCTATAAACGTAGTAGATCTGGCGTTATTGGAAGACATGGCATCTCAAACCTTCATCCAGTAAATGCCACAGTAGTCCTCCAGCCAAACATCCCCACCAATTTTTAGAAAGTCTTTGGGGATCATGGCCACTCCAAGAAGGAAGGATACCCTGCTTTTAGCTGTCTTTCACTAGTGAAACACAATAGTCTCCCCAAAGGCATAGGAAATAGGAGAGTTGGGAGCTAGACTGTTCCCCTGGACTCCGGGGTCCTTGCATGTATACCCATGTTGAAACACAGGTAGGCTTTGTGGTTTCTCAGAACTGTGATGTGAGATTTATTGAAAACCCCCTTGCTGGCTATCTCCTGTATCCAGGTGTCTTGGTGCATGATCAAATGTTCACAACAAACCTGCCATGTAATTCTGGCTTTTCCCTTTTCGTAAATTGGGAAGCTTGAGTCTGAGCCTCTTCTCCAAGGTTACTGGGATGATGAGAAACTGGGTTTCACCTTCTTTTTAACTTTAAAGAACAGGCTCCTACCCCTGTCAGGAGGAGGGAGCATGTGCATCCTGTTGATACCGTTCACCCACCTCTTCTCGACATTCTTTTACTTTCTTATTACCTGATAAGTAAGGTGACCAAATAGATTATTGGCCAGAAGAGGACACTTTTGAAGGTGAAAGCAGACACTGTTATACTAGGACACGGATGTGGGTCACTCAGTGGTTCCCCCTTTCGGGCTGGAAGAAAGGAAAGCTCACCAGTTCATCCCTGATGATCACACACAACCCTGTGTGCTTCCCAGTCAGAGCATACCGGGGGCTCTGTTCTCACTGGAACTCTGCTTTGTGACTGTGTGACCACAGTGACTGTGTGACCATCTTGAAAGGGAGAGTACCTTTCTCTCTTTTGGGTTCTTTTCCAGTTTATAAAGTCCACATTCTAGCCTTCCCTAGAGTACAGGAGGCCTGAACAGGCAAGCCTTGAATACTGCCCTTCAGAGCCATCACTAAAATAGATTGTGGGGGGGCAGTCCTGAGGACCCCACTCTGGACCCCCAAGGGACAGAAGCTCTTTGTAGGCAGCGAGTGGGGCCGAGAGTGGCTTCTTGCATGGAGCCCCATCTACCTCCTCTGAGAAGCAGAAGAGAAGCCTCCCTTCCGCTTATGTGTAAAGCTTGTGCTAAAGGAGTACAGTGACTAATTCTGCCTGAATTTCCCCCAAGCTTTTGTACTTGTCTTTGTTTATTATATTAATAAATACTATGCAGCTAATGTTCCCATCTGGCAGGGCAGAGAAAAGAGCATAAAAATGAAGTCGTGGTTGCAGCTCTTAAATACTAATGAAGGTGCTATCTACTTGGCATGGTGGAAAGGTGGGTCTTTATTTTAGAGTTCTTAATTAAGAACTGCCAAGTGACTAATATTAATTAGGAAGCCAGCTGTATCCTTCAGTTGCATGGTATATTTCTTCTTAGGAACCTGGGAAGGAAGTAAATCTGAACCTCTTTTAATCAATCAGCACACAGGCAATTATGTATTAAGTATACTTTGTGTGTACGGGACCAGGCTGCATGGGCAGAGATTTATAAGATACCGTCTTGGCCTGCAGGGTCTCCAGGGCTTGAGGAGTGTGCCCAAGCACAGAGCCCATGTCAGGACAGTGAAGCACATTGCTCCGGGTGCAGAACAGGAAGCAGTGTCCTCCCTTTGCCAGGGTCTCAGGGGCAAGCCAGTGCCCTGAGCATCGTGTCCCCAGTTACAGTGGCAGTGGCATGGACAAAAAGGCTGAGGACCAGCTGGCAGACAACAGTCATGGGTAGAAATAGGATGGCTACAGCTGGGCTCTGAAGAGGAGTAGATGATTTCTAATGGTTGGGGACCCCTTGGGCAGGCCCAGAGGAAAAAGTAGAGGGAGTAGGCCGGCAGGACCAGAGGGAAGTCATGGGCAGCACCGAGGCGAGGCACGTGTGCTCCGGCTCTTCAGCACCTAGTCTGTCCACCAGCTATTACAAGGGTGATGCTCGTGGAGCTGCTCCCACCTGCACACGCGCCCGGGCGTGCTCTCCTGCAGGTTCCCGATGCCCTGAGTTAGGGGCCTGGGGAGGTGGTCGAAGCAGAGACTCAGTGCACTGTATCCCTGGCGTGACCACTCAGCCCCTTATTAAATAATGCCTGGAACGAGGGGCTGGATAGGAAGCACCGTCAAATCCCTGTCCGTGTTTCTGCGTTCTAAGTGTCTCTTGACATTGATGCGTTAATATCCACTGAGTTCTAGTTCCTTGATTCACTAGCAATTGAAGAAGGATTTTATGAAGATTACGTTGTAATGGTCTTTCTCCTGACTTTCCCTGACAGAGTGTTCGTTTTTGCAGTGTTTTCAAGCTCGAATTGTAGTCCAGTTTGCAATTCTCTCTTCATTTCATACCTAGAAGTTCACATTGCGGAGTTGAATCTGTAAGCCGACACCTTTGTGAAAGCACTTGACCTAGTGCTGCTGTGGTGGGTGTAGGGGTCTGAAAGTCTCCACCCCGCTTCCCTGACTCTCTTAGCACTTCCTTTACACGATCCTAGAAGAGCGATCCTAGAAGAGCTCTCGGTCAGGAATTCTTAACTCTGAGCCTGAGACATAGTCACTGATAAGGCTTATCCTCTCTAGTTGTTGCCTCCTCTTAGGGGGCTGAGTGTGGTAGGCTTCTCCCTCACACGATGCCACTGAACTTAGACATTTTCTGTCTCTTCTAATCGAGTGCTTATTTCCATCCAGGTCACACCTGCATGTGTGAACATCCTCTAGCCCTAGTTTATAACAGCCTTTTTTCCTATATCCAGGTATCCAGAATAGTCCTTTTCCCAACTAAGAAAACACTTTCACTGAGCGCTTTCCAGAATCCTACCTGTTGCTTTTGATCAAGTCCCAATCAGTTCCTGGCTTTGGGATGTTGCCCTGATAGCGTGGTTCCAAAATCTCTGATATTACTAAAAGCACAGTTCCCTTCAGAGAAAAAGAAACCTTGGAAATAGTTGGTCTGTGCTGTTCTTTCCATTACGTCACTTGGGGAATTTTACTAACCTCATGTCATCTTAGCCTCGAATCAATCTGTGAAAGAGCTACCTATGAATGGTATTTACACACAGAATAAAATGTGTATGGAAACCCTCTTCTCTAGGAGAGTGACTTTCGCCATATCCAGATTAGCACCTGTGTTGTTATAAGGTTTAATAGTTGTCCTTAAATCAATTCATAGTCTTAAGTTTATTTGTAAATGAAATGGTTTTGCAGTGTTCTAGATGATAACATGGCATCACTTAATAAAAATACATACTTAGTGATTAAAATTTTAAGCTTGCATCTATACGAGCTCAGTCCTCTCTCAGAACACCTTTGCAAGACATAGCTTGGGGGAGATGTTGTATCCGAGGGGGCTGAGATGGGGTTAGGGAAACAGACACACTTCCTGGCTTTAGTATTCAGTAAGGGCTTCAGGTTTAATTTTACTTGGAAGTTGTGTTTACACCAGGATCTTTCAACCTCAGTAATTGGCTTTCAGGCTAGATAATTCTTTATTGTTGGAGACTGTCCTGTGTATTATAAGATATTTAGCAGCATCCATGGCCTCTCATCACTAGATGCCAGTCCCACACCCCCAGGTGTGTCTAGTTGTGTCTAGACACTGCCAAACAGGCCTCTGTTGGAGGGTGAAATCCTGTGTGGTTGAGTACCACTGTGTTATATAAAAATCATTATGTTACTTTTACTGTTGTTGTCTTAAATTATCACTTGGTTAGGTGTGCATTTTAAAATATACTGCAAATTTTGAGACCATAGTTTTAGCATTTTTGCATCTGGACCCTTAACTCCCCTACCCTCAAAATGGAAGTGGCCCTGGCCTCTCGTGAGACCTGCTCAGGCACACCTCATCCCTTCGCTGTCAGGGCAGGTTGGCTGTCCCCAGTGGGTGTCAGTTCCTAAAGGACTCCCCTTGGTAAAGGAAAGACAAGGTCTTCCCTCCCTTCCTCCTGTGTTTCTGACTGATTACACATATGCTTCTTTATGGGACATGACTTCATGAGTTATAACATCACTGAAGTTTAGCTAGGTTAGATGACTTGCCCAAAACCACACTGCTAAAGATACTGTTCTGCTAAAACAGATACTGGTCTGTTAAAACAACAATATTGAGGGGCGCCTGGGTGGCTCAGTGGGTTAAGCATCTGCCTTTGGCTCAGATCATGATCCTGTGGTCGTGGGATCGAGCCTCACATCGGGCTCCCTGCTCAGTGGGGAGTCTGCTTTTCACTCTCCCTCTGTCCCTCCCCTGCTTGTTCTCTCTCTCTCTCTCTCTCTCTCTCTCTCTCTTTCTGTCTCTGTCTCTCAAATAAAATCTTTTAAAAAACCACAAACAATATTAGAAGCAGTCTGTCCCCAAAACAAATAAATGTTCGCCTTAATGTTGAAATGGCGATATGATTCACGGGTAGCCCGTCAGTGTTTGTGTTTATGATTATGTGACAAATACTGATGCAGTAACATCTGTTTAAAATTATAAACTAGAGATGCGCCCCGCTGGCTCAGTCTGTAGAACATGCGACTCTTAATCTCAGGGTTGTGAGTTCAAGCCTCACATTACATGTAGAGATTATTCAAACATAAAAAAATCTTTAAAAGAATGAAAATATAAACCTAATTAGAACATACGCTATGATTACTATTTATGAAAATGCTAGCAGAGATTATGTTGAAGTAGGAGACTTCTGGCAGTTTTCTTTTGAACCCAGTTCTGATTTCTAAATGGATTGTAATATATTTCTTTTCCTTTTAAAAATGAAGGAAGATGCAGGTTACTGTCAGAGTTACTCTTTCTCCACAGTTCCGGCCAGGGAATGTCCATATTCGGCACATTACAAATAAATGTTGGTGTGCCCCTATGTCTGGGGTCAGCGGACTTTGAGAACAGATATGCTCTACCCTGGGGCAATGGACTGGCCTGCTACCTTTTATTGAAGGAAACACGTAGGAGACTTCCTTGGGCTACCCAGCCAAAATACAGACTGAGGGAAAGCAGACAGCGGGGCTGCTCCCTGTGTTTGTTGCTACTGTTTCCTAATACGAATGGGTCTGGGATGCGTCGAAGCCTTACCTGCAAACCAAAGGGCAGGGACTTGCTGCATGCCTAGGGTAGTTTACTCTGAGTGTCAGCGGCTACTCACATTGCTGTCGTGGGAGGGTGATTCATTATGGACCGTGTCACCATCAGCTTTTTCATGAGCAAGGACTCGTAACCAGAACCAGATTGGCAAGGCTGTGAAGTAAAGACATGGATGGCCTCGTTCCATACGCCAAAGTCCATAATGCTAGCCGGCAGCATGCGTAGAACATTTTTTAAACAACATGAGTGTTGTCTCGCGTATTATTTTTATTGAAGCACCCTTCCATCTAAGTGCATCCATTCATTCTTCATTTCTTAGTATTTGATAAGAGAGAGATGCGCTATGAGTGGACTCTGTGGGTAACAGTCATTTCCTTTATGTTCAAGGGGAACCATATTCAGGTGCCGGGTACCCGACACTTGGTCACACCGAGAATGCCCATTTCAGATACGAGTAAACTGAGGCTCAGGCAGGTTCCATATGGCAATATATTCCTTAGTGATTTCTCTTGAATGGAGGGTAAATCTACCGCACCAGTGTAAGCGAGCCTTCTTTTTAGCTTCTGGGGCAGATAATTGTATTTGTCCAATGCTGTTTCCTAATTTAATATCTGCTAAAATTTTCTGACGCTTTTGCTTGTTTACTGTTTCCATGTGTTACACCTAATGTGAAGTTGAGATTTGGGTTAATTAACTACTCAGCATGATTATCTCCCTCAAGTATAGGGGAACTTCATTTACCAATTTTGTCCTTCTTGTTTATAATGTTAGAGTACATATGGCTTATCTCCACTTTAAAGGAATTAACTTCCTAGCCCATATCCTGACCTATTATTTTTTGGCCTTGATTCGGTGCCCACCTTCTGCACAACTACAAAATTCCCAAGGAATATGACCTGGCATGGGATTGATTGACGTGTGTTTATACTACATGTGATCTTCATATGCATCAATAGGTAGTCTTCTGTACTTGCCAGAAGCACTCTATCGTGTCTGGGGGAAAAAAGTTTTTAATGTTTTTAAAGAGCTGTAGACATTTTAATAAAAGCTTCCTCTCAGCTTTTGTCTGATGTGTATCAGGAGAAAAGTACAGTAAAAGAGAATACGGCATTACTGTAGCCTGCCTGTCTGAATACATTTCAGCTCATTGAGCTAGATTTCCTTGAAAAGGGAACATTCTCAGCCAAGTCTGCCCTGAAAAGATACCCAGAGTGGCAAACCCAGAACTTTGGTGCCTGCAAGTGCCATTTTTTTAATCCTTAATGTTTTAAATTATTCTCGGGCACCATGGCAAACGGCATCAAACGTAATGGCCTAATGAAAAGTGCAGATGCCCACTCTCAGAGGGGTTGGACAGAAGCATCAGGCTCAGTAAGAGTGGTCAGGCCCGCAAGTGTTCATGGCCAAAAAATCCAACCCACGTGGTCTCCAAGCCCTTGTGCTGGTGACCTCTGGAGCAGGCAGTGACGTGGTCTCTCTGAGGACTCCCACCCTGCTCGTAGGCAAGTCAGTCCAAGAGCATGAAGCACAGAGGCATATGGAAATTCCATTCTCAAGCTTAATATACCAACATGCAAAATGAATTTTTCATACTGGGTTTTGCAGAAAGGGAAAACTTCCAGCTTTCCCTCGCTGGTGTGCCTTTTGGAGATACTGCCCTTTAAAGCAGCCAGAGGGGGGGTATGACTGCAATGTAAGCAGAGTGGTGTTTGCAAGTGAGAGCTATGTGAAAGGCAATGATGATTTTGGAAACATTATTCTGGGTGTCGAACTGAACAAAGAGTCATTACTGGAGGAAAAAAAAAATACCCAGAAACACTTTAATAGTCTCTCGGATTTGGGCCCAGAGAACCATACTGTGAATTGAGTGGAAGATAAATAGAGAGGAAAATAGCAAATTAAGAGGACAAATAACCAGGAAGGGGAGGGCGCCCGCTGGCATCGGCGAGGAGAACATATAACCGGCGTCTGATGCATTTCCTTAAGAATCAGTGTGTTTGCAAATTGCTTCGTTGCATCTTAGCAGAATCTAATCTGAGTAACGAAGAGCTGACTAGCGAACATAGTTGGATGAATTCCCTCAGCACTCCTGAAATATAACAGAGCAAGGAACAGTATAATGAAAAATAACAGAGAGAGTAGCTAGGGGCTTAACTTATGATCAGTGTTCATTACAACAAATGACACTTTCACTGCAGAGTTACCATAAAGATTATTGACTCTTACGTAATGTGGTTCCCATCTGAATAGATCTGAGAACAGCTCAGCCTGTGAATGAGAGAGCTGGAGCAAGAGGAGGACAACGATGTATTCCATACCCTTATTCATTTCTTCACTTCATCCCGGGGAGCCGCCCATTCAGAGCCCCAGACAGAGCAAAAGCTGGTGAACCTTCTTGCAGGAAGATTCTCTGTGATTCTCTTTGACTAGCATGTTATGTGTTACGTTCAATGAAGACCAGGCTCAGAAAGTGACTAAGCTTGTTAGTAGTTTCTTTTTTTTCTTTTTTCTTTTTTTTAGATTTATTTATTTATTTGAGAGAGAGGAGAGAGAGAGAGAGAGGGGAGGAGGAAGAGAGGCAAAGGGAGAGGAAAGAAAGAATGCCAAGCAGACTCCTCACTGAGCACAGAGCTAGACACGGGGCTCCATCCCATGACCCGTGAGGTCATGACTGGAGCCAAAACCAAGAGTCAGATGCTTAACCGACTGAGCCACCTGGGTGCCCCAGCGTGTTAGTAGTTTCATGTTGGAGGTCCTCACCTGATGTTCTTTTGCCATTTGCTGTTTTCCTCAAGCATGCATTTTACAGCACTTTAAAAAATCTCTCTTTGGAAAGAAACTATGTTTTTGTGTAAAAGTTTCAGCACACAACCCAAGGGCATTTGGCAGCTCTGCCTTCAACCATGGTTGGAATGGACAGCCCCAGTTCAGACCACAGCGTGCCTAACAGCCTTGGATTACTGAGCACCTGCCCAGTACCTGCTAAACACTTTGTTACTCCATCCTGCTAGTGACCCTGTGAGGTCTGTACTGGTACTTTTCATTTCCACTTTCCAGATGAGCAGGCATGTTCAGAGAGGGTAGGTAAGGTTGCCAAGGTTACTCAGCTGCCATCTGTTACAACTGAACTTCATAACCAGGTCTAACTGTAAGCCAGACATTTTAACTCCCACGCAGAGGCTGAGAAAGATACTCTTTCTCTTACTCTCTCTCGTGGGTGCGCCCTCTCTCTCTCTCTCTCTCTGGAAGAGCTGGCCGGATTTGGAAACCACACAGATCAGGGCTTGGACCCTTCCTTTTTCATTTGTTAGAATCTTGCAGAACTGACCTAACATCTCTTAAGAGCTATCGTAATGCAAGAATGGTTCATGTTTAATGTGTGGCGAGACACAGTGATAAGCTTTTTATATGATTTCTTCATGCATTCCTCAAAACTGTAGGCAGTGTAGGTCTGATTCTGATTCCTGTTTTATAGATTGAAGGACTAAGGCTTAGCGTAGTCTAGGCTGCACAGCTACTAAGCCTGTCAGGTTATGTTCAGCCAGCATAATGTGGCTCATTGTGGGCAGTTTCAAAGTCGATCCTGTACAGCATCCCCCATAAGAGAGGGCCACCATCAGTGTTAGCCAAAGACAAAGGTGACAGCCCCCAGGTAATAAGGGAGGCGCAAAGAGAGCAAGGGAACCCAAAGAGACTAGTGGGTAAGGGGCTGTGTCGTTGCAAGGAAAGCAGCAGAGTGGCATTTGGGAGCAAGTCAACAATTATCAAAAGAATAATGAAGGCATCCCTGGGAGCTCAAGAGTAGACAGGTCTTTGGATCCCACCCTTCCTTTAGTTTTCAATTTCTTATTGCTGAGTTTTATGGAAAAAATACTTTGGTTGAGGAATGGAGAATTTAAAAATGCTATTGGCCATGGGATAACCAGCAGATTTACTCTTCATCCCCAATCTCTTCTAAGCACCCAGTTCTCTCCTTTATAACAGGCATGATTGGGGTGCCCCGCCTCGTGACCATCAGCAATGAGCTTCTGTAGACCTCGCTGTGGCCAGAGGTCAGAGATGAACAGGGAGACAGAGCAGGGTGATGTGCCAGGATCTAGAATTCGTATCTGCCACTTAGCCAGGAGCACAGCTGAGTGAGAAAGTCTGGCTTGTGTGGGAAATGGCACGACCCTGTGGGCACATGTGGCCTACTGCTGCTTCCTCTTGAGCCCCTGCTAGTGGAGGCTTCAGGGATAGTGCAGCCTGGTCCGCTGTGGGCTGAGGACCTTCAGCTCTTAAAGCTGTCTTCATGTTTTCTTGCTTTGGGGAAAGAGAAGGGTTGACTGCACCATTCTCCAACCAAGTAGTGTCCGTGGGCTTTGGGTGTTACTTGTTTTGGCCTGAAGACTTTTCCAGGCTCATACTGAGAACCATTATAAATAATTAAACGTAGTGGAAAAACCTCTAGCTAAGTGGATTACTTAAAAAAAAAAAAAAAATCTGTTGTGTATGTCTGTGTGTCCATCCATGCTTCCTTTTTCTGAAGTGCAAAAACTAACCAAGTGCTAAGAAAGAGTCCCATCAGCTTTCAGAATACCTTTGATCTTATACAAGGAGTGGCTTGATTGCACTTTATGCATGTGGTCTCTATCTGTTGTGCATCATGGTAACCACAAACAACATGTGGCTCTTGAGCTCTTATAGCATGTCTGATTGGGATGTGCTGTAAAATACTCACTGGATTTCAAAGACACTTAGTACAAAAAAAATCGTTAAACATATATTTTGTAAGTCATTTGTCTTTAAGGATAAAATAGAGCATTAATCATATTTATTTTGATTACATGTTGAAATGACCATATTTTAGATATATTAGGTTAAATAAAATTGATTAAAGTTGATTTCACTTGTTTACTTCGACTTGGCTTAATGTGGCTACTAGAAAATTGGAAGTTGCTTTTGTGGATTTTATATTTTAGAGCTATTCTCTAGCTCTGTGAAAGTATGGAGTATGTCTCTACAAATTAGAAGTACTAATATGTGTTTAAAAATAAGATTTTAAAAATAGCTTTCTGGAATATTGATGTAGTCATTCAGTATAGGAAGTACTGCTGACTAAGAGGGGCTTTTGCCATTCCAAGGGAAATATATTGGGCAGAAATCTTGATTAGCAGCTACTCAGGGATGAATATTTTTTCCCTGGGAACGAATAGGTCGGTTTGAATCAATTGATGCAGAACAGTGTTTGTTAGTATTTGAAATAACTCTTGTACACCCATTTCTTTGTCATTTTTCACCCACCTGTCATCCCGTTGGCCACATCATAACCACAATCACCACATATCCTGGAAACAATAAGAAAAGAGCAGCCCTGGGCAGTATTCCACAGATACCCTGGTCCTCTGGCATCACCACCTCCTGCTTTGACTTTCACCATCTGTATTTAGAATGCTCTCACACCTTCCAGGAGTGTTTTGTGGGTGAGATTCCTAGATGAAACACTTGAGGTTCTTGGCTGAGGTCTGTTGTGACAAGAGTGAGCTCTTCCTCCCCACCCACAGCCACAGTTTTGCTCTGAGTCTACATGGCCTGTTGGGGGCATCAAAGAACTAAAGCTTGAGCTCAAGAGAGAGTCCTAGCCTCCTCTTGATACATTCCCAGGGTCCTCACCCAGTTTTATGCTAGTGAATGGATCCTGTATCAGGTACTTTTTTAACATCAAGCATAAACTCACAAACACTTTCGTTTTTAACCTTGTTGCACTTGAAGACCATAAATTTCCGAGACTCTTATAAAAATCTGATTTACAAAATCTAGGAGGAAGAGTGGATGATATATATATTAAACCTGCTGAATATCTCAGACTAAAAGTCACTTTTAAATGCCCCCATTCCTTTTTGGAGTATGTTTTCTCCACAAAACTCAGAAACATGAAAGGGTGACCAAAGAAGGGTGGGATCTAAAGCCTTGTCTCCTGTTGGGCTCCCATATGTGTCTTCTCTGTTACCCTTTTAACAGTTGGTGGCTTGTTCTCAAATACCACTTTGTTTCTTGGCCACCCAGAGCTGGTCTTCTCCCCTCCTGCTGGCCTGTCCTTACTCTTGGCCAGTAGTTCAAAGATTGGTATCAGGAATGGATGAAAAGCACAGTTCAACTTGGTAGGCTATGTTCCAGGGGTGGGGTTGACTACTTGTAGAGAGAGCTTGGTTTATGTGAGGGGGGATTCCACTATGCCAGGGAAATAGCCTGGAGTAATGAGTACAGTTTACTGGTCTGTAGCTTCCACTTCCTGAAGTCCCCTTGGTGAGAGAGAGCCTCACAGATAAAGCACTGTTGAGTGTCACGTCCACCTGTATGTGGATGGATCCTTTCTGGTTTTTATTAAGTTTTTATTTTTAATTTTTTATATCTTCATCTATAAGTGGAACATGACTCACCTCACAGAAAATCCATGCACAGAAAAGAGGGACAGATAATACAGTGCTAAGATCCCAAGCATCATGCCTTAATCTGACCTGAACATAAAAGGAACCTCAGAGATGTGAGTCCTGTAAGGTTTCATTTAACGCAGTGAAGGGTTAGACCAGTTAATAACAGCAAAGTGCTTACACAAGTTTCATGTGTGGAGTGTGGCAGCAGATTACCCAAATACCAGATGAATTCCAAAGCCTTCTGAATCCGTTTCAAGTGTTATTTGCCCTGCCTCTGGAACCTAGAGGCTTGTACTTACATTTGAGGAGATGGCTAGCTTTTCCATTGACCTGGCCATGGGTGCCCTGCCATGGTCAAATCACCAGGCCACCTGGGCAGAGAGAAACTGAGGAAGGAGCAGTCTCAGGAACAGAGTCCAAATTGTTAACCACAAAAAAAGGAGGAGGAATAATAACCTCTAAGTCTGCTTTTACTAAGTGTCCTTATCTGAAAAACAGATGAAAGAAAAAGTGAAGCTTCTCTGTTTTGATGCTCATGTTCCTGGTTCTGTGACATTAGCCCTTCATTTTTAATATCATTTATATCTGAAGCCGTGTGGCTTCTTTCATTCATGTGATAATTGCTTGAGGTTTAAATGAGTTGATACATGGAAAATGCCACAGAAGCTTCATGCAAAAATGCTAACATACAGTAAGTGCTAGATGAGTTTTGCTGTTGTCATCACCAGCTTATCACTTGAGAGGTCATGAACAACCTTGAGCTGTTCGTGCAAGAACCACGTATGGTCAGAAAGACTCTTATCTTTTTATGATCAGAAAAATTTATTCTGATTTTTAGTTTGTTCAAAGGAAAGGGGAGGGAACTCCACTGGTTTTTAACTTAATTCTCTTCTAAAACCAATTATTGTCTTCAACTAGTTCTTACTAATATCAGATAGGATTAATATTCGCTAAAAGCCCACTGTACTTTAAAGGAATTTATGGAAAGCTCTGGGAAAGAGAGTCTCCACAAAAAGATGACAGACTGGGCTCCCAAAAGTCCGCACAAAATGGTGCTATCGAACATTTACTGCATTTCCAGCTTCACGGGCAGCCTTCCCATCCCAGAAATCCTGTAGAAACAAAGGAAAACACATAGAAAACTGATGTACAAACCAAGATTCCATATCAGAGGATAACTGTCCCCAAAGACTAGAACACTTGCTTTGGCCTGTATGGCACGTACTCTTCCAGTAGTCAGTTCTAAATGGGAAGTTGTGCACAGTCACTCGAAGAGCTCGGAACTGAGAAAATTTGGAAATACATACATTGGCTAAGGTAGTCTTGCAGTCTACCAATAAATGTTTATTGGGTGACTAGTGGGTGGCAGACAGTGAAGAAACAAAATGATGAAGACCGTCCCTGTTTCAGAGGCACCGATGATCCAGTTGGGAAGCTGTCTACATAGTTAGATACTTTCAGTATATCCCAGTGCATGCAGTGATGCATGCTTTTATTCAGTCAGTCAACAAATGTTCATTCCATGCCCGTGGCATGCCGGATGCACATGATACTAAACAAGACAGACAAGGTTCCTGCTCTCTCATAGTTAGCCTTCTATCAGGGGAGGCAGGAAAGAACAGGTGATCAAATAAATAAAATAATTACATTGTGACTATCATTGTTAAGGACATGAATGTGATTAAAGTTGGGTGATGTGAGCAAAAGGACCTCTCTCGGGCTTTCACAGTGGAAGTAGGCAAGATTGATGCGTCCATCAGGACCCAGCATCCCTTTGGTTGCAGGAAACACTAAGAGAAGTGGAGATTATTGGGTAATACAGTAGACTTCAGGCATGACGTGACATAAGGGCTCAATGTCATTGGACCCCATCCCTCTTCATTGTCCGGTTCTGCTTTGTCTGGGCCGGTTTCTCTCCCAGGCAGGCACCCTCTCCCAAGACATCAACATAGCTGAAGCAGGTCTGGGCTCCTCACTGAAATAAATGGAAAACAAAGGACTAATCTTGCCAGCAGTGTGAGCAAAGATCGAAAGTCTTTCTTTAGTTGACTTAACTTGTCCACAGGCTCACAGAAGAACTACTAGTCATTGTGCCCCTGGACCAAGGGAAAGGTTTTAGACTGAGCCATGTTCTGACATTCAAGCCAAGGCAGTATAGCCATTCACCTCTGAGGCATTATATCTCTGTGGGCAGCCCTCCCCTCATCTGCAACATGGGGGTGGCCATAGGGCTTGTCTCCCAGATACCACGAGAAAAGCATCCCAAGCAGAGTAAATAGCAAGTATAAACCTCAGAAGTGGACAGGGGCCTGATGTGTTTGCCCACATGCTGGGAGTGGGGAAGGTGGAAGGTAGAGGTGGAGGAGGGGAGAGAGCTGGCAGGTGCAGCTCGGGGTTTGAAGGGTTGGGAGAGCCAACCATGTTTGTTTTCTCTGCTTCCTCTTGAAGACATAGCCCCAGGAGGTCGTGCACAGAACTCCCAGCCTGGGTCCTTACCACCTTACTTGGAGATGGGGGATGGGAAGGGGAGGTGCTTCAATGCCCACCGCCAGCATTTACCCTGATGTTTGTATTGCTGACTGAGACCATGACTTGTGAGGGGCAGATTCTCTCTCCACCTTTGTTAATACCACCGATCAGCTTACCATCGAGACACCCTGGCCTAGGAGTAGAGCTGGTGTTATCCAGGGTGACTTTTCAGGTTGGCGCTTTGATCCATTTTGTGTCGATGTTATCATTGAACATCTAGCTGGATGGTGTCACTGCCTTTACATTCAAGATTTTGGGTGATGCCTCACTCTTGGCCCAACTGAAGGAATCTCTCCAGTAAAGTCTGTTTGGCAGGGTATGAAATTTGAAGTAGGTTATATAATCTCAACAAATTATGTCTATGTTGCATTAATAACCAACTATCCATGTTAAGGGATCTGTTAGAGAATTACTTTATCATGTAGGTTTTGAGAGCCAGATTCAATTTAGTGAATTTTAATAATAGTGTTTTTTTAAGAATAATTTTTGAAGGGGGTGAATTGCACATATGAAAAGAATTCCTCACTCCCTTATATTTACGGTTAGGTTGTATATCTGTGTGTACATCACATATCTGTTTTTAATCTCTGCAAATGTTAAGTACTAGATCAAAAAATAATTCTTTTCATAAAACATATTCGGTCCAGGTTTGAAGTCGATTAAGGAAGCTTGTTTGGGAAACTTACAAATGCTCTTAGACTTGTTTCCTCTTGCCTTTTACTTTATTCTGGAAATTGCAACATTTAGCCCTTCACCGTTTAATTTAAAAGGATTGCCTATTTTCTTAAATGCTTAAGGAGGGAAGCAAGTTGCAGTTATTGATTCTTCTCTGCATGTATTCCGTGAAAGCTGGATTTGCTCCTTCCCCAGGGAGCATACCCCCTGAACTGCATGCTTGCTGGTGACAGCTCGGACCTCTGATACATAACCAAAGACCTTGCCTAATATCCTTGCAACTGCTCGGGGAATTTTTATTAAGTAAAAGCATCATTAGAGTAGACAGGATGATGAAGTTTAATGAGCATCTTTTGTGCATGAGATTGTTAGTTTTGCTCTGCAGAATCCTCATTTCTCCCCTCCGTTGGGGCAGACAATGAGTCTAGGATGTATGGGGCATTTAAAAATCTGCTTTATATTTCTTATTTTTGTATAGCTTAATATCTGTCTTAGGCCATCTGTAAATTCCTTTTGGCTATTTTCATGGATTTCAAATGCATGTTTCATACTTGGCTTTACACTGTGTGTTGGGGATGCAGAAGAGCATTTGAGCAGAGAGTTGTAATAGAGAAAAACGTGAGAGACACAGACTGCCGTTAGTGAGCTGCGTGGAACCGTCTCGTGGAGGTCTGATCTCAAAAAAATCATTGCCTTTTGAATTAATGAGATTTCTCCCAGGAATATGGTAACTATTAATTTTTTTTCCTTCTCTAAGATTCAGCAATTTCTGTGCTAAGGTTCTGTCACCAGCCCCTCATAGCTGCTAGATAGGATAAATAAAGATATTGCAAGATGCTTATTAATAATCTAGGCTTCACACTTTGTCCGCAGCTTTATTTGTGGAGATTTTAAATTTAGCATCCCACCATAAGATTACAGATTATAAACAGAATTATTTCTCTCCATTATTGTCACTGGCCATATAACTTGGATTTTCAAATTGGTTCTTTTCTTGGTCTGTATAAGGACTTTCCATGGAAACACCCAAAACAACAGGAGGGAGGCATATGACATGAGCAAATGACTTAAGAGCAGCATATTGTACCTCTCATATACCTGGCATTCTGAAACACAATATTTACATAGCGCACAATGTGCTTCTAGCAGTGCCTTGAGTATACAGACTACAAAAGAAGTGAACTCTGCAGTCTCCACCCTCAAGAAAATGGTAGGCTTATTAAGAAGACAAATCTGAGAAATCTAAAAAAAGCAGGGAGACAAGATAATTCAGTGCATTTAGAGCTCGAACTTTGGAGTAATTGTCTGGGTTCGATTTGGGCCTAAACTTGCTAAGCCTCAGTTTCCTCCTTTGAAAAACGAAGAAAAGCTCCTTCTTCCTTCAATTGTAGTGACAGTGAATGCCGAATGACTGGTAGCCGAAACTGTAACATGTCATTATCACGGCACTCTGCCGGTACTTCGAAACAACAAGCCAAGAGCGGGAACCTGTGTTATCATCAAGGACTTAATGGTGAAATCCTGATAAATCCCATAGTGTTTCGTGAAGGCAGAAATTGGGTTGGGGGGCGAAAGCTCTGAGAAGCCTAAAAATATGGATAGGATCTGAATGGCAGAAAAGGAAACAGGCCAAAAGGAGTGCCGCCTGGCCGGACGGGCTAATTCCAGGTCTCAGATCGATTTAGCACCATTTTATTTTTCAAACACACGAATGAGCCCAAGCCAGTCTGACTGCTGAAGCACTTGCAAGGTAGACCGTGTGCACATATGCCCATTTTCCCTTGAAGGTAACATTCTGGAAAGAGAAGGGACTCTGAGGCTAGTCAGGTACTAGGCGGCAGAGCTCACCCTCGGTTCCTCGTGACTGCACCCTGCCTTCCTCCGCACCAGCCTTACCGTGCTCAGGTGTGCTAGAGGACAGAGCCATGAGTTTGGCTGAGCTAAGCATTACACGACACATTCTGTGGCTGCTTTATGTCACCACCAGGCTAGGCACATGACCCGGTGAGCAGTGGATGCCGTTTTCCACGGGTAAACCCAGGAGAGATGATCCTGCCAGTTATGGGACACAATGGAGGAGGGAAGCGACTCATTATAATAATCTTAATGCCCATTTGATGGGTCCTATGTTAGGGTAGGAGAAAAAGAACAGATAAAATCGTAAGTTGATGAAAATCAGAATAAGCACCATAAAGTGACTAATTAATCCACTGAGTTATGACCCTTTTGAGAAGCTGTTGAAAGCTGTGTTTTCCTTCTGCTGAAAAAACATGAGGTTTTTTTTTTTTTTTTTAAATAAGATTGTATTTATTTGAGAGAGAGTGTGTGTGAGTGAGAGAGCAAGAAGGAACGGGTGAAAGGCAGAGGGAGAAGGAGAAGCAGACTCCGCACTGAGCAGGAAGCCCCAACGTGGGTCTCAGTCTCGGGATTCAGGGTCATGACCTGAGCCAAAGGCAGATGCTAACCGACTGAGTCATCGATGTGCCTCAAAACACATAGAGCTTTGCTTGGAATTTCAGATACTTCCCTGGTCCCAGGCTGAGAATTTCAGAGGAAGCGCCACTCAGACTTGATTTATGTGATCACCGAAAAAAAGAGGCAGATGTCAAAACGACTTCAATGTTTTGATCCTCAGGATCTGGAGACATAGAGGGACAAGGGACAGGCCTGTGTGAGGTCGGGGTAGGGAACTGTTCTGTGCTCCATTCAGTTGGGTTTAATAGCTTGGCGTCCAAGCGGGAACAAGGCATAGCAGGGCCCGAAGATGGCAGTGGCTCAGGGAGTGGGGGGCCGAAGGTGCCGCTCAGAGGTAGTCACTGAGGCTGTCAAGTTAGATGTCCCCTCTATGGAAGAGAAAACAAAGATAGAAGCAGAATCAGGAGGACTGACGATGTGTCCAAAGGAGACACTAAGACCCAAGATGATGCATTGCCAGCTGAGAGGGGAAATTTTCACAAGGAATGGGGTGGACCCGCTATGGTCTTCTGCTGCAGCCCTGAAGGGATCAAGGGTCTTGAAGACAGCCTTGGATCCAGAAGAAACCAGAAGACTCCTTTAGATTTTTTCCCCACAATGAAAATGTCCCTAATCAATAAAAGTTACCTATTAGTAAGAGAAAAGCATGCGTAATCACACTCCCTAAGATTAGTTGCACACTTTATTCTGATTCTGGTGGGCTGCAGTTTTTTTTTTTTTGGTTTTTTGGTTTTTTGTTTGTTTGTTTGTTTTGTTTTGTTACTGCAGTCCTCAATGTCAATGGCAGTAGCGTTCAGTCGCTTAAAGTGGCTCGTGTGCAGGCGGCTTTCACAGGATGCATCTGAATTGATCAGTCAGATGACCCCGGCTGCCCATGGAATCATTTCACAAGGCTTCCTCCCGAAGTGGCCTTCAGCAGGAATTCAGCGGGCGGCTGCTCAGGGCAGGGCCCACTCCCGCACAGACGAGAACAGAGAGTCCCAGGAGGGGGCTGGGGGGCTGCTGGCTTGCTCATCTCCCACAGCGGATGAGACACTTCGCCTTTCAGATTCTCTTCAGTGACGGAAGCAGGCTCTTCAGACTCCTGTGCGTAACAGAACCTTGCCTGTCACTTTGGATTGTTCTTTGTTGGTTTTTTCCCCACCCCTTAATCATCTTTCAGTTACCCTCTGTCTACCTCCAATGTCAGGGGAGAGAAGAGTTTCTAAGACTCCATGGCATCGGGTGCCTCCACTTTATGGGTTGAACATTTTGTTCGCCAGCAGCTGCCGCACTGCTGGTGACCTTGAGCCACTCCCTTTGTTGCCACTCTCAAGTTGGCAGGGCCAGATTACTGGGCCCCCGGAAGCCTCCTCCCTCTTCAGGCACAAAAGGGCAAAGCCACATTCCTGGCTCTGTTAGGTGCTCAAAGGCAACATGAAAGAAACTGGCCAGCTTAGCCCGAGTCTTAGACCCTTGTGAGAGGTGAAAGGTGTCAGCTGCTGTTCTGGAACATCTGCTGAGTACCTGCACAGACAGGTCCTCCCATATCTGGTTTACTCTTCGTCCAAGCCCTACGAGGTAGCTAGCCGCTTTCCCAGAGCCACAGGTCATTGAGGGCGAGCAGGGTGCCGCAATGCAGAGGTGAGGGAAGCCCCAGAACTGTTGTCTGGGGACCCCCAGGGCAGGGCGCTGTGAGCTCCTGGAGGGCAGGACAGAGGCCGCTAAGGAAACATGCTGGTTTGGGAAGGACCTTGTGCCAGGGTCTGAGGGATGACTGGGATCTTCCCAGGTGGAGGTGGAAGCAGATGGAGCAAGAGAGCCTGTCTTCACTAAGACTGAGGGAGACGTTTGTCATGCGAATGCGGGGAGGATATGGGATCTGGAGGACAAAAGCCATCCTGAAGGCTGTGACTGTATTTAGTCATGTTTCTTATCTTCTTTTATGCTGTTTTGACATCTTGGAGGTCTTGCTGGCTAGGGAGAGACTGGCCTTTCCAGGGCTAGCTTAATTCCTAGAGATAACAACCAACTAACCTGCCAGCCTGTCTTTGATACATAAACCACCCAATCCAAACGACCTCGACCACCTCCATCCTGGAACTCCCACACACACACCAGGCCAGTATTTCCCCTGCCCTAAACCACCCCAGGGCCCGATCCCATACAACTGGAGACCACCCTGATCTCGAGTGCCTGGAAATTATTCAAACTGTCCAACCCTAAATTCACTCAAACCCACCCATCCCTTCCCATGAAACCACCATGAAGGACCTGGGTCCTGCTCCCTGCTTTGTTTCTTCTGTCTCCTAACTGACCCTGGTACTTCCCCTCCTAGCTGGCCTGTGTGGCGGGGCATGCCCCCTCCTCTTGGGAAACTGCTTTCCAATGGCATTGGCCTCTTCACGTCACATGCAGTCAGTCACCTCTAGAAGTTAAATCTTGGGTTCATTCAAAACATCCACCAGGGCATTAGCTTCAGAGAAGAGCGGGCAGGGACCATCCCGTCCAACTATAGCGGAGAGGAGACCATTTGCCTACGTGTTCTCTCTTCTTCTGGTAGAAACAGCACCCTTTTTCCTTTGGGGCACGCTTTTTTTTTTTTAAACTCAGTTTTTAAACTTTTCCTTCTTTTCAATGACCTGCTGCCCCCCAGAAAGTCTCCTTTTTTTTTTTTCTGCCAAAGGTAAGCAGATGCCTCACTTTTCTGCCCTATGGAACCCAGAAAGGTTCATGTACTATATCATCAGTTCCCTGTTGTTGTTGTTGTTGTTGTTGTTGTTGTAATAACAAAGTGCCGTGAACTTGGTGCATGAAAACAAAGCAAATATATCCTCTTAGAGTTCTGGAGGTCAGAAGTCTGAAATCAAGATGTCTGCAGGGTTGCAGCCTTCTGGAAGCTCCAGAGAAGGCCCTTCTTTGCCTCTCTAGTTTCTAGAGGCTGCCTGCATTTCTTGCTGGAAGCCCCCTTCCTCCAGTCTTCAAAGCCAGCATGTAACAGGTTTAGATCTGACTCTCACCTTTCTGCCTCCCTCTTAGGAGGACCCTTGTGATGACACTGAGCCCACCCAGAAGATGCAGTGTAGTCTTCCCAGCTCAAGAGCCTCAATCAGTCACCTCCACAGAGTCCCTTTGTGATATCATATGTTCACAGGTGTCAGGGGGCATTACTCTGCTTCCACACTTCCTTACCAAATGGAAACCCCCCAGCTAATCACTGGTAGAGCCGGGAACAGCACCCCCACTCAGACTTCGGACCCTAAAATGCTCATCATTAACTGCTGTGCCCCAGTGATGTCTCCATGTGGGAACGGCCACCGGGTAAAGCCCCACTCTCACCTGCCCGCTCAGCTGGAGGGTAAGGGATCGGTGGAGGGCACAGCAGCATCTGGGCCTTGCCAGTGACTTACTGAGGAAGGGAGGAGGTGCCTTTAGCTCTGCCCTAGTTGCTTTCTCCCAAGAGGATTAAAATCTTCCAGGGATGCTTGGGGATTTGGCATTGATAGAAAATATCATGCAATTTTTTTTTCAGAGGAAAGAGCCCTAAAGAAGTAATCATATAATTATCTTTATTTAATCCCTCCAACTACAACCCCACATCAGTCCTGATTTTCATCAAGCATCCACTGATCACTTCCAGGAGGCATACCAGGTGCTAGGCTTATTTAACTACTGCAACCACCATTCTAAGAAAAAAGCATGGTTTTTGTTTTGTTTTGTTTTAACAAAAGAAGAAACTGAGGCACTGCGAGAGGGATGTGAGGGATGCTAATGATTTGCCCAGAGTCAGCAGCTTCGTAAGTTGCAAGAGGGGGATTTAAACACCAAGTCCCGGAATGCCATCTCTGATCTGGCCCCTTTGTGGTGACTTGCTGTGTAGCCCAGGAGGTCCAAGCACAGTGGGGCCTGACTATAAAAAAGGCAGACATGGAAACATTGGACCTTTCTAGTCGCTTCCTAACCAAAGGAGCCTTGCTGAGTTCCAGACGGCTTTTGCACCCCCTTCTGAAATGACTTGGCTGGATTACCACCATCAGGCCCAGCGGAACCCCCGCCTCTTCTCGGAAGGCCTCCGTGCCCACCTTGGCTCTTGCTCCTTCAGGATGTGACACGTGGGCCCCTGTCAGATCTTCTTTTCCCTCCTCTGACGTCTTATTTGTGTCGCTCTTGCCGGATTTCCCAGCTCACGCGCTGCGGAGCTGTATTTCTGCAGAGTTTTGTAACCCTTAAGGTTGGATGCTATCTGTGAGGAAGAACAGGGATATTTTTTCCCTTCCAGGGGTCAGGGTTGGGGAAATAGAGGAGAGCTGCCTGAGGCTGGAAAGAAGCTGGGAATGCACAGACCAGAGTCAGGCCTTTGCTGTGTGCTGGAGGAGCTTGCAGAGCAGAGGCCTCTGGGGACACCACCCTGCTGTGTTAGCAAGAAGGAAGCTGTGTCCTCGGAGCGGGGGAAGGGCCGGGGCCGTTACAGGGGAAAGCATGTTTCACGGCATGTGTTGCTAAAGCCGAGGAGATTAATGGAGGGGTCTGCTTTGGCTGCTTCTTTAACTGTTTGACACATCTGGGAGAGAGGCAGCAGGGGTGAGGTGGGGGGGGGGGATGTCCCCAGATGATAGAGAACAGTCTTGCCCTCGCAAGATGCTTAATCACCTCTGTGGAGCCCTTTTTGCCATGTAAGTGGATAGTCACAGGTTCCCAGGGTTGAGACAGCAACTGCAGGAGCCCTAGGTTAGCTGAAATTACCTCTCCATGGAAACCCAGGGGTTCCTTTCCTGGGATCCAGGACTCAGACTTCAGGGGGATCAGTGGCCCTTTTTAAAGCGTAGGGGATGGGGCCTTACATGGATTTAAAGATCCATTTTCCTGGGTGACAACCCTCCTGGGGACAGAGGTGTTTCTCTGATGGGGGCACAGGGTGGTTCACTGTCAGGCTGTGCTACCACCTTAACCTGGGAGATGGTCCCTCCTTTACCTGGAGACATTCCCAGCACCTGGCCAGACCTACATCCTCTGGCTCGTAGGTCAGTGCCACCAGCTCCACAGTCTGCATTCTGAACTCCATGTGAGCAGAGACCTATCTTCGTGGCCATGTTGGTAGATCCTGCTCAGAACACTTCTGGGGAGACTTGGAAGCCTCTGAAGAAGATAGACCACATTGTCGCCTATCAGCTTCCCCTACTGCTTGACCAGCTGGCCAGCCCTGTGTGCGTGGTCCAGCCTTTGGCCCGCCAACCCACGGTGTCAGTGTCCTCGAGCATCCGTGTATGCCACCAGTTTGCCTGGCAAGGTGCAACTGTCAAGAGAGGTAGGAGTTCCTTAAGTGGACTCTAGAACAAGGGACATCCTGTCCCAGGAGGTTAGTCTTTGTGTCATCCCCCCCTGCAGGTGGCATAGGGCGATTGCAACCAGCCGATCAGGCGTTGCCTTTCCTCCGGAAGAACAGAAACACACTCCAGGCTCTCTCTGGGACATAGTAATATCAATAAGAGGAGTTAAGGTTGAGCTGAATTTATTTTAGGGCGGCTTTTAATTTTGTTTAATCAGAATTACTCATAAATTATCGATTAATTACTATCTGCTGTTGGGTTCAATCCTCTCAGCCACAAGCTAGCTTCGCTCTTCGATGAATGCCATCCACAGTAATTGTCGGGTACTTTGTCAACATTTAATCAGCGGCACTTATTAACGTGGCAGTGATGTGTGGTCGCCACCCCAGTGCTATCAATCACATGTGAGCAGCTGGAGCAGGCCTGGACACCGCTGCTCCCTGTCACATTATCCAGCCCCTGGGCTTTTCTGGCTGGGAATGGTGTTCACTTCTCACTAAATGGACACTGTGTCTCTTCAGTTCGACCCGGCTTTTGTCATCGTCCTAAACACATAGACTTACACACTCATAGCCATTCGAGCTTCATGCTGGAACAGCTGGGCTGGGTATTGCCGGTTCTCAGTCCCAGATCTTCCTCTGGTGTCCTCGCACTCCGCCCAGCAAATGTGAAATTCCAGGACACCTGTCCAGAACTGACTCGTGTGCTGTGTGCTGCGTGTGAGAGCTTATATTCTTCACTAGAACGTGTGACCTGGACAAAGCGGGAGTGATCTTTCAGTTTTCTTTGGCTTCCTGAATATTTCTGGAAATTAGTCTGTTCTTTAACGCCCTGCTAATAAAAGCTTGTCCTGTGTTAACAAACTGGATCTCACCCTTTCTCCCTCTCTCTTTGCAGCCTGTACGGCAGACACATGCAAGCAAACCCAGAACCGCCAAAGAAAAATAATGACAAATCGAAAAAGATCAGCCGGAAACCACTGACAGCCAAGAACAAATAACGGGTTGGCCTGGGCTGGACTTCTGGTTGCCTTTCTCATTATCACTCGCGCTCCCCGCCACCGTGTCCCACAAGTAAATGCCATGTGTGTGCTGCTTTCTCTCCTCCTAGCACTTACCACTTTACCTTCCAAATGCTTTTGGTAGGTGGTAGACTTTTATGAATTCTTAAAGCTGTTTCCATTTGTTTGCTTAAAAATGCCACAGGCAGGAAACAAAGCTCTAATTCAACTGCAAATTCCATAGTAGGCACGGGAGTTCCGTTCCCTGAATAGATGTTCACAAAGTTGCATATTATCAAAAGAATAATTAAAATCATGTGATCACTTAAATGTCACAGTTAACACTGTTCATTCTTGTGTTCATTCACATGACTTGTTATTTTACTTTGTTCTAAGCTTTCTATAAACATTGGGATATTGTGTTAAATCACAAATAATTTTTAATAAAATCTTGAATTTGTATCACACGTTGCTTCTTGAATAAAAAAGCGTCTCATCTTAGGGTACACACATTTTTGTTTTTTGGGGTTTTTTTTTCCACCCAAATTATCCCATCTGGATTGTATTGGTTGTAGATGGTAAACTCTGAAGCGTTCTGGGGAGAGAAATGCAAAATTACATCAGAGTTGGTTTCTTCTCACATTGATTTGTCAAGTTGTTTTTTTTTTTTTTTCCTTTGAAGACTGTTTCTAAATTAGGAAGAAGCAGAAAAACAAATCTCTGGGAAACTCTGCCAAAGGATTTTGGAAAGCAGCATTTCTTAGCTGAAGAAATGGTGACTTCTGCCAGTGGCTGGTAGACAAAAGTTGTGAAACGGAGAGAGAAAAACTCAAGTATGTTTCTTGTCACTGCAGAAAATCTGCTCATAGCACAGCATTCTTCTGCGTGACTTCGATGGTGCCAACACAGTTGTGTGAACATGCACACCCCACCCCACACCCAGGGTAGAAACTGCAGCTGCAGAGTCATTAAACAATCAATTGTGTAGCATCTGTGATAGGCAGCTTTGTTCTTACCAACAGTAATATGGATGTAAGTGAATATAAACCGAAGCAGCATTCTTGTGCTAAGAGGACTGCCAACACCCAGTGCCTTAACAAAAGGACTGTGGGGACGTAACATCCTCAGACGGATTGTGGTCTGCTTTCCCCTGTATCCTCTCCTTTCTGTGTCACAGTAGAACCACCAAGACCAGGATCGCTGGAATTCTGGAAGAAGCCAGAATCAAAACACAACAACAACAAAATCCTGATTTGCGTGGGAGATGGGCTTTGCATTGAAGGAGAAAGACCACCGATCAAGATCTACACTTTCTGGAAAAGTTCCTGGTAGACCATTCCTGTGGACTAAGGAATCCCCCCAGGTGCCACCTCCTGTTTGGGGTTAGGGTCGACTTAATTTCTCTAGGTGCAACCTTTGCCTCAGCCTGGATTTTTTAGATTGGTTTTTAGCTCATGAAATTGCAGGAAGAAGAACAATGCCTCTGCTGTTGTTGAGGAAAGACTTTGTCTAAAATTGAACCAGCACCAAAGCATTAGTAAAAATATCACAATATACTCTGAGGAAAATTTTCTTTAAAAGATGAACACTCTTGATAGAAATATGGGCAATACACATAAATTCACAGAGAAGAAGTATCTCTAAGGAATGTGAAAAAACGTCCAAACTCACTAGTAATCAAAAAAGTACAAATCAAACCAAAAATAAAAATGTGTAACAATGAGAAATGTGCAAATATTTTTTTTAAGGCAGTAGTTAGTGGTGGGGAGTAACACGAGACAAACATTCTTATACACTGCTATTGGGAATATAAATTTCTCTCAGAGAAGGTGGTATAGCAATTTGACAGTATGTAGCAAAATCTTAAAATTTTGTGTACTCTGACCCAGAAATTTTATTTCTAGGAATTTATCCTGAGGACATTATCAGAGATGCACACAGAGAGCTATATTTGAAAATTGCCCTTATAGCTTTTTACACAGTGGAAACATGGGGAAAAGCAAAGAGCCACCACGGGAAGAAGGGTTAACAGCAGTGTGTTTACATGACAAACTTTTATGAAGACATTAAACTTTATAGAACAATATCTGAGGGCAAAAGGGAGATAATCCTATCATCCAGTTAAGTAAAAAAGTAAACTTTAAAAAACTATATGGTCCTCCCTGTGTAAAAAGGAAATTGTGTTTGCAATATGTGCAGAAAAATTAAACGGACCAGGATTTTATGCCTGGTAAATCATCTCTCTCTGGTGGGTTAAGATTTTTTTTTTAATTTTATTTTTTGAAATTTGTTCTAATTTTTATTAAGTTTTTAACTTTAATTCCAGTATAGTTAGCATACAGTGTTGTATTAGTTTCAGCTGTACAATGTGGTGATTCAACAATTCTGTACGTTACTCAGTGCTCATCATAAGTGTGCTCTTATTCCCCTTCACCTATTTTTTATTATAAATACTTATTCTTTAAATTTTCCATAGTGATTATGTATACTGTTGTAATCAGAAAATATTAAGTATTTTTTTTCAAAATGAAATGGGTATATTATGCAATCCAGAAAGTAATATATATTTGAATTCAAGCATAATATAAAATCTCAGGGTGGTGGGTTTCTTTTTCTTTTTTTGTCACTAAAGTAGGTTTTTTGTGTTTTCATACATATTTTAGTTACTTGGTGCCCTGATTAACATCTTATCCACAGTTCAAAGGGTGGTTTTTTTTTTTATAACCCAGTTTTACTGAGATACAGTTGACATACAGCACTGTGTATTCTTAAAGTGTACAGCATCATGATTTGACTCATATATTGTGAAATGATTACCACAATAATTCAGCATTCATCATTTCATATCGATTAAAAAATGTATATTTCTCCTTGTGATTAGAACTCAGGATTTACTCTCCTAACTTTCAAATATACCATACAGCAGTGTTAACTAGAGCCGTCATGTTGTACATTCTATCCCCAGGACTTAGCTTATAACTGGAAGTTTGTATCTTTTGACCCTCTTCATCTAGTTCTCCCTCCCTACACCTGCCCTTGGTAACCTCAAAATCTGATCTCTTTTTCTGTGAGTTTTGTTTGGTTTTGTTTTTTTAGATTCCACAAGTTAATGAGATCACATAGTGTTTATTTTTCTCCATTTAATTTCACCTAGCATAATGCCCGTAAGGTCCATCCATGTTGTCACAAATGGCAGGATTTTCTTCTTTTTTTATGGCTGAGGAATATTCCACACAGTAGTATTCCCGTGTGTATATACCACATTTTCTCTATCCATTTATCTATCAGGGGACACCTGTTACTTTCATGTCTTGGCTGTTGTAAATAATGCTGCTGTGAACAAGGGGGTCAGATGTCTCTTCATAGTGTTTTCTTTAGATAGAAGAATTAATGGATAGCTCTATTTTTAATTTTTTGAGGAACCTCTATACTGTTTTCCATAGTAGCTGCATCAATGTATGCTTCTACCAGCCCTCCACAAGGGTTCCTTTTCTTCCCATTCTTACCAGTGTTCTCTTTCACCTTTTTAATGATAGCCATTCTAACAGATGTGAGATGATCTTGTCATTTTGACTTGTATTTCTCTACTGGTTAGTGATGTTGAGCATCTTTTCTGTTGGCCATTTGTGTATCTTCTTTGGAAAAATGTCTCTTCAGTTTCTTTGCCCATTTTTTTAAAAGATTTATTTATTCATGAGAGACACACAAAGAGAGAGGCAGAGACATAGGCAGAGGGAGAAGCAAGCTCCTCTCAAGAAGCCCAATGTGGGACTCAATCCCAGATCCTGGGATCATGCCCTGAGCAGAAGGCAGACATTCAACTGCTGAGCCACTGAGGTGTCCCTCTTTGCCCATTTTTTAATTGGATTTTTTTGTTGTTCTTGAGGTGTATGAATTATTTATGTATTTTGGATATTAACCTCTTATCAGATACATGGTTTGAAAATATTTTCCCCATTCTGTAGGTTGTCTTTTCATTTTGTTGTTTGTTCTTATCCTGTGCAGAAGTGTTTAAGCTTGATATAGTTCCACTTGTATATTTTTAATTTTGTGGCTTGTGCGTTAGGTGTCAAATCCAAAAAAATCATTGCCAAGGCCCATGTCAAGAAGCTTTTTTCCTATATTGTCTTCTAGGAGTTTCAAGGTTTCTTGCCTTACATTTAAGTCTTTAATTCATTTTCAGTAGTGTAAAATAAGGGTCTAGTTTTATTCTTTTACATGTGGATATCTAATTTTCCCAGCACCATTTACTGAAGAGAACATGTTCTCTACTGGATGCTCTTGGACTCCTTGTCAAGTATCACTTGACCACATATGCATGGGTTTATTTCTGGGCTCTTGATTCTGTTCCATTGGTCTACGTATCTGTTTTTATGTCAGCGCCACACTGTTTTGATTAGCTTAGCTTTATGTAGTTATTATAGCTTTATAATAGAGCTTGAAATCAGAATGTATGATGCCTACCATTTTGTTCTTCTTTCTCAGGATTGCTTTAGCTATTGTCTTTTGTGGTTCCATATATATTTTAGGATTTTTTTCTTCTGCTTCTGTAAATAATGTCATTGGAATCCTGACAGGGATTTCATTGAATCTATAGATGACTTTTGGTAGTATGGACATTTAACAATAAAAATTCTTTCAGACCATGAACATAAGAGACCTTTACATTTATTTGTATCGTCTTTGGTTTTTTTCTTCGATGTCTTACAGTTTTCAGAGTAGACATTTTTGATCTCCTTAGTTAAATTTATTCCTCAGTATTATTTTTGATGCTGCTGTAAATGGGATCAATTTCCTTAATTTTGCATGTTAATCTTGTATACTGCAACCTTACTGAATTCATTGATTAGATCTAACAATATTTTGGATGAGTTTTTTTTAGGGTTTTCTATATATAAGATCATGTCATCTACAAGGAGAGCCAGTATTGATACCTTTTATTTCTTTTACCTGATTGCTCTGGCTAGGACTTCCAGTATTATGTTGAATATGAGTGGTAAGAATGGGTACACTTGTTCTTAATCTTAGAGAAAAAGCTTTTAACCTTCTATCATGGAGTATGATGTTAGCTGTAGGTTTTTCATATATACCCTTTATTATGTTGAATATGTTCTCTCTATACCTAATATGTTAAGAGTTTTTATAATGATTGGATGTTGAATAATGTCAAATACTCTTTTGTGTCTATTGAAATGATTATATCATTTTTTTATTCTATTAATATGATATATCATTTATTGATTTGTGTATTTTGTGTATTTTTTAATATGATATATCATTTATTGATTTGTGTATTTTGAACCATCCTTGCATCCCAAAGATAAATCCCACTTGATCACAGTGAATGATCCTTTTAATGTGCTGCTGAATTTAGTTTGCTAATACTTTATTGAGAATTTTTTCATCCATATTCATCAGAGATACTGGCTTATAGTTTTCTTGTAGTGTCCTTTCTGGCTTTGTTATCAGGGTATTGCTGACCTAGTAAAATGAATTTGAGAGTGCTCCCTCCTCTTTGATTTTTTGAAAGAGTTTGAGAAGGATTTGTGTTAATTCTTTTTTAAGTATTTGGTAATTCACCAGCAAAGCCATAAGGTTTTGGGCTTTTCTTTGTGAGATTTTTGATTACTGATTTAGTCTCCTTGCTAGTAATTGGTCTGTTTAGATTTTCTATTTCTTCCTGTTTCAGTCTTGGTAGGTTGCATTTTTCTGAGAATCTTTCCATTTCTTCTAGGTTATCTAATTTGTTGGCATGTAGTTCATAGTAGCTCCTTTGACCTTTTGTATTTCTGTGGTTTCAATTGCAATGTCTCTCATTTATAATTTTGCTGATTTGGGTCCTTTGATTTTTTTCCTCGTTATCTGGCTACAGATTTGTCAAATTTATTCTTTCAAAGAATCAACTCTAGGGTTTTGTTTTTTTTTTAACTGTAAGCTTATTCATCTTTTCTATTGCTCTCCTCTATCAGTTATTTCTGCTCTGATCTTTATTATTTCCTTCCTTCTGCTAACTTTGGGCTTAATTCTTGTTTATCTAGTCCTTGAGGTATAGAGTTAGGTGCTTTATTTGAAATCTTTTTCAATGTAGGTATTTATTGCTATGTATTTCCCTCCTGAATCTGGTTTTGCTGCATCTCATAAAGGTTGGTATGTTGTGTTTCCATTTTCATTTGGTTCAAAATACTTGGTTTCCCCTTTGACCCATCAGTTGTTCAGGAGACTGTTGTTTAATTTCCATTTATATATGAGTTTCCCAGTTTTCCTCCTATTACTTCTAGTTTCATACCATTATGGTCAGAGAAGATAATTTATTTTAGTCTTCTTTAACTTGCTAAGACTTAAGACACTTTACACTTTTTGGTTGCCTAACACATGGTCTATCCTAGAAAATGTTCCATTGGACCTAATAAGAGTGTGTACTCTGCTGTTGACTGATAAAATGTTCTGTATATGTTAGGTCCATTTGGTTTATAGTATTGTTCAAATCTCCTGTTACTTTATTGATGCTATCTGGATGACCTATCCACTGTTAAGAATGCAGTATTAAAATCCCCAAATATTATTGTATTGCTGGTTTTTTTTCCTTTTAGCAGTTAGCTTTTGCTTTATATATTTAGGTGTTCCATTGTTGGGCACATGAATGTTTACATTTGTTAAATCTTCATGATGAATTGATCCCTTTATAGTTTTATGATGGCCTTTTTTTTTCTTTTTTTACCATTTTTAGTTTAAAGTCAGTTTTGTCTGCTCTTGGGTTTTCTCTCTGATGTTTTGTACAGGAACAGTTGTTGTTCTGGTGAAGGGGAGCGATGTCAGGAGCAATATATGTTGCCATGTTGGTGATGTCAGTCTCTCCAAAAGGTAGCTTTTTAACAAAAATAACCTGACGTTTTTAGTGCAATGATGAGATCATTTGTTGCTGTAAGTGCCTTGCAGTCTCTGAAGGTAGCCTCTACTCCAGTGCTCCAAAGCCTATATGGGAGCCCATGGATATTTTTTTTATTCCTTGGACTTGTCTTTATGTAAGACATTGGCCTAGCCTATATGCTGGATACCTTAGATAATGTGCAAAATATTTCTGTGTATGTAATTGCATTTGGTCCTTGCAGCTACTTTATGCAATAAGCAGGACAGGATTGTTTAGGAATAAGTTGTATAATGAATCTTAGATCTAGAAAAGAAGTGTTTCTCTTTCTTGGCTAGAAGTTTAGTCTTCTGTTTATCATGAATCCATTGAATTTTTTTTTTTCCAGTTAAGATAGGAGCAAGTAGAAAAGGTGGAAGCAGGAAGAAAGGGTTAGGGTTGAAGAGAGATTCATGGTTAAATTTTTTTTCCTGCAGAGTTACAGAGACTTGATCATCTTACTGTGCATTTTGAATCTCTGAGAAGGAGCTAAGGTATTCAGGGTCGTTTGACAGACTCACTCTTTCACTAATCATGGCACCACACTTATCATTGGTGGAACTCCTATAGTCTTCGTTGGATCAAGCAACTGTCCTAGTCACATCAGATTGACTCTGTTGAATAGAAACTATTTAGAAACCACTTAACATAGATGAATCCTCACTGTGATAATGTGGAATAGTTATAGATGAAAATTATATTAATCTAGAAGGAATTCGATTTTCTTAGTCATTGTGTCAATATTAATTGCTAGAAATATAGAACAGAAGTTGACTCTAACTTTCTATGTTTTTACTTTTACTTATACTCATGTTAATATATGAAATAACTTGTATTCAATTGCAAATTAAGTTTCCAGTAGAACTTTATAATCAAAATATCGCACATGTATGCTTCAGAAATTCTTCTGGGCTCTGCTCCCAAAATATAACCAGAAATGCGGACATCACACCATCTTCTTCTACACTGGTCCAGGTACTCTGACTTCTCACCTGGATTATTACAATATCCTACAGTTGGGTTTGTGGCTTTTGCTTCCGCTGTCTTACCTCTGTTCGGCAGTGATCCTTTTAACACAGAAATCAGAACACAATTCTGCTCAGAATCTTCCAGTGGTGTTTTCCACTAACCATGGCCTGCAAGACCATGTGTGATCCGCCTTTCCTCTTTTACTTGTCTCACTTGTTTTATCCCAGCCTCACTGGCTTCAAGGTTCTTACTTTAGGGCCTTTGTGCCTTCAATTCCTTTTCCTAGAATGTTCTCCCAAATACAACTCTTTGACCAACTTTAAATCTTTTTAAAAAGTCACTTTTGTCGATAAGGCCTACCTTGATCACTCTTTTCTAAATTGCAGTTTATTTTGGGGCGCCTGGGTGGCTCAGTCAGTTAAGCGGCTGCCTTTGGCTCACATCACGATCTCTGGGTCCTGGGATCGAGCCCCATGTTGTCCCCGCTCTGCATGGAGTCTGCTTATCCCTCTCCCTCTGCACCCCCTCCACCCACTCAGGCTCTCTCTCAAATAAATAAAATCTTAAAAAGAAAATTATAGTTTACTTTGTACCTGTCTTCAACCCCCCCAGAATGTCCATGAGGCTATCTGTAAGTAGCCAAATACTTTATTAGCCCTTCATGAAAATGTCCCCTGACCATTCCATTAACTGTTACATTCCCACACTTAGACCGATGCCTAGTATACATTAGGAGCTCTGTAAATGTTTGTTTAATTGAATTTAATACTATTGTCATTTGGATAATATAAGGCTAACACTAAAGGAAAAAGATGGGAGGGACGCCTGGGTGGCTCAGCGATTGAGCATCTGCCTTTGGCACAGGGCATGATCTCGGGATCCTGGGATCTGGTCCCACATTGGGATCCCCACAGGAAGCCTGCTTCTCCCTCTGCCTATGTCTCTGCCTCTCTCTCTCTCTATCTTTCAGGAATAAATAAGATCTTTAAAAAAAAAAAAAAAAAAAAAAGGAAGGGGATAATCTTAGACATTCCTGTGGAATTTTCTGTTTCATACTTTGAGTCTATTTCATTTATTTTTCTCAAAACTGCATAAGAGAAATAGAATCTCTGAATACTAATTGGTGAGACATTATTCAACCCTATAGAAGTTCAAACAAACTTTTACCTGAATTTTTGGTTTCTCTTGTGTTGATCCAACTGTTGCATATTTGATTATTTAAAACCTTCTTCAAATAACCATCGATTTCTTCTGTAGCAGCTTGAACCGAACAGCATTCTACCTGCATTACGACTTTGCATTTAATTTGCATTTAAGTTATATTTAATTTGGGGGAAGGGCCCCAAAGCAAAATCCAAGTGCTCTGGTCAATGTGAGTCAATTTCAAAAGAACCTGTGGATGTTCACCAAAATACACTTCTCTAGGAAGGCAAGTTTAAAGACAGCAGAACCAGCTGCCAAAGCACTAATCCTTCTATCCTGGACTCTTTGTGACCTAAAATTAGGCATTAATCATTCATGTGTATATTTCTTCATCTGTAATATCATAAGATTATATTATGTTTACATATGTACGTATACTCTGTGTATGTGTCACTGCCCTTATATACATATATACATATATATGTGCATATATGTGGATGTCTGTCACTTATCATCCCACCAATAATAATAGGGGACCCTGTGGTCTTTAGAAATGTCAGATTTGTACCAGCACTGCATATAAATATTTTTGCGGTATTGCCTCTTACCTCACACTCATTTCGTACTCATTTCATACATAATAGAGTGTGGTAAGTTGCCATTGCCTGGTTTCCTCCTGAAACCATTATTTTATGTGACTAATAGCACTTATTTCCTGGGGGACTTCCGTGTCTCGGACTCTGTGTGTTTTTCATTCTTCCTCGCTAGTTATTGTCATTCTTTAGAAAATGTAACCTCAGAGAAACGAGAGAGCTTTCCTAAGGGCCCAAAGCTAACGAGTGGTAGAGCAAGGATGTGGGACAAGATTCTTTTGATTCCTAGAGCAGATGTCCTTTCCTCCATCTGACATTACCACTCTGCTGTCAAGTAAGACTCCCTTAGACTCTCTAAAAGGCAACAGTTTCCCTTCACATCATCTCTCAAATTGGAATCTCTGCTTTTGGTTTCTTGAAATGTTCATTCTATTAACACATGTAAGTGAGTACATGGTGACAGCAAGGTTAGTGAAGCATTATCTCACTTCTGTAAATGCCGACTTTTGGGTTCCACTCCCTCCGTTCTCGGTGCTTGGTAAGGTGGCAGCGTCTCTCTGATGACCAAGAGATGTAGTGACCAAAACAGGTAAGCCCCACTCCTGAAAACAACTCTGGCCTTGTCTTGTCTTGTCCAGAAATGCAGCACTTCACATACTATTCCACAAGGAACTGTTTTACTCTGAAGGGGATTCTCTCACATGACCCATCCGAGGAGCATTCCCTCCTGAAATAGGGGGCAACTTTCTTTGGGTTTTGATTCCAAGCAGCCTGGGCCTGGCATGATCAGACCACCTGTGACTTTGTAGCAGCTCAGAGACAGAGGAGAGAACCCACCTGCTTCACCCTGCTGCCCTCCTACCTAGCAGAGCACCTAGAGCATATTGGGCATTTGGATGCTGTTGGATGAATAAATGCAATTTCCACAGGATAGTTGAAATATCTTGCTGCTGTTTTATGTAAGCGTTTATACCAATTTTATAAGTGGAGAGGTCATATCTCATAATGGGATATTTAGAGACTTTCTGAAAAATCAGGCAATACCTCTAATAAGTTTGCAGGGCCAGAGTGAATGAAGTGAATAGGGTTGTGCAAGAATGCCATATTATATGCTGGGGATCTACCCCAAAGATACAGATGCAATGAAACGCCGGGACACCTGCACCCCGATGTTTCTAGCAGCAATGTCCACAATAGCCAAACTGTGGAAGGAGCCTCGGTGTCCATCAAAAGATGAATGGATAAAGAAGATGTGGTCTATGTATACAATGGAGTATTACTCAGCCATTAAAAATGACAAATGCCCACCATTTGCTTCGACGTGGATGGAACTGGAGGGTATTATGCTGAGTGAAGTAAGTAATTGGAGAAGGACAAGCATATGGTCTCATTCATTTGGGGAATATAAATAATAGTGAAAGGGAATAGAAGGGAAGGGAGAAGAAATGGGTAGGAAATATCAGAAAGGGAGACATAACATGAAGACTCCTAACTCTGGGAAACAAACTAGGGGTGGTGGAAGGGGAGGTTGGCAGGGGGTGGGGGTGACTGGATGACGGGCACTGAGGGGGGCACTTGACAGGATGAGCACTGGGTGTTATCCTATATGTTGGCAAATTGAACACCAATAAAAAATTATAATAAAGAATGCCGTGTTATCAGGAAGGTGTCTAATAGGAAAGTTGCTCATTACCTACTATTTACTGATCAGGTCAGCTCCTTATATAGGAGTGGGGCAAGCTGTTGGCAGTACCCACAGTTCCTGGAGGTCAAGGTTTCTGCTCTCCTGCCTCAGAGAGCATCCCAGTGTCCACATTCACAGGACTAACTTTATCTGTCTCCAGAGGTGTCATCTTCTTGATGCTTCTGCTGCCCAGTGTCACTCTGATATTGGTATTTTCTCTGTACGAGTGTTGTCAGCAATGCTGGTTCATCCCTGCCCTTCCACCGGCTAACAATTGAAAGTAGGGAAAGCAGTTATCCATTCATAACTCCCCCAGAGCACCACCCAAAATATCCCTGCCACACCAGGCGGGCAGTCTCGCTGCTTGTGTGGGCTGATGTATCTGTCACTTGTGCAACCGGGATTTTAACAAAGAGCCACTTCTTAAATCACAATGCAGTGCGAGACCAATGTTTCCATCAGGGGAGGCCCTGCCTGGAGACGAGGTCTTAGCTCCAAGATAGTCCAACCATTTAAAACTGCAGTGTAGGATGGAGCTTTGTTGTTGCCGTTTTGTAAGGATCAGCAATGGAAAAGATTTGGGTAAAAGGCAGTAAAAACCACAGTTGATCTAAAAATAAGCAGCGTGAGAATGTGGTGGTTTCAATGTAGGTGCGTGGGGTGGAGGGTGCACATGAAGAAGCTCAGGTTCCGTGGGCTGGGAAGAGGCTGCAGTCGGAGGGAGCCACCACATTCATGTTAATGGAGATGTTCAGTTGGATACTGGCTGTGGCTTCCCTTGGTCACAGGCCATCTGCCTTGAGTACTAAGCTGAATTGTTAGGATCTCCCCAAAGATCCATGTCCACCTGGAACTTTAGAATGTTGACGCTATTTGGAAATACAGTCTTTGAAGATGTAATTAAGTTAAAACAAAGTCATACTAGATGAGGTAGGTTTGCCCTAAATCCAGTGGTGTCTTTATGAGAATGCCATGTAATGACCTGGAGGGGACATACATGGGCAAAGGCCGTGAGACAATGGAGACGGAGATTGGGTGATACAGCCACAAGGCAAGAAATGCCATGGTTGCCAGCAACATCAGAAACTGTAAAAGGCAAAGAATTGATGTTCCCTCGAGCCTTCAGACAGCATGTGGCCATGCTGACACCTTGATTTTGGACTTCTTGCCTCCAGAACTGTGGAAGAGCGAATTTCTGTTTGTTTAATCCAGCAAATTGGTGGTATTTTGCTACAGCAGCCTTAGGAAATGAATATAGGTGTGGGGAACCAGCACAGACCTGGGCTGCTTCTCTGGAAGAGGCCACTGAGGACCACAAAAGAGAACGTGGGACCAGCAATGATTGCCTCGCTGATGGAAATGGAGAAACCAGCCATAGCGAACCAGGGCTGTGTGTGGTTTTCATTCTGTTGTTGGCTGACCCAGAACGGGGCGTGGCCAACTTCCCAGGGTCTAAGTATCAGCCTGGACCATGAGTCCCAGCAGAGCTTTAGGAAGACACCTTACCCCATTCTTGACTGTGCATCCAATTCCCCAGTTAAGGACTTGAATGAGTCCTGTTTTATCAGGTAGCTTTTACTGCTGCAAAAAAAAGGCTAAAAATGTCATCTCTTTTGAGGAAAGGAAAACTTTTTTCGGTTACCTCATTTAAGAAATCTCATTTCTTTAGAGGTGTTGGGTGACATTCTGTATTCATGCTTATGTTCTAATCTAGAGCTATAAACAAAGACAAAAAGAATCAATATGAAAAGATTTTTTTTTTTTCTGAGCTGGCTACATTATTTTTTCTTTGTTGCCTAGGTGAGGCTTATTTTATATAGTTTGATGCACAAGATAAAAAGCTCTCATCCAGTTGCCCCCTAAAAACTTTCATAATGGGTTTGTGATAATAGAAGTGATTCATTAATTCCAAATTCCTCAAAGAACATTTATCAGATATATGTGGAATATGTGCTTATTCTCACAGATTATCTCTGGAAGAAGATCTATATAAAACACAGCAGCAGTTGCTTCTGAGGATAGAAACTGGGGACTTCCTTTTCACTCTCTACTTTTAAAAAAAACTACATGTATTAAATATTTAGGATAAGTAAATAAAAATTTAATTTTAACATGCCAATTGTTCTTCTAAAATAATTTTTAAAATAAATATTTATCGAGCATGCATTATGTATAGACTGTATTAGTTCTAGAATATACAGTTTTAATGCAGATACAATCCCTGGAAATTAATCATCTAGTCTAATGGGAGAAATTATAAATTAATAATCACACAAATAATTATATAATTAGAAACTTGATAATCCTCGGAAATAGAAGAATTTGGAGCTATGAGAAAGAATAATGCCAGGGACCAAATAAGATTACAGCATCACCAAAACCCAGAGAGAATAATGCTTTATCTGGAAGAAGGTAGAATTTAACCAGACGAAGGAAAGGGGGCTCAAGTTGAAGCCTTGTGCAGAACAGGAACTTGATAGATTTCTCAAACTGTAAGGAGGCCATAGTGGCTGGAGATGAACAAAGAGGAAGGAAGATGAACAGAGACCAGATCACACAGGATTTTCATCACTTCAGCAGGTGTTCATCAAATGCATAACATTTATGCCTTGTGCTGTCCCAGCACTGGAAACACAGCAGTAATTAAGCCACAAGGTTGTTTTTTTTCAGCCATCTTGTGGAGTATTTCATTATGAGCCCAAAGGGAATCCATAGAAGAATTTAAAGTAGAGAATTCATATGATCTGATGTAGATATTTAGAAGACCACTTCAGAAAACTGGAAAACAGACATATCAGACTACTTTGGCACATCAGTACCTGGGTGATGAGCTTTGTCAGACCACCTTGCAGGAAGCCAAAGGTTAACAATACCAGTATTTATTTTGCTGGCCTTAGCAAAATGGGATCCATTCTATTCCGCGGTAATGGTGTGTCCATTCTGAAAAAGCCTTTAATAGGAAACCAAAAGTTGAGGAGGTGGTAATGAACCTGTTTGTTTTGACCAGAAACTTTTAAATAATAAACTTTATTTCACCTTGAAGAGCAAGTAGCACAGATTGTTTTTCCATTGCTCGATCATTTAGCAAATTGTCATAAACTCAGGGCTGTGTAGTGACACAAGAGCAACACTAGGCACCAAATCATCACCCTCGATCAATTAAGGATATTTCTGTTGTAACTTTTGGCCATCCTACTCTTCATAGAGCACTAGCACAACCCTTCTAGCTGCCCATTGATTTTTTTTTCTTGATGATTTCTGGCTGCAAGAGAACAGAGATCCCCAACTTTATAAAGTAGAGATCATATGTATGCATCGTAAAAGAGTTCTAACCGCATTTACATTTTGCACGTTTTCTCAAGAAATGCTTCCTTGCACATAGTTAACAACTTACGCCATTTTATATGGAGAGGAGAATGGAGAGATACCAGTTCCCTACTCAGCCAACTTAGTTTGATCAAAGCTTTTGGGAAATAAAATATTGCTGTCCTATCTGCATGTCCACTCATAAAAAAAAAAATCATAGCATGAAAACCGGATGTCAGAGAACCTTGGGGGACTCATCCAGGCAAAGTTTTTGGAGAGCATCCTGCCCTACCCCTGCATTTAGCAGATGAGAAAACTGAAACTTAGAGAAGTCAATTGACTTCAGAAATTCAAGTCTTGCAGCAAATTAGCTGCCAAATCAGGACAAGAATCTGGATGTCCAGACATAATTGAGGGATCATGAAATAAAATACTAAAAGAGAAGACTAGGCACAGACTGACAGAAGATGTGCTAATGTGGTCTGTCCACAGAAATTGCATAATCACCATACATAAGTGCGCCTCACTCCCCTCTTCCAATGAGTGAGAATGATGCAGTGATGTAGGACTGATGTTTGGGCAGTGCTTAGTTACTGAAGGCAAATCATCAATAGCCTAAGAACAAGACATAACAGTTACTCTGTCCTTCTGCAAAACTGTGCCACCACCACGTCTGGAAGTAAACTCCCCAGGTCAAATCGCACTTGGCTCAGAGGCTATGGGGCAAAAGCCTGCATATCTGGAATAGGATACAGCAGAGTATTTATTTATTTGGATAATCCCAGACATTTGTTGGGGGCAGGGGTAAGATGACCCCCAAAAGCAAAAACAAACCCCCATCATTCATTATCTGAGAAAAAGAAGCAAATCTCTTCCAACGATGAGCATGGTTGGTTGGAAAAATTTAGAGAAAGATCAAGTATAATCAAATGCTGGTGAAATGAACTGGTAATTTCATACACATCTTGACTTCCTAAAGCGGAGAACCTATAGTTGAGTAAAAATCTGTCTAACCCAACTCAACAGAGACATATACTGTCAGCGGATCTCTCTAGGCCATCCTGTTTATGTCGGGACTAGATTTCCTTCCTGAAGTAACAAAGAGGTGGAAAAAAAAAGAGGACTAGCTCTCATTTTACCAGGTACCTAATAGCACCTGGATCTTTGTGTGCTATTCGCCTAAATTTAAATAATCCCAGCATAATATGGTAGGTCGATGATAGGTTTGCATATCTCAGCCCATTCCTCTTTTTCACTGTTGCAGGATGGCCTCAACATAAAACCTATCTGAAATGCACAGAAACATCTTATTGTAGCTCTGTCTCCCCTGAGCTCTCTTCTAGCCCTTGGCACCCCATCCCTCCTCCAAGAGAAGGAGCCCTAAGCAGCTCTTCCTAAGCAAGAGGGAGCTTGAGTAAACGAAAAATAAAGAGTGACCAGAATGAATAAGCATCTAGAAAGATGTTCGAGTGGAAACTGTTGAGTAGGCTGGTCTGTGGGCATCAGAAGCCTAGCACTACTAGAATAACACTGAGAGAGAGACAAGGATGGCAGAGAGATGGTCATGAAAAATCTGCCTATCAATAAAATAATTTGGGTAATTAACACCTGGCATCACGGGAGACACGTTTTCATTCAGTATTATTTGAAGTAACAGGAAATAATAATTAGGTCTCCTTCATCGCACCTCCATTCTGGACATGCAAATTAGGTTAAATTATTTTTGGTTTCCAGCCACATCACCCGCAATCCTCCTTTTAAGGATGCACAGCCCTTTACAAGTGCAATGTTAATCCTCCTCCGGGAATATATAGCAAAGCAGTGGATTTCCAGAAAGTTTAAAATGGTACAAGTTTTTAGAATGATGTTGTCTACCATAATTTTATGCCTAGATCTGCGTGTAGCACAAGTTGGTTGTTAAGCATCAGTAAAGGCTAGAGCTAAATTCCAGAACTTAAAAAGGTGCCTAGGGGGTGGGATCTGAAGCATAGAGAGTCACAAAAGGGTACTGCACTCCATTGAGGGGGTTTATATTACGGAAAAGTCTGTTATAGATGTGAATCTATTGCTGTATTTCAAAGGCTGTGTTTCTTGAAACATTTTAATGTCCTCCCTCAGTTGGAATCATCTGTGTCCAAAATAACAAATGGTCCCATACTTTCCCCCCCTCTGTACCTCAGGAGGCTTGTTGGGTTTGGGTTTTTTGGGTTTTTTTTTTTTTTGGTGGGTTTTTTTTTTTTTTTTTTTTGATGTAGATGGAAATTGGTGTGGAAATCATGAGGGAGGTCCAGAGAAGACTCAAAGCAGCCATTCAAAGCTTCCAACAAACCCTAGACCCCCTCTAAATTGCTATTTCCATGTCACAGAATTTTTTTTCATTTTAAAAACATTCTGAGATATTTTCATGGTGCTGTGGCTAACCATTTTTAGTCAGTTAAAAAAAATGCCTTTATCACCTCCCACCAGGAAGCTCATGGAACACACTGTTGGAGATGCTAAAACTTTTTTTCATTTCTCCTTACAAAATATTAATGGTAAGCAGTAGAAAAGAAAGAGAAAGTATTTAATTCGGTTTTCCGAAAGCTTAGTTCAAAATTACGAATTGTACCTGTAAGTGTGAATAAGGCATCTGTGAGTAATTACAATTAGCAAACCTGATTGTTTTCACTGAATAACAGGTTAGGTGCCCAGCCCTTCATTTCACCAAGCAGGTGCAGAGAATGAGCTACGCTAGGGGAAGCAGCTCAGGGTCGGGGGGCTCAGATTTGCAAAATGAAAAAGCTCTGGTTCGAGAACACTCATGGGTCTGGTGGAAGAGAAAGGGGAAGGAAGACAGGGCTGGGCTAGAGGAAGGAGCTGAGAGCAGACTGCCTCTCAGCTTGGCCATAATGAAAAAGCCTGTGGTCCTGCTGAGGAGCAGGAGGGAGAGGCCCTGTTAGGTGACCCCTGGGCCTAGCCCTGTCTCCAGAAATGAAACCCAGGCCTCTCTTCCATCCATCTTCCCTCCAGGCCAAGGACAGAGTTATAGATGTGAATCTATATGTGGCACCAGATGAAAGGAGGACAGACCGTGCAGACTGGTCTCGGGGTTTCCCTCAAGCAGCTGAGAACACTCGTTCAACTTTTAATAGCTTACACATTCTTTGCCACATGCACCCAGAATTTATAAATCGGTAAAAATAAAAGTATTAGGCTTTGTTTAACACTGTGGTCTCAATTCCAGGCACCATCTCTTGGCCATTGGGCTTCTCCCTCATGTTGGGAACAAATGCAAATAAATAAATGAGGAATTTTTTGTTTTTATTAGAAAGAATAAGGAAATAAGTGAGATGAAGCTGGAGGGAAGAAATAAAGGAGATGAAACCAGGGGAAGATAACATAATTCTTTATAAAAAAAAAAAAAAAGAATTCCATTTATGGAAAGTTTCCCACAATGGCTTTCACTTCCAAGTGGATGATAAATCCATTCATAGGGAAAGAGAATTTGCTAACAAGAAGGGACATCTGATGCACGCTACACTTGGCCAAATTTCTATTTCCCCGCTTATTTCCTCCTCTTAAAGAAGAAATATTCCCTCTCTTTTAAAAAGACAGGTTGGGCCCCTAGGTGGCTCAGTGGTTGAGCATCTGCCTTTGGCTCAGGTCATGATCCCGAGGTCCTGGGATCAAGTCCCACATTGGGCTCCCCTCACGGAGCCTGCTTTTCCCTCTGCTCGTGTCTCTGCCTCTCTCTGTGTCTCATGAATAAATAAATAAAATCTTTAAAAAATAATAAAAAAATATAAGGGTCTTTTTTAAAGCACTAGTAAATAAAGACCCCAAAGCTAAAGCTCATTGATGAATGGCAGTATAGATTGATATGCTCTCCCCACAAATGCCATATGTTGAAGTCCTAGCCTCCTGCACCTCCAAATGGAACTTCTTTGGAAATTGGGTCATTGTCGATGCAGTTAGTACTGGGGTAGAATGAGGCCCTAATGTAATATCACAGGCATCATAACAAAAAGAACACCACTGAAGAGAAAGACACACAAAGACATAAGATAATATGGGGGCATCTGGATGGCTCAGTGGGTTAAGCAGACGACTCTTGATCTCAGCTCAGTCTTGATCTCAGAGTCATGAGTTCAAACCCTGAGCTTAAGACACACACACACACACACACACACACACACACAAGAAAAGATAATGTGGAGAGACCAAGAGAGAAGTAGGCATCTGCAAGCCAAGGAAAGAGGTTGGAGCAGACCCTTCCTTCACAAGGAACCAATCCTGCTGACACCTTGATTTCCATCTTCTAGCCTCTGGAACTGTGATACACTAATTTCTTAATTTCTGTTATTTAAGCTACTCAGTGTGATACTTTGTTATGGCAGCCCTAGCAAACAAGCAGTTTCTCGGGAGCTAAATGGTATCAGAAAATTCCAAAAATAATAATAGATAACATCCATTGAACAATTTCTGTGTGCCAGAACCTATGCTTTATATATGCATTGCTTCTCTTAGACCTCACAGTTTCAATATCAGTTGCCTCAGACATGATGTCTGGAGCTGTGGCAGCTACTTGTATCCATGAATAAAGACAAGCCTAAATATCGAAACAACATTCTGAGGATGTCAGGTGGAAAGGCAGAAAATACCTGGGTCCTTCTTGACGACACTGGTTGACTGAATTAACCAATTCTAGAACCTTCTATCTTGAGGCTTTTTTTTTTGATGTGAGAGAGATATCCTTACCATTTAAGGCACACTTTGTTGGGTCTTTTGTTACTTGTAGTCAAGAGCGTCCTAACTGATTGAATTCATCTATTTGAGTGTGTCCTCAGATAATATCAGTAGCATTTAAGAGAGAGAATTGAAATGATTTTCTGAAGATCATGGAGTGAATCTGTGACTCAGATGATGGGGATCCCCTGATCCCCCTCAGTTTTACACCAAATTGTCTTTAGTACTGTTTTGTGTAATTTTGAAATCTTCTCCCCAATATCACTGTCTTGTCCAGTGCTTCCAACTTATACCCAATGTGCATATTTCCTATTTCTGCATTGTTTAGAATTTTTTATTCAATCTATAAATACTTTACTTGATTGTATCAGCAGAAGCCAGGTATCACATCTGTATCATTACCTTTGTACAGTACCTGAGATAGCTCCAGTTTAATTTTGCAGTAAACAAATCTCTGTGGATGATGATGACATCCTAAAACATAAAGTGAACTCCTCAAAGAAGTAATCTCATCTTCTGAGCCTATATCCTATGTGTTCTTCAGGAAGGAATGAGAAATGCATAGGATTGGAAACATTTTATACCTGTGGCCTGGGCCTCATAGGTAGTTGGTTTGGTTTGGTCAGTTTAAGTTTGTGAGTTCAGGTTCTTGATATTTTGAGTAACTTATATTTGCACAAAAGAGATTTGCAAACCCACAGGCCATCCACAAAATTGTCCTCCCCCTTTTAAGATCCTATCTCCACATTTAGTACTGGTACATGTGGAGTATCTCCACACTCTGCTCTCTATCTCTAGTTGTCTAGTGGTCATGTCTATTTGGATGTCTCACTGTGGCTTCAAATTCTTCCAATTATGAAAACACTCAAGATCACAGATGAATGAAAGGTAGCTTTCTTTCTTGACTTTCATACCTGTCACTTTTCGCCTCATCCTTGTGGCCACGCAGCTTCAAAAACTTCATCATCCTTGATTCATTGCTCTGCTTCACTTTCCGTATCAGGCCAAGTCCTGTTCATTCTCTCTTTAAGATACATTGAATCCATTGCCACCCCTTCCTGTGACCATTGCCAACCACCCCATTCCACTCCCTTAACTACCAGTCATATTATTATTCGTTCACAACTTGTTTCCCTGAATCCAGTCTATTCCCCATAAAATCTATCCTTATGAAGCCAGTCTCCCTTAAATGTTCTTTCATCTTGACAGTTCCCTATTCACACTTCACAATGACCTCTTTGATGTCTAGGTACATCTGTATTTCCAGAATCTTATCTTTCCAGAATCTTTGCCTCTGTAGCCACATTTTCCACTGGTCCCTAATCACTCGAGTTCTCACAGACTGTCTCATTTCCTGCACATCCCCCTGAAATGGATAGCATATTTGGCCATCTCATCCTCTGTCTTAAATGCTCCCTCTTGTCTCATAGTCTATCAGAAATTAGCCTGGTCTACTGTAGCGTTCCCAGCTGGGGGTGATTTTTGTCAATGACATTTTTAACTGTTACAACTAGGCAACAGAGTTTGACTGCTGTGTAGAGGGTTGGGACCAGGGATGCTTCTATAAACATTGTGCAATGCACAGGACAGCCTCTCACAACAGAGAATAACTGGCCCAAAGTGGCAAAGGCACCAAGATTAAGAAAAGTAGTAGAAGGGGCACAAGAAACAGAAGTCAATCTGAGCTCTGCTGAGTAACATCAGTTAGCTCCTTAAGGCTGATGCATCTCACGTGGGCCACCATGCCATGACCCCTTGCCTCTCTTGGGACTCCTCATAATGTCTATAATGCCTGTCAATGTGCACCACACAGTTTAAAGCTTCAGATTATGTGTCGGAGATTGTCTCCTGATTCTTGTATGGGTATCTCTTGCTCTGATCCTGCTCTTCACCTAAAGGAGTACCATGTCTCATTCTTGCATTCCCTACAGCATTACTGAATGCAACAAATGCCTAAGAAGTCCGTGTTGAATGACTGGATGGGCAACCAAGGAAGATGCATTCCTCAGAGGTACCCTCCTCTTTCTGTTAGGCATGCTTAAAAGATAGAAACGTTGAGTGTTGTCTGTTCCATTGGAAGAGAGCTTGGCACAACACTAAGGTTTTTTTCTATATATAAATTAATTTTTATTGGTGTTCAATTTGCCAAACATATAGAATAACACCCAGTGCTCATCCCGTCAAGTGCCCACCTCAGTGGATAGGCATCACCCAGTCACCCCCACCCCCCCACCCACCTCCCCTTCCACTACCCCTAGTTCGTTTCCCAGATTTAGGAGTCTCTCATGTTCTGTCTCCCTTTCTGATATTTCCCACTCATTTTTTCTCCTTTCCCCTTTATTCCCCTTCACTATTTTTTATATTCCCCAAATGAATGAGACCATATAATGTTTGTCCTTCTCCGATTGACTTATTTACTGGAAGGTATTATGCTGAGTGAAATAAGTCAACCAGACAACACTAAGTTTTTAAATACCAATCAGACTGTAGGAAACGGAAAGGTGTTTACTTTCTCAGACCAACCAGTGCATCCTGATACCCGTCAAAAGGCCATCAGGAGCCAGTAGCCAGAAGCTGGGAACTACCTCCTCATGCTCTTGTAGTTTCATGTTTGTTCTCATGTTGAGACATTTTAATCTGCAAATGATAGGAACTGATGGCTAGTGTAGTCCCAGACAAATAGTGCCAAGCCACCTGAGACATAAGAGTGTATCTATGTATGCTCGGGAAACTACAACACTCTGCTTTGTCAGTCTAAATGTTGAGAATGTGTTCTTTTGCCTAATGAGGTAAAGGACATCATACTCTTTCAGGCTAATCCATTTGTGGTGGCTAATAGAGCCAAAGTCCAGGGAGAAGGATGTCTCTCCAGGGACTCAACAATTTATTAGGATTATAAATTAATACATATTCATTAAGGAAAATTTTAAAGTATAAAAATATAGAGAGCATAAGATTCAAAGTAAATCTTAAACCCACCATCCGGAGAGCACCATTGTTTAACATTTTGATCTATTCACATTTTTAATGAATTATATATATGAATATATAATAAAAAGTAAAAAGCAATGTAATTCAAATATTTCCATTTAAACACACACAGACTCTCACTGCAAACATCTAGGAGTTGCTAGGATGACAGAAGATTCCCCTCCCTTCTTATCAATATTTTCCCACGAGGTTAACCGCTGTCAACAATTAGCATGCGTTCTTCCAGATTTTTCTATTCCTATACAAATATATATCTTTTTACTTTTTATAAAAATAGTATACATATTGTTATGCAACATATGTTTCTACCTAATATATTTTGGATAACCTCCTACATCATGTAAATCTACCTCTTTCTTTTAAAACCTACATGGTAATGCAATTGAATAAATGCAGCAAAACTTTTTAAACCAGTCCCCAGTGATGGCTTCGTGGATTGTTTCAATTTTTGCTCCTATAAGCACCTTTGCAAATAATGTTTTTGTACATTTATATGTATTTTTCTATACCAGTGCACATTTTACCATAAGACAGATCCTAGAACTGCTGAGTCAAAAAAATACAGTCTAAACTTTGTCAGATGCTACCAATCTACCTTATTCTCCAAAATATTTACTAATTAGGTCTTAAAATAATGAACTTATTTTAGCGACCTTATAAATTAGTAGAGTTTTAGTGGAGGATGAATATATAAAACTCTGACTCTTATTTTAATATCTTTGCGAGTATATTGCAAGGTCAAAATTAGATCTCAGATTGACTTGGATTTCACATGAGTCTATTCATATTCTCTGTGCAAAATCTCTCTCCCATTGAACATGGTCGGACTGTCCTTGATGTCTGAATAAGTAGCCACCTTTCTTGATAAGAAAGTCTCGTGCCTTGGTGACTTTGGAGTTGGACCGACTACATTTGACTCCTACCTCCTCTAATTATTAGCTGTGTGTCCTTGGGGAAATTATATAACCACTCTGAGTCTGAGTTTTCTTTTTTGCAAAATGAAAAAAAAATAACCAAAAATACACTTTGTAGAGAAGTTCAGAGGATTAAATTAAAACTCTCTCCAGCACCCAGCAAATAGGCACTTGTTGGTTTGTTTTAAGGGAGTGATGATGTGTCTCAAGCAAGAATGGAATCCATTACTGAATATGGGACCAAAAGAGATGCCAGAAGTAGATGCCACATCATGCAGGGTTTGGGTGTTGGTTGATTCTAGAAGACTTTCAGTTTATCCTTATTCAGTTTCCCTAATGGCTGCAAAGAAAAACAAAGCAGAAAGTGAGGTCCCTGCATCCCCCTACACTGCAACCTGTTGTAGCTTGGAACAAAAGGGGACCATTTCATCACAAGTTGGTTGACAGGTTTCTGATCAGCACCTTAGTGAACCAGGAAGGGAACACTTTGCAAAGATTAAGGCAGCAAGGAAATGTTGTCATTTTGGGGTAACTGAAGTCTGTTATTTTGCTATAACCAACACTCTCTGCAGTAGCACAAAAATCCCTGTTCCCTGTGGATATGCCAGAGCTCAAACTTGTCATTGAAAGGCAATGGCAAGAAATTCCACAAAAGAATGGGTGACAGTAATTGGAAAATTTAAGTAGAAGTGATATGAAAAAGTAGCTTTATATTATTAATTCTCCTTTTATAATATAAATGATAGTTTATAACACATTTATTTTGACAGTAGTCCAAGACTTTAAAATGTTTTCCATGAACCAGTAATAAACGGTGATAATCAATTTGTTGGGGATTACACTGATTAAGGAAATAATTCATCCACTATATTTTTCATCTCAGATATTTTTCAAATGTCATTCTAAAGCTTAAGAAACCTTGTTATTAGCCAGTACGCATGGTAAGTGTAAAAGTGATGGCACAAATATTATGAATAGTACTTCTTAGGACAAAATTTGATTTGTTTGAAGGCAGATGACATTATAAAGGATAGTCAAGATGTCAGTAGAGGGAGTTAGTATGCTACTTGATTTACTTAGCATCTTTGTCACTTTATAGATTGAGATATGATTGATGGTAACATTAATATAGAAAGTATGTTAATATTAGAACAGGCTTTAAGATCCCTTACTTGAAAATTCTCCCCCTCCTCAAATTGGTATAATTTGAAATAAAGTGCCCTAAGGATAGAGTGCTTCTTAGACTACAAGCCCTTTGGTGTAAGGATTCTTCATTACTTGTCTTTAGAAAGTTAATCAGTTTTTGAGGTATACTTTATATGTGTAAAATGCACCCATTTTCAGAATACATTTCAATAAGTTTTGACAAATTTATATACTGATGTAACCACTGCCATAATCAAGGTATGGGATATTTGGGATATTTTCATCACCCCAAAAGTTCTCTTTTGTCTCCTCCCAGTCATCCCTCTTCCTCTTCAGCCTTAGGTAACTGCTAAACTATTTTCTGTTACTATAGATCGGATTTGTCTTTTTTAAAGTTTTATATAAATCTAATCTTACAGAGTCTCATATTTTGTGTCTGACTTCTTTCACTCGATATACTGCTTTTGAAATTCATCCACGTTGTTGCATGTATCAGGATTCATTACTTGTTTATTTGTTTATTAGTATTCCATTATGTGAAAGTAGCACATGTGCGTATCCATTTTCCATTCACTGGATGATGAATATTTAGTTTGTTTCTACTTTTGGTTATTATAAATGAAACTGCTTTATACATTCATGAGTAAGTCTTTGTGTGAACATATGTTTTTTTATTTCTCTTGGGTAAATGTACAATAGTAGTTACGCTCACTTATTAGATCTAGTGACTTTTTTGTAGACTATAGGATTTCCTATACTGGAGATCATGTCATCTAAAGATAAAGAAAAGTTTTACATCTTAAAAAGATGCAGTAGTAATATGGTAGGATGCATAATAAGTGCTTATTTAACGTCATAAGAAACTGTCAAACTGTTTTCAAAAGGCACTGAACAATTTTATATCCCTACCGCCAGTTGTTCCATAGATTTGCCAACACTTGTTATTGTCAGGTCTTCTTAATTTGGGTTATTATAATGGGTATGTAGTGATATCTAATTGTGAGTGATGACTAATAATGTTGAGCATCATTTCATGGGCTTATTAGCCGTGCATATATCTTGTTAAGTTCTGTTCATATCTTTAGCTTACTTTTTAAAATCGGGTTGTTCATCTTAAAAAAGCTGTTTATATATATTTTTAGATATAGTCCTTTGTCCTGTGTGTGTGTGTATCTGACAAATATTTCCTGCAGTGTGTGGCTTGCTTTTTCATTTCTTAACATTGTCACTTGAAGACCAAAAGTTGTGAATTTTGATGAAAAGGGACTCTTTTTAACACCTACTCTTGTCTCCTCCACAGCTTTGAATTTCAAGTAGAGCTTTTTAAACACAAAAGTAGTCCCTTAGTGACTCTCTGTTTATTGACAAACTGAGAAAAGCCAAAACATTAGCTCTGAATCGAGAATTCTATTTTAAATATTGACATTCTGGTTTCCTTCAAATAAGTTATACAAATTTTTTAAGCAATTCTGTGAGGTAGAAAAAAATACTGCTGCTCCCATTTTATAGAAAAATAATCTGAGGTGTGAAAAAGTGAAGTACATGACCCGAGGTGAAGAAAAGTGTCTGAGGCAGAGCAGGGAATGCAGTGAAACTAATTGATCACAGTGATGGGTCTGATCCAAGCTCTTTGGGGTCCACCTCCTGGCACCCAAACCCACTGAGCTAAATAATTACAGCAAGGCCAGGGCCTGAAGGGATCAACCCACATCTGCTGGTATGGATTCTTTGCATTTTATTTTGTTTCTTTTCTTTCTCCACCCTCACACCCTTTCTTCTTTCATTTTCTTTTTCTCTCTCTCTCTTTTTCTGCCTTCAACATCCTTATGTGTTCCATCAACTGTTACTGAGTTTTGCCGTTCTTTCTTCCTCCCTTTCTTCTCCTCTTCCTCCCTGCACTCTACCCCTTCCCCTCCCTTCTCTCTCTCTCTCAATCTCTCTCTCTCTCTCTGCCAGTCTTAAATGAGGAGCTCACCTTTTATAACGAATCAAAGACTGATTTTTCTATCATGCAGGAAAACACCTTTTTGATTCTGTCTGATGGTGGTAGAACCAAAAGCAAAAACCAGAACCCACTTCAGAGCCACAGATGCCAGTCAGGAAGGAAACACTGACTGCATAGACCAGTCAAATGGACTGAAAAAATTCACCTCATTTCAGGCGAAACTCCTGATATGTTCTGGCTTTTTTTTTTTCTTTTAAATTAAAGTTTGCTAGCAATGATTATATTCTATCACTAATCCTCTGTAAAACAGCAGCCACTGGGTAGATTTTTAAAGGAGTGATCCTTTCATTTTACAAATCTCAGCATACTTCCCTGTTTCAAACTTGGATAAAGTCCTCAATCCTTGAAGCAGCCTGCAAGATCCTACATAATCAGGATCTCTCTCTGTCCTCATCTCATCTCTGGCCACACCCTCATGCTCCATTTTGTGTTCCTGTGTTTGTTTGTTTGTTTGTTTTCTCAACTACCTGGCTATTCCTTGGAGTCTTCCCATTGGCATCACACGTTCTTCCTCCTGTCCAACTGACCCCTTTCCTACCTCTCTCCTTACCCCCTTTTCTCTTCATAACCATAACAACTATGTATGTTTACTAAAAAGTATACATGCCTGAAATAAATGCAAGTGAAGTTCAAAATATAATTTGGAGTTCAAAGTATTTTTTAAAATTAACCCACTGCTAAGAACTTTCATGTTTAACCTTATTTCAAACCTTATTAATATATATAAACACACATATACAAATATATATTTTTGTAAGTGTATATATATATATATACACACACACACATACATATCCTTATATATTATACATAATAAAATACATGTACACACACAAGTAAAATGTACTTCATGTGTATTATTATATGAATGACAGGATAGATTTCTTAAAACTTCATTAAAATGGGATTATATTATATTGTACATAGTATCTTAAGTTAAAAGGTTACTTTTGGAGCACTTGGCAGGCTCAGTCAGTGGAGCATGTGACTCCTGATCTCAAGTTTGTAAGTTAGAGCCACACGGTGTAGAGATGACTTAAAAAAATTATAATCAAATAAATCTTAAAGTTTTACATTTGTGTGGCTTTATAAAAAAAATAAAGAGAAACTGAAAGGAAACTGAAAGAAGAGTTAAACTTCAGATAAAGGTTTTTTGCTATAACTAATATGACTTCCTAGAAAACTGCTCTGAAGTTAATAAAAACGCAAAATACCAGTGGAAGCATTGTTTTGTAACAACTTTATTGAGGTAGAATTTACACACAATAATCTGCATATACTTAAAGTGTACAACTTGGAATGTTGCATGTATATACACACCCAGTAAAGCATGGCCATACTCGCAATAGTGTTCATACCCTTCACCCCTGTAGATTCTGCGCACCCCCTCACCATCCTTTCCCTTCACCCTCTCTGTCTCCCTCCCCCAGGCAAAGGGGTCTGTTTTCTCTCACATAAATAAGTTTGAATTTTCTAGAGTCTTCTTTAAGTGCAAATAGTCTGTATTCTCTTTTGTCTGCCTTCTTTCACTCAGCGTAATTACTCTAAGATTCCTCTGTGTTGCTTGCTACGTACCTCAGCATAGTATTATTGCAGCATAGTATTCCCTGGGATGTATATACCACAGTTTGTTGATGGCTGCCTGTGGCTGGGCACTTAGGTTTCTTTTTCCAAGTTGAAGCTGTTACAATGATAAGTTGAATTTTATGAAGATGTAGAACTTGTGGCCTTCCAAAGACATTGTTAACAGAGAGTAAAAATACAAGCCCCAGGCTAGGAAAAGAGATTTTGCAAAGCACATAACTGATAAAAGACTTGTATTCAGGATGTAGAAAGATCCCTCAAAACTCAAGGAAAAAAACAACACATTATGATTTTTTTAACTACATATTTTGATTTTAACAGAATCTGCTTACACCTTGCTACAAAAGATGAGGGAATTAGAACTAACACTTCTTCCTATGATTTTTCCCTCTTCTTCCTATTTTTGTGGCTATCTCACTGTTTTATACCTACATTGTGGTCATAACCATAATTCCCAGTATATTTATATTTATTTTTAGTCCTTTATCTAAATAGACTCAGTGCTCATGGCTAGTTCTCCCACTGTATGTTTCTTATTTCTAAAGGTTTAATTTTTATTAATTCACACCTGGCTGAATCTTGCCAGCAAGCAACTTTGTTCAAGAAGAACTCTAGCACTGCATGCCCTAAGTTAATGCATGCTTTCTCATAGCTTGTGGATTCTATTCTTCATGACCACTGGGTTGATCAAATGCCCTTAGCCTAAATATCAGTGTCTTTTAAGTGAAGCCTTCCGTAACTTGAATATACCCCTGCACTTTTCCTTCAAAGTACATAAAATTATAAGTAATTGATTCATTGTGTGATTTTTGTTTAATAGGTCTTTCTAGACAATATAAATTTTAAGGGTATGAATCATACCTGTCTTATGATAGTGGTGACATATTTCCTAGCAGTTTTATAGCTCAAAATGGTGCTCGATATAGTGTTCATTTATTTAACAAATATTGAGAAGTTGAAGATATAGCAATAAGTAAAACAGACCAAAATTTTTAAAAAATCCCTATCCTTACAGAACTTACATTCTGGTGTGGGGGGAAGCAGAAAATGAATAAGTAAATGTATATAGTATATAGAGTATTTTAGAGGAAAAAATATATATGTAATAATTCATTACTAGGCTTTACTAGCAGAGTAGTATTTCAGAAAACACCTGAAGATGTTTTAGGACCAGAATAGAGATAGTAAGGGGGAAAGAAAAACTATAACTGATACAGATAATGAAGAAAAAGAAGAAGGCAAAGTTAGAGTAGATCACTAATCTCTTCCTCATTACCGAAGTTCTCATGCAAAGGAGCAGGAATGTGATTTGGATTTTCAGACTCACTTCCTTCCTTCAACCATCCCTGTTCTTGACCCAGGAAGGTAAAGGTATCAGAAGGTACCCTTGAGCTTCTGTTGCGATTGCGAGATCTGTCACAAATTGTGAACAAAGAATAACCAGAAACTTTTTAACACAAGGAATTTTAATAAAATAACTCCCCAAATGTGAGGAGCTTCGGTTTTCTCTTTATTTCACAATAAGGAAGGCAGAGAAGACTTACTTATTCTTTCAGTGAGTCTCTTTTGAGAATCTGTCATATGCCATGAACTGTGCAAAGTCCTGGGGAAACATCAATAAGCATAGCAGATGACGATCTGTCTTGCCCTCCTCAGGCTTCCAGCTTAGCAATGGACACTTGAGGGTTATATACCGAGATTTACACCACAGAAATTGGTGAGCACTACAGGTGTGCACTAAATTTATGGTGTTGTTGATTTTTCTAGATTTAAGATTAAGTGATGCAGAAACAGTATCCCCACAGATTAAACGTTTGTTGAGTTCATAGCTGTTCCACTGTGTAGCACAAAAAATTGAGGCAATATTCTAGTATTCAAGAATTATTACCTGATTCAGCAAAGAATTCACTCATGTCATTGACAAATGAGTGAAATTCCAACATATGTCTTCTCCGTTGTTTCACTTTCCTCTTACTCATTAACGTAAACGAAAATGTCAACCAACAGTCATGTCGGAACTCCGCTCATTTATCATTTGCAGCCATAGCTTGGCTCCAGATACAAGAATTTGTCAAAAAGGCAACAAAAGCATCCTGCAGAAACAATCATCTCCCGTTTGAACCCATTGTTGTTAGTTTTCCTGTCCAGAGCATCACTGTGAATTCAAAATCAAAGGTCACAAGGCAAATGCTCTGCACTCCCTGTTGATTTGTAACCAAACATGTCATGTGGGCATCTCTTCATGGCCCAAGGTGGGTAATGGCAAAACCGATTGACACACTGGTGCTAGTGATTCTCCCGAGCAGCACTGGGTAGGCCAGGCAGTGTAAAATGAAATGTGCACATGAGGAGATGGCTACACTGATCCTCCATTAGGAGTTAGATCACATAAATCATTCTTTCCTTCTCTGTCTAATGCCACCTTTAGGCTACTGATGGGGGAGACATCTGGGTAGGTCTAGTGATTGAGTCAGCATTCATGCAACAGTTTTACCTCTGAGAAGCTGAGAGCCCATGTGGAGCGTTAATCCACGGTCCAGGCCACTGACTAGCCTTTCAGTGAATGTGAAAATGTTAGCTGATGGGATGATGCAGCAGCTTCACTTCTGTTCCATCACTGAGCCTTTGCATCTGAGTGTCCCTTCCTCTCCTGAAGTTTTTGGTTGTTTGGTTGGTGGGTTTTGTTTTGTTTTGGTTTAAATGTAAGCCATAACTGGCATGCCACAAAAAGGGCAAGAAAGTTGAAATTTTAATAATGGTCTAAGAAGTCACTGCTTTGAGGAAGTATCTCTTAATTTATAGCAAGATTTGCCAACATGACCAAACAAGTAGGTTTCTGAAACATTTTATTTGACTTTACATGTAATATGTTTTTGAATGACCAGGATACCCCGGGGATCCTTGGTTTAGTGCTTGTAGATTCTGGGCTTTGTGGGTTTAGACCAGTGCTGCAAGTTCATACTGAAGGCAGGAGAAGATGGTTGGGGAGAAGGGGGAGGTAGAATTTTTCTCCCGAATCTCTAGAATTGGCCACCCTTCTAGTACAGGAAGGCTGGGGATGCCCAAAGATTAGTGATGTCATAGATTAGTCAGCAAGGCGAGACTTGAGATTCCCAGTGAGGTCAAAGATCTATCTGTGAAAGCCTTCAACAAGTTATTTTACTAAATGCAAGCAAGTATATTGTTTTTTGAAGTTTCTTACCAACCCAAAAGCATTTGGTGATAGACCACTGAATCCACTTTGGCACATTCTTCTACCAAAAAAGTTGACGTGTATGCATACGTATTTCCATATGTATATGTACATATATACCTATATACAAGGATGGATGGGTGGATGGGTATATAGACAGACAGGCATGACTTATGGGATGCTATATCAGTCAGGGTCTAATCAGGCATCAAAACCATTTGAGTCTCTTAGAAAGAGGGACTTTGAGGCAGGGGAGTATGTTCACCGAGTGTGGAGTCGCTGAGATGTGGGGTGGTGTACACATGGTGAGGGGAGCCAGAGAATGGCAACATCGGGAGACAGGAGGGGCAGTGAGAAGAGGTGGAAGTATTGGAGCCTGCAGCCCAGGGAAAGTGTAATGAGCTTTTCCTCTATTCCCACTCTTTGATTTTTCTACTTCTCTTCTCCATCTTGCTGATAGCAGTTTTTGACATCTCTAACATTAGAAAGGAAAAGAAAGAGGGGGTGATGTGGGAGGGCGAAGACAGGTCTTATCTGACTGGTCACCTGATGGCAGCTGGAACCTCTAAGGCCATCAGTGACTACCCCAGAGGGCTACCAGGGCGGAGAGGCAGCGGAAACACTCTGGTTTCCTGCCCCTCCCCTCACCTGGCACCTCCCTCTCTCTGCAGCCCTTCTCACTGACTGAACCCTGCCAGAGCCCAGCTGACATGGGAGCCTGGGCAACCAGCTTCCCAGAAGCATACCTCTCTTCTCTCTTATGTAAATTTTCTATATCTGTGTAAGATATTACAATAAACTTAGAAGCTTAAAACAACATATATTTATTACATCATCCTTTCCCTGGGTAAGAGTCCAGGCATGGGTTAGCGGGGTCTTCCACTCAGGATCTCCCATATTGAAATCAAGGTGTTGACCGGGGCTGTGGTCTTATGTGAGGCTCTGGTCCTCTTCCAGACTCACTCAGGTTGTTGACAGAATTAGTCTCCTGTGGTTGTAGGACTGGTTTTCTCATCCACTTTGAAGTTTAAAAAGGCCCCTTGAAGTCGCACTCAAGCCCTAGCCATCTGGCCCTCCCAGCATGGTAGTTTTCTTCTTTCAGGCCAGCAAGAGAGCCTCCCTCCCATCCACTAAGGCAGATTCTCTTACTACAGAACCAAATCCGTTCCCATTCAGGGAGAGGAGATTGTACAGAGTGTCTATACCAGTGGTTGGAGATTTGAGGGCCATCTTGGAATTCTAAAATACTGAACAAAGTAGAAGAAGGGGAAAAAAAATAAAAAGGACCTGGGGGCAGCCAGACCCAGGACCAGCACAAATGCAAAATCAAAGCAACTTTATCTGCCCTTTGCTTAAATTTCCCTAGTGAGGCTCCTTAATTGCTTACCTTGGATGAAAGTGTTAGCAGACCTCATGACGTCTCAACGCTCTTAGGTCATAACACCCCATGTCAATATAGTGATGCCAATGTCCAGGTTCCAGTAGAAGTCAGTACATTAAAGGTGGTCAGAGTTGATATTTGGCCTTCTTATCCCAACTTAGGGCCAGTGGAGTCCAGAAGCTGCCATTGAGAAAGATGGTGTGATGGGGTTCTGCTCTGTCACCTGACTCTAATCTCCTCTCCCCTTTGTTGCTAAGTGCACACTTTAATACCCCACTATTGGAGCAGAGGGGAGAGAGGGCCACAAAGTGAGGGTGAAAGGTGGGTAGGAGAGTCCTTATTTGGGGCTATCACAGCTGACATCATGCTCTCTGGGCCTGGCAGATATCGAACACCTTCTTAAGGATGCTTCTGTGGGTTCTTTGGAGGTATCTTCAGGGCTGTCCCATCATAATCCCTTGATGAGGGAGAATGAATCTCTCTTCCCACTGGTCTCTGAGGCTCTTTCCTCACCCTCTGTGAATCTGGATTCACCTCGACCCTCTTTCCACACAAATCCCTTCACCTGCCAAGTGGCCGTCTTAGGCTGGATTAAGACCATCACCTGTCATCTGTCTCCCACACAACCCATTTCCAGCCTATGAGACACTGGTGGATCTTTCTCTCTGATAAACTCACAGGCAGGGTGATTCCCAGCTCAGCCACCTTCCTTCAGCAAGACAGCCTGCTTCCCAGTCTTTAGGAGTCGGAGCCAGATACCAGTCCATTGGAGCCCACCAAGTCATTCTAGTTATGGGGGAAGGGAGGGGGTTCCTGATGAAGCCCCACTAGGCTTAAACTACAAGGCATAGCCCCTCCCCCCTGCTCCCCTGGGGTGGGTGTGGGGAAGTGAGGCTTCATGAAGGCACCCTAACAGCTCTCCTTTATCCCCTTTTATTCCTTAGATATGGGTAGGGGCTTAAAAATCATGTAATACTTTTTGGTTTCCTCTTTTGGAAAAACTTGCATCTTGACTTGATACCTGATTTAGGAATATCATCTAATTAACTCAGGGCTTCAGTTGAAACTTTAAGTTATTTCTCCCAGATGGGGAATCTTAAAATCAAGGGAATCCCCTGATTGCATATAGCAGACATACCCACGTTTCAATGGAAACTGATCTCTCCTCCAGCCCCCACTTTTTTTCTCCCACAGAGAGACCCAGCTGCTGTGAGGAGCTGTCCCAGATATACTCCCGGGAAGATCATTTGATTTTAGAGACTAGAATCCAACACCATACTCAACAGCTTTCAGGCCTATGCAGTAATTCTAATAAACTTAATAACTTGGACAAGTGTCTGTGAACATTATAAATCATGTTTCATCAGCAAGCTGTCATAAGCAACTTTAGCTGACTTACAGCCCAAGCAAACGGATGGAATCAACTTTGTTTCCCTGCAGCATTCTTGTTATGCCGTTGGTGTTTCAAAGATTTCTCATGTCTCAACGCTAAAACATCCGTCTTGACTACTGGCAAAATTAGACCCATAGGGTTTTACAAAAGACAAAAATCTGTCCTCATCGCCTATGTGGGTATCTCCCGGAATGTGTCAGTCCAGCATCTCTGGAATGCCGTGTTTCTTGGACCATGCGTTCCTCCCTCTAGATGGTAGACTCTCTATGATTTTTCCTCTTCCTCTCTTGCTGATAAAAATCGCACACGAAGACATTTTCCATGCTACCATTTAAAAGGAAAATATCCCAGGTTGTATCAGGGAAAAGAAACATGTCGTTCACAGAGTAAAACAAAACAAAACAAAACAAAACAAAGAAAACCACCAAAACTATAAAGTCAACCACCCACACCTTAGAAAGCCGTTATTTGGCAATAAACTGTCAACAGAGGCTCAGATCCTCCTTCCCAAACTTGTTCTTCACCATTGTCTTACACACCTTGTCCCTCACAATTTGACATCTTTCCCAAGTATCCATTTTCCCACAGATTCGCCCAGTTCCAGACATGTATCTACCTGCTGGGCATGCCTTTCTCTTTTGTTGCCTGACAGCCAAGGCTTGATTCACATGTCTACCTCTTATGTGTGGGTGGCGTTGGTACTTGATCTTCGTAATCCCCTAACATAGAGCAGGGACGTTGACAAGCCATGCTCCTGTGTTTCAAATCCAGCCTGTCACTGTTTTCATCAAGATTTATTGGAGCACAGCCACCCCACTTATTTACATATTGTCTACAGCTGCTTTCTTGCCCCAAAAGTGGACTTGAATTGTCCCAACAGGGACTATATGGCCCTCCAGGCCTACATATGCATTATCTAAATCAGTGACAGGAAGTATGCTGACCCCTGCCCTAAAAAAGTTTGCATACATAGAGTAGGGCTGTTGACATCCTGGATGAAAATTGTTTTGCTTCCCAGTTTGCCCCCTCCCATCATCAGAATCCTAGTCATTCAAAGTATAGACCACGAAGAACCTGGGTTCTGCAGGTGGACAGCCTGGTTTCAAGCATCAGCTCTGCCATTTATGAGCTGAGACTTTGAGAAAATCACTTCATAAGTCTGGGCTTCGGGTTTCTCACTGGCAAAACAGGGATGATGATAATAGCCTCACAGGGTCGCAGTGAGCATTAAAGAAGACATTAAAAAAATTCTTCAGTGGGGCACCTGGGTGGTTCAGTTCGTTAAGCAGCTGCTTTCAGCTCAGATCATGATCCCAGGGTCCCAGGATCGGGCCCCACACCAGGCTCTCTGCTCAGTGAGGAGCCTGCTTCTCCCTCTCCCTCTGCCTGCCACTCTGCCTACTTGTGCGCTCTCTCTCTCCCTCTCTCTCTCTCACAAATAAATAAACAAAATCTAAAAAAAAAAAAGACCTCTAAATAATATGTAGAACACAAAATCTCAGCCGTAAGTAACCTTTGTATCCCACAGGCCATTAAAGTGGCCCATACTTAAATAAAAAATTAAAAAAAAAAGAAAGGGATCCCTGGGTGGCGCAGAGAGGTTTGGCGCCTGCCTTTGGCCCAGGGCGCGATCCTGGAGACCCGGGATCGAATCCCACGTCAGGCTCCCGGTGCATGGAGCCTGCTTCTCCCTCTGCCTGTGTCTCTGCCTCTCTCTCTTTCTCTCTATATGACTATCATAAATAAATAAAAAATTTAAAAAATAAATAAATAAAGTGGCCCATACTGGTGGAGTTCCTTATGAGGAACTCCGTGCATTCTCCATAAAGGTTTCTTGTATTTGTAAGGAGTGAATGAAGAAAAAAGAGATCCTCTTGGGAGATTAAAATGATGGAAAATCCCCGAAGTTGTCGACTAATTCCATGCACAAAGCAGAAGTTTGACTCAGCTTACTTATGGAGCAGCAATACAGCAAAGACATAAAAGTCTTCATGGAAGACATAGAAAGGAGGAAACGGGAAAGCTTTTGCTAAATAATAGACATTAAGTTACATGGGCGGTTCAATAACAGAAAATACAGATGGGCCGTAGGAAAATCTTGCCTTCCACCACCCTCCCCTCTTCCACTTGGGTTTGAAAGGAGGGAAGCTGTGACACCAACATAACCCTCTCCTTCAGTAGATGCAAAGGGAGCAACTTCTCCAAATCAACATGTACCATGACTATTAAATTAACCACATTTGTGCCTACACGAAATACCAACCACCTGGCCCCAGATGAGACGAGATCGTTCTGTAGCTTGCGTCCATCCAGGGCCTCACCTGCCCATGTCTCTCCTGAGCCAGAAATCCCCATGCCCTGTTCTACCCCACAGCCTCTGAGCAGCAACCAAAGCCATAGCACTCGAGCTCCGTCGCTGCGAAGGGGAGCTGTGCTAATTTGCCATGATTAGAAGATCTTTGAAGGTCTTTGCCAGTTTTTATCAAGGCGCAAAAAGCGATTATTACAATTAATGCAATTTACCATGTGTTACTTTTCCAAAAAAGCTATTTCAGGGTAGATCTGCCATCTGTCCCTTTCAGAGTTCTGAAGCTAATAATTAGCTCCATCCACGATCCCAGGTTTTCCATGTAAGACCTCAGAGAGAATCCTCAGAGGGACCCACCTCAGCATTTGCCTGGTGGGCTCTCTGAGGTCCCTGATTCTCTGATGCCCTTCACCTCCATTGTGGGGAAGGCTTTCATGGCCAGGCCAGGTGAAGGAGCCAGCCTCTTAATGGCTCTTCAGATGTTTCTGTCTGCAGAGGCAGCTCACAACCGGCAGAGGGAGCTTCCTTTTTGCCTTCAGCAAACCTTTCCCTTAACAGCACGCTGATGTTCAAAGACGCTGTCTACCAACATGGCTGTTGACAACCAGGAAGTATGGAGGAAACACTGAAGCTGGCATATGTTGTCATCCGAGCCAAGGGAAATAGAAAAAAATGCGTGCCAGAGGGATCCAGGCTGAACAGGAAAGAAAGAAGGAGGCAAAAACATGATTCCTAGTTGATATGAGCTGTTTTTAAGAAAATGAACACAGACCTTTGAGATCAAAGTTCAGCTATCAAAGATCAAATTAAAATGTAAAACAACTGCTTGTTACCGGTATGCTTTTGCGGGGGGGGACCCCATTTGATTGCTGTCTTTGTCATCCTTTCTTTTTAAATAGATGATTTGGGGTTCTGGGGAAGTACAAAGCAATATCACCCATTGTAAAAAAGCATGGTGCCAACCAAATGTCTGGAAAACTCATACTTCACTTCTCACCAATCTCCCCTCATTCCTCTGAAAGAAATCTGGCTGCAGAGCTGCTAAGTGTGTAGTGAAAGGAGAAACAGGACAGCCTTTTCCCAGTGAAAACAGGATTCACAAAGACTGTGAGAAACAAGTTCCCTGTTCACGCATTTGGTGGAAGCTGCCATTTTCAGGTTTGGCACTTCTTTCCTTTCCAATAACCAAGAAGATTTTCTATGAGATATTTATATATCTATAAAGTACTATCTAATGTTTTTTAATGACTAAATGTTTTTATAATTTTTTTATCCCAATGCTTTGGCTTGTACAGTAACTTTCTTTTTTACTGAGATCCGTGTAGCCCTTGGGTTTATGAGGACTTGCTGGAAAATAAATGAGGTTCTTTGAGATGATCTTTAGAACCCTCAGGATTTGTTGTTCAGGAGACACTTTTTCCTCCCTTACCCACCTTCAGATGAAGCCGAGGGACTGGGACGGGGGCATTTATCTGAGGTGTAATGACAGTGTGTCCTTCTTCAGTTGAAAGAGCTGTGGAGGGACAAAGAGTTATGCTCACCGTTGCTGAAAGCTGCCTTTTCCTCACATCACGTGAGCCAACGTCATGCCCTCACTTACGTGGCAAGGGAAACAGATAAGTCAGTTTCCACTGTCAGCTTCTTAAAACATTATTTACCTGAAGTGTTTGAACCATGTATTTACTGTCATATTCTTATATTTGCTATCAGGCTTCTACTTACCAGTTAAGAGATATATTGAAAAATTACCCTCAAGATGTTACATCCAAGTTAAGATCTATTTGAAAGTTTTAAACAAGATTGGGTTTCATGTATACTAGCTATGTGCAAATGAAATACAGCTCACAAAGTAAATTAAATAAAGTTAATAGATATGAAAACAACCAGTAACGAGATTATCGTTGTGATCTTAAGCTTCTGTCCAACCCTCATAAACCATTTCAGACTGTGAGCCCTTAAAGAAGAGCCTCAGTGGCAACCAAGACTCAAGTGAACAGGATGTAAAAGTAAGGCATGGTGGACAAGCCTGTCATGGTCACAGATACTCCAAGTGTTCCTTCCCAAAGAGTGGACTCTGACTGGACCATGTCCAAGTGTGCACATGGCCCATGGGCAGCCCCACAGTCACTGTGCATAACCTGCAGAGCCCTATGAGATGGTCATGGGCAGCCTGGCCGTGAGTCCGCTTAATGACCTGAAGTGGCTTCCTATAAGGGACTCTGCCCAAAGCTACTGTAGTCATCAACTAAGCAAAGAAGACTAGATCCCTCCAGAATCTGAGAACACATAAATGCAATGATCATTTAGGATTTAGAGGAGAACAGAGCCCACTCACAGACAAAAATCGGAAAAACAAGAATGGATGCTTCTAGAAATCTAGACAAGCCAGTCTTTGAAGACATCTTACTTTCCAATGGTTTGCGCATGTTTTCATGATACACACCCTTTATTTCAGTTGCTGAAGTGAGCCTTTGTCCCTTCTTTCAAAATTATCCTACTATAGTGTCTGCTACCACAGACTACCATAAATAACCTAGTTTAATCCCTGGAATAGATATTGTTGTTATTCTTAAATATTTTTGTTAATGTACTGGTAAACCTATATAGGACAAAGATGACCATTTTCCATTTTCACTTGGTACTAACTGGAGTTGATTTCTAGGAATAGAATATTTCTGCTGTACCAGTATTCAACAATTAAACAGATAATATCATCACCTGGTGCAAACCACCTAGAGAACCAGGTGTCCCTAGAGACTTCCCTAGTTCAAAGCGTGAGGAGTAATTCCTATCTGTTTGCTTGTGGCTTTTCCTTTCACTTAGATTGGTGGTTGGTTGGTTGGTTGGTTTTTTAAATTGGAGAAAATAGAAATAAATAGAAAGTTTAGAAGAAAAGGAAAGTGTGTGTGGCATTTTTCAATCCTATGGAGGATACAGGCATTAATGTAGGACTGGGTTGGGACAGGGTGACCCCCCATTCCCTATATGAGGCTGGTGACATAGCAGTGACGAGAACAAAGCCTCTTCCCTCACAAAGCTTATATTCTAGCTCAAGGTGTCCCACAGTGAGACCTACAAAATGCTAGTCTGTGGAGTATCAGTAGTCAGTAGTGTAAAGGAGGTGCTCTGGTTTTAAATGTTGGAAAATACTTGGTTGAGTGAGATCAAGCAGGTTTTCATATAGCATCTCTTTCATTGCTAGGGCTGTTCTAATAAAGTGCTACAGATTTGGAGACATTAAACAATGGAAATTTACCATGTCACAGTTCTAGAAGCTGGAAGTCCAAGCTCAAGGTATGGGCAGGGTTGTTTCTTCTGAGGCCTCTCTCCTTGGCTTGCAGATAGCCATCTTCTCCCTGTGTGCTCACATGGTCTCCCCTCTGTGTGTGTCCATGTCCTGATCTCCTCTGTAATGTCCTATATAAGGACACTACAGTAGTTACATTTGCATTAGCACCCATCCCGATGACCTCATTAGACTTTAATTGCCCCTTTTAAAGTCTCTGTCTCCAAGTAAAGTCACATTCTGAGGTACTAGGAGTTAGAATTTCAAACATGTGAATTTGAGAGAAAGAAAAAATTCAACCACAACAGCTTTGTGAACCTGAGTCTTGCAGAATTGTAAATCAGACCATGTTGATTCCATCCCCCTACCTACATCAAGGCCCCTGGAATAAAAGAGTGAGTCCTGGGCAGCCCAAGTGGCTCAGTAGTTTAGCGCCGCCTTCAGCCCAGGGGCCTGATCCTGGAGACCTGGGATCGAGTCCCATGTCGGGCTCCCTGCATGGAGCCTGCTTCTCCTTTTGCCTGTGTCTCTGCCTCTCTCTCTCTCTCTCTCTGTCTCTCATGAATAAATAAATAAAATCTTAAAAAAAAAAATAAGAGTGAGCCCTAATGTAAACCATGGACTTTAGTTAATAATCAGCACTGGGTCATCACTTGTAGCTAACGCACCACACTAATGCCAATATGTTAATTATAGAAGAAACTGTATGTGATAGGGAGGTGGCACATAAGAACTCTGTGCTTTGTGCTCTATTTTATGGTAAACTGAAACTGCTCTAAAAAAAAAAAACTGATTTTTTTAGGACAAATCCTATATAAACATTAAAAAAAAAAAAACACACACAAAAAAAAGACCCCTCAAATGGCTGCACATTACCAGAGACCATGAGGAGCTGCTCTCTTTCTGTCTCTGACTGACTCTGCCCCAGGCTTCATTCTGTTCCAGCCACACTGCCCTTCCTTGTGGTTCTGGAGCATGTCAGTCTGGAGGGGCTTTTGCCTACTGCTTCCTCAGCCTGGATTCTTTCTTTCTCCCCTGTCTTTCCAGCTCTCAGCTCACGGGTCATCTCCTCAGGGAGGCCCTTCCTGACTGCTTAGCCTATGGGAACCTGCAGAGCACTGTTCCATCCCCCTGCTTTTATTTTCTTCACAGAATTTATCCTTGCTTGTTAGGTTTTATTTCTGTGGCTGTGATCTGTTTGTTCCTTTCCTGCCCCCCGGGTTCTTGTTCTCACTGAGCCCTCACTGACCACTTATCCCCATTTCCTCTGAGGCTGCCTGGTCCAAGCCACCATCTCACCTGATCAATTATAGCAGCCTTCTAACTGGTTATCAGTAAGATACAAAGGAAAATGAGTGTGATCCTTGAAGATGATTCCAACAATGGGGTCCTTTTGGCCCCATCTGGATTTCATTTCATACCCAAGGATTTCCAACGCCCCCCATCTTTTTCTCCTGAACAGCATAGCTCTAGACATAGGGAAAAAAAGAACGCCCTTCTTCCCACAAAGATCTTTGTTTAGCATTTAAGATTTAACATCTTGGAACTGTTAGGGTAACCACCTGAGTTGATCTCAGCTGGCATAGTTGAGAAAGGTGATCCTGAGAGCAGCGAGAATTTATGAGGCAATTTAGAAAAGGATAGATTTAAAAACATTGAGTGTTCCTGGTAGATTTTGAAGCACAGGTGTACTTTCTTCTATTTGGAAAGAATTGCAAAGAAATGCTATCCAACACGATACATTAGCTGACACATGGCAAGGGCTCTTCACTTACCCCAAAATAAATGGGCTTTAGTGGGAAATCTGAGAGGTAGGGGAGGGGGCCAGGGATTTTAATGCTTCTTTTCCGGAAGGACAAGGTCCCTGTTTTTTCCAAAAATTGTCACATGGGTGAATGAGTTCATGGTTTGGGTGTTTGTTTTTTTTTTTTTTTTTTTTTTTTTTTTTTATTTGTTTTGTTATATCTTTGTGTGTTGTGTTGTGTTTTACAAACAGCAGAAACAAACTTAAACCAACTTAAGCAAAGAAAGGGGAATTGATGCCAGGGACACAGGGGTACCATGGAAATAAAGGGCAGAAATGGAAGTGGGCTTCTGGAAAGCCATCAGGGCTCCCTGTCACTGCTCTTTTCTGCCTGACTACACATTCTTTCACTTTCTATGTGAACGGCCCTTCCTTTCCTGGGCCACAAGAGCACCAGTCACATTCCTACCAATACCTCCGTATACAAAAAAGAAGTGTTACAGCCAGTAGAGACTGTCAGGAGTTTCCATCTCAACCCACATTCCTGGGAGAGTAATCTTAGTGGCACAGTGTCCATCTCTGGTCCAGTATCTGTAGCCAAAGGGAAGAGAAGAGAGATCCAGAGTGCACACTCACTGACTTTCACCTCTGTCTCACCACATCTCATACATTGTGGAAGTGAGGTGAAGGGTGGTGAAATGAGAAGACCTTCAGCAAAGGGGCCTCACTGCGAGCTGCACTGATGTTTCCCTAGAGCTCCACGGCATGTGCATGATAGTCACCCGCTCATTAAAGACTAATGGAACCACTCCTACAAATGGGCAGACTTGCTGGCACTGAAGACAACTCCTGCCCTCTAGAAGCTGGGAATCAAAATATGCATGTATGAAATTGCCAGGCAACATGGAAATAGGCTATTTTTGGATGAGATATTTATCGAGTACCTGCTGTTTGCAAGATACTGCAGGCCATTAGGGAGTGAGGGTACTAGTACCTAGCTGCCCTCTCCTTGCCCAAGTTCTAAAGCCACTGAGAAATAATATAAAACCAGCAGAGACCAAAGTGCTGCCTTTATTACCAATAAAGGCTGGGTTGGGGGATGTAGTTTTTATCTGCAGCTAAATGGGCTTCCTTTGCTAAACCACAGAATTAGGCAGAGATGAGTGGAGCCAAGCATATGGACTGGTCCTTCAAAGTCCATGTATTGAACACCTACTGCACACCAGGCACTGCTCTAGTTCTAGTTCTAGTTCTTGTTCATGGAAATGAACAAAATTAAGTTTCTGCCCTTATGAAGTTGACTTTCTGAGGGGGAGAAATAGACAAAAATAGGTTGTGATATATACGCCTGTATTTGTCTGCTAGGGCTGCCATTACGAAGTACCATGGACTAAGTGGCTTCAAAAACAGAAATTAATTTTCTGACAGTGCTAGAGGCTAGAAATCTGAGATCAAGATGTTGGCAGGGCTGGTTTCTTCCGAGAGCCATCAAGGCAGGATCGATCCCAGGCCTCTCTCCTTGCCTTGCAGATGGCCAACTTCTCTCTGTGTCTTTACTTGGCCTTCCCTCTGTATTAATCTCCTCTGATAAGGATGATAAGGATACCAACCACATTGGGCTAGGGCCCACCCCAATGACCTCATTTCAACCTAATTGCATCTCTAAAGATCCTGTCTCCAAATACAGTCATGTTCTGAGGTCCTGGGGATTGGGACCTCAACATATGGACTTATGGTGGGGAGACACAGTTTAGTCCTTAAGGGCACCATATAACCCTGTTATAGAGTTTTGATGGATGGAACACAATTTTAGACAAGGAAGACATTTCTGAAGAAGTAAAATTTGAGTAAAAGTTTTAGTGTAATAAATAGTAAGGCCTTTGAAGACATTCCAGATGGCCTACCAGAGGAAGGACTTGGGCATGGAGTATGTATGGGATATGTCAGCCGGAAGTGAGGAAATCTGTGGAGGACTCAAAGGGTTTTGTTTTTTTTTGTTTTTTTTTTTTTTCAGTAGCAGTAGAATTTAGAGTCATCCACGGGGTATAGTGAGGTGATAAATTACACTTAGCTTGAGGTTAGGAATTTGGGATTTATCTTGAGACGACTAGGCTGAGAGTCCTTTGAGGATTCCAGGAAATGGAAGGAACAATGAACGCGGTCTCTTGGGAAGAAGAATCTAAACTCAATAAGTAGAATAAATGAGAAGAGGGACCAGCTGGAGGCCAGGGGATCATGCAGAAAGCTATTAGGAGAGTCCTGGCATATGGTCATAAAGACTTGCCCAGATAGCACTCAAAGGAAGAAAAAATTCAAAATTAGAGATAATTTTAAAGGAAGAGTCCACTGAGTCAAAATCAGCATTCAAATATCTTAGTTACATGAAATAAGCCATACTCATTAAACTCCCTGGAAATGGTTACCTGGAATAGAGTTATGCCCATATCTATAGTTCATCTGCTGTGGCAATTAAAATGCAGAAAATGCAGTCACACTTGGAATTGAAATGCTGAGCAGGTCTCCAGGCTCAAGGGATGGCTAGCTCCGGGCCAGGCTAGTGGTTGGGATTTTCATCACACCTTGGTCTCTCAGCCATGTCCACACTGTGACCATTGGTTACGGGTAGGATTGTGTCCTCCCAAAATTCATATTCCTAAGTCCTTAACTCCCAGCTACCTCAGAATATGGTGCTATTGGGGACAGAATGTTTCAAGAGGTCATTGGGGTGGACCTTAGTGCAATATGACTGGTGTTCTTATGAGGAAGAGCAAGGAAGCAGACATGTGCATGAGGGAAGATCATGTGAGGACATTGCGAGAAGACGGCCATCTATAAGCCAAAAAGAGAGCCCTCAGAAGAAACATCCTGCCAACATGTTGATCATGGATTTCCAGGCTCTAGAACAGTGAGACAAAAAATTTCTGTTGTTTAAGCCACCAATCTGTGGTGCTTTGTTACAGCAGTCTAACATACTAATTCACCATTCTGTTCTGATGGCCATTTCTGAGCATGGCCGAGGATTCCAGGAACTCTCCTTGACCACCTTCTTCTCATGTTTGCTCACAGCCAATGCTTAGCTTCCTTGCTTTCAAGTTAAGTCCAGTTTCTCCTGTTCTATCCATAACCAGAGGAAAAAGATTCCCATCATCTTCATCGTGCTGCCCCATCCAATACCTAGGCACTGGTTGCCTGTGGTTATTTATACTTAACTCCACTAAAATTAAATAAAATTAAAAATTCAGTTTCTCCAGCACTCGTCGCATTTCAAGTGGTCAGTAGCCCCATGTGACTGGTGACCACATTATTGGTCAGCACGTCAATAGAATATCTCTGCTATCACAGAACGTTGTACTGGCCAGCACTGTTAACCTTCCTTAACCTTCCTTAAAGCCCAACCTGTTGTATTTATTAAGGTTCTCTCCAGTGTCAGCAACAGATACCCACTGTTTGTAGAATAAGGTTTAAAAAATGGGACAGGAAGGTGGTGGTGGGTCTTCCTGGGAAATATCAAATATCCCACAGGATCAGAAAGACAGTTGAAAGAACCAAGGGCAGCTCCCAGGACTTGGGCAGTAGGCTTCTGTGGGCCTTTCCTCCACGGAGCTATCAATTTCCACATTTTGTGCACAGGAAAGAGAAACTGAGTGACCCATTTTGAGGCAGGAGCTACTCAGCCAAATGAGGACAAAATGGCCACATGATGTCCACCCTGGTGTCTTCCCAACGATGCCAGAGAACAGGAGTCACTGTGACTGAAGCTGCTACCCCAATCAGGGCACTGCTCTGGAGAAATAAGATATCTCTTTAACAGTTGATCCAGAACCTTCCATTGCATAGTTAGCATTGTATATGCTTTGATTTTTACTTTTTGTAGGATGTAAGCAGCAAGCATGTTGGTTGCCTTTACCTATTTTGATGAACATTTAACTGAGGGCTTGCTTGGTGCACAGGTGCTGATATAGGTGCTATGGGAGATATAAAAGGGAATAAGGTATGTTTTGTTAAAAATATATCCAGTCCCCTAATAAAAACTTGTTCTATACAAAATGGAATAATCTGGGAACCGAACGGAGGCTAGGTTCACTGGGTTCTTTGCCCCATACTTTCCCAACCTTAACAAATACTTTTATTCTTTTGCTGCTTCATCTCTATGAAAAATTATACAAAATACACAAGAAATCCTCAAACCTAAGGCCCTCCCTTCCAAAGCAACCACCTCATTTACTTTTAACGGGTTCTGATTGCCAAGATCAAGTGTAACAACATCTTGCCGAAGCCCACATTTTTGTTAGGAAAATCCTGCAGTTTTCCACTTTTCATGGACAGTTTACCCAAAAAGGGTTTTCCAACTTGAATCTTTCATTGAAGATGTTACATTTTATTTAAGTCAGCATACAGGTACCCCAATCATCCCGTGACACTGAGCCCTATGCTTGCAGTTCAATTCCACACAAAGACTTCAGATCCCTTGAAAATATGCTGTCTACCACGAAGAGGCCACTTCGTTTCAGAGAACTCAGTTCAGACTGCACTCTCTCCTACTTTCAATTAAAACATGCTACGCAAGCGAATCATTAAGATAATTGCACTTAGTGGTTAAAAAAATTAAATCACTAATGATTCCAAAATTAATAATCAGAAAACAAAGGGAGGAGCAAATTGAGTGGATGACAGCAAAAATGAATTTCCGAGCCAACAAAACAGTGACGATTTTAATCTGGAGCTGCTTCCACTCCCAGCTATCCATTCATGGCTCGAATTCATCAAGTCCCCACGGAGACGGGGGAGCACGGTCTGTCTCGACCCCAGTGCACTGACCATGGATGTCCGTAGATCTGGACGTGGGCATGGGACAGGACAGACACCTGTTTGGTGAATCTTCTCCGCTCCTCTCCTTCCTCCCTAATGGCTCATTCCCAGTTGCACCGATCAGAGTGTCATTGTCATTGTCCAGGGACCCCAATTCTTTAGCCATGCCCACCTTGCTTCAGAGTCTGTCCATGACCATGATGAAATATAAATGCTGACCTAAAACGTGCTGCCCATCTTTGAAGCTTGTGTTATTCAGAGAAAGCTGGTATGTAACGCCCTCAAAGAGAGAAAACCAGCAAGTCCTCTTCTCTCTCATTCAGCTTCCCCTTTACTAGTTTAAACCACCTATATTTATTCTTGCATTTTTATCTCCCTGGCTCCGTTCCCTTTTGTGTCATGAAAGCGTATTTATTTTCCCCCTTTGTAGTATGTACTGTTTATCACTTTGTAAAAGCAGTTTGCCTTTTATCTCTGGCTGACGGGAGACTGTTACCTTTTGAGTGGTTTCTGGTCCTGGGTATTAATGCACCCATCCTGGGGATGGCATTACCATCCACTGAACCCATTTCAAGTTCATTTGCATTTCACAATACATATTTCTATATTTGTGAGTAGATCTAAGAGGAGCTGAAAACCATTAAAATTCCTACTATTCTGCACACTCAAAAATCTTCAGAAAATTCATCAGCTGTGTCGGGAGTACTGGGATGCTTTTACCTTGCATACACTTGTCTGTATTTTAGAGATTGTGAGTCAATATCCAATGGCTTAATATAGGCTTGATTAAGGCGTTACTAGGGTTGAAATACTCTTAATTATAAGTAACCAATTCAATATGAAGGGAGAAAAGTGATTTTTGTATTTGCAGTAAGTAGCTCAGTGCTTGCAATTCAGAGGGGTGCACGGGGTTGGCAATCTTTTATATGAATGGTTCTTGGTGTTTGTGAATATTGTTATCAGACAGTATATGCAATCATTTTGTTTTCAAAACTGAACATTTAGGTGTGATTTAGTTAACTTCCTATCCATTCACGGTTGTGTTTTTATACTATAAGTAGTAACATTTTTCTATCTGTAGTAATTCATCGGTCAAAATATTGTAGGCATGACTTGGGAACAAATCTGCCAAGTGGTTTAACTTCTTTTCTTTTTTCTGTAGCTAGTCACATTTGACTGATCTCCTCAAATTACATACTAAAAAGAAACTGAAATGTGGAATTTATTTGCATTTGTTTTCGCTGAGCTTCGTCACTCCGATGATAGCATTTACTACACTCCTGATTTTTATTTGAAAATGAGTCGTCACCCCTTCTGGTTTAAACAGCACCCTCTGCTCTTTCTCCCATTCATTCTGCTCTTGCTAATTGCATATTTTCTGGGAGTAGTGTTTGCTTCTTGTTCAGCATGTCAGCTTTCTTTGAATGAATTTCAAGATGTACTAGGGTTGGTAAGCTGAAATAGATTTGGGCTCCTTCAGTAGTTTCTCACTGGGGAACATTTCTTCATTTTCTGTGAAACTGTCTCTGACTGTTATTCATGATACAGTTTCATACCTCTCACTTAATAAATGCTTAGAATTCAATAATCAAAAAAATCTCATTCTACCGATTGTTGAATTGTTTCTCTCAGTACACCATAAAATGAAAATAACCCATGATGTTTCCCTTTTTGCCTTGGCTACTGGGGAACCCAGAAGTATTTTATTTTCTATAGCCACCATCCTCGATGTAACACTTCCGTGAAATTATCTCTCCCTGTCCCCAGCCTTTCTTTCTATCACCTCGCTGTAATTCTCTTATTTTTATTTTTAAGGCGCTCTTTTGTGCTTTTCTCATTAGAATGCCAGATTCTTCTTTGGAACTTGGAGAAGTTTAAAAAAATTTAATATCATTCTGTATTTCAGAAGAAATATATTGTCTCCATTTCTTGACAGATGATAGGTAGAGTACTTTTCCATGAATCTTAAAGAAACGAAGGGAAGAACCCCATAGGAGGTCCACTGGGGCATACAGTTTGGTGCTTTTTTTGTTTGTTTGTTTTTTAAAGATTTGATTTATTTATTCATGACAGACAGACAGAGAGAGAGGCAGAGACACAGGCAGAGGGAGAAGCAGGCTCCCTGCAGGGAGCCTGACACGGGACTTGATTCCAGGACCCCAGAATCATAAGCTGAGCCAAAGGCAGATGCTCAACCCCTGAGCCACCCAGGTGACCCAGTTTGGGTGCTTTATATGGCCATCCCCTTGGGCCACAATCCCTGAGGAATTCATGTGCTCTTTCAGTAATCACAGGTGAATTTTTGTTCTCCACTATGCACAAGGTATGAGGCATTTTGAAAATACCAATCTAACTGCTAGTTAAACCAATCTAACTGGTGTTTTCAACTATTAGAACCAGTCATGCAAGCATCCGTTACTGGGAGATAAACACATATTAGCTCTAACATCTAAAACCCTAATACATTTCTCTTTTTTTTCACATTTATTAATTTATTTGAGAGAGAGCACATGTCGGGGGAGGGAAGAGGGAGAAAATGAGCAATTAACCCGAAGTGGGGCTTGATCCCCGGAACCTGAGATCGGTGACCTCAGCCGAAATCAAGAGTAGGATCCCTAATCGACTGAACCACCCAGGTGCCTCAGCCCTAATACATTTCTAACTCCGATTCTTGTACAGGTTATTTCTCAGCTCTTATTTTTCCTTCTTTTATCAATATTTGTTACTAATCCGGTCGTTAATCTAACATTTTTAGCAGTCAAAGGGACTTTTAAGAAAGTTGAGTCCTTGGAAATATGTGATTTCTAGTTCAAGCTTATTCAGGACATCCAGATTTCTTACATCTTAAAACGTTCTTTTGAAAACTCTGTTGTCCAATCCCAATTTAACAATTCTAAGCAACAAACAGATAACCCATTTAACCCCTAGTCAACATACCATTAGTGCCTATGGGTGGGTCAGGGCCCAAATATGAAATGTCCTGTCCTGGCATTTCTCTCAGTAACAGGAGAGGGGACAAGCCCTACCCTACCCCACCCCCAACCCCCCACAGAGCAGCAGGAGGGAAGCACAGTGAGAAGAGGACAGAGCCACAGGCTCTGGAGGCACCAGGGAGGCAGGGGGCGGTATGGGGGGTGCAGGGAGAGAATCAGTAGGAGGAGGGATGATGGAGGTTGCTTTAGAACTAGGGGGCAGGGGTTGAAAAAGGATAATATTGGGAGGTGGAAAGAGGAGAGGGAGGATGTTGGCTGCCAGGGGGAGGAGAAGACAAGGACAAAGGAGGAAATGGCAAGACTACTTCTGGCAGGATAGATTAACTGATAACCAGAGGATGGCTAAAGAGGGAGACCAGGTATTAATATCAAGGCTGGGAAGGTAATAGGCCTGGTGGCAATTTCTGAAGAGCCTGGCATTCCAGTTGGATGTTCTGGCCATGCGGACAACGAGTGAGTTACTGTTTCTGGGCAGAGGGGTGACACACTCTGAGCAGGCACTGAAGGCAGGTCGTTGCAAATGCCACTGTGAGACTGTCTGGTGATGGGAGAGGCTTCGGGACAGCAAAATCCAGTTCTTGAGAGTTTTAACTCAGTTCAATTGAATTAAATTGAACACATTAATGAGAAGATAATAGAAGTGACTTATCCAGAGAATTCATTCTAACTAGTACAGTCAAACACTGGATAAAACATTAGATTAGGGCCTTCTGAGCTTGTTCTGAATTTCTGAAAGAAAAGTTAATTATGTAGTTTAGACCTAATGCATGATTATATCTGAGAACCACACGTCTAAAATTCCTTTTAATTAGCTCCTTTTTTCCCCCTTTTTCTATTCAAGGCCTTTTGTAAAAAAAGACCATGCCACCTTCAGCCCTGGGGGAAATGGGCAAAGAGGGCCAATCAGTGATCTGTGTAATGCTAGAACAAATGTTCATATGTACTGAGGTGCCAAAATCACATCATGGGGCTTTAGCTAAGAGAATCCATCATGGATTGTCCTGTCTGGCTCTTATTATCCAACTACTAAGACCTTCTGCCCACCCACAAAAACAAACCCCTAAGAGTAAATGTAAAGAAATCATATGTATATGAAATCCTATACATATATATGATTTCTTTATATTCTTTACATTTACATTTCTTTACATTTACATTTCTTTACATATACATATATATGATTTCTTTACATTTATATTTATATATATATATGTTTGTAAATACACACACATACATATATAAATGCATGATGGCAGCTATTGGATAGTAGACATGCTCAGATAATCCTCAATTTAGCAAATAGTTTTGAACTTTCTTTTACAAAAGCAGCGATTGGTGATAAAATGAACATTTTTTCCTCTTTTCCTGCCCCTGTGAAGTTGCTAGCCTGCTGGAATTGTCCAAACAAGAAAGCAGCAGACAACAAAAGGCTAAAACACCAAAAATGATAAGCATCTGTGGAGCAGCTCACACTCAGAATATTCCCATGTGCAGATCGGTCTTAGAAGCCTGAGTGAAGCCATAGAATCTTTGCAGATATTGATAAGTGGAAAACGGAAAGATTACCCCTTGTATCTTGGACTATCTGGGCAAAAGAAAAACATCAAGCCCTCATCTAAGTATCACCAACTTGTACTGACTCTTTCCACTTTCCAGAGCCAAAGATAAAGTAATTAGTAAAATTATGGATTGTTACAGGGTGCCTGGGTGGCTCAGTCAGTTAAGCAACCAATTCTTGATTTCAGCTCAGGTCATGATCTTGGAGTCCTGAGATTGAGGCCGACTTCCGGCTCCATGCTCAGGGGGGAGTCTGTTCATGATTCTCTCCCTCTCCTTCTGCCCCTACTACCCCCCACGTGCTTGCACACACATGCTCCCTCTCAAATAAATAAATGAATAAATCTTTAAAAAAATAAATTACGAATTGTCACAACTGCTTTCAACGAGAAACATTGAAACATACAACTACTTGTATTCAATATACAACTCCCTCTAATAGTTAATTGTTTCCCCTCCAGCTTATTACAAATAACCTCTGCAATTTATTTTTAGGATTATGGCTTCAAACTATTTTTATATAGTTTAAGACTATTCCCAAGCGGTTGCCTGAATTAGGGAAAAACTGATATGTCTGTTCACTTACTAATACCCAAGGAATGCAGTATTTATTCACAGGACAGATTGTTCATATTTGAAGGTGAGTGGCTGTGGGGTCACACTCTTATTAGGAATGGGGCCAGATGTACCTTTCCTTGCTATTCCTATCAACTCCATCCCAATTTTTCTTAGAACCAGATTCTAGAATATTCTAGATTATCAGCTGCTCTTGGCAGGGTCTGGCTCTGTTGGTGGTTCTCTGTAAGTTCTCTCAGAATTCATGATGTTTTAGATTTTTAAAACAACACAATAGGACTACAGCAGTTCTTACCTCTGCTTGCCTGGTTGGTCTGTGTGCTTCACAGCTGGGTTCCTCTGATGTATTCTCTGCTTGAAATTCCCTACGGTCTAATGGCAGCTGTGTTTAGTTTCTTGAATTCACCCATCTTCCTTGTATGGCTGCGTTATCGTGACCATCCTTTGGGAGGACTGGCTGACCCCTTAGATTTCATTCTCGGTAACTTTTTCCTCAGTTCTACATCAGATAGGGTCTTAGGGATGGAACATCCCACCCATGGAAAGCAAGTATAAAATACCATATTCATACTAGAGGTTTCATCCTTGTAAATTTGAGACCAACTTGAAGCCAGACGTGGTACCCAAGCCTTATGTCATGTGCTACTTATCATCTCCATCTGGCTATTCAATAATTTTCTGACAATAGACTCCCCAAGCTAGCTCTCCAACTCACTATCCTCCATGGAGAGTTTTTCGTTGAAAATTCCCTACTGCGTGTGGTTATGACTTAGGTATCCTTCAGAGTGATTACTCTTCTGGCTGACTCAAAGCAGCCCTCTCTGGGATGTTCACTTTTTTGAGAACCATCATCCACAGGAACAATTCCTGAGTAACCACCATCTCAGTGATTTTTAAACACACTTGCAACTTGTTGACTAAGGGGAACTTTCCAGAGCAGGGGAAAAACACGTTTTAGTGCTTCCTAACTAAATCCAAAATCTTGGTCTGTCAAACTGCAGTGAATTCAAATTATCTTGCTCTAAAACTTTTTTTTTTTTTTTCCTGACTTTGGAGAAGAGTGAAGTGATCCTTGTTTTGAGTTTTCTCTTACTTTATGTGTTACAACAATACACACAAGCAACTCTGCTGGAGAACTTGAGTGTTCTAATTTTGTCTAAATCTATGATATTTAGTATCCATTTGATATCATTTGTCTTAAGTCTGACCCTTTAGCTTCCTTTCCTAAGCCTGTGTTCCACCATCCAGCCCATATGCACACATACTATTCAGCAGTCCTACAGCATATGAACATGGAAATGTACATTTATTGGGCTCTGCTTATGAATTGGGTATCATTGTAATTGTATGCATTAACTTGCTCAGTCTTCACAACAACCGTAAATTATTAGTGTTATTCCCATTTTAGAGAAAAGAGAATTAAGCCTCAGGGAGACTAAGTAACTTTCATAGCTGCTAAATGAGGGAACCAGGATCCAAATTAAGACCCATCTAATTCCAAAGCCATAAGGATATACTACTTTCCTACATTACTCCAAGCAGACCCTTTCTGGCTGGAAACCTGTAACTCTTCAGTCAAAGGAGTGTAGGCTCTAGATATAATTTGGAGATCCTGAAATCAAAGGTAAATAGCTAATCCAGCATGGTTTTGTTTTTTTTTTTTTTTATACTTTTTATCTCTATTTTTGTAGATAGTTCCTTGGGTTTGTTAACTCATGTTATTTTCCTCTTATAAATGCTATTTCTGTTTAAGTACTGCTGGATTTGGAAATCATTCTCATGACTAAAGATTTGTTTGCCTAGTAAGAGCCCAGTGTAGGGCTGTGCTGCCAGTGGGCGCTCAATAAAGATTAATGGATGGTGGTGCACGTCTGTGTGGGAGTCGTGTGCTTCGGATATGCTCCATTCTCCGAAAGAGACAGAAATGATGCAGGAAGATGAAAATCACTGGATAATCATCTAAACCAGATCTCGAGTTTCTGTATTTGACTTTATGATCTGAGCAGTCACAAAGGCCCCAGGTACAGAAGGAATGGGAATAGAGAGTCTTGTGTTTTCTTCAGAAATGATTGGGAAAAATCAGATTCTAAGGCTTACTTCCAAGATTAATATCAACTTCTAGAGAAAACTTGCTTCTCTGATGAGGACTGAAGAGAATCAAATATTTTTTTTAATTGACACATTTTCTATTATTATATACATATAGAGATGATGAGTAATATGCCAAATCAGATGGCTTATTCAAACTGTCAGAATAAGGGCTGAAGCGTGAGTAACTACCCAGAGAACCTTCTGAGAAATTCAAGCAGTAGGAAGTGTCAGCAACCAGCCATTAGTTCATCTACTATACAGCCATCCCTGAACAACAACAACAAAATTTCTCCCAAAGTACATGGTGGGACGCTTCTAGAGAAAAGGGAGGAGGTCAATCCTTGAAACTTACTTCACCCAAAAGCCAACTGTCAATGAGCCCACCTGGATTTGTGTGCTCACTAGAAAAAGGGGTCAGCCATGTGACCTGGGAAGTGTTGCCTGCATTCGTGTATGATGCCTACAGAGCACTTCTCCAAATCTCAGCAGAACTTTCAGATGCTGGGGCCCTCTCTTGCAAAAAGCAACCTGTGCTTTGACATTAGAAAAAGTGAAAGGAGAAACGCTTCCATTACTAGGGTGGAATGTTTGGTCCCACAGGTCTGGTTTCACAGTGTAGAGGGAAAGTGTGCCAGCACACACACTGGGTGGCCCTTATTCTGCTCACAGCTGTGTCTCACACCTACCATCTGCAAAAGTATGGCCTAGCTTTCTAGCGTTCATTCTGACTCTCCCATATCATGGTATCCTTACTGGGTTCTTCTGTAAGACGAGCCGTCTTCGATGGAAATGTATCTTGAGGTTTTCAGTGAGAATTTATTTATTCAACTCTCCCTTTTAAAAACTCCCTCTTGATCCCCCACTGGACTCTCTCTAGCAACAAAGAGGTCTTATGAATTTTGATAACTTGGTGCATTTGGAAAGAGTTTGATTAATACATTAACCTTCACCATCATTCCCACCATTTACTGTCTTGCCCCCCAAAAGAAATGTGACTTTTGAGAAGCAACCTAGATGGTGTGTTATTTCCATGTGTCTGCTGCTCAAACATATGAAAATACGGTACCTCGTGTGAACCCAGGTATTCTGAAATAGATGTATAATTATGCCCAAGACATGGACACACACTTTTAAAACCACTACCCTAAAAGTTAAAGATTTGGGGAGTGGGAAGGACTCTTGTCCAGTTACATACAGGAGCAGGAGTAACCTTAGCAGCCAGAGGGAGAGAAAATACAGAGACCTAGGCCGGGCTGAGCCCCAGGGACCAGGGCCTCACTCTAGATTCTCCCAGGAAAGATCTGAAGGAGCCGCTGACATTTCTCTTAAAAGAATCAATGAATCTTTGTTTTCTTCTGCCTCTCATTTGACCTTATTTCGTTTCGAAACAGAGAAGAAGGAAAGAAAGAACCAAATTGGCGCGGGGTGGAAGTTAGGCAGAAGAAACAGAAATGGAAAATGCTCTGCTGTGGAGGCCACAGACAGGATCCCAGGCCGCCGATCGTCACCCCGGGGATGTCATCGTTTGCTTGCTGTAGTCTTATTTGTTCTGGCTTCTCATTTCTGATTCTCACCCTGATGTAATAAGTCACCATCTTCCCAGCCATCATCCCCGTATTGACAAGCAAATGTCATCCACATTTGATTGACATCTATTGCTCCTGAATGCAAAAGTATGATTTACAAATCAATTCCACTTGTTTATTTAAAGCTGTTCTTGTGCCTTATGTATTTGTTAGTGGGATAAGTTGCCTAATACCTACTCTGGGGGGTTTTACATTAATATTACAAAACCAGGCTTTTCCTTCTCCCGCTCTCCCAACTGCAAATGGGGCTCTTCTTTCTCATATTTTTTCCTTTTTCCTCCCATGCCTCAGTGTACATGCAGGAAATGCCCTGTGAAGCTAATAGGACACTTTCCATATCTCAGCAAAAGATCTTACCCCGTACTTTGGTAAAGCCTGCTTGGTTTGTCTTAAGTCTTTTAAAGACCTTTTGACAAGTGATTATTTCCCATACATGTAAGTGCAAGGAGATGCAGCTTCAGGTCCAGGGGCAGGATCTCCCGAAAGGTAGCTAGAACTGTAATCCTGTGAATAGAGGGCATAGTTATATACTCGCCATCTGCAGCATTTGTTAAGAGAACCCCCCCCACCCCCACCCTATTGTGTGGTGGGCCTGTTCATCCATAATCCTCCAGGACGTCCTTTGGCTTTTCAACACACCTTACTGTTCTCTGGGTAGCATCTTATTTTTCATTTTAGAAGGATGGCAAGGAAAACCATAAGGTTAAAAAGAAAAAAAAAAAACCCATCTGGAAAAATTCTAAAGGGCCCTTCTTATGTTAAAAGTGGCATTTTGAAAAGCACCTGAAGTACCGGTTGAGGGTGGGTGAGCCAGTAGAGAAATACTGTCAACCAAGCCACCGTCTTTTCAACCTTCACCTCCATCCTCCAACTGGCGCCGCGGGGCGCGGGGTGGGGGTGGGGGGTAAAGAGAGGGCTTAGGTGTGACCTTCGAGGACCCAAGGCTATTGCACATCTGTCTCCCCCGCCCCCCTCCAGGTATGTCCAGCGAGAGCGCTGCCATCACCTGGGTTCAGCAAGGGAGTATTCACGATCTCACTGTTCATCCATGTGCGGAGGGGAAAAAAAAAGAGAGAGAGAGAGAGAGAGGCTGGGGGGGGGGGGGATAAAATCCCACATTGTCAGAGTAATGCCAAACTCTCTCTGAGTGGGATGAGCAGAGCAGATGCTGCAGTGAGATGCCAAAGCGGCTCCCCTTCCTCTGTGCCTTGGGTGCCTATAAATTGCTCCGGCGCGCGTTTGTCAGCCTCCTCTTCTCCTGGCAGGTGGTGCCCAGGCACAAGTCTGCGTTCAGTCTCCGCGGCGCTCGGCTGCCGGCCGCGAGGCGCCCGCCGCTGCTCGCCAGCTCCTCCGCGCCGGCCCCGAGCCTGCCGAGCTCACCCGGGCGCGGTCGGGGGCCTGGGGTGCGCGTCTCCCGAGCAGGGGCGGCTGCAGGGGAGGCGGAGAGAGGCGCCGCAAGGGCGAACGGAGCTCGCGAAGGAGGCAAAGGGAGGAGGCAGGAAAAGGCAACTTCAGACGGAAAGTTGGTGCGAACTGGCGCAGTCGGCAAAAACGGAAAAGTCGATCGCACGCCGCGGCTGCATAAAAGTGTGAGCCGGCCCGGCCGGAGCGAGAGGCGGCGGCAGGCTCTGCCCTGCGGGTGGCCGCGCCCGCCCGCGCCCGCGCCCGCGCCCGCCGCAGCCACAGGTGCCGAGGGGCTCGCGGGAGGCAGGAGGGCGCCCCGCGCACCCCGCCCCCGGCCCCCGCCCCCAGCCCGGGACTTCAGCTCAAGTCACTCGGCGTCCGAGCTCCGTCCCCAGCCGCGGCTTCCGCGGGGCAGCGGGAGCGGGAGCGGGAGCAGGCGGGGAGCGGCCGGCGCGCGCGCGCCCAGGGGAGTTGGGGTTCGCAGGGGGTTGTTTTCGGCTCTGAGGAGGTCCCCGCCCAACCTTCAAAATTTTGTCCAAAAGCAGACAAGAGGATCGCCCCGCGCTGAGCCGGCTGGTGGGCAGCAGGAGGCGCCTGATCGCCGCCGGGGCGCTGGGGGTGGTGATGGTGCTGCTGCTGGTCATCCTCATCCCGGTGCTGGTGAGCTCGGCCGGCACGTCGGCGCACTACGAGATGCTGGGCACCTGCCGCATGGTCTGCGACCCCTACGGGGGCACCAAGGCGCCCAGCACCGCCGCCACGCCCGACCGCGGCCTCATGCAGTCCCTGCCCACCTTCATCCAGGGCCCCAAGGGCGAGGCCGGCAGGCCGGGGAAGGCGGGCCCGCGGGGGCCCCCCGGGGAGCCCGGGCCGCCGGGTCCCGTGGGCCCTCCGGGCGAGAAGGGCGAGCCCGGCCGCCAAGGCCTGCCGGGCCCGCCCGGGGCGCCGGGCCTGAACGCGGCCGGGGCGATCAGTGCCGCCACCTACAGCACCGTGCCCAAGATCGCCTTCTACGCCGGCCTCAAGCGGCAGCACGAAGGCTACGAGGTGCTCAAGTTCGACGACGTGGTCACCAACCTCGGCAACCACTACGACCCCACCACGGGCAAGTTCACCTGCTCTATCCCGGGCATCTACTTCTTCACCTACCACGTCCTGATGCGCGGAGGGGACGGCACCAGCATGTGGGCTGATCTCTGCAAGAACAACCAGGTGAGTGCGGGCGGGCAGCGGGGTGGGCGGGGAGGGAGCGCGGGAAGGTGCAGGCAGGAGGGAGGAGACCCCGGAAACGGGGGTGGGAGCCGAAGGGGGCGCCCGGAGGCCTGGAGAGGGCGGTCCCCCCGCCGGGACCTGCGCTCCGCTCGGAGCGAGCGCGCGGGCGGGCCGGCGTGAGCGCCCCTCGAGGGTGGGGGAGCCCGGAGCTCGGTCCCCTGGACAGCCGGGGCCCCGGGGTGCGGGGGGCGTGGGGGGTTCTTCAGCAGCGTAGGGTCGCTCTCGGGCTTCGCCTGGAACAGCAGGGCAGGGGGAGCCCCGAAATGGGCGTGCCAGGCGGGAGAAAGGGGCCCGCGGGAGAAGGAAGGGACCCGAAGGAGCGAGTCCCAGTGTGGCTCGTCCCAGGGCCGACGAGGGGACCCGCGGACTGGCGGTCGCAAGGCCCCAGCGGCGTCCCAGCCCCGGGAAACGAGCAGACCGTCAAATGCAAGGGACGAACTCCGGCTTAGATCTCAGCCCAAGGAGGAGAAGGGGACCGAATGAGTCCTGGCAGCAAAAGAAAAAAAGTTGAGACTCATGGGTGTACTCAGTAAAACGCGCACCCAAATACAGGAGCGGGACTCCACTGGCCGGAGTAGGAGGCCGCACAGGCAGGTGCGCGGAGGGCGAAGGGCCTCGCCCCGGGGAGCCCCCGGGGCCTCCTGCGTGACGGTCTTTCCAACCCTGCCTCCTCCCAAGCCAGGCGCCTCGGCCTTGACTGGGAACTAGCCTCAGCTTAGCCCCGGCCTCCTCCGAGACGCTCTCCCGAGCCGGTCGGCCCTGCCACGGGGGTCACGGGGCTGCAGTTTTATGCTGGGGCCACTTTACCGTTTGCTTGAGGAATTCGGGGTCACCCCAAGTGGGTCTGATCTCTTCGGAGAGGAAAATAGTGGCTGTAACTACCTGAGAGTGTCATCCGGACCTGAGGTGCGCGCTGAATCAGCAGCCACGCTCTGGGCCAGGCCTTGCAACCTGCAGCCTGCAGTCTGGGCTGAGTTCTCTGGCTTTAATTTTGCCGATTGGGTGGCACAGGGAATGGCCCAGAACGCCGCCATGGCCAACTTAGATTTAACAAGCGCCACGGGGCTTCAGGTCACCCGCTCCTTGAATCCAGACCTTCTTTAGTTATAATCCAGGTTTCCATTAAAGCAGCATTAAGGCAAGATTTCTTCCAAAGACCTAGCTCGGTATCAGAGTTTTGCAGGGTTTTGATTTGTTTTCTTTTGTTTTGTTTTGTTTTGTTTTTTCAAAAGTGAAAGACAAATATTCTAAATGTATCAGAAGGAAAGAACAAAAAATCCTGTCCCTCCTCCCTCTTCCCACCCATCACTTCTAAAGGAATTTAGAAGTCAATAGCTCCAGGACCCCACAGGACAAGTAAAACAAACAAACAAACAAACAAAAAAAGGAAAAATGGCCACCAGGAGGCACTGACAGGGTTGTTTATTATAGTTATTATGCACAAAAATAATATTAAGATAAAGATTATTTACAGAGCAGTGAGTTGGTTTTAGGTAAATGGCTAAAAAGGGCATGACTCACTGTACCAAAATAGAGCTATTGTGTTACCTTTACAAAATGGTTTATGAGCAGCCCCTTAGCAGACAGCGATGAGGCACCCATTTATTTACCAGTTGGCTCTCTCCTGACTCAAAGGTTAGGTCTGGAAAATACTGTCAAGACTGAAGGATTGTTTGTAGAGATTTTAATTAAAATGGAATAATGTTCAAGTTTTATCAGCCACTGAATAAAAATACATCTTTAAATACCTGGAAATTGGCAATTGCATGAAAAATCAGGGGATGGCACATTTAAATTAGTTTAAAGGTGGCTGTGTCAACTGCTGAGCCCGGGTATATTGAACTGATCCCAAGAAAACCATTTTGTACACGTGTTTTAGGTGCATTTTGTTTTTAAAATTATTTCATTGTTTGGAGAGCCGAATGCTCCTTTGTATCAGCCTAGCATGCACATTCTACAAGCATGAGGAAAAAAAAAAATAGGGCAAACCAGCTGACCTTATCATGTATAAAGCTCTCCATTGGCATTATTAAGCTGTTACTTCTTCAAAAGGTGTGCAACAAGTAATTCAGGAAGATATAGGTAGCAACAAACAATGTATTTTCAACTTGGCATGGACTAGTTTGGAAAATAGCTATTAAAATATTACTGTTAAGGAAATATTACTGTTTAGGAGTTACAAAATAGAACTGTTTTGTAAAGTCTGATCTGTAGACAGTTGCAAGTGAGGAATATTTTATAAAGTTTATTTTCTTAATTTTAAATAGTTTATCCATGATTTTCAGTTCTCTTCTTGTCTGATCACTTCTTAGAATGGCAGCTTCCCCCCTGAGCAGACCTAATTTGTTTTCACAAAACAGAAACTCAGAGATCCATGTCAGCGTAATGTTCTATGGATTAAGTGGATTTGAGAAGCACAAAAATTAAACTAAAAATTCAGTTCACTCTAGGATAGAGGGAATGCCTCTGGACCGTAACCATATGAGAACCATTTTATTTATGCTTTGTGTTGAATGCAGGATCACAGATGGAAACATCAAAGGCCAGTAAATTAATCTGATGCACCACTTAACCTTTTGTTTATGATTCCACAGAAGTACAATGAAAATGAAATTATGAGAGCATCAGTAGCAATTAATTAAATTAGCAAATGTTACCATAAATATTGTCTCTAATAATAAACCCTCACTAATAAGATAATGCTAAAGCCACACAAGCTACTATGTTCTCACAGACATGCCACTAAAAGGATCACAGTTCTCATATTCCCCATGAAACCATCAACCTAAATTTAACCATACCATTCGTTGAGAGCCCATGACAGTGCATATGCAAGGTAAAAGTTGGACTCGAATGGCTTCACAGACAGGAAATATAATTTTAATGTGTTCGCATACCTTTAGCAGAAAACCTGAATTTAGAAATTGTTCTTTGAATACAGCCAATGTAATACCACTATAATAAGCCCCTATCATAAAAACTAGAACTGGCTCAAGATTAGAACTATAAAATAATTGAAGGCCTGGTTTATTCTAAGAAGGTATTAATTACAACACCAATGAACATGAGATATATTGGAAACAATAGTTCGTGGGTGGATATTCCTTCATAAATTGGTGAGATTAATGAAATGCCAAATTAATACTCTCTTTTTAAAAGCTGTGAAACATGTGCTACAGATCAAGCAGGCTCCAAATAGTTAACTTATAATATGAAAAGATATTAGAGTACATTTAGGCAGAAATGAGTATATCGGGCAAGGAAAGGATGCATCATATTCCCGGAGAAAATGCTGAAATCGGTGTACATTTAGGAACCTGAAAATAGCCTCCAAGGTGGATGCATTACCTTCCCTGTAGTTTGATGGCTTTAAGGGAGAGTTGTTGGAAGTCACCGAGCTGATTACTAGAGCTTGAAATTTCAAGTTCCATTATACCTTTACGGTAGGATCAGGTGAGCAGGTGTACAAAAATCATGCAAAGTACACTGGGGTATGGCAGTTATTTAATTGGGAAAGTCTCGTAACCTACAGTATAGGTTAAAATCTTAAGAGAATCACTTTCATTAAAAAGCTATCACACAACAAAGGAAGTGAAAAACCATAAGGGTAACCTTCCAGTCTGTGGGATCGCACTAATGCATTTGCAGGTTTTTGTGGTTGTAGCTACAGAATCAAAATGGTCATATTTACATGGCTTTGTGCTTATACCCTGTAGAATAAAAACTGCATTACATGTATATTTAAGACTATTGTCTCTAAATGGAGGGATTTTAATGAGTACTGGTTCCCAGATGTCTTTATATAGAAAACAGTGTTAAAGCAATACCCAGAGAGCATATATTAGACACCTAAAGCACTAAATAAAATGTGTCTGGTTATTAATAATAGCTGAAAAATATATTTATGGATTGCTCATTAATATGTTACTGGCATGGCTAAATGACTGATTTGTGTTTTAAATTTTCTCACCCATTAAAAAGTCCACACGTTTAAGAAAAAAAAAAAAAGATGAGGTCATAACGGTGCTATCCTCCTTGTAGATTTTTTTTTCCCCCGGGGCATTAATGACTAGGCGAAATTAATAAATCAAAGCACTCAACTCCTACAAACTTATGATTAATTTCTAGGAAATATTACAACATTAAATTGTATTATTACTTAGCGGTCAAAACAGATCGCTTCACTGAATTGGTGTATACATTTGAGTCAGTGTTTCTGAGCATAATTGCATGGCATATTGCTTTCACTGTATTAGTGTCAGCACAGTGTTAAGCAATTCTAAATCTTTTAAGCCCCTTTCTCCTTTTGCTATACGATACCCACGAAGAAATTTTTAAAATACTACTCAAATTACTTTACAAGTTCAGCAGTGTCAAAGAGCCTTCTCCTTTTTTAACATTTCAGCATTAATGTGAGAACACACCGCATGAAAATTTAATTTGAAAACCTATCGTTTAAGTTTTGAAAGAAATGCATGGAAATTCTTGACTTATGTCTCTTTTCTCTCATTTTGCCAAGTGATAAAATCCAGCATACTCTACCCCAAGTCATGCATTATTACATAATGCAGGTTTACAAAACCACTAAATCACTTGCTATGGTATTCAGGGAAATACCATTATAGTGGAATAGAAACAAGCCACAGAGTGGATGTTTTACCGAAATCAATCAAATACAAGTCTGCCTATCGAACATTTTTTTTCCAAGGCAGGATCAAGATATAGCTAAATAAATAGGAAGCCTAATTTGAGTTGAGGATATGATGGAATGTCCATATTACTTGAAATGATAGGCAATTTGACTGTTTGCAAATGTCTGCCAACCCACTAATGAGATCACAGGCTCAGCATGAGTGGATTATAGGCAACTTCTGTCCTCAAAGCAAACCACACATTTTTAGGATCACTTAAATGTAAAAGGATATTCAATCATATCAGTCAAAAATTTTTAGGAATTTTAGAGGCCTCAAAGCTTAGTTCCTTCTGTAACTTTTAGGTATGTTGACATTAAATAATTTATTCAAGCGCACGCATCACAGGTAAGTAATAAAAAGGCAAAAATGGAAAAATGAACTCAGCACACTTGGGTGATGTTTAAATGAGGTTTCTGGCCAAGATTTTCAAAAGCCCTAAATCAAAAGGCTCTCTTCTTCTTCTTCTTTTTTTTTTTTTCCTTCTCCCTATACAGTAGAGTCGGAGTCGTGTTATGTCTCTGAGCCTCAACTGCTCTGGATCTCAATTTTCTCATAATCGTGGGGACCAGCTGAGGTTTGGATTGAACCTCTGTCCTCATAAACGTCTGGTTAGCATATTGCTAATTGGCTTAAATTAAAATGCAAAAAAAAAATACCCTTATTTCCCATTTCGAGAAGGGATTGGGCCTGGAGATTCAAGGAATTAGAAAAAGTGCTGATTTAGGAAGAGGATAGCGTGGTGTGTGTTGTCGACAACCTGCGGTGGGAAGAGACTGCTGGAATGGCCCTGGCGAAAGCACCTCTTACTCGGTTCTGCTCCTTTCCAGTGAGCATAGTTGAAACTGTTACAGAGCTAGCCCCGTAGAGCTCCGGGGTGCCTAGGGGGACTCCTCCACGCTGAATCCTGTGCTATGGCAGCAGGTGGGCTTCTGAGGCTGTGTGAATGGCAAAGAGGAAACCTGGGCATCTTCTCCTCCAAATTCTAATTCTTGTTTGTTCCACACAGGTGCGTGCCAGTGCCATCGCTCAAGATGCTGATCAGAATTACGACTATGCCAGTAACAGTGTGGTTCTTCACCTGGAGCCGGGAGATGAAGTCTACATCAAATTAGATGGTGGGAAAGCCCACGGAGGGAATAACAACAAATACAGCACATTTTCTGGATTTATTATTTACGCTGACTGATACCGCAGAAACTAAGCTGCTTATTCTGAGTTTGGACACTGGATTCGTTTGGCTAACGTCCGTGAATCAAGGATCCCCGGGGGATGCCGGTTGCGGGGCACCTCAGTTGTGTATATGTGGGCAATGCAAATGCTACCTGACTCACATCTGTACACTCAGAAACATCATGTAAAAAAAAATATATTAAAAGCAAGATAAGCAGATGTGTTATCCACTACCGCCAAAGCAAATACTCCTCCTTATCGTTAGTGTCCATGTGAATGAAGTCCTATATAGATCACAAATTTTTATAGAAAAATCTAAGACACTGAATTATTTCTCCAATATATATGATACTTTGGTGTACTGTGATCTTGCTGCTTTTATCCATATGTCAGCTTCGGTTCTTGTGAGTTTACCTGCTTATTATGATACTTGGAGTCCATTCATAGTGTGGGGAGAATGAGTTTACCCTGCAGGAGAAGGTCTGATTGAAATAATGCTGCTTGTCCCCAAAGAAATTGTTTGCCTTGTACTTTTGTTAACTTTAGAGCTAGTCCTGGGAATGATTCAACTTCAAGCCTTAACCTGGAATCTTCTGGATTTGAGGGAATTCCCAAGCCTGTGATCATTTTCACATTTTCTTTTTCTTACGAATTTTCTTTTCTCTCTTTTCTGGTGATAGTCTTTAAATATAGAGATCGAAATTGTATCATAGGATTACCCTCTAAGTGTGAAAATGTGTAATTATGTATGGTATTTAGAAATTCCCCTGTGTGTCCATTTTGTCAATAGAATGCGTTTAGATTTACTTAGAAAGTCAGAGACATTTATTCTTTGGTGTTAAATCAGACTGAGGCTTTCGGCTTCTTTGGAACAAAAGATTATTCATAACCCAATGCACAATGGTTTAATTTGAGCTACTGCATGAGTCACCAAGGGGACCCTAAGTTAAGGCCTTCGAATAGTTACTACAAGGCGTGGCCCGAGATTATTTCAAAATGAACGATTTCACATGTAACCAATAAGACAACAAAGTGTATATATTTTATACAAATACGTGCTACACATACATGTATTTGTGTGTGTACACATAAAACACACACACACACACGTTAGATCAAATATTATATATATATATATACACACACACATATATATGTGTGTGTGTGTATATATATATATACATATATATAATGGCTTCAGACCATAGGCACAGTGGCTGTATAGCCTCAAAATTTAATTTAAAAAATATGTGTATATATACACACAAACACACATAAATTATTTGACTTATTTTGGATCGAAATATATTTTGGATTACAAAAGTATATGGAATAGCAAAATAATTTAAATGACTTCTCTTGTAAGAGTTACCCAGAAAATTAAATTTCATTTGGTTAAAATGCCCTATACATCACATGTCTGTAAATTAAGCCTATGGTTTCTTTATTACCATATGCCAATCAATACTTCCACTGCATTCTGTGGCAGACTGTTAATATTAGGACTGCAGAAACAAAGTGGCTCTCTTTTGCAACGTTTATGAATTATATGCGTTTGAATTATCAATTCCTTTTCTTTTTTTCTCAGGTGGATTAAAGCGGACAGTAAAGTAGATTCCGAGAGTAGTGCAAATCATTTCTCTCTGGTTAAAACACACTGCCAAAGCCATCTCTTTAACCTAAGAAAAAGATTAAAAATGCATGTTGATATACCCTATCAGACAACTTCCACTATTACAATGAAAAATCCGTTCCCCTCTCTGTTGCCTTTGAAGACTCTCTGAATGCATAGATTTGAAAAACAGGGATGTAAAAATCTGCTTGTTTTACTGGTGAAGGACATTTGCATTTTTTCATTTAAAGGAATTAGTTTGTTCTGGCTCATTCCTCTTGGGTACTTTCTGTTCTAATACACAGAAAGCTTGATCATCTTTGATCCACAGAAATATCTTGTATTTAGAAAACCTCAACTTTCCAAAAGAGTTACGCATGTTCCCATCTGAAGGTGCTGTTGGCTTGGTTTAAATGCCTTGGTCTGAGTAACTGTCATGATTTTTATGATTAAAAACACTTAGCCCGTTCATCAAGAATAATGACTAATTCTGTTGGCTTTTTCTGATATGTTAGCAGATTCATAAAGGAGTTGCAATGGATTTATTTCTGTTTAACAATATATATTTATCAAGAGGGATTGGTAGAAAGAGTTTGGGGATTTTTTTTGGTGGTGGTGGTGGGGGGGTAACAAACAGCATAATGAGGAATCAACCAAAAGATTAATTTATAAAACAGCAGTGCACATCTTCTGTGAGTTTTAAAAAGGCTTTATTTACACAAAACATCAGGGCTGGGTACCTTTTCAAGAATAGGCTCTAGAATCAGAATGTCATTTCTAATGGATCTGACCTTTTCTTCAGATAACTAAGCATTATTTTCTCTGTTTAGGCCCAAGGAAAAACAAATAAAAGGTAAAGGAAATAAAGGGAATATATATAAGGCTAACATTTCTCTTTTTTTTTTTGCATTATATATTATTAATTAAACTGTGGCCTTTGTTATTATCAATGTAATGATTCATTAAACTATATTATGTAATATATTTTGACTTTTATGATTGAATTTTTATAATTGAGCATTATGTGTTCATGCTCCCTTCTACAAATTTTTTAAAGCAACAAAGTCTTACAGCAAAAATGGATACCAGCAAGCCAAAGGCAACCAAACTGATTTATTATCAGTAAATACAGATAAGGGAGATGGCATATGATTAAGCTTACACAATATTTTTACCAATGTGAATTGGTAATTGTATTACAATATCCTATGGAAAAAAAAAAAAAGCTGCAAAATTTAACTTCCCTTGCTGCCGAAGCAATTTTAAAGTGCCATATTATTCATTAAGCATTAATTAAAGAACAGCAGGATAATTAGTACGATCATCAATATTACAAGAAACATTAGATTGCTCCAGAAGGGGGTAATTTGACTAGAAACACTTTAAATTTTCTCAAGTAGTGCAGCTGATAGATTAAGAAAGCAAAACGAGACTCCACTAAGAGGATACAGACTGTAAATCACTGTTTGGAAATTGGTATTTCTGTGTTTATTTTGTGAAGGCAAAACAATAGGCCCAATTAAGTCAGTAGCTTCCTAAAGGCACAGAGGTCGTAACTGGTTTCTGAGAAGGCAAAACTCTTCTGATTCTCCTAAAGATGAAACGACCCGTCATGAGTCCTACAGAGCTCTGATTAATATTTCACAGTGGGTTTGAAATCACTGAGAAGTGTCCTCCGCAAGCTTTATACTCAAGGTGTGAATTCATAAACAACCATCCTATTTGAAAGTTAGCCATTGCTTAGGGTTTTCTATGAGTATCTTATCAAGTGCATTCTCGGTGATACCTCTAAGCAGCATTTTAGGAACAATGTTGGTAAGTATATGAGAATAGCCGTGACCTCCGTATTTCATTAGCCGGTGCTTCGTATGTATGTCATGCGCCATCAGAATTCGATCTTCATAGCCCTCATCCACCAGAAGACGCACTCTGTGAAAAATGTTAACTCATTACATGGCATTGGTCTCACATTTAAAATGATCGGAGTGCTTTAAACGTTTTATTCATAAACCTGTTGTGCTTGCTGTAGAAATACGGTCTCCTGCTATGGCATGTGTAGTGGGAGACCCTTAATAAATATTGCATGGTAGTGATAAAGATAGTATTGCATCCTACTAGGAACGTGACCCTGATTCCATGCACACAGAAACTTCTAGCCTGCGGTATTTACCACAATGCCTGCAATACTGCATTAAAAACAGCCTCTAATAAGATGTGCTGGTCTGTATGAACGGCCACTTTGGCATGTCACAAAGTAACTTCATTCTGGATTTGTATCCAGCCCTCTGCTCTAAAATCTCTCTCTTAATGGGCCCATTTTCCAGACCTCATTTCCTTTCTCTCTCTCTCTCTCTCTCCCTCTCTCTCTCTCTCTCTCTCTCCTTTCTTCCAGCAAATATAATCAATTGGAATTTGTGACTAAAATAGGGAAACCAAAGAAATATTTGTACAAGTGAAATATTCTGAGAGTAGAATCTGCTGGTTTGAAAGTGAAGGGCATATGATAAACTAGATGGTCATTTTAAAAAGGTCAGCAAAGGTACCTCTGTATTTTGAACAATGGTCCCTTTGAAATCTGCGGGAATTTCGACTTAGTAGTCATCTTGAGGCATTGGATTAAATCAACCAGTAAAGACTTACTCTATCTTCCTTCTATCTCAACAAGATTGTTCTAAATATTGAGCTGTTCCTTTAAATATATAGTCAGTTGCCTAGAGAATGGCTTTCCAACTACTGTCTAAACATCTAATCCTCTTTGCTTTGTTAAATGCTGTAATCTATAGTGTGAGTCACCTCCTGACAGCCACCATCTGTGTGCGTCTGGACTCTGGGCAGTGTCTGTCGTGACTTCCACTAGTCTCTGATGGCAGGACGTGTACTTGGAGACAGTGGTTCTTCTCTGGCATTCTTTATGCGGTCTTGTCAGTCTCTGGATTCCCAAATGAATCTAGATGGTCGGACAAGCACCTTTTTCCAAGGGCTAATTATTTAAAAGGTATTCTTTTTGTTTCTATGACATTTCTTGCCATTCTAGTGCATGAGTCATATTTCATAACTACTAAAATAAGCAAAATGTGGGCCACTACACAAAAACGGCAAGCACAAAGCCCTGCCCTCTGAGAACATACATTTTAAAATAAAATGATCATTGAAGATGAGGTCTTGTGTTTGTAGGTCAAAGGAATGCAAGTGCCAGAGAAGAGCCACCCTGAGCCTTTTCGTCTAGAAATCTGCATTCATGTCACGTGTACCCCCGCATGTCCTATAAGTACTTGGACTGCTGTCTGTGCCACCATGGATATTTACCTCTTTAAAATTTGTATAACGTCCCAAAGCTCTGATCTGGCGTTACTTTTGGAACAAACCCCATTTAAGGGAATTCTCTAAGAGAATTATATGATCATTTATGTAAAAAAGAGGAAGATTTGACGGGATGCGCACACATTGCTGAAACTTAGTATAACAAACCTGAATCCCCAACTGAAAAGGAGTATCACATGACCAGAAAATTTTAGGGTACACCTTCCCCCTTATATTTCCTGAGCATTTGCCAAAATTTCTATTTCTTTGCCTGGTCTGAGAAAAAAAGAATATCACATTACTACAGAGGTGTATCATAGGAATAGACAAATTTCTGCCCATGGCCTCGTGCCAGACCCTGAAATACAAAGTTATAGAGCTGTGAAGTAGTAAGGAAAGAGTATGATGGATAAGATACTCATTGAAAAACGAGAACCCTTAGAACTCATTAAGTCAAGAATCTGGAAACTAGTTCTCTCACGAGAGAGACACCATCGTGGCGCTACAGACATAGTTATCTTCTGCCTATCAAGACAGAACTTGGCCACTCTTGAAATAAAAGCTCATCTCCCATGCTATGCCATTGTATGGAAGAACAGTAGTTCCAGAGATGCCGCCAGAAGGAAAGAACCACTGTAGATGAGAAGACAAATATGACAGTAATTATAGAAATACAAATGAGTTAGTGTTTTGCAAACAAATATTAGAGAGAGACTACAAAGTGTGAAAAGGCAGAGATATAATAAGATTTGAGAAATGGAGCATAAGATTGAAAACAGGTGTTAGACACAGAATTTCTGGGGCTGAAAACCAGAGGTAGGCAGAAGCGTGCTTCTATGTTCTTGCAGTTCCGAGCTGTAAGATGACTAAGGCTCGCAAAAGGACTGCCAATGGGTGATGAAAATCAAGTGCCCGAGAGAGGGGGGGACAGGCGGGGTACTGGAGCACACCCCCCTCCCAGAAGGTCATTCGATAATTACCGTGAGCTGTGCTTGAGTCAACTGACCTAATGCATGATTTTAATTTAAGAACAATTAAGTACATCTACGTATGCAGATATACATAAATACACATACGTTAGACATAAATTCTGATGGATTTCCATACATCTAGAATGTTTACGTCTGGTTCAAGGAAAGCTGACTGGGATGATATTCTTGTTCTTGAAAGAATAGCCAAAAGTTGCTAAGGACGAATATGAAGCGAGGTGCGGGTGGTCCTTCCCCCCCGTACCTCCTTCACAGACCCGCTCTGCAGACCCCCTCTCTCTTATTCAGGCCTGGGAGAAGGCCCATGGATGGCATAGGGGTCCTCCAAAAGATACAAAAGATACAGCTCACCGCCACGAAGGGGCTTAGGAAGAGGAAGCAGGTCCTAGAAGCAGACTTCCCATTTCCAAGATGAATGGTGAAACATGGGTGGAGGGCATTCCTCAGGAAATCATGGTTTTGAGATCATGAAAGATGAGAGAGCCCTACCACACGGCCCGCTCTAAATCCCAGAGAATATCCACCCCCGAGCCCGGCCCCAGCTAGCAGGGCCCTAGGGACGCTTGTTTGCCTGTACTGAATGGTGCTCCTGGGCAAGTAAGTGAGAATCATAACACAGAATGAACGAAGCAAAGACAAACCATAAATCCGTGTGTCCAAGAACCGATTTCAGTGGTTTAAAAACACATTTAAAAGACCTAGCTTCATCGGTCAGGTCAGCTTGCTCATGGCCGGCTGAGCATCTCCATATCCACGAAGCTAGTGTTACCCGGATCAACCAGCTCTCCCTGATGACATTAAACCTGAAGCATCTTTTACTGCTAATGAGGCCATCGGAGAGGAGTGACCCTACCCGTGGCGGCAGAAGGCACACGGCTGTAAGGGTGGGCCGCCCAGGGTAGGAGCTGAGGCCTTCCCAACCGTGGCCCCGGCTCGAGGTCCTCCCCGCAACCCCCGTGTGCACGCGTGTCCTGCGCTTGCCGCTTGCCTCAGTTTCTGGACATCACGTCTGAGGTCATGACCCGTCCCCCTGCCGTCAGCCATGTTTTTGAAGACAGAATCCCAACCTCCTCACAGTTGTGCCGTCACCATGTTGAGCCTCACCGGCCTCTCACACACACACCAGGCGTCCCATCGGTGTCTCTCCCGTCCCCTCAGCACCCGTTCCCAGCCTTCCTCCTCGTCTACGAGGTCCTGCCCTGAATCTGTTCCTTCCTTCGCAGAAGAGAAGCATGTCTGCTTCCCAGGGACACCGCAGAACACGTGTGGCCGTAGGTCCTCAGTTTCCTGGTCTCACCATGACGTCTGTCTGCCTTCACTCCGTCGCTCACCTTATACCTTTCAACCAACTTTCTGTTTGCTCCTCAGATTCCATCTGTTTGTCTCCTTCAAAGCCTCGCTCCGTCGCTCCCCTCTCCAGATTGTCGTAAGTTAGCATCGATGGACTATTTTCATATTCTGCACCAGGCGCTCCCATAAAAAGTCTGCATCCTTTATTTCATATAAATTCCATAACAACCTTGTAGAATGATAGGCACAGCTTCCCAGGCCTGGTCGTCTCAGTCTCTCCGCTTTCGCTCTCAAGCCCAGAGACGTTGCTCAACGCTTAACAAAGCCTTCCCTTGATCCAGCCAGGGCTTCTCACTTTGGCCCTACACCCTGGCTTCCCTTTACTACCAAGCTTCTGGAAAGAGTAGCCTCCACATTCTCTCTCCTCTTCCTTACCCCCGCCTCATTCCTCCCGCCTTTGCTACAGAGACTGCACTGACTGAACGTGCAAGAGAATCTCCAGACTGTGAAATCCAATGGACACTTTTCAGCCTCTGCCGCACTTGACGTCTGCCACCTGTCAGGTGTCCAAGCCCTTCCGCGTTGAGCGTTCTCCTGCACTAACTCCCACAACAATACATTTCCCTGATATTCTTCTCACTTTGAAAACTTTTCAGTTTGTCCCTGAGTGACTGTTCCAGAGTCCATTCCCTAAATATCAGTGCTCCCCAGAGTTCTGTCCTTATCCTCTTCTCTGAGTGGTCTCATTCATTCCCACGCTGCCAACCTGACATACAGACCAAAGATGCCTCCGTTGATGTCTGAGTCCAGATCTCTGCCCTGAGCTTCACACCCTTATCCATGGCTCCACTGGGGAGCAACTCTTAAATATTCCCAAACCAGTCACCCTTGTGAACCCCAAATCTGTTTCTCCTCCCATTATCCCTCACATGCCTCATTCAGTCTTCACATCACCGTGCAACCAAGACAAACCAGGTACCCATCCGTCCTTGGCTCCAAACATAGTCTACTTGGTTGCAGAGAATGACTCATACAATTATTTGCTTGGACAACTACGAGGGATTGGATTTTATATGACATTTGGTCTTTAGACATTCAACTTACAGCATTTTAAGTTTCAATCATCTCCAGAGTGAATGTTTTTGATAAAGCATTTCAAAAATTCATTGTAGGAGGTTAGGACTTCAGTATGGACAACATGGGCAAGAAACCACTTACTTCATTAGGGAGAAAAAGAGGAAAACATCTTTATTCTCGTATCGTCGTGGCAGGGGTTAAGTATTATCTGTTTCTTGTCAGCTGCCCATCTGCAACTGAACTTCTAAGGCGCTGCTAAGCTTTTGCCTACTTAGGATGACTCATTTGCTTCTTGAAATAATATATAGAGATTTTTCTCCCTGAAACAGCATCGATACATTTTTTTTCTGCAAGTCTCTGGTTCCGCCTGCATACTGTTTTCCGAATCTTTGCTAATACTGTTTTCCGAATCTTTGCTAATACCCACCCAGATATGAATCAAAAAGGGCTGGTAAAAGGAAATGCTATCAGAGATTTCATCATATTTACCTTCTAATTCTTTTATTATCATCAGGCATGTCGATATCCGGGTTGAATTGGTAATGAAGGAGTGCAGTCCCAAAGAGATCATATTCCAAGTAACAGCCAAGTTGAGCAAACTCTAGTAGTTCCTTTTTATCAAGGATAGTCCTAGAGACAATAAGACAGACACACTGTTATTGTTAAGAGCATATCTTTCACGTACACAGATTAAAAGTTTTAAGTGTACTACGTACTGGAACATAATTTAAAGTAACAATCTTTGAGTTAGCTCTTAGGATGTGACTATAAAACAGTGAGTTCAGTTTGTTACCAGAAATAAGGGAATTTACTCCTATCTAAAAGGGAGTTTTCCCTTCTAAAGTACTTGGGAACTATAGACATTTTAATTATGCTGCCATTACTCAAAAACGATTTTGTAATTCTCCAGACTTGTCCTTGGGATATGTTCCATATTCTTTTGAAGATCCTTCCTAGAAGTGGGACTGCTATGAGCTCTGGAAGCTATCAAAGAGAGTTTGGCATCAGTCTGGTGAATTAGGTGAGTAATACTAATCTGGGTAAAATTCGGAGCTAAGGTAAGGTAATTGGGTGATTTTCTTGTGAAGATCATAAAATGATTCCAAAATTAATTCCAAAGCCTTTGTAAATATCACTGCAACTTTTCCAAAAGGGGCAAAACTCCTATGGATATTTGTGTTCTAGTATTCCTATCTTTTAAATAGAATTTATTATTTCATGATAATTTTTATGGATATCTTCTCATTTCTTTAGGGATCATAGTAAGAACAACACTGTTTTATGATGTAAGATTATGTAAATGAATAAGAAAGGGAAGGTATATCAGAGAAGCACCAGCTGCAGACAAGGGAGCAGAGTTCAGAGCAAGAGTAGATTATCTCAAGGAATTTAGATTAGAACAAGTAAAAAGGGATGCATTAAGTTAGCCAAAAATTCCATGGTAGACATTCAAACACATGGAGAAGAAAGAAAGAAGGAAAGGTAAAGAGAAGAAGGAAGGAAGAGAGAGCGAGAGCGAAAGAAAGACAGAAAGAAAGAAAAAGAAAGAAAGAAAGAAAGAAAGAAAGAAGAGAAAGAAAGAAAGAAAGAGAAAGAAAGAAAGAAAGAAAGAAAGAAAGAAAGAAAGAAAGAAAGAAAGAAGAAAGAAAGAAAGAAAGAAAAAGAAGAAAGAAAGAAAGAAAGAAAGAAAGAAAGAGAAACCTATCAGGAGACAATATGGAAAAAATGTAAAGGAAAAATACACCCCTTAGACATTATGTGAGGGGAGTTCAGGGCTCAGAGAAAGGAAGTGATTGAAATCCCAAATTGGCCTGGCACAGAGTTGGAATATCAGATGATCATTGTCTTACTAGGCTTTTATCCACTGATATTCTATTACCTTGGCAATTCTAGGATGCAAGGATTAAAGCACTGTTATATGTCTGTAAATCTGCTTCAAAGAGGTCAAAAGTATTTTCAAGGCCTTTCTTCCAAACCATAGGAGGACCAATTAAGCCTCTGTGTGTCATGAGTGCGAGAGATTTCTGCTGTCTTGGGATGCTACCTAGGAGTTGACTATTGACTTTCACTCTGAGCAGTCATATTGTAGCTGGTTCCTTTTTATTCAACAATTCAGCATAACTGATAGTGCACAATGTTGTTTTAGGCAGGGAGGCTAAAATATCTTTCTTTTACACTGTAAAATGCGCATTCTGTGCTATCTTCTGCTAATACTACTCCTTTTCCATCTTCATACCCTGGAGACCATCTTTTGCTTCCAAAATTACTTGCCTAAAAGAATATGTGTTTTTCTATAGTAGACACATTGTGTTTTCCCCCAAAGAGCCATGCTTAAAAACAAAATACACACAATTAAAATAACATAAGAGGGAAGAGGAAGTTTTGTGTATTTCTTTGGAGTCCGTTGCTTCAGCTTGTTAATTACCAATATGGGCAAGGTGCTGGGGGTGGGTGGGGAGACAAGCAGGGGATGAAGGTGCCAATAACACATTGGATCAGACTCTGATTTCTGCTCCTAATGTATTTTTGCCTTCCTTTGCTTAATTCCTTGAGACTAGGTTTTCTAAATTTTAAGTGACATATCGAAATAGGTATTCAATGTAAAGTCTATAGTAAATGAAATGCCACAGGGAACTTTTTTAGTCTTTAGTTACAATTGAAAACAAAAAGTAAAGTTGCTTATCATCATAATAGCTGAAAATTATAAGAATTTACTTGTGTCTGGCATTGTGCTAAGCACTTTCTTTGTATTTATTACTCCACTTAAGATTCTCTATAATCCCACTGATCTCAATTTTACAGATGAGGAAACTGGAGAAGTGAGAGATTAGAGACTTATTCAAGGTGATGTGTTGGAATATGAATTCATTTTAATGCTAGAATCAACTATACGAACCATCATTCTACATGACTTCTACTGCTAAATATTTTGTACTCAAAGGACGTTTTCCAGAATTGCACTGACTGTAGCAGACATAGTGTTGTGTTAATCTTTATTTTGAACTTTAATTTGCTCCCTACAAAATACGCTCGAGAAATGAGTTTCTCATCAAACTAGCATGGGTGCGCAAGGCGGTGGTAAACCTGAAAAGAAAAAAAGGATTACTTTGTAAATGTCTTTAACTGTTAGCTCAGAGTGTAAATACATATGGTAGGCAGTATTTGACCATTACAGTTATGTTGGATGATTCAAATGACATGGTCAAAGGAGAAGGAACTATATGAATTGTGACCATTGCTTATTTTCTCACTAGGAGCCTGACAATGCTCTAAGCCTCTTAAAAATATCAAGAGGCACGTCTTAAGGGTCTTCTATCACCAGACGAGACCTCTCCTAAAGTTCAGAATTACATATCTAATTGCCTGTTTGCTATCTCAACTTGGATGTCTAATAGACAGCTCAGGCTTAACATGTCTCAAACTAAAGCCTTCATCTACTATCCCAAACCAGCTTTTCTTTTTTTTTTTTTTCCAAACCAGCTTTTCTAACACCCTTCCCTCTCTGGGCTTATAGCAACGCCATTTATGCATTTGCTCAGGCCAAAAACCTTATAGTCATCCTTGACTGCTTTCTTTGTTTCACACTACACATCCAGCCTATTGGGACAGCTTTTTGGCTTGACTTTCAAAATCTGACCAGAATCTGGAGATGTAACCATCTCTCCTACTACCCTTCTGGTCCAAATCACCACCATCTTTTTCTCAACTGTTCTTCTTGCTTTTCTGCCTTTGCTCAACTACAGTCGATTTAAATATAGCAACCAAAGGCCATCACCACAACTAAGTCAGATCAGGTCTCTCATGTGCTCAAAACTCAGCAATGGCTTCCCATTTCCCTCAGAGAAAAAGCCAAGGCTTTTAGTGGCCCCTGAGGCCATGTGTGACCTTTTTGATGTGGTCTTATAACAGCCTCCTCTCAGAGAAGAATGGGGAATCCAGTTTTCCAGATGTCATTTTATGTAAATGCTTCCTATATTATAAATGTTATTGAAGAATATCACCATAGGTGAAGATATCTTTCTAGAGGAAGACTAACATGTTTCATAAGATTCATTTACACATGTGAGTTTCAAAAGTAGCCCCTGGGAATTCTTATTCTGTAGAATAGCACATAGAAAGGAGTATGATTTGCGGTGCGTGGTGGTGGTGGGGGAAATGGTCCTTCTGTAAAATATCCTTAAAATTTTCGTAATCACGTGGAGAAAAGATTTCTTCAGAAGGGGAAGCAAAAGCTGGTATTTGGACATTTGGAACATGCAGTTAAAAAATGAAGCTGGCAAAGTTGCTATCATTAAAAAGCCAGACGATAGATAGATAGATGAAATCATACATTATATATTACATACTACATATTATGCTATATATATATTATTTTTACTGACATTTGGCGATATGACACCCTCTGGATAACTGAACATTAGTGTGAAGGAAACTGAGAAATAAATTCACTTTCATTCCCTTACTGATGTGCAAAATCCATGCGGAAAAAATAGCATTGGTGATCATACACAATTTTCAAAGGAAAGTCCTGAAAAAAAAAAAAAAAAAAACCCAGAGTTTGGGATTAGATGTTAATGGGGGATAGGATGAGAGAGTTAGATGAAGCAAAAATAAAATAAACACATAATAATTATCAGGTACTTAAAACATCCCTATCTCATTTAATCCTTGCAAAAACTGTATGAGGAAGGTATGATCATCCCATTTCATAGATGAAGAAACTAAGACTCAGAAAAGTTAAGTAACTCAACTTCCAAAGTGACAGGTTGAGAATAAAGCCAGAATGTGTTTGTCGTAGAAGCCATGTTTTTAGGCCATGCTGCCCCTTCTGTGATGGGAGGGAGCATCTCCCACATGCAGCAGCCCCATGCCTTCTCCCTAGCACTTAGCTATGGAGCAGTGCACCCCACCACAAAGGCACCTTGGACCAACCCTGCACCACATATGTCTAACAGGGTGACTTATCCACATTAAATTGGCATCCCGCTGGATGACTTCCAGGGACTGTCAAGGTGCTACTGAAGTTGCATTTATGCAAGTGACTTTTTTTTCACTTGGAAGAAGGATTGACTCCAAATGTCAAAATGGTACCATGGGAAAATGTACTCTGCTTGACGTCTTTCAGATGAGAATTAGCAAAGGTCCTGTCCCTTCCAGTCATCAGTGACCTCATAGTACTTCTCATACAAGGGGAGGTGTCAAGTCCAGCCAGTTCTGCTCATTCCATATTCTATATCCATGAAAATTATATTCTTTCTTATTCCAATCTTCTCCAGTGCTTAAGGTAAGTATTTTTCACCTCTTGCCCTAAACAGTCAGTGGGGTGATTTTGAGATACAGAGAGGCTATACTGCCCTTTCACACTGGAGAAAGTCCCTTCTTCCAGGTGGATGAAGGGGTGGCAGTGGTGTTTGTAAAATGTGCAGGGATTTCCTGGGAAAAGGGTGAAATTTTTGTATCAAGTATTTGTTCTTGTCATTTATATTATATATACTATTTCCTTTGTTCTATATTTTATACCTTTGCTCCCTAACTAATAAATTCGTTCTATATAAGGAACAAGCATAAATTAATCACAAATATACTGCCATCAGCCAAAAAAATGGCACCTAAAGTGAAGTGGGAATCTTCATTTTCAGAATATGGTTATCATTTACTAGTATTTTAAGGCTGGTACTAAATTGCAAGACCATTGATTCTGTTTTTCAAACCTCTTTATATTCTTGATCTTATCCAAGCACTGAGGGGTTTAGTTTAATGTCAAAATGCATTCTGAGTGGGAGCAAGGAAGTCTGTGTGAGGTGATAATTTAGACAAGGGTCTGTAGGATGTCTAGGTAGAAAGAACTAAGGAGCAGATAGGAAAGGATATGATTCGTGGGTGTGATCCAGATGATAACAATATCTAGCATTTGTCTTGGGCTTTCCAGTTTCAAAGAACTCTCAAATACATTATTTCTTTTCATACATTCAGGCATATCTTCATGAATTAATTCAGCAAGCACCTACTATCTTGTACTATCAACCACCTTATACACTAGCCTCTGCTGGGAATACAGATATGAGGAAGGAATTTAAGCTGCTGTCTAAAGGAATGTAAATTATAAGGGATCGAGATAGGTATTTAAACTCATAATTACATTTAATATGTTGAAAACTTTATTTTAGTACAACTAAATATGAAGAGTTATGAAAGAAAAATGAAAGGAATAAGTCATTTGAGTGGAGTCTGTTTAATAGAAGACAACTCAGAGAAAGGTTGGTGGGATTCAGGTGTTTAGGGATGGTTGATTAAAAGAAAACCTGTTGAGAGTCGAAAAAGGAAAGAAGGAAAGAAAGAAGGAAAGAAGAAAGAAAGAGAAAGAAAGAAAGAAAGAAAGAAAGAAAGAAAGAAAGAGAAAGAAAGAAGAGAGAGAGAGAGAGAGAGAGAGAGAGAAAGAATCTTGTTGTTCCTGAAGATAAAGCTGTAATTATCAAAGCCAAAGTACATGAGGGTAGAAGCAACTATTCACCTATTAAAAAATTATTTTTTTTAGATTTTATTTATTTATTCATGAGACATAGAGAGAGGCAAATACATAGGCAGAGGGAGAAGCAGGCTGCCTGCAGGGAGCCTGATGCAGGACTTGATCCCAGGACCCCAGGATCATGCCCTGAGCCAAAGACAGATGCTCAACCACTGAGTCACCCAGGCGTCTCCACCTATAAGAAATTATTGATCATCAACTTATACAATGAGATATTAGCTGGATAAACAAAGACAAATAACAAACACACTGCCCCATCCTTCAAGAAGTCCAGTGTCTATTAGAAAAAGGAGACATGGAAACATGTAATTGTTTTACAGACCTACCTAGTGTAGTAATAAAAAGGACTGCTAGGAACTGGGCTGGCTCAGAGAAAGAGATAACAGACCCTGCTCAGCTCATTCAGGAAAAGCTTTGTAAAGAAGAAAACCTTTCATGAGCTGCATATTGAAGAAAGACTGCCAGGTAGATAAGGGAGAATGGAGTATCCCCAGCAGAGGGACTAGCTTGTGTGAGAAGCATGTAAGAACAATCAGCATGGGGCGCTCAGCATCACAGTCAGTGTGGCATTAGCGCAAGCTTGGTGTGGGTGCTAGAGATAATGGGAGGGGAGGTGGAGGGATGAGTTCAGACCAGATGATGAAGATGTCTGGATTTTGTGCGGAAGTGAAGGGGTCCTTAAAGAGCTGTAAGTCACGGTTGAGAAATGTAATCCAGTTTGCACTTAGATCAAAATGGTGGCCATGTGGGCAAAGCTAAGGGAGCGATTCCTGTTTGGAGACTATTACAATGGTTCAGGTGGTAGATGAGGGCCTGACTTAACCATGGAGGACCGGATAAGAGGGCTCATATTTGGAGATCTTAGTGAGGTAGACAGGTGTCATCATGTGGGGGTGCAGGAAAGGGAGGGATTTAACATCTGGGTGAATAACGCTGTCCTTGACAAGAATAGGGCAAGCAGCAGGAAGAGTAAGTGATGAGTCACCCTCCCCATAGTGACAGCAATGGAGAAGGAGAATGGAGGGCAGCTGATTAGATGTTAGTAGCATTAAATGATACCAAGAGCATGGGAGGAGCCAGTTCTGAAACTCCCAATCCACTGGTGAAATCACTATGCCACATATTATCATTATTGGATAGATGAAGAAGCTAAAGCTTGGATCTTTTAACTGATCAAAACCCCAGGTATTCCTACTCCTATTTAGTGCATTTTCTTTCCATTACACTTCACTGTGACTTTTCTATGAATTCCTGGGCCTAGAGACTTAGCAGCACTAACTTGAGATCAGACTAGCTCAGGGCCTGACACAGAGAGAAGCACAGAATATATTCAATCCTAAAATTAATGAATTGGACCACGTAATTTTTTAGAGCTGGCATACAAATACAGAAATAGGTGGATATATCTATACAACTGATTTATTAAAAACAATGCTGAGTTTCAATGACTATTTTAAAAGTTATCACAAAAGTAATTCCCAAAAAAACTTCTTTGTTTCTCTCCCCACTGAGTTGCTCAGTTTAAAACCAGTGAATATTTGTAGATAGTGTTATGTGCGACTCTTTAATATTTTATAGGAGTTTTTCAACAACTGCTTAAGAGAATTACTAAGCTCACCTAGAACTATCCATGTAATACCGATGAATATTTAATTATTTATAATATAATGTTTCAAAGAAATTAATATGTAAATTACTATAATCTAATAAATTCAGTATAAATGTAATTCTATAACACTATTCATGTATACTCCTTTATTGCTAATGGCAGTTGCACTTTATACATCTGAAACATTCTTAACTGATAAATTTCAACTATTTTATTTATTTATTTATTTATTTATTTTGTTTTTTGTTTTTTGTTTTTATGATAGTCACATAGAGGAGAGAGAAAGAGAGAGAGAGGCAGAGACATAGGCAGAGGGAGAAGCAGAGGGAGAAGCAGGCTCCATGCACCGGGAGCCTGACGTCGGATTCGATCCCGGGTCTCCAGGATCGCGCCCTGGGCCAAAGGCAGGCGCCAAACCACTGCGCCACCCAGGGATCCCAACTATTTTATTTTTAATGTCAAAATAGAAACTAAATGTAATGAAGCAAGTTGTTTTTCTTTTTTTAATTTTAATTCCATTGTGCTTAACATACAGTGTTATATTAGTTTCAGGTATACAATATAGTGATTCAACAGTTCTATGTATTACTCAATGCTCATCAACATGAGTGTTACTCTTAATCCCCTTAACCTATTTCATTCATCCCCCCCACCTACCTCCCCTCTGGTGACCATCTGTTTGTTCTCTAGTTAAGAGTCTGTTTTTTTTGGTTTGTATCTCCCTTCTTTTTTTTGCATTGTTTGTTCATTTTGTTTCTTAAATTCCACATCTGACTGAAGTCATATGGTATTTGTCTTTCTCAACTTGGCTTATTTCACTTTTCATTATACTCTCTAAATCCACCTATATTGTTGCAGATGGCAAGATTTTGTGGGGGTTTTTAAATGTCTGAATAATATTAATATATACATATATAATGTCTGAATAATATAATATTCATATATATATTCATGTATATATAATATATATTTTACATACATATACACATATATGTTTATATTCGTGTGTGTGTATATATATATATATATATATATATATATATATATATTTCCCTTGTTCTTTATCCTTTCATCTATTGATGGACACTTGGGTGACTTCCACACTTTGGCTATTGTAAATAATGCTGCAATAAACATAGGGATGCATATATCCCTTCAAATTAGTGTTTTTCTATTCTTTGGTTAAATACCCAGTAGTGCGATTCTTACAATGTAGGGTAGTTCTATTTTTAATTTTCTGAGGAACCTCCATAGTTTTCCAGAGGCTGCACCAGTTTGCATTCCCACCAACAGTGAATGAGAGTTATTTTTTCTCTACATTCTCATCAACACTTGTTTCTTGACTTTTTGGATTTTAGCCATTCTGAAAGTTGTGAGTGATAACTCATTATGGTTTTGATTTGCATTTCCCTGATGACTGAGTGATGTTGAGCATCTTTTCATGCGTCTGTTGGCCACTGGATGTCTTCTTTGGAGAAAGATCTGTTCATGTCTTCTGCCTATTTTTTAATGGGATTGTTTTTTTGTGTGTGTTAAGTTGTATAAGTTCTTTATATATTTTGGATACTAACTTTATTGGATATCTAATTTGCCAATATTTTTTCCCATTTTCCCATTCAGTAGGTTGTCTTTTAGTTTTGCTGGTTGTTTCCTTTGCTGTGCAAAAGTTTTTTCTTTTGATGCAATCCCAGTGTTTTATTTTTGTGTTTATTCCCCTTGTCTCAGGAGACGTATCTGGAAAGATGTCGCTATGACTGATGTCAGAGAAATCACTGCTTGTGCTCTTTTCTAGGATTTTTATGGATTCAGGTCTCACATTTAGGTCCTTGACCCATTTTGAGTTTATTTTTGTGTATGGTGTAAGAAAGTGGCCCAGTTTCATTCTTTTTCACAAAGCTATCTAGTTTTCCCAACATTACTTGAAGAGGCTTGTTTTTCTTTTCCCCCATCACATATTCTTTTACCCGTTGTCAAATATTAATTGACCATATAATTATGGGTTTATTTCTGGGCTTTCTATTTTGTTTCACTAATCCTGTGTCTGTTTTTGTGCCAATACCATACTGTTTTGATGACTACAGCTTTGTAGTATAACTTGAAATCTGGAATTGTGATATCTCCAGTTTTGTTTTTCTTTTTCAAGATTGCTTTCACTATTTAGGGTTTTTGTTTGTTTGGTTTGGTTCCATACATACTTTAGAATTGCTTGTCCTAGTTTGTGAAAAATGCTGTTGGTATTTTGATAGGGATGGTATTAAATCTGTAGACTGCTTCGGGTCGTACGGATATTTTAACAATATTTGTCTTCCAATCAATGAACATGGACTATCTTTCCATTTGTGTTCTCTTCAATTTCTTTCATCAGTGTTTTATTGTTTTCAGAGTACAGGCCTTTCACCTCTTTGGCTAAGTTTATTCCTAGGTATTTTATTACTTTTGGTGCAATTGAAAAGGGATTGTTTTCTTAATATCTCTTTCTGCTGCTTTATTATTAGTGTACACAAATTCTTGGATTTCTGTATATTGATTTTGTATTCTGCGACCTTACTGAATTCATTTATCAGTTCTAGTAGCTTTTTTGGTGGAGTCTTCAGTGTTTTCTAGATATAGTATCATGTCATTTGAAAATAGTGATAGTTTTACGTCTTTCTTGCCAATTTGGATACCTCTTATTTCTTTTTGTTGTCTGATTGCTGTGGCTAGGACTTCCAGTACTAAGTTGAATAAAAGTGGTGAGAGTAGACATCCTTGTCTTATTCCTTACCTTAAGGGAAAAGCTCTCGGTTTTTCTCCAGGGATTACGTTGCTAGCTGTTGGATTTTCATATAAGACCTTTATTATGTTGAAGTATATTCTCTTTAACCCTCCTTTCTTGAGGGATTTTATCATGAATGGATGTTGTACTTTGTCAAACGCTTTTTCTTCATCTATTGAAATGATCATATAGTCAAAAGGATCATATCCTTTTTCTTACTGATGTGATATATCAAATTGATTGATTTGGGAATATTGAACCACCTTTGTGTCCTGAAAATAAATTCTATGTGATTGTGGTGAATGATTTTTTTAATGTATTCTTGTATTCAGTTTCCTAATATTTTGCTGAGGATTTTTGCATCTATATTCATCAGAGATATTGTCCTGTGGTTTCCTTTTTTTGTGTGGTATCTTTATCTGGTTTGTGGGTAATGCTGGCCTCACAAAATGAATTTGGAAGTTTTCCTTCCTCTTCTATATTTTCAGAATAATTTGAGAAGAATAGGTATGAGCTGTTCTTTAACTGTTTGGTAGAATTCACCTATGAGGCTGAAAGTCCTGTACTTTTATTTTTGATAATTTTTTGATTAATAATTTAATTTCATTCTTGGTAATTGGTCTGTTAAGATTTTCAGTTTTTCCTTGCTTGGGTATTGGTAGGTTATATGTTTCTAGGTTGTCCAGTTTTTTTGGCATATAATTTTTCATAATATTCTCTGATTTCTGTTGTGTTGGTTGTTATTTCACCTCTGTCATTTCTGATTTTGTTTATTTGAATCCTTACTCTCCCCTCCCCCCTTTTTTTCTGATGAGTCTGGCTAGAGGCTTATCAATTTTGTTGCTCTTTTCAAAGAACCAGCTCCTGGTTTCATTGATCTGTTTTATTGATTTTTTGGTTTCTATCTCATTTATTTATGCTCTAATATTTATTATTTCCTTCCTTCTGCTAGTTTTAGGTTTTGTTTGTTCTTCTTTTCTAGCTCCTTTAGGTGTAAGGTTAGGTTGCTTAGCTGAGATTTTTCTTGCTTTTTGAGATAGATGTATTGCTACATACTCCCCTCTTAGAACTGCTTTTGCTGCATCCCAAAGGTTTTGAACTATTATGTTTTCAATTTTCATTCAATGTAACTTTTCACTCCTTTGATTTCTTGTTTGACCCATTTATTGTTTAGTAGCATGTTATTTAAACTTCTATGTATTTGTGCTCTTTCCAGATATTTTCTTTTTTTTTAAGACTTTTATTTATTCATGAGAGACAGAGAAAGAGAGAGGCAGAGACATAGGCAGAGGGAGAATCAGGCACCCTGTGTGGAACTCAATGCAGGACTTGATCCTAGGACCTCAGGATCATGACTGAGCCAAAGGCAGATATTCAACCACTGAGCTACCCAGGTGCCCCTTCCAGATATTTTCTTGTGTTTGATCTAGTTTCATAGTGTTTTGGTCAGAAAAGATGCATGGTATGATTTCAGCCTTTTTGAATTTGTTGAGACTTGTTTTGTGGTCTAATATGTGATCTCTTCTGGAAAATGTCCCATGTGCACTTGAAAAGAATGTGTCTTCTGCTGTTTTATGGTGGAATGTTCTGAATATATCTGTTAGTTACATCTGGTCCAGTGTGTCATTCAAAGCCACTGTTTCCTTGTTGATTTTCTATTTGGGTTATTTGTCTATTAATGTAAGTGGCACATTAAATTCCCCAACTATTATTGTATTATTATTATTTCCTTTATGTTTGTTAATAGCAACTTTATGTACTTGGCTGCCTCTGTGTTGGGTGATGGATAATTATAATTGTTCTAACTTCTTGTTGGACTGTCTTCTTTATTATTATATAGTGTTCTTCTTTGTCTCTTATACAGTCTTTGTTTTAAAGTCCTTTTTGTCCATTATAAGTATTGCTACCCCAGCTTTCTTTTGACATCCATTTCCATGATGTTTCTCCATCCCCTCATGTTCAATCTGCAGCTGTTTTTAGGGCTAAAAGAAGTCTCTAATAGGCAGCATATAGATGGGTTATTTTTTTTACCATCCTATCACCCTATGTCTTTCGATTGGAGCATCTAGGACATTTATATTCAAAATAATTGTTGATAGATGTGTATTTATTGCCATTTGTTACTTGTTTCATGGTTGTTTCTATAGATTTTCTCTGCTCCTTTCTTCTCTTGTGCTCTCATGATTTGCTGCCTTTCTTTAATGATATACTTGGATTCCTTCCTCTTTATTTTTGCATATCTATTACTGGTTTTTGATTTGTGGTTACCATTAGATTTGTATATAACATCTGCATATAGCAGTCTATATTAAGTTGATGGTTGCTTAAGCTTGAACCCATTTTTTGTTCCCCCCACCCATGTTTTAGGTATATAAGTGTCATATTTTACATCCCTTTATTTTGTGAATCCCACTGACTTTTACAGAGATATTTATTTTTACTGATTTTATGTTTCCTACTTTTCTTCTTACTCTTACTTATGGTCTTTCTTTTCCACTCAGAAAGTCTCCTTTAATGTGTCTTGTAGGGCGGGTTTAGTGGTCATGAACCCCTTATCTTTTGCTTGTCTGAGAAACTATTTCTCCTATTCTGAATGGTAGCCTAGCTGGATAGAGTATTCTTGGCTGCAGATTTTTTCTTGTCAGCACTTTGACTAGATCATGCCACTGTTTTACGGTTTGCAAAGTTTCTGTTGGAAAATCTGCTGATAGCTATATGGGGTTTCCCATGTATGTAACTGTCTTCTTTTGCTGCCTTTTTTTTTTAAAGATTTATTTATTTATTTCAGGAAGAGAGAGAGAATGGGGGGAGGGACAGAGGGAGAGGAAGAGAGAGAGAATCTCAAGCAGACTCATCCCCACTGAGCACAGAGCCCAACATGGGCCTAGATCTCAGGACCCTGAGATCATGACCTGAGTCGAAATCAAGTGTCAGATGCTCAACCAAGCCAGCCAAGGTGCCCCCTTTTTTTGCTTTTAAGGTTTTTTAAAATCAGTACTTTTTACCCTTTTAATCACTATATGTCGTGGTGTGGACCTCCAAGCAGATCCACTGAAGTCAAGGTGAGTGGGGCTTGGTGTAAGCAAGTTAGGTAGTAGATGGTGATGCCCTACTGGTTCTCACAGGTAGGCTTGGTGTTTATGCCGGGGGGGTGAGGGAGGAAGATGGCACCTGGCAGCTCTTTGATTCCTGAGGGGTTCTTCCAGTGATCCCTGCCCCTCCAGACTTGCTCTGAGATGACTAAATAGCTTTCTCTCCCACATGCCCCAGGCATTTTTCAAACTTCTGCTTCTAGGCTGTATCTCCATGGGCTGTTTGTTATACTGTCTCTTGAAGGGCAAAATTCAGCTTATCTCTGGGCTTTCCCAGAAATGAGTCCTCCAATTTTTCAAAAGTCCAGGCTTTAAGGTCCTCTGATTAAATTCTGGTAAGAACCCAGAAAATTTGGCCCGTCTTGCTTTCAAAGCCAAATACTATGGAGATAGGTCTTCCCTGTGCAGCCCACGTATTAGCCTATTTCTCTCTCCTCTCCTCACCCAGGGCTCCTCCAGCCCCCAAGAAGAGCCAGCCTGTTTCATTCCACACACTGCATCTCTGCCCTTTGTCCTCTCTGATGTGGCCTCTTCTCTACTTTCAGTGATGGAGTTTGTTCTGGTAGACTTCAGGTCACTTTCTGAGTTATTCACACTGATGCATTGTTGCGTTGTATTTGTGGGATGAGGCAAGCTTAGGGTCCTCTTGCTCTGCCATCTTTCCAGCCTCCCCCTAAGTTCTTAATGTGTGGTCTAAACACTGCCTAGGGTTAGAAAGTAAAACTCATTATTCCAATTAAAGATTGCTCAGAAACTTTGGTTTCACACAAAGTCAAACCTGCAATTAGAATGGTGCATTCACATGAACACATTCGTTTATTCCATATATGTATTTTAAAGATGCATTTTTTCTTTTTATATTAAGGCCTTACTTTTATGGAACAGCCTTTTCAACATGAGAACATAATTGGAAATGAAAAGCAATAGAAAAATAATTCAAGTTGTTCTGTGTTAATAGTATTCCCCATTACCTATATTTGAATAAGCATCTTCCTCCTACATTATTCACTTCCCTGACTGCCTGGATCCAGACCTTACAGAGATATTTAATGACATCATAGAAGGAATGATGTCACACTTTCAATATTATGACTTAAGTGTAGACTTACGCAAAAGGAACAGATGGCTTCAGGAGAGAAAAACCCTTGTTTAAATTAGACTAAAACCATAAGTTGGCTCTGAATTGTGAAGTGTAATTAAAACTTTATTTTAAAATACATTTCACAGTTTATATACCCTAGGAAGAGCTTTTTACCATATGAACTTTCCAGCTGCCACATAGCACAAAAGAGGTTGTGTTTTTCATGTAAGGCAGTACACAGTTCAGGGAATGATGGTATTGAGAAGATTGAAGATAAATCTCATAGACATGGCAATCCTATTTTTTAAAATGTCACATTTCATGGGAATGGTGTCAGAGTCATGAGAAATCGCTTTAGAAAAAAAAAAAAATACTGGTAGGAGGTTTGGATGGATATAATGTACTGGAGAGAATACCTGACCAGTGCTTTGGCCCTGACATGGGCTGGTCTGCCCAAATGTCTGTTAAAGAGTACGATTTGGGATACTTCACAAATATCAATTACTAGCATAGCTTAAGTGCATTTTATTTGGCATTATTTATGTGTTTTAAGAAGTTCTGCTACCTTTCAGTCTGTCAAACGTTTGTCTGGATTTTTTTTATTTTCGTATTAAATAGGTCCTGCAAAGAAAGGAAATCCATGATAAACAATAATAGGGGGAAATCCCCATAACGCTTTAAAGGGTTAGAAGTAATTTTTCTTAACCCCTTTTGACAGATAAGCAAAGGACTGGAAGGTTTAAGTGACTTGGTCAAGATCACACAAAAAAGTGCTGGTGTCAGAACCGGAAATTAAGCAACATGACGCCAGCACACCATTTCTCCATCGTCCCATGCATAGAACAGAGACAGAATGAATATACATTGCACTAATTAAGGAATAGCTGCTGCCAATATCATCACACAATTTTAACCTTAAATGTATTCAGAGTTTGTGTTTCTATGTCAGTGAGTACTCTCTCCAACCAACAAACTAACGTAGATTTTTATATAAAATTTGGCCACAGTGTTACAAGTTACAGACAAGCGGCCATAATGACATGTTTAAAAGCATTTGGGTTTTTTTCTCTTTTTTTTCTAGTTTTTCTTTCCTATCATCTGTCATAGTGATAGCAGAAGAAATGTCAGTGAACATTAGTAAACTTAAAAAGGAGAGTGTTCTTAGTACACATTTTCTTTTTAAAACTCTCACTTGCTTATCAGGCCTCTACTTTGTTGCCTGAACTGATTTCTTTCATTTTTCACTCCATGGTAGGATCTGAGCCAATATGACTAAATAAGTTGTCTTTACTATAAATAATGTTCACAATGTATATACTATACAATGTGTACTCATTCCTCTCAGGCGTACTCTACTTATGCACATAATGCATGCATATGCATAATGCTAATAATAAACCGTTAAGCAATACAGCATGGTACACACAGGATTCTAAATGTGATAAACCATTTCATGTGCAGGACATACCAATTGTTCTTTCTTAAAAATCCTACCTTACTATTTAAGTATATAAAGATGTTTTGCCCAGTTTAAGTTGGCCAAACATTTGCCTGGAATTGTTTTTGAGTGAGTTCATGTTAATTCACTAGCATTCATAGGAATTAAAAGTGTACAGTTCGGAGGATACCAGATAATAATTTTTTGGTGGCTTTTCAAAGACAACCGTAAGGTTAAAAGTCACTATAATTATAATTCAGTCATCAGTTGGAAAGCAGAGAATGTGTTGTGTTCCCTGCTCCATCCCAGCATCTAGTACATGAGACACTCAATAAATACTTGTTGAATGAATGAATGAAGCAATATTCCATCCTCTCACTTCATCTAAATAAAAGCATGAAAAAATGTGTCAAAATTGTATTCTTTAAAGAGTTAGGTGAATTTGGCATGAATGGTCAGAGGTAGAGAGAATAAAATGCATTATTAGGCCATCCCTTGTGTTCTACCTTTTCTTCCAAAACCCTTGGGTCAAATCCTACCCTCCCCAGGGAGCAATTTTCAAAGAGAAAGGTGGACTCTTTTCCTGCACTTAATTATTATTGTGCTCCTCATCAAACTGTAGGCCTTGGATTTCCATCAAAGCTCCGTGGTTTGTTAGATAGATAACCAAGTAGAAAAAAAGATCAGAGGCATAGCACCTGTCTTTTGCCCTCCCGAGATGCAAAACTTAATCAGGAAATAGCACCCAGATGCCTTCCAGCCACATTGTTTTACCCAGCTTTCACTGGTAACGAAAGAATCATGTTGCCACAAAAATCCCTCCAGCTCCTCTACAGTACACGAAGGATAATATTTCCTTGGAAATGAATTGCAAAAAGGCCATCCATGGTGCATCTTCTTTAATCACGCACACCCTGTATTAGACCAGGGGCAGAGGCAGTGCTGTGATCATACACCAACTGGAAATGTAGAGAGAGTTTTAACAGGTAGTAAAATCATAATACATGATTCAAAGGCATAAACCCTTTGTGGATTCACAACCCAAACAGGGACACCTAAGTGCTGGTGTTAGTTTTCCAATAACTGTTGACTTTGGGTGGCTGTACCTGTCAAGGGCAGCCCCCTGCCATGTTCCCTGGGGCTAAATTCACAGCCATCCACAAGCATGTCCGCAGGCCCATATTTCTTAGGGAGAACAGATGGTTAGGGGAGGGCCTAGACACAGAAGCAGATTTATCTTGTCAGGTTGTTATCTCCAGGTAAATGACCTTAAGCAGGTCACAAATGGTCACATGACAACAATGTGGTTCAGAGGTGTCCTGAGGTGTCCGCCATTCATTAACTCTTCCCTCTCAGGGTCCCTAGTGCTCCTTTTGGATAGGTAGATGGCAGTTTTACTATTGTGGCCATGTTGTGTGAGTGTGTGCTTACGTGTGTGTACATTTTGAGATAAACTGCCTTGTGCATGAATGCTAGTGAAGATTTATACACCTTCAAAAGATTTCATTGCTTTAACGTGCTGGTGAACATCTTGGAATTTTTTTTTTTTTTTCTCAAGTGATAGAAGTCTTAACTTTAAGGGGATAAATGCACCAATTTTATAGGTAGTCAAGGCTGAGCGTCAGTCCTGGTGAGGACCCCAATGTTCTAAAAAGCAGCTGCAGAGCAGAGCCTGCTCCTTGCCTGGTCACCGCACAATCAGAACAGCCTGTGGGTTCAGCGCTTTCTCCTTTATGCCTAAAAAGGCGTGGTGGCGAGAGAAACGAATGATTCTGTGTTTTGTTTGGCTTGTTTTGTTTTCCTGAAGGTCTTGTTTTCAGAACACGCTTCTTTCTTTGTGTGTGTTGTCTATGCATTTTGTTGCATGAAATACATGCCCTTTTGTGATTTGTCCCCATTAGAAAAGCTGAAGTCCTTGCCCTTTCAATACAGATCAGATTGTGTGTGCAGCCCAGCAGACCTCAGAGAGTCTGTGAAAGGCTGACCTAGTCATGCTTCAGCCTGGCAACTGTCTTGCTGTGAACCCCCGCGTCAAAAAGCTAAAGTTGCCTGCATCTGTCTCCAATTTTTTTTTTTTTCTGTTACTTTATTCCATTTGTTTTTCCAAATGCACCACTCTTTTTCTGAAACCATTTTGCCCAGTTGCCTCTCCACTGAAATGTTCCTACTTCTGTGTATTGCTTTTTCAGGCACTGGAACCCTGCATAGTCCCTAATATAGGTACAGAATGGGTGGCTGCTCTAGAAATGGTTTCAGGATTTTCTAGCATGCTCTGAATTTGTCTGATGTCGGGCCAACCTCTCAAGTGCATCCTGAGCCATTCTAGAGGGAGGCACTGACTGGAATGGCAGCCACTGAAAATTAGATCATGTAGCTTTGTTATTTAAAAGAAAATACACATATGTGCACAGATATGTGTTGTTTGATTTTATGAGCAAGGATGTCCTCCTGTACTTGGAGTTAAGACTTTTTTCACCATTTCTAACAAGAGCCTACTTTCTAGTAATGTCAAACATAATTTTCTAACTTACCTACTTGTCTAATTGTAAAGAGAATTAGGAAGGATTCCCCTTTAAGGATCATGGTGGACTAAATGTTGCCAGGAAGCTTTTCCAGCATAGTGCATGTAAAATACTGAATAAAATGAATGGGGGAAAAGTCATATTTTTAAATGCTTGGTTAGGCTGGTGGGGAAGTGAAAGACTGGCTCATGGTGCAGAAACAAGAGAGCAGAAAAAATGAAATGTGAGGGAAGACCTAGAGCATCCATCTGCCTGGCAGGGAGCAGGGTAGGTTAATGGGCCAAAGCAAGACAGAGCCCAGCCTGGATGAGGAAGGAGGTAAACTGGAGACATAGTTCCCATCAGCACATAAAAGGAGTTCTCTCTCCCCCAGACCATACTCATGGGGGTGGTGGAGCAGGTAAAAAGCTGATCCACAGAGGGAGTCTTGGGAGATTCTATGCTTTTCTCAGTCTCTCTTTTTTTTAAGATTTTATTTATTTATTCATGAGAGACACAAAGAGAGAGGCAGAGACAGGCAAAGGGGAAGCAGGCTCTCTATGGAGAGTCCGATATGGGACTCGATCCCAGGACCACAGGATCATGCCCTGAGCCGAAGGCAGACATGCTCAACCACTGAGCCACCCAGGCATCCCCTTTCTTAGTCTTGGTTTCTGCTGAAAGGGAAGCAGATTGAGAAAAAACATCTTCAGGAAGAATCCATAGCCATGAGCCTGTCTTCATCGAGTATAGGGGCCAGAAAATTCATAGAACTGCTGTGGTTCTTAACTCCTTGAGTCAAAAGTTTGAAGAGTCACAAAAAAAAAAAAAAAAAAAAAAAAAAAAAAAAAAAAAAACCAATACTTTATTATTCTACTTGTATGAGGTACCTGGAGATGTCAGATTCATAGAGGTGAACAAATGGTAGAATGGTGGTTGCTGTGGTCAATAGGGAGGAGGAGTAGGGACTTGTTCAGTGGGTACGGAGTTTTACTTTTGTGAGTGAAGGGTTCTGGAGTTTGGTTGCACCACAGTGTGAATGAATGTATTTAACACTACTTCAAAATGAGTAAGATGGTAGGTAAATTTTATATTATGACAGTTTTACCACAAATAAACATGTATTTTCATTTTTAAAAACTGAGTTTAAAGTAGCCCCAGATTGGTAGTGCCCCTACTGCCTACAAGTATAGGCAAAATATCCAAAATAAAGAAGGTTAAAACCTTAAGAAAAACAAAAACAAAGAGAGGACACCTGGGTGTTTCAGTCAGTTAAGCATCCAACTCACCGTTTAGGCTCAGGTCATGATCTCATGGGTGGGGAGATAGATAGATAGCCCCAGGATGGGCTCTGGGCTCAGCAGGGAATCTGCTTAGGATTCTCTACCTCTGCCCTTCCCTTCATGCAGCCTTACTCTCCCTTTCTCTCTCTCTCTCTCTCTCTAAAATAAAAAAATTAAATGTTTCTAAAAAAATTCTATAACCTATTTACTTTTTTAAAAAGATCTATTTTAATGATCTATTTTCTTAAAGCTCTATCTTCCTATTTACTACTTCTCTCTCCAGCACAATCAATATGTTGCCTAGCCTATCAATTTGGTTTATAATATTAAGAACCAAAAACATTTGTTCCCAGGAACAAATGAAAAATACATCTTCATATCCATGAATCCCAAGCACACACAATAAAAAGAAATTCACACTGAGATAGATCATAGTGCAGATACAGACTCCCAGAGACGAAGGTGTTAGAAACGGAAAAGTCAGGTTACCTCCAAGGAAGCATATTTAGGTTCAGCCAGCTTATGAACAGCAATAACGTTATTGAAAATGGAGTATCTTTAAAGTGCTTAGAAAAAGTAAATTTTTTTAAAGATTTTATTTATTTTTCGTGAGAGACACAGAGAGAGAGATTGACAGAGACACAGGCAGAGGGAGAAGCAGGCTCCATGCAGGGAGCCTGATGTGGGACTCTATCCTGGGTCTCCAGGATCAGGCCCTGGGCTGAAGGTGGCGCTAAACCGCTGAGCCACCCAGGCTGCCCAAAAAAGTAACTTTTAAGTAGAATTATCTGCTTTAATTAATTATTATAAATTATGTATTCTATTTAATTATCTCTTATGAATGAAGGAATGAAGTGAAGACATTTTCAGACACATTATGTTCTAAGTATTCATTACCAGAACAGACACACAATTAAGGAACTTCAAATTAAGTATCTTATGAAATTCAAAGATAAAGATCTGAGATGAAGAGGGAATGGTAAGCAAAGAAAATAGCAACAGAAAGGCTAATCTAAATATGCATTGAGCATCTATATGTTTTATGATAGTAAAATAATGTCCAATCACTGGGTTTAAGAAAAGAAAATAAGCACAAAGCCTGGAAAAAATAGTACATATGTCAGACGGTGATTTAAGGTGAAGGATTCTAAAGTCTTTGTATTACCAGGAAGGTTGGTAAAATATGCATTATATTTAAAATTTGGTATGTTAGATATATGTGTTACATTTTCTATTATAACCACTGATAGGATAGAAATAGTATAGATACCTTCCAAAGTGTTAAAGGGGAAAGATAAAATAAGTTGAAAAAAGTCAATAAAAGAAATAAGAAAAGATGACATTAACTATGACAAAAAGAAAAAGTTGGGGGGTGCCTGGATAGCCCAGTTGGTTAAGTGACAGACTCCGTTTTGACTCAGGTCATGATCTTGGAGTCATAAGACTGAGCCCTGCCTCAGGCTCCGCACTCCGCGAAGAGTCTGCTTGAGATTCTCCACCTCTCCCTCTGCCCCTCCCACCACTCACATGTGCTCGCACACACTCTCTTTCTCTCAAATAAGTAAATAGATAAAATCTTAAAAAAAAAAAAAAGGAAAAGTGGAACAAATGTTTTAGTGAGTAGTCAATGTAAATAAACTGAAGTTTTCATATAGAAGAAGACACTGGGTAAAACCCAAAACCCAGCCACATGCTCCTTATATAAGACACATTTAAATTATAAAACTAACATAGAGAGATCACTATAGTCACATTAATATCAGATAAAACGGTCTCTAAAACAGGAAGCATTACTCAAATTACTAGGGATAAAGCAGCTCAATACATCAATACATGTTGAAATAAATTTTAATTCACTAGGAAGGTGAAACAACTTGTATGCATGTGATAGCGGAGTTTCAAACTGAAACCTGTACAATTAGAAACTAAAAAATCCACCATAATAGATTTTAACCTACTTCTTTTTGTAACCAATAGATTGAGCAGTCACAAAGTAGGAATATACAATTTTGAACATGGTTACTAATGTAATCTAATGGACCTATAGAAAGCATAATAATAGCAGAATACAATGCTTTTAAGAAACTAAGAAATATTTATAAAATTTAAAAATGTATCTTATCTTACTTATTTACATGATATATATCACACTGTTTAAAAAAGTGAAGAAATCATCCTTCTTGATTAAAGATGCTACATATGTTCTATATCATACAAAGTAACATTATCAAGTACATTATTTTAAATTTGTATGAACTTACCCTAGATCTAACAGCATATGGTAGAGTCAAGTTCTCATGTTTTAAGCCACCCAGTTTCTTATAATTTGTTATAGTAGTCATGGGAAACTAAGACTACTACTAAACAAATAATATACCCATTACTATTATGTTTTTTTTAAAGATTTATTTATTTATTATAGACAGTGAAGCCGATTTTTATTTTGAAATAAAAATCTCAAGCAGATTCCACTCTCAGTATGGAGCCCGATTTGGGGCTCAATCTCACAACCCTGAGATCATGACTTGAGCTGAAATCAAGAGTCAGATGCTCAACCGACTGAGCCACCAGGTGCCCCAGTATTATGGTTTATAATTGCATTTTCCAAATTTCCATCAGTCGCAACAGCAAATTTGAATATTTACATTTTCTCAGGGTGAAACCATTCACTTTCCCTTCCCTTTATATTTGCAGATAAATTTATCACTCCAACTACTGACAAATACTGAGCATATAGACTTGGCAACTACTATAATATCAGACCCTGAGGCAAAGAAGTGAAGTAAACAGGGACAGTTACTATGAAGGGTTATGAAGGATTAAGTAAATAAGAAATGATATACACAAAAAACCTAGAACACTAACAGACCTAGAGTCGGGACACAAAAATGGCAGCATTGACTTTTATTAACATCTGTTGTAAAACTTTATAAATACTATCATCCAGGTGGTTAGTAGTTTTCTGTAGGTGATTAGTATTTCATTAATCTGATGATATTAATTTGATCATTCATAATCATCTGGTGACTTGAACTACTTTGGAGAGAGTCTGCTTACCTATCAATGTGGGACATAACTGTTTTGGAGATGTCTACGCCTGCTTCTTGCAACACGCGGATAATCTGAAACGGTGCACTTGGATGCCTTCCAGGATGAATAATAACAGGACAGCCCAGCTGAGCCTGGGCATGAGCTGTTGCTTGAAGAATCTTCTTCTCACTCTCAGTTAGAGGCCAGGAGCAACCAATTTCTCCAATGACGCCACACTTGATAGTAGTTCCATCAGCTCCATGGAGAATTTCATTAGTGAGGACATCAGTAAGCTAAGGAAGAGCGGGAAAGAAAATACATTATAGGCTGTGGAATTTATCAACCCAGAGTCACCACAGTATGTCATTGGCTTTATTCCTTTGGTCAGTCATTCTTTAAAAAATGTATTCGCCATCCATTCCATTAATATTGGTCAATGAGAAAGGCCAAATCTCTAATTCAACAAGTTATTCTAAATCAGAGATTCAGTAATATCTTACTGTGATTATTTAATAAGAAATTTGTGGCTTTAAGAAGCTGTAGGGGAAAAAAATGTGATTTCATGAAAGTACATTCAGATGAGAAAAAATGTATAATTTCACCTAAGGAACATCTAGAACATAAAAAGACTGCCCTTGAACATACGTCAACTGTATCAACTAATCCTTTAATTCTCCCTTATTGACGCAGTCCTTAAGCTCATACAGCATAGAGAATTCACAGCACGCAATACTAATATCACATTTTTTGGTTCGTGTGTATATTACTACTAGAAGTGGTTGGGAGCATGTGTAATAGCTGACTTCAGGATAGTCCTCAAATAATAATAAGCATGTAAAAAGATAGAGGCCCAGTTGGAAAATAATGCAGATAAGGTTTTGAAATACAAAGATTTTAATGATTGACTGAATCTTTGCAGACTGTGGCTGACCTTCTATGCCTGTCAAGCAGGCAATGGAAGATACACACAAATATAGACAATAGGTATAAACATGCATAAACACATACAGGCATGCACAGAAGAGCACATAATTATTTCTTTTTATCTCTGAAAGATTTCCTTCCTTCTGCCCATTCTTGCCTAAGATCATATGATAACAAAAACAGGAATGATTTTCTCCTACCCTTCCTGTTTTGTAAAAGAAGGAAACATATTCGCCAATGTGCCAAGTCTCTGCCTGCCAAGTCTCACCCTACAGTGAATTTTTATTGCTGGTTATTATAAAATCCAGAAAGAAAATTGAGATTACATAACTGGGATTTATCATGGAAAAATGAGGTTTACAAACAGGCTGTGGCACCATTACTGAGCACATATACAGTATATCCAAATCTAAATGTCAACGCTTTGGATTTTCCCGTGACCAGTGGGTTAAGATCTCCTCCCTGATGCTTCTTTTTCTTTATGAAATGAAATGTTCCTAATTTTGGGTCCCAACTGGCAGATGTCTTTGCTAGCTAGCAAATTTCTGTAGCATGCCCAGCTACCTCTGAGTCTGTGACATTCCCCAATGGAGATGGCATGTAGGGATAATCCAACGTTGGAAGTTCTGGCCTTTCTGAATTTACGCACAAATATTGTCAAAGACCTCAGGGCTTCTCACCTGCTCCACTGACATGGCTCTGGTCTCTGGAGAGTGAGTTGCATCCACATAAAACCCAGCTCCAGATATAATATGGACACCAGTCTCCTCTGCAAACCACTTTAGAGTCTTCACGTCTCGGCTAATCCCAACAGTCGTGTTCTCTACCAGAGCCCCTCCACCTTTGGCTTTGAAATTCAACAGTTCTTCCCTAACGGCTTCCGTCTCCTGATTCAGCTGAAGATTCTCTTTATGGGAATAAGGGTTTTTTTGAATCCAAAATAAATTTTTCATCATAATAGGTTCCTTGGAGATAGCTTCATAACATGGAGGAGGTGGGTAGTAAGAGCAGTCAAAGGTCATCGTCAAATGTTCATGGGTCAGAGTACGGCCCAGTTTGCTTGGCTCTATGAGGCCCAAAACAGTTTGGACTTTCCCACTTAAGGAAGACATTTCCGATGATACCAGGAGATTCTCTGAAAAGAATGTTTTCTGGAGAAAAAGAAAACTAGAGTCAGAAAATTTAACACACACATAAATTCTGTCCATAGGGGCTGGGAGGCTGTTGAAGGTATACCTGCGTAAGGAAGAGAATCAATGAAACTAGAGATATGATCCCACTTATCATCCTGCCAAAGCCAGAGTCCGTCTCTAGTAAATTGTTTAAGCTCACTGCAGCCTTAAGTGACATGCATGGTGTTAAATGTCCCCTGGCCATTTCCACTGGGACTCCTTTGCCTGATTTAATCCCAGCCTCATCTACTGAAAATTTTTCTTGGTATTCACTGTTTCCTTTTGCTTAATTTTATCTCACTAGTCACAATGATGCTTCCTTGGTTAATTCAACAATAATCTCCATTTTTTAAAAAAACTACCCATAATTAATAACTTACACCAAAAACAGCCTTGTATCAGAACTTTTCTCATTTGTCATTTTTTCAAATGAATTAAATATGCTGAGGCTACTGATCATTCCATTGCTCATTCACTGTCCAAGTGAACAAACTTCTGTTGAAAGTCCATCATGTGCCAGAAATTGTAGATATAAACACATGTAGGACAAACATCTCTGACTTAATGATTTCACAGATTATTCCCCCCAAAAAATGGGGGGGCACGCCTAGGTTTAATAATAAAAGAACAAGAATAAAAACCTCTCTGCTCTGGATGTTTTCTTTTGTCTAGGGCTCATACTCAGAAATACTTCAAAAAAGCAAAAATCCAGGGTGCCTGGGTGGTACAGTTGGTTAAGCTTCCAACTCTTGGTTTCAGCTCAGTCCCTGGAACTGAGTCCCCTATCCTAGGGGTGGTGTGTAGTCCATGCTCAGCAAGGAGTCTCCTTGAAGGTTCTCTCTCCCTCTGCCCTTCCCCCTTTGCTTCCTCTCCCCCTCTCTAAAATAAATAAAATCTTTTTTTTTAAAGAAGCAAAAATCCTTCATTATAATAAAAGTGACTATAATTTATTGAAACTGAAATTTGCTGTCTCCAAAGAGTAAAAACCTCTCCATTTATTTTCATTTGTAACACCTACCTACTAAGGGTTCACCATGTTTCCATCACTGACAACAAAAACCCCAATTCCAGAGCTTTCATGTGTCCGTATGTTTCCTAAATGAAGGGATTCTATTGGAAAGAAGAAGGCACAACTCAAAGTATGAAGACAAACACCTTCATAGCCAAGAGTGAACCCCCTGCCAGAAACAGTGGTCTACACAGAGCACTAGCCGCTCACATTCGGAGGATGGTGACAAACTCCCTGGGAACCAAGTAACAGAAAATGCCTTTGCTGTTCCTTAAAAAGACATCTGAAATCATTTTCCCCACCTCCCTGACCTTCTGAGCATGAGTTTTCTTACCTGTAAATTAGAATAACAATTCTAATAGTTCCTAGACTATCATAGGAAGTCTTAAAATTAAATGAGATACCACAGGTAAAAAAGGATACCAGAGGTTTGGCACCCAGCCCATAAGGTCACCGAATAATAGCTCTGTTCTGCTAGTAGAAGGAAATACTATGTATTCCCTAGATTTTTTTTTCCAGAGGAAGTATTTGGTTAGAGGGGAGATCATTTAGGGGAGCAATTCACAGCAGGTGTAGTACATTTAAGAGACAAAGTGAAAAGAGACCCGAGTTGGGGGGGAAGGGAGCACCAAGCTAAAGGCAGTTTTACGTCAATCCACAGCAAACATCTGGAACCCAGGAATGTGATATATATTGGTCCATAATGTTAAATAATTGATTTCCACTGTTTGGCAAAGAACGGTAGGACTTGTGGCTAGCCTGGCCATTCATTTTTGGTTGGTGGTGCTCTTCTGCAAGACAAGCTTCCATCATCTAAATAATTCACTTGGTGACAGAAGCTGACATCTGTTTAGAGTCACTATGTAGCTGCCAATCACTGCACAGGGCAAGGATTTTCATCGATGATGTCTAGGACCTCACTGTTCAGTGCCTTATTCCCTGTTACCAAGACCAAGGAATATGTAGCTAGTTTATTCTGCTGAAAGAAAACCACAGTTCCATTAATAATTGATTCAATCTCCATATGGGTTGATTGACTCTTTCCTTCCTGTTGGCTCATGGGGGCCAGAAATTTGGATGAAACTGATGAAACTTGATCACTATCACTGTGTGTCACCTATCCTTCATTTTTTAAGAAGGAAGAAAACAAACAAATAATATTAGCACTTTTAGGAGAAAAGTACCAAACTGCATAGTTAATTGATAAAGATTTGAAAGAGCAATATTAGGAAGTTTCAAGCTCACAACCTGTGAATCTGTGGGGGAAAAAAAAACCCACTTAAGAAATGTCATCTCTCCTGGGAAATTCCTCAGGCAGAGCGACTCTGCTGCCTCCTGTGATCACAAACAATGTAACCCTGCACATTAGCTTTTTGATAATTTTTATACATTTTTTCTATGGTACAAGAGAAAAATAACCAGCACTCACAATATTCTTGTTTGAATTCCTCCTCTATTTAAGATATATACATGGAATGGAAGTGTTTATGTAATAGTTCTATCCTTTTGCCTGCAGGTCAGTTTGCAATAAATTTAGGATGTGATGATGACTTTGTAATTTGATTTCCTGAAGTCAGACCCTGAGAGGGGAAAATCAAGTAAATTCCATTAAATTATCTGCATTTCAAAAACAAAAACAAAAACAAAAAACAACAACAAAAAAACCCCAATGTAATCCATACTTAAAGGATGAGACTGGATGAAAGAAAAAAACCTGTAGCAGACGTGGCTCTAAGCTGGAATGTGCCTTTCAGTTGGATGGAATATGCATGGTTGCTGCGCGGCGGCGCGGTTCCCACAGGAACAAGGTGGCTCTTCCACCCACATTCAGCCTGAACATTTGTTTTCGGCTCAGGTACCAGCAGAGGGTTACCACTCGCCTTCCACCATGGAGGTAAGGATTCAGAGTTAGGAGGATGGTAATGGGCACAGAGCTGCCCGTGCACAACTGTACATACAGGAGTGACCCGCACCAAAAAAAAAAAAAAAAAAAAGCAGGCTTCAGGCATTTTGCAGGGCATCCGCGGGAAGCGTGAGGTTGCACACACCTGCAGCACAGGCAGTGGGGAGAGCCAGCAGAGCTGTGAACGCAGTTGCCAGGAGCCTTGGACCTCAGGTGGGAAACCTGAGCAGAGACACCAAGGCTAGGCTGCAATCGCCGGACCGCCGCTCAGAGGAAGCAATGCTGCTAATCCCAGCGGGTACAGACGCAGGAAGGAGCACCAAACTTTAACGGAAAAAAAAAAAAAAAAAAAAAACGGAGAGAACCAGTAGTTCTATAGTATTGTTAGTAGTATTGAGCTGGAAACCAGAGACAATATGTAGGATGTGTCATTTTTGAAAATCTATGCATAAATTAACTTCTATAAAATATAGAGCAAATTTGCCAAACTGTTGAAGATTTGGTGGTGGTGGGTGGGTAGCTTGGGGGGTAATTTTGGTTTTGTTTCCCCGAGATACTTGCCACAGTTATTTCACCCTGGCCATTATGCTTATTTATGATTTTTTATGATTTGTGATTTTTCAGTCTCCCTGAGTTGAATATTCATTTAGGTTACATTTCCCATTTCAGAGGATAGGACTTCCTGAAAATTTTACATATGAATGAGTGTCCTCCCAGATTCCATAGACTCAGTGCCTCTCCCCTGCCCTCGCCTCCACCACACCTGGTCCTGGACCTGGCTGAAGGTATCTGCTTTGCAATTTTAGATTCAGTAGTCAGATTGGCAAGGTGATGTTGGGTGAATTGATTCTCAGCTCACTTCCTCAAGAACTGTGTAAGTTCGAATCTCTCTAATAAATCCTGTTCTATTTCACCTCCAGGTATTTTCTTTCCCTGATCAAACCCTACCTGACAAAAAAAAAAAAAAAAATATATATATATATATATATATATATATATATATATTTATATATATTTATAGGAAAGCATTTCAGAGTTTTATGCAGAGAAAATATGAACTGAATAACTAGCAGCCCCACGGAGAATGGATGAGGGAGGAGGGCCGGTGTGCCTGCAGAGACCAGCAGGGTGTTGCTAGAATCTGGGAAAAAAAATCAGGTGCTGGCTTGGTCTGAGAGGACACCAGGGGAGATGGTGAGAAAGCAGAAGCAGTAAGAGATACTGGAAGTTTCTAACTGGACTTGCTGGTGCTGTAAAAGTATCCTCCAAGTAATGGGCTCCTAAGAAAAAACTGCCTTCTGGTGCAAATATGCTGGTGCTTCTATCTTTTATGGGTTGTATCACACAGAGCAGCAGTAGTCTATAAACACTGCACTTAGAGCTGACATTTGATTTGTGACCAAAATATTTTTAAAACCACATAATATTTTTTTTAAAGCTTGTTTGAATACTTCCATCATGTGCAGGTTCAAACCTGTGGCATGTCTCCTCTCAAACAGCATTGGTCTGGTGGCTGAACAATGGCGACACGATTTCCTCCTCACACCCGGTGCATGTCCACTTGCCCAGTTATTTATGGTTATATGGCTCTACTCCATGGAGATTTATAACTTTTCATATTAAGCATTGTCAAAAAATCAATAACCAAGCCTGCACAAGGAGAAGGAAATCCAGCCACTTCAGTACACAGAGCAATAATGGGACCCAGCAAGTTCTTAAAACTGTGACATAAATAAAACAAAACCACTCAGAGGTGCAAATGAGCAATGTGAATCTTGTATTCAGAGGAAAATGGTGGGTTTCATTCCCAGCTTTTCTTTTTTCTTTTTTTTTCTTTTTTTTTGCCTTTTTCTTTTTCTTTCCTATTTGATTAAGGAAGTTGGAGAGACATCTGAGGTATTTCCAAATTTCAAGTAACAAATATGAAGATGGTGATGAAGATGTACCCAGGAGGGCGCCTGGGTGGCTTAGTCAGTTAAGCTTCTGCTTTTGGCTCAGGTCGTGATCCTGGGGTCCTAGGATCAAGTCCCGTATCGGGCTCCCTGCTCAGTGGGTAGCCTGCTTCTCCCTCTCCCACTGCTTATTGTTTCTGTCTTTTTCTCTAATATTTTTTTTAAAAGTATAAATTAAAAAAAAAGATGTACCCAGGAAATGACACTCCTGGACAAAGGCATTCACAGGTGGGTGCCTCCCCTGGGTTGGTTCAGGCCTTCCTGGTCCTGAGCAACTTGATGTGAACAGTTGATCTAAAAGGATAGGTCAGTTCAGTCCAGTAATTTTTAAGGTCAGCAGTCACACTAGGCTGCTCAACTATTGGGATGGAACTTGTAGCTTAATTGACTTTAGTTTTAAATTTTTTATTTTTAATTGAAATACGGTTGACATACAGCACTATATTAGTTTGGGTGTACAATCTAGTGATTCAACAATGATATACATTATGAAACGCTTGCCATGATAAGTGTAGTTACTTGTCACCTGTCATCATATTATAATATTATACAATATTACTGTATTCCTTATGCTATATTTTTCATCCCTGTGTTTTGTGGCTAGAAGTCTGTGCCTCTTAATCTCCTTCATCTGTTTTGCCCATCCTCCCATGGCCTCCCCTCTGGCAACCACCAGTTTGTTCTCTGTGTCTATGAATCTGTTTCTGAGGGGATCCCTGGGTGGCTCAGTGGTTTAGTGCCTGCCTTCAGCTCAGGGTGTGATCCTGGAGTCCCGGGATAGAGTCCCACCTCAGTCTCCCTGCATGGAGCCTGCTTCTCCCTCTGTCTGTGTCTCTGCCTCTCCCTCTCTCTCATGAATAAATAAATAAGGTATTTTTTTTAATAAAGAATCTGTATCTGGTTTTGTTTTTTAGATTTCAGAATAAGTGAAGTCTATGGTATTTGTCTTTGCCTTATTTACTTAGCATAATGCCTTCTAGGTGCATCTAGTTTGCAAATGCCAAGATTTCCTTCTTTTTTATGGCTGAGTAATATTCCAGTGTAACATATCTTTTTTACCCACTCATCTCTTGATGGACACTTGGGTTCCTTCTCGAACTTGGCTATTGTAAGTAATGCTGCAGTAAACATAGGGGTGCATATATCTTTTTGAATTAGCCTTTTTGTATTCTTTGGTAAACACCTACAAGTGTAATTGCTGCATCAGATGGCATTCCTATTTTTTAGTTGTCTGAGGAATCTCCATACTGGATCTCTATTCAGGTCAAAATGCAACATAACTCACTACTTGTCACAGTAACATTGGAGCTGAGACAAGCACGATGCTGTCCAAATGCTGTCTACAGAACTGACCTTTATGGGTTATTTCACTTGAAAAAAAACAAGATTTAGCTCATCTCAACCCCTCATTCTCAGAAAAAGTTTCCACACTCACTTCTGTGAGAATGTTTGATGTAAATTCCTTGATTTTACTACTAGTATAATCCTAGGAGTGGAACATGTAACAAGTCACAGAATGCAACGATCATACCTTATTTTTCCTCAGAGAAAGCTCTCTATACTGAAGTTAATTCTCAGCTTTTCTCTCCCATGGATTCTTAGTACTAGATAGCTCGAAGAAATACCAGTATTTGCAGCAAATTGCATGGCTGGTCCTTAACTGCATTTAGTCACTTAAAGAGCTTATGACTTGTGTTGCTTTTAACTCCAGGTGAATTCATGTTTTAAACATATAAAGTGTCTATGTTCCTCACACAATTATCTGGAAGGCTGTTCTTGAAGTGGGTTGATTTAGTTACAAGAACAGTAGGTTCAGTCAAGAGTTCTTGGCCCTTCCATTAGATAGCTGTGTGATTTGGAGCAAGTAACTTAACCACTCTGAACCTCTTTACCCATCTATGAAATGAATGGGTTGGACCAGATGAGTTCCAGATGACATTCATTGTTCTGTTATATTCTTTAGCTTGAAATGTGTAATGACCTTCCAAAGATCATTCAGTGAAGAACATTCATCTATCAATGAAGGTGTACTTCAAGACTGGTTTTTAAAATGTGTATTTGCATACACATATATATATGTGATGAGAATGAATTTCATTCATTACCTATCAGTTTTACTCATTACCTAACAGTTTCATTCATTAACTATCAGTGAAGGCTGTAATTATTAAGAATTATTTTAATGTATAGTTTATATACATGTGAATACATGTACACATGTACATGGAATGAGAATGAATGGGTTTCCATTGGAGATCCTTCTCAGTTTATTTTATTTTAAAGATTTTATTTATTTATTCATGAGAGACACAGAGAGACAGGCAGAGGGAAAGACAGGCTCCTTGCTGGGAGCCTGATGTGGGACTCTATCCTGGAACTCCAGGATCACGACCCGAGCCAAAGGCAGATGCTCAACCACTAAGCCACCCAGGCACCTGATCCTCCTCAGTTTAAAAGAACTCTGGGAAGGATGGCTGGTTTGAAAGAATCCTCAACTTGGCTCCAATGTTTCCTACCCATGTAACCGAAAAATTTAAAAATTTAAAACATTTTAGAATTTACCATTAGTTTCCTTACTTGAAAACTGGAATCATATCTGCCATGTAAGATTTGAAAACAAATAAGGTGATACCTAAAAGCACTACCTAAATTATAAATCTCATGCAAATGTTCAAAATTATTATTATACACTGAACTTTAAATTATTTTCCAAACATTTGCTGAGGATCCTTAGGCAAATACACCGGAACTTGTTCTTTGACAAAGCTAATTATAAGGGGCTGAAGTTTATCAAATTGAGGCTGTAATCTGCTTATAAATGCACTCCTTCACTTGAGATCTGTGATCTTTAAAAGCAGATTGACTGTTACAATTGACATCACAGCTCATTAGGCTTTAGGAAATGACCCACTAAAGTGATTACAGCTCTAGGGGGTCCTCATTTTCCACGGGCAACTAGTACTAGAAATGCCTTTTTAAATGAATGTACTTAACACAGTGTGTTAGCTGGTGTCCATCAATGGCTTTCAGTGAATGGTGCCTTCCAACATTCACATATTTGTGCAGCCCCCTTCCACGTGGAACCTGAGCTGGTTCGTGACGTGCATGAACCTACAGTGTGTGGCGCAAGTGATGCTATGTGTTTGGGACCCAAGTCTTTGGAAGTCACTTCTGCTTTTGTGACTCAGGAAAACCTGAGCCGCAATGTAAGAAGTCTGGCTGCCCCTCATGTGGAGAAGGAGAGGCCACATGGGGAGTGAGAGAGCACATCACCCCAAGGTCCCTCTTGAGCTCAGCCTTATGACTGTCCCTGAGAAGGTACCAGACCCATGAGTGAGTCATCCTGAACATTCTAGCCCAGCCAAGAACCCACATGACTGCAAGCCCAGCTACAGGCAACCTGCAGAATTCTGGGACATAATAAAATGGTCATTTGAAACCTGTGGTTTGGGCTGGCCTGTTTCACAACAGTAGATAACCAAAATATAGAGAGACCAACATCACATAAGAGGTTATATTAAAAGACTGGTTCAGGTCATGATCCCGGGGTCCTGGGACCAAGTCCCACATTGGGGACTTCTCTCTCTGCCTGCTTCTCTCTCTGCCTATGTCTCTGCCTCTTTCTCTGGGTCTCTCATGAACAAATAAATACTGTTTTTTAAAAAAAGATTTCAAATTAGAAAATAAAAGAAGTATTATAAAAATAAGTCATAATTTTAAAAAATAAATCATAATTATAAACCTGTCCTAATTCTAGAACAAAGAAGTAATTGAATGTTGGATTTGGGGGTAACAAAATTTTGTGATATGACTTCGTTCCTTGACTTTTGCACCCCAGTGGCAAAAAGGTTATTTTTGCAAAAATACTTCTGAAGGCTTTATCATTTTTTTTTACCAGGGTCCTCTAGTAAGCAGCTGCTATGCAACCTATTCTTTTGTGAAGCACTTATCCTGACGTACTATCTGTGCCAGCTTCTCCTCTGGCATTGACAAGCGTCTAACTCTGTCACATGCTCCCTGGGCTTTGTATGGAGTTTTAGCTTTCCTCTAGTATCACTTTCATCAACTTCACTGCAACTTGTCTTTTTAAGGTTTTCAGTTTTATTTTGCAATCTACTTGCATCACATTGCTTGATACCTATCAATATTTACAACCATCAACCAGACAGAAAGAAATAGATGCTGAGATGCTAGGCAGGCACAGAACTTCGCCCAGGGAACTAGGAATGCTTGAATGGAAATTGGTTGTCGAGTGGTCAGTTCCTCAGAGCACAGATGTGGTTTATCTGAGTGACCTGTTAAGCAGGGGAAGGGATGCTCCTAGTGACTGTATCATGTGAGGTAATCGGTAGTGTGTTCTAGCACGTATCACGTGGTACCGCATTGATCTGGTAAGGGACTGGTCTCTGTTCCATCATGTTCTCTCTGTGTGTTATGTGTGTGTCCTTTGTGTTAATATAGTATCCAGCGTTTGATTTTCATCTGTGAACCTGAACTGCACTGAGTAGAGTGAAAAAGTAATTTGTTTATGCCTTTATTTAAGGATGAGGGAGTCAAAAGTTTCATTCTGAAATGAATAAATTTGCCATTAACTCGAAAATCCCAGTAAGATTAAAAATTTTCTTTCTTTCTTTTCTTGGTTGAAGTTTGTAAGTGGAACAGGAATTTCAAATAAAAAAACTATACCCCAAATCCCTTTGGGCTAGGATATCCCACCAATAATTACGGCTTCTTTTATAGACAAAGGTGACAATCTAGTTTAAAATATTCATTTTTAGTGATAAATGAAGAAAGCGGTGGCTACGTGCAGAAAATTCTCATGTCTACATATTAAAACTAAAGCATGATGGATCTCTTAAAAATAATTTCCAGAGGATGCAACATAATGGAAAACTGCCTAAATTTCAAAAAGCTGTCCAAATGTCCAAGTATCAACTAACTAGGATATCTCTTTGGAATTACTGCTGCTAGATAAGCCCTAACACACAGCAGGGGAGAGGGATGCTTGATTTTAATTTTATGTGAACAATACTAAATAATAAAAATATTTTAAATGGTTGCCACATTTAAAGAACTCAGCATTACTGCCAACAGTGTAAACAACCATTTGAAATTTTTCGGGATTAGAAATCTAGCTTTATGCTTCAGGGAAAACAGCACTCCCTTTTAAATAGCAAGTTAGTCCTAAAAGTGTCCAAAAGTCACATTGTGGGGGGATAGGACAGAAAGTATCAGTTGGGAGGCAGTTAAAACAAATCTGACCAACCAGTGCACTCTTTGGTTTCTGCGAGATAAGATAGATCTTAGTGAGTAGCGGTCTGGGGACCATGTGATACACAACACTGGTCAAAGTGCAAAGTTGCTCAACTTTTCTGGAACGCTGTTTAGCAATATGTAGCTTGAGTCTCAAAATGTTACTTTGCTGCGGTGGATCTGTCTTAAGGAAATATTTAAAGACATGTAAAATATATTTACGCACAATGATTTCATTACGGCATTATTTAGAATAGCGACCAAAATATCTCATAGTACGGGAATGTTTACATGTATAATGGAACATTATGCAAACGTTCAAGCTCTACTTTCAAAGACTATTTAATGATACAGGAAAATGCTCTTATTTTAACTTCTGAAACAGCAAAATACGAAACCGTATTTTAAGTACTATAAATTTATAGAGAGTGCATGTATCTACATATATGTAGAGCTTAACTAGAAATATTATGTGTATCTTTGGGTGGTAGAAGGAGCCAAAATAGATCATTTTTTTCTTCATTACAATTTAATGTATTTTCCAGGGCAAGTTTTTAAAAAATGTTTATCTACTTTCGTTTATAACCAGTAAAAGGGAGTAAAATGGGAAAAGATCATTTCACACCAGTATAAACTTAGTCAATGCTTATACGAATGCCACATGTGAAATAATAGAATACATATTTTGAATCCTCCATCTGAAACACAAAGATTCATGAACTCAAGAGCTATTTCAAATTCTTCTTTATTATCACAGAGTTGCTAATTTCCAGTCACGCCTGAGAATGGATAAGTTCGTGTGCAAATAGTTCTGATCAAATGTCATGTATTTGCAGCAAGTCTGGTCCACTTTGATTAAATTTGAGCTATTTTACCAAATACTTAATGGATTGATCTTTGCTAGTGGAAGTCCTGGAGCACAATGAGAATTTTAGAAAAGGTTCCACACTCCAAGCAATTCTTATCACAGTCAAGTCACTCAAGGACCAAGATCCCAATAGTGGATGTCCCTTTGTGTGAGGTTAGGCATGCAGATGGGGGATTGTCAAGGAAACATTTTATGGGAAAATGTTAGAAATTATGAAATGTGGGTCCTCGTTTATAAGTGAAAAAAGGGGGATCAAACGAAATAAGGTTTAAGTAAAAGATAAACCTCACAAGGACAAAACCATTAAAAAAATATTTTTCAAAGACAGTTAACAGCCTTCAACAGGTTAGGAGAAAAACAATCAGAAAAGATGAAAGAGCAGTATGATAGATTCAATAAATATTTATTGGCCATCCATTAAGTGTAAGACCCTGTGCTCTCAATTAGAGAGAACCCCCACCCTCACTGGGAGGCTGAGAAGCAACAGTGATACCTTTATTCATTCATTCACTAAGCTGACATTTCCTGAGCTTCTACTGTGCAGCAGGTGCCATGCAAAACACTTGATCTCTCTCATCGCAGGTTCTCACTTAAACTCTGCCAGGCTGATACTATAGGAGGAAGATGAGGCCAAGAAAAGGGAAGAAACTTATCAGAGTCACTGAGCTGAGAAGTTGCGATTTGAACCAGTCTGCTAGAGAATGCCAAATATCGATCGTGAACAGCACTTCCTAGAGGATTCCGTTAGAATTATCCAGATGAATTTATTAGCCTACGCTTACAATGATAGCCACCCTAAGTGGAGGATTACTACATGCCAAGCATGTGTAGTCCTCAGGCAGAACTTAGAGGCCTGCTTTGTCTACATTCTCTCCGACACTACATCTATCCAACTGTCTAGGTAAATAAATAAATAACCCAAGTGTCATCCCAGACTCCTGCCTCACCCACAAGGACTCGGTTTCTAAATGCTGTAAACACCACCACTTTATTTTAAAGATTTTATTTATTTATTCATGAGAGACACAGAGAGAGGCAGAGGGAGAAGCAGGCCCCCTGCGGGGAGCCCGATGCGGGACTCGATCCCAAGACCCCGGCATCATGACCTGAGCCGAAAGCAGGTGCTCAACCACTGAGCCACCCAGGTGCTCCACCACTTTATTTTTTAATTTTTTTTAAAAGATCTTATTTGCCTATTTAACTGTGGGGAGCAGCAGGCAGAGAGAGAAGCAGGCTGCCCACTGAGCACAGAGCCTGATTTGGGGCTCGATCCCAGGTCCCCGAGATCACGGCCTGAGCTGCAGGCAGATGCTTAACTGACTGAGCCCCCCAGGCGCCTGGCACCACCACTTTCCTGGCCCGAGCTTGTAACCTGGTCTCCCAGCCCTTCTGGTCCGCCTTCACCAAGCCTACAAAGAGCCCCCTCTTTCTGAAACACAGGTTCAGAGAGTGTCCCTCGGGGTCATCCTCGTCACCTCCAGAACCAAATCTGAACCTGGAGCCCGGCCAGGCCCCTGAGGCCACTCAGCTCCCTCTGTGTTCAACTGTAGGCCCTCCTCGGGCTCAGCATGTCCACACCTGCGTGAGGTCCTTGAATGTGCCTCTGCCTCTTATTTTCTGAGCTTACAGAGCCAACACACACCACCTTTTGCCTGTCCTAATTCTGCTGGGCTTTGAGGTTGGGGCTTTGGGGCCATTCTCAGCTTTCCCTGTTCTTGTTCCTTGTTGCTTAAGCAGTCTGGGTAACATGCCAAGTCGAGGTTCTCCTCTAGCCCTCAGACCTTTACCTTGAAACTCACTTCTTCTATGAATGGTTAATGTCCCTCCCTAGACTCTAACCTCCTGGAGGGCAGAGTCCAGGGCTCCTCGGTCTGTTCTCAGCCACCCACAGCGTCTGGCACATAGTTAATACTTAATTAACATGCCTAGGCTTGCTTGTGTTGAGCCAGCCTTCTTCCACAAAGGATTTGTGGAAACTTGCACAAAAGATGCAGAGAGTGAAGGAAAAAAAATGTTAAAGCAGGAGCAGGGAAATTATAAATCTAAGTAGCATAAGGACCGGAAAGGAGGAACAGGTTAACAGCTGTTGGCAAAAGGCTTAAAAAAAAATTGTCCTGGAATATTTATTTAATCAATTTCTGACTATAGATAATTCTGAAATCATAGCACGTTCCTTTTATGGCACCTCACATTATTTTCCTTGATCAAAGCAACCAAAAAATGTTATTAAAACGCTAGGAAAATGCTTTTCTGAAAGTTTTTTGGGCATGGGATTTTGAAGCCATGTTTGTTTTTTATAGCTTTCCCTTTATTTTTGCACTCCAAGCTCTCAGAAGATGCTAAACATGCCATTTTCGCTTCTTCTTCTGCGCCCAGCACAGTACTACCTAGGAATACATAAGTTTGTTTGTTTATTAACTTTCCCTTACTAATAAGGGCAAGTTTCTTTTTTTTTTTAAGTTTTTTTTTTTTTTTTGGAGGTTATGTCTACACCCAACATGGGGCTTGAACTTTCAACCCAGAGATCAAGAGTCACACGCTCCACCATAGGAGCCAGCCAGGTGCTCCAGGGCAAGATTCTTGAGCACATTAAATACAACAGCAAGCAACTTTATCTTCAAGGACATTTCCTATTTAAACCGGTAGAAGCCAATTATAAATCAGAAAACTAAAAGCACTTGGTAAAATTAGTGCAGGTGATTCATGGCAGTAGCTCTTCCTTTACAAGGAGTAAAACTGGATAATGACTCGTAAGGCTAATTTCTTAAATGTATAGATCAGCCACACTAATTTCTTTTTAAGGCAGTTTAATTTTAAAGCACTTTTCCTTGAGTTACGGAGAGCCTTTCAGTTGCATGAATAAATGTATATCTAAAAGACGTTTCTCACAAAATCCCCTCAGGTCCTTTATTTTGAAGACCACACAGTAGACTCGCTTAGAAAAGTCCTGACTTTCGCCGCCCTGCTTGGCTAAATTAGAGTTATGAAGAATCAGTGCCATGTGTGTGCTTTCACGTTGCCAGGACTTGCCTATTTGTTGTAAAAAAGGATTTGCAGAAGAGGGTCCAAGAGCCACTGCACGGAGAATGATTCTGGCCCACCTCGTCTTGTTCTAGTAACTTCCAAAACCTGACCTGCTGTATGAGAAATGTCATGTTGTGCTTGATGAAAAGGAGAGGTGTATGTAGAACTAGCTTCTGTTTTGCTAATTCCCCAATTCCATCCCTGAGCATGGGGAAGGAGGTACCAACTGAGCTGCAGGAGCAACTGGCCAAAAAGTGGGTGCTCAGTGTCTGTTCAACCAATGACTGGTTTTTGTACTATCCACCTTCAATTCCATACTGATGAAATGCAAGTTCAGCCAAAAGCACTCTGATATTTTTAATAGCATCGTGGCTTGTGGCCAGCTATCGTATGCTCCTTGAAATATTTTTTTAAAAAGCCACTGCTACAGGTTGAAGGGGAGAGCTTGGACTTCAAATTCTTGGCACATAGAAAGGTAACATAAAGACATCTGCCTTCTAGGCACCCAGAAATTTCACCTGAGGACATTTCAGTTCATGTGGCAAATATTTGCTAAGGATCTAGTAAGTCCAAAGGAGGATACTAGGAGAAACAAAGATGAAAAAGAAATAATTTTATTACAGGAAGCTGAAGAGCCCCCAACACTGTGGGGGGCAACAAGCCCCCACTTACTGTGCCTGGTGCACAGTAAGCATTCAATGGAGGGGGAGGGGTGTTTGATATTTTTTATATATTAGTGGGGCACCTATGATATTAAAGTGAATGCAGTAATGTTGAAAAAGAAGTTACAAAGAAAATGTTCTGGGAAGTTGCATCTGGAGACCTTTTACCAGATGCATCTGGTGGGACTGGGAGGGCTTTTTGGAGGAGGTGACATTTAGGTGTGGCTGCAGAAAAGAAGATTTTTACAAGGAGGCATCCTGGTGGCATGAGCAATAAAGGGCCTGTTTTGGGATTTGTAAGCAGTCTGTAGAGGCTCATACACAGGATGCATGGCAGGTCCTCAGTGAAGCACCGACACAGGCACTGGGCCCCCAGGAAGAGACCAGCATCAGGATGGTAATTAAATGGGCAGTGTGAGTATAGACTGAATGCTGGTGGGAGGAGGCCAGCGGAGAAGTCAAGAAACTAAAGCAATTTTCACTGTTCCTTTGGGACTTTAAGAGCAGAACACTCTCTTTTTTGCCCTAACTTACAAAAGTATTATCGTGGTAGCAGTGTACTCTTCATAATCATACTTTAAAACAAAATGTTGGGGGAAAAATAGAAATAAAAAAAAGTCAAGTCTTAAAAGTGAACTGTAAATAGCATGACTTGAATACTTTTTGACTTCTCCCCAGGGAGCCTGATGCGGGACTCGATCCCAGGACCCCGGGATCACACCCTAAACCGAAGGCAGACGCTCAACCACTGAGCCACCCAGGCATCCCTCAAATGTGTTACTTATTGATGGGGAAAACATTAAATCAAAATATTTACCATTAGAAAGTTCACAGTAATTGAACTCTGTAGTTTCAAAGCCACATGATGACCATGATTAATGTAACATCAGAGAAAGGTCCTCATAAGATCCCGTATTGAAGCCGTAGCTTTCTATATTGCTGGTTTCATTACCTTCAAGAGATTGTGGAATATCAAAAGTATTATCTACAATAATAATGCTGTGTGTTTCTTTGAAGAGCTTCAGGCACTGTACACACTTTAATTAAATCTCCTAATGTCCTTGTGAAGTTGGCAAGAGATTAGCAGAAGGTGAGTCATCGAAAAGTATCCAACTAGAAGACTGGACCATAGGACATACTTTTAGATGAAACCCACTTTTTATTATTATTGTTCCCATTTCACCAATGAGGAAATGGAGTTATTCTTCAGAGAAGGATGATGAGCTATCCTCCATTTTTACTGAAGGCAAAATACACTGCTGTAGGCTCTAGGAGTGTTTCCTGGGAGACCTTTGAAAATAGCACAAAAAACATGACCTCTGAGGTTCCTCCTTTGAGAGCCAACCAACATTTGTTAATAAATAACTGAAATGGGCACTAAAGAGAACATATATTGCCCCTTTCTTGCAAAAGACCACAAGACAAGGATCCCAATTTCTCATTATGACCAATCTGTTGATGGACTGGTCAATCAGAAGTTTGGCTAAGTTCTTTCCACAGTTTCCTTCTCCCACACTTCCCTAGGCAAGACCAGAAGGAAGAGTAGGCACTGTCTTTAAGGAGATAATACTGGGCATAGAGCTGATTGGGTTGAAGACACAGTACAAATTGCAGGGCTAGAAGAAACTGAAAAGAGTGGAAAATGAACCCCCTGACTCTTGGTTCTACCCTTAGGATAGTGGTATAGATTCAAAAGTCAGGCGGTTGAAAAACAAACATGCATGTAGTTATCATATAGGACCTTGTTTATAAACCAACTCCTCTTCTAATAAAGGAAATGAAAGAGCTCATACCACTTTACCAGACCATGACACCACTGTCTCAATCTGACCACTGCCTGACGTCCCAGAAAATGAAGTCATGGTTCCCAAAAAAACAGATCCCAGCTTGAAAAAAAAATTCATGAAAAAGGCAAATACTTTTGTTTTAGGCAATAATTTCACATCACTGAAGTCTTGAAAACAAAGATACGAATAATGAAATCCTACGGCAATATTTGGTTGAAGATGGTTATATTGGTCCAGACTATGCTTAAAATTTTTTGGTTTCTCATAAAAATAAAAACGCAAAATTAAACATTTTGATGAGAAGTTGTTGACTCTCAAATTAGGGGGAAAGTCTCTAGAAGACAGCCTTTTTAAAAATGGAAATAGGAAAGAAGGCAAGATGACAAATTTTGCCTAGTCCTAAAAAAGTGTGGCACCTGACACAGAAACGTCTATTTTTGGGAAAGACTAGTATTCTGTGTACTAAAAATAAAATAACAAGTGGCTTATTTCTACTCTGGAAAGTGGATTTACTACAATGGGATCAAGGGCAAATCTAATAACTTCATGGGTCATAGAGCAATAATCTCTCCTTCCCAAACTTTGAGATGGCAGGTGACAAATGCTCTAATGGAATTCTCTACAAAAAAGGACTCACCAAATTAGGAAAATTCTCTATAGCCAAAGAACAAAATTTTAATTAACCAATCCCTAGTCACATATCTGTATTTAAATATAAAGGGAATGTAATTGCTTATGTATTTTCCCCGTAAAAATAAGGTGCCCTGAAGATTTAGAAAGGTTTATCTAGTGCTATGTTTTTCAAAGTTTATTTTATTTTTATTTAATTTCTTTTTAATTTTTATTTTTAGACAGAGTACATGTGAGCGTCCATGAGTGGGGTTTGGGGAAGGGTAGGGACAGAGGAAGAGAGAGAATCTTAAGGAAGCTCCACACCCAACAAGGAGCCTGACTCGGAACTTGATCTCATGACCTTGAAATCATGACCTGAGCAGAAATCATAAGTCCCACGTTTAACTGACTGACCCACCTAGGCACCCCAACACTATATTTTAATTTGGCATCTCAATCGTTACTGTCACCTGCTTCCGAAGAATTCACAGAAAGCAGGTCTTTTAAATATTGTCCAAGACAAGTATTTATCTATATATTTATTTACAATTATGCAAGCAAAAGTTTTCTTTTACTGCAGTTCTGACATATTTTAACAGTATTGCCAGTGTACCAAAGGACTATAATTTTACTATCTTCTTTGGATAGATTTATATCTGTAGCTTTAATAACTTCAATACATTTTCTAATTAAAAAACATTTTAAGACAAATTACAAATCTGCTAAAACATATCAAATTATGAAATGTCTAAATAAGATACAAGGGGTTTTTGTTTTGTTTTGTTTTTAAATAGGCTCCAGATGGAGCCCAGCATGGGGCTTGAACTCATGACCTTTAGATCAAGACCTGAGCCAAGATCAGAAGTCAGACACTTAACAGACTGAGCCACTCAGGCACCTTTAAATAAGGTATGGTTTTGAATTTATATTAATAGTTTAAAAATAAGTAAAATCAAGATTTTATTAAATATTATAAACACTTTTAAATTAACATATATAAATTTCAGTTTATATCAAATTCTATTTGATCTCAGAATTTTTGAGCAGAAAGGGACCATGGAGGTCATTGAATTTGATGACTTCATTTTTAAGTGCAAACGCTAATGCTTAATCTTTTGAAGCCCAGACTGCCTGCACTAGAACCCAGCCTCCCAACTTGTCAGGCAAGTGTTTCTTATCTTTAACCATGTTGATGTTAACTATAAACATCACATGATATAACCCTGTATCCATTAGTGCGGAAGTACTATTTGGAGATAACATCACTCATTGGCTTAAGGATGAAGCTACAATTATCTAGGATCAGAAAATCCTATCTCAACTCCACTGTTGATCAGATGACATCAAGCAAGCCATTTAATTGCACAGCGCTTTCCTCTTCCTAATTATAAAAATAAGGACTCCGGTAATTTAGACTTCCCTACTTAAATTAGTCGTTGCAATAAGTAGTAATAAAAATAACTCTAAAGCATACAGCATATCTAAGTACAAACGAAATACTTAATAGCAAAAACTCATCTTCACTATATTTAAAACCAAGGAGTAATAAGCTCTGTTAGTTGTAATTAGGAAGGAGTATATATTAGCTGTTGTGTGTCCTTATAACATCCGAACAAGCTAATGCAGGGTTATATCTAACAAGTTCAGTAGCTCCTAGTTTTTCATAATCTCTTTTTACGTTGACCTAAGCCAGATAGTAATTATTAGTTGAAAATAAGCAAGAAATCTTTGACTTCAGAAATGCACCACTTTCCTAACAGAGAAGTGTTTACGAACTACCTTTAGTGTTGCTAACAGAATCAGAAAATTTTACTACAGAATCATCCAGCAACTGATATTATGCAGAGCCTAAACCCTCCCGAATATTACTCCCGAACAGTAAAATATAGTTTCCTGGGCGACACGTAAAATCATCCGGCTTCAGCTGACCTTTAAAAGACAAACAAAAACTTATCAACCAGATTCTCTTGAATAAAAAATAGATCTTGCAACTGGGAGGGATATAAAGAATGGATAAATAGGTTTGAAAAGCATTGTAATACACAAATTTTTGGTAGAAGAAAATGCATCTACTTTGCAGAGAGAATAATCTGAAAGAAAATAACTGGAGATACTAATACAGGCCATTGCCAGGGGATGGAATTTTAAAACATTTTATTTTTCTTTTTCTCCTTTGTGCTTATCTGTTTTAGAACACAAATTAATTTTGTTGTATTTTGCAAAGGTTACTTTGAGTGGAAAAAAAAAATTGCTGGAGTCTCCTGTGTGGAGGCAGTTAGGGACTATCGTGCCTGCTTCAAAACTGAAACAGGAAGGCTTGCAATGTGAAGTGGTGGTGGTGCTAGAAATGTGGTTGGATCTGAGGTGCTCATGTCCTGATACTGGTTCTGGGTAATGAGAGCCAGCACACACAGAGAAAGTCTGGAGAGGCCACTTTGCTGTGAGCTTCCATGCCCGGGAAGTACCAAAGAGCAGAGCTGGGAATGCTTTCTCGCCATCCTCAGCTCGTACCTGGCATGCATCCTTTACCCACGACTTCCATTTCTGGATTGTAGGTCTCCGTCTTAAATTTGAACAAGCATTGCTTTTCAGTGTTTAATTACAATTTAATGGAAATACTCCTCGCATTCAAATTAGCTTTTAGTTTTCGCATCACGAGTGTGCATGCAAGTTATTGTGTCATTATAATCTCATGTTATAATGGCTTCATAATGCAAGTCCCTGCAGGGTTGAATTAGTAGTTTCCTATGGTAATCGCCCATCACTATAATATCATAATCACATAAGCACAGTCCCCACATGCTTCCACTGCAATCATTTTGACATTGTAAGAGCATTTTAATAGTATTAGCATAGATTCTCCGGAGAAATCATCTCATTGTCACTGCATTACCATAGAAGATTAATTGTGGCATGAAAGCTTAAAAAAGAAAAAAAAAAAAAAAGATGATGCTCAGCAATAAAGCATTTCACTTTTCCAAAGGTCACTGCATTTTGCACCAAGGTTTGTGACACGACCCTTAATTGAATAGAGGCCCTTCCACACCATGGAGGTTTTTTGTTTTGGTTTTTCTTTTTGTTTGTTTAGGACTCAAACTACCAGTAATCAAATAGGCCAGCCCCTCTCTGTGATAGAGAAAGAAAGCGCTGTGGTCCCTGTCCTCAAGGAGCTGATAATCTAATCAGGTGTGTGACAAGTTATAGACAGCTTGTAGGTCAACCCAAGGAATGCCATTGAGATAAACACGGTACTTGGAAGTAACAGGCATTAAATAGCAGATGTGAGAGCCAAGGACACAAGGGGTTCCTGAAGAGGGATGGTTGCTAATTATAAAGGGTTAAACCTGTTATTAAACCTAAGGACTGTGTGGCAGAAAGGGAGCACAGTCAGCTGGGTTCAGGAGAGTCTGGCTGCATCTTTGCCTTCCCTGTGGGGCCTGCGGAGGAGGAAGGCCCCCAGAGTGACCAGCAGTGGACATGACCCCAGCCCACGGAGGAAGCAGAAGGAACAGGTTAGTGACAGGAAGCACCCCCTCTGCACACCTGCACACACACACCCTCCCCCGCCCAGCTTTGAGCAGCAGGCCTTGTCGTTTATTGCTAAGAGGGTGAGCAGAGATGGCCCACCGTGCAGTACAGCATCTGCTGGAGGACCAGAAGCAGGAAATGCTGCTCAGAAGAGCACTGCCCAGGCCCTAATTAGCTCTCCCTGCATTGAAGCCATGTGTAGAATGACTACATTGTGTCAGGGACAGATGACCCCAGCTGCAGAGCCTGGCAGGCTACTGTGCTCACATGGAGGGGGGTGCTCACCCTGGGCTACCATCGGGGGCCACCATGGGAGAACTGCCCACAGATGATCCTAACTCTCAAGGAATCGTCTCTGCTCAGTGTCTGAGTGAGAATAACGTCCCAGCCTGTGTTCAGCACCCCCACTGGCCCATCGCAGGCACCCGATCGCGCTCAGGATGGATGGATGAGTTAACACAACTGGAAGGTACGCGGGTTCGGAGCTGCTGGGGGACTGACTGGGAATACCTCCCCTCCAATAGCATTAAGGGCCGGGGAGTCCACAACTGGCAGGGTCTCTTGTATTATTAAAGACTTGCTTGCCTTCTTGTTCTAGTAGATGAAGCATTCTGAGGAGTCAGGATTGCTCATTTCCCTCTTTTTGAATTGCGTGGGCCTCGGAGATCTCAGAACTACTCAGTGGCTCAGTTTTGGAAAAGCAGTAATACTGCTTTTTTTAATTGGAACACTATGAGGGTAAAGATTGCTCTCTAAGTGCTCAAAACTACTTTGACCAACAAGCTGTGGAGCAATATAAACTTATTACATAAACAAATTAGCCGTCCTTCCTTCCTTTAGAAGTTATTTTTAATTTCATAGGTAAACTCTATGGAACCTGCTCCCCTGTTCTTCCTTGAGGTCTTGTTTGAGCATCCTATGTAATTTCCCTCTTCTGGCTCATTCTTCACAGTGACATCTGCCATTAGGAAGTCATATCAAAATTTACTTTCATTGCCTTTGATCACCAGTTTTTATTGTTGTTTGCTTTGCCATTAGACATACAGATGAAAAAATCAAGAATGGGATTAAAAAAAATTTTTTTTAATATTTTATTTATTTATTCATGAGAGACACAGAGGCAGGGACACAGGCAGAGGGAGAAGCAGGCTCTATGCAGGGAGCCTGACATGAGACTAGATCCCGGGTCTCCAGGATCAGGCCCTGGACTGAAGGCGGCGCTAAACCTCTGAGCCACCCGGGCTGCCCAAGAATGAGATGTTTGAATCTAAATGTACTCACCCTAAGAACACAAATTTTATTTATTTTGTAAGATGCATCTTGTCACTGCTTAGAAAAGTGTCCTAGTTTTTCTCTCTCGTTCAGATGTATTAAAGGCAACAGAAAACATTGCTGATAATGTTCAGTAGGGTTAGTCTTTTATTTGATACAAACAGTAGTCAGTAGTTATTAAATATCTGGAGTGCCACCAAACATTAATGCCGAACTGCTGTATTTCAAAAATGGAAGAATGCACACAGATGGGCCAACAGAATGGTCCTATGAACACATCTCTATTTCCCCAATAGGAAGAAACACTAAAACTTCATCAATAGCATTAAGGTTTCAAAAACTTGATATGACCAAACTTTCTTTGGCAAACTTAGCATGTGAGTCTCAGTTTTCCCCCAGATAAAATGAAGGAGTTAAACAAGGTGGTCTCCAAAGTTCCTTCCAGATACAAATTACATGATTCTAGGCAAAAAGGCAGTAAATGACCTTTATCCAACCTCTCCAGTGGCTCCCCCATGAGTTCACCTTGTTTAGACTTTAGATAAATGGGGATATTTAGATAGTAGAAATGAGAAACCTATTGATAATCATTCTAATTCTTTTTCTGAACCACTCTCGAACAAATCATAGTACAGTGTTTAGTTTATTATAAACTTCAGATTATTACTAACAGGTGAGTGAAATAAAAATACCTCACAACCCAGATTATTACTTTCTTTATTATCACTCTTTATATTGCTTATGACTCACAGTAAAATAGAGGCACCTAGTATAAAATAATGCTGGCTCTATTAGCCCTCAAATAAATGATGCTGAGTGCCTAAGCAACTGAAAGCTCTTGGCTATTTCCCAAATAGCAGCTTAAATGATCCATTGTGTATATGTATATATGTGTACATATATTTATACACGTACATACCCAGTGTTCACACTGTCTGATTATCACAGTACAAGTAGAGAGACTATTCTGAAAATTGTTTTGTGCCAACTTTACAGCCAAGAATTATTTCTTAGTGGATAGTGAGATAAGTAAAAAAAAAAGTCAGTCATCTGCTTGTTTTTTGCCAATGTTTTCAGAAGGTGTGATATATATCCCACTGGTGGTTCAAACCAATTTTAGGTGATATATGGGCATTTAAAATGTCTTAAACACGTATTTGTTTATTTTAATGTGTATTGGAAAAAAAGTAATAAATGTTGCAACCCTCTGATTTTTATGGATATTACTGTTTAGGATGAGGAAAAAAGTGGGTGAGTTTAAAGAAAAATATTGGGATCCCTGGGTGGCGCAGCGGTTTAGCGCCTGCCTTTGGCCCAGGGCGCGATCCTGGAGACCCGGGATCGAATCCCACATCGGGCTCCCGGTGCATGGAGCCTGCTTCTCCCTCTGCCTATGTCTCTGCCTCTCTCTCTCTCTCTGTGTGTGACTATCATAAATAAAAATTTAAAAAAAATAAAGAAAAATATTAAATAATTAGCAAAGGTAGTACCTGGGAATAGCAAACATGCCTTCTTTTCTTTTTTTAAGGTTTTGTTTATTTATTTGAGAGAGAGAAAAAAAAGCACAAATGAGGGAGAGGGGCAGTGGAAGAGGGAAAAGCAAACTTCCTGCTCAGGAGGAAACCCAACATGGGGCTCTATCCCAGGACTCTGAGATCATGGTCTGAGCTGAAGGCAGATGCTTAACTGACTGAGCCACCCAGGTGCCCTGCAAACATGCTTTAAAAATGATGGGAAAATGAATCAAATTTGACAAATTTGATAAATATTAGTGATGATTCTTTCATTCTGATAAACATTATTCTGAGTTTGTGAAAATTAAAAGGCATTTAACACCTCTAAAGTATATTGTAACACATTTATTTTCTCTGGCCTATTAAAGAGCTAACTCCTGTTCTGGGGGTAACATCTTCCTAACTCATCAGAAATATAATCATGACTTCTAATTAGGCAGAGAAAGCTGTCATCCAATTTTAACTCTCAGACCTTTTTGTTGGTCCTGTAATTGTTGACATCATTTTAAATGATGTTGATTTAAAGATATAAATATGATATATGGTGTCAAGAATATGGATTGAGACATTATGGTCAGACACGGTACAGCTACTGAGTAAGCTTTCAATTTTCATAGAATAAAACTCTGAAGTTGAATACATCATTCTTTGTAGAGAGGCAACATGTAGGTAAAGAAATTTTCTGCTAATGGTATAAAATCATTAGATTCTATAAGAATAATTAATGAAGGGATGCCTGGATAGCTCAGTGGTTGAGCGCCTGCCTTCAGCTCAGGGTGTGATCCCAGAGTCCCAGGATCAAGTCCCATATCGGGCCCCTTACAGGGAGCCTGCTTCTCTGCCTCTCTCTCTGTGTCTTTCATGAGTAAATAAAGTTCAAAAAAAAAAAAGATAATTAATGGAAACTCATTTTACTGAGGTAATACTAACACAAACATAAAAATAAGTAAGTGAAAACAGGTTCACAAAAAAACTACACCATCCCTACAGAATGCATTATGCAAATTCCATATGAAAAACTTTTTACAATTCTGATTTGGTCTATGAAAAACCAAAGGAATTTAGAAACTAATCCTTTTGACTTCACCGTAGCAAGAATAAGCAGTAGCAAAAGTCCATGGAATGTCCCTAATGTATACGTTCTTTTCATATATTTTAAATCTAACAATTAAATGAAATTCAATAGACAATGCATAGAACTATATAGAATCTTCACAGAGATCAAATTAAACCTGGATTTCTTAGCTTGAAATATTTTGATCTTTCTACTGACATACCCTGATAAACAAAGAGTGAAAACATAATGCCTAGGAGGAAGGAATTATATCAAAAAGGGGCACTGGGCGCCAGTTGCAGGAACCTCCTCTTCCCTGTATAGCCAACAGATCAAGTATGGCTTTAGGGCCAAAGGCTCAGTAATATCAGTGCCAAACACAGCCGATTTTTTTACTTCTTATTCTCTAAGCTGCTTCAAAGTATTTATACACCTTGACGATGCTTCTGAATGAGAAAGGGGCAAGTTCAAAGCAACAAGGAAGCTAAAGGGAATGAATGTCAGCTCTTTGACTTCTGTGGAACTGTGAGTGAGACCCATGAGAGATGCCCAGGGCAGTCCCTGATCCTACCTGTGGATGCTGGGGGAACTGGGATGGGCAAAGGCAGTGACAAGCTGGAGACAGGGCTTTGGAGTAGCAGCCCTTGAAGTACACTCAGCAGAGATCTTTTCTTGCCTAGTGGCAACCTGTAAAGACCCCTCCTGTGGTAGCAGAGGACATTTTTTCGGAAAGTACTAGACAAGAAGGCATTCACCAGGCATGGTGCATTGGAAGCCAGCGCCCCTGTTCCTGAATTCCCATGTGAAATGGATTTGGGCAGCTGCAAATGGAGAGTGTCTGAAGTTAAAGACTGCACTTGGAGAAAATGCAGGCTGGGCAGCTCTGTGGTAGGAAGGCACTGACTCATGAAGTGATAGACATGCCATACACCAGGGAGTGATAAATAAAAACATGTGTCAAATAATCTAGGTCAAAACCAGTGAAGGCACTCTTGTATAGCCTTTCCTGGATAAGGGTTTCTCAACGATTACTTTGCAATGGAGGATTGGTAGTAAAAACCACACTCTACTAACACACGCATTGTCTAACATATGCACCCATACCTCATTATTCAAATGTAATTTCTTCCTGAAAACATGATGGGTCCTGAACTTTGCATTGCAGGACTTTATATATTACATTCATTTCTTTAAAAAACTATTTGATTTCAACTTTTTATTTTTTTAAGATTTTATTTATTTATTTGAAAGAGAGAGACAGAGAGCAAGAGAGTGCAAGTGAATGCATCAGCCGGGTTAGAGGCAGAGGAAGAGGGAGAAGCAGACTCCCCACTAAGCAGGAACCCCATGTGGGGCTCGACCCAGGACCCCGGGATCATGACTTGAGAGAGTGCAAATGAATGCATCAGCCAGGTTAGAGGCAGAGGAAGAGGGAGAAGCAGACTCCCCACTAAGCAGGAGCCCCATGTGGGGCTCGACCCCAGGACCCCGGGATCATGACTTGAGTCGAAGGCAGATGCTCAACTCACTGAGCTACCCAGGTGCTTTAAACTGTTTAATGTGGGCATTTTTAAAAGCTTGCACATGAGGAGAGAAGAGGATGATGAACCTCTAGGTATCACCCAGCTTCAACAATAGATTCTAATAAAAACAGTTTTTAAGGGGAAAATTAATGTTTTGCAGCCCATCAAAACCACCAACCAATTATCCCAGATATTACTAACATACTGTTATAGACCTATATAACAATCCTCTAAGGATTTCTGGCAATTAATTAACTGTGAAAGACATTTTTTAGAATTAAAAAAAAAAAAAAACAGTATTACTGTATTCTGAAGGCACTCTGTAAAGTTTTCCAGAAACAACTTTGGTACCCATGGTAGATGTAGACAGGTAACAGTCAAACTGAGGTATTTGATGCTTTCATCATTCCTAATATTTTCTCAAATTTTTTCTAGCTTCTTAGGCTTATCATCTCTTTTTAGAACTCTCCTGCTTTCAGGATCCCTGGGTGGCGCAGCAGTTTAGCGCCTGTCTTTGGCCCAGGGCGCGATCCTGGAGACCCAGGATCGATTCCCACATCGGGCTCCCGGTACATGGAGCCTGCTTCTCTCTGCCTGTGTCTCTGCCTCTCTTTCTCTCTCTGTGACTATCATAAATAAATAAAAATTAAAAAAAAAAATATTTTGGAAAAAAAAAAAAAAGAACTCTCCTGCTTTCTTAGACATTTTCAGTTGATAACACGAAAGCAAAAGTGCACAACACATTTAACAATGCAAGCCCAAGATGTTCCCCTCCGGGGGGACGATCTGAGCTGGGACCATGGTGTCCACTCCATCTTGTTGCCCTTTTTGATGGCACAAGTATGTGAACTCATCATAGCAAGAGTTTTGGTTTAAAGAGGAGATTCTGAGTATAAATATTTATAACAAATATTTAGACGGTGGTAGTTCAGATGGCAAGGTATACTTAATTATGTACATTTTATGGTCAACTGCTTAATAGAGTACATAGAATGCATGTAACAATGCTGCTACAGTTTTTATCTAATTACTTCATTGTTTTAAGTCACAAGCATAAAACTCTCCTCCTTCTGTTAAGAAGTTCATAAGCTGAGTAGATCCTCCAAAGATTTCTAGTCATCATTTGGTTGCTCATATTTGATGATCAATGAAAATAATTCCAAAAATGGCAGTTTCTGCAGACCATTAGTACAGATCAGTGGTGTGGGCTGAATTGTGTCCCCACCTTATATGTTGGAGTCTTAATCTCCAGGACCTCTGCATATAACTGGATATGGACATGGGACCTTTAAAGAGGTAATCACACGAAAATGGGGTTTTGTAGGTGGGTCTTAATTCAATAGGACGATTTTATGTAGTTAAGAGCAGAGCTTAGGACGCAGACAACATAGACAAAGGGAAGACCATGGGAGGACACAGGGAGGAGGCAGCCGAGCCAAGAGAGGCCGTAGAAGAGACCAGATCTACCAACACCTTGATCTTGAACTTTCAGCTTCCAGAATTGTGAGAAAATAAATCTCTGTTGTCGAAGTCACCCAGCTGGTGATATTTTGTTATGGCAACCCTAGCAAACTAATACCGTCAGTAATGGAGGTCACCTAATCCAAGCTACGGACGTGGCCTTTAAATACACCTGGGAGATCTGGGTCTACAGAGTGAGTAGAAAATTTGTTGAAAGGGCTGGCCAGGCACGTGTGATTCAATCTAACACTTTTGTGACAAATTTCGATGATAATCAGGTGATGGCTCAGTGTATGGACTCGGAGTTGTTTATTTCAGTTATCTGTCATGGTGTAATAGGCCAGCTTGCTGAAAAGTTAAGCAGATACCACACACAGATTATGTAGAAGACGTATCACGTGAAATACCCCTGAGCTGAGGGTTGGCCTTTCTATTTCCTCCAAACTTTAGAGAACAAGACAATAACATTTAACTTTTCAGATATATAACGAATGTAATAGATACGACATGTAGAAATGTGACAGTATAAACATGATAACTTGAGGAGTTTATGAAAAGACTTTAAATATTTCAAAAATCAGGGGGCAGCCTGGTTGGTTTAGTCAATTAAGCACCTGACTCTTGATTTCAGCTCAGGTCAGGGTCGTGAGATCGAGCCACATGTCGGGCTCTTCATTGGGTGTGGAGCCTACTTAAGATTCTCTCTCTCTCTGTTCCTCCCCCAGCTTTCTCTCAAAAAAAAAAAAAAAATTCAAAAATCAGTACCTATGTAATTTTGAAAATAGTAAGCAATATTAAGAAATTGGTACACAGTAATGCAAAGGAGTATTTGGTTGCAGTGGACTTGGAATTACACAAAGGAGCATTACATTCACAACAATATTTACCAATATTCTCTTCAAAGTGCTTTTCAAACACTAAATAATTACCCAATTAAGCCACTGCAAGATAAGCTGTTATTACTCTGGATTTAGTGAAAAGGACTAATAATTACTATTTTAACACTTTCTGTGAAGAAAGTCTCAATGTTTACTGAACACAACTGTGAGAACACCCCATCCGTTTCGTGCGTAGGAAACAGAAAAAAACAAAAGGTTGATTAGTTAAGTGAATTCAGGGAGAGACAGAGTTGATTAAGAACTAAGAACCATGACCTGTGAAAACAGAGAATTTAATATGCAAAGCGGTGACCAAAATTGGCAGAAGGCTGTTTATGAATCCTGCCAATATTCAATATTGCAGACTGACAATGGAGAATCTGTGGTCATGCCCTCAACAACATAATTCATCACGCTAGTGCTTGGGGCAGTCATGTCCAAGCAATTTATCATCATCATATCACTCGTCTGAGTAAGAGAGGGGGAGAACTTTGATTGTTAACCTCTAGGGAGAATGGATTTATAGCCAACATCCCTAAGAATGCAGCACAGCTCTGCCCAAAGCAAAATGTTCCCTGCTTCGCTTCTGTTTAACTCAGTAAAAGTGTGAACACGTTGCCTCCGGGACATTGAGAGCAAAACCTAGGTCTGATGTCCTTAGTTCAAAAATAAGATAGCCAGCAAACCATATTTAAAATCATCGAAGCTGCTTTAAAAAATGCGTATGGATGATGCATTTCAAATGTCCTTTGGTGACAAGATCATTTCTGAAACGCATCTGTGGATAATTCCATTTGGGAAGAATCATCTCTTAACACTGAACCCATGAACCCATGTCCTTTGTATTGGAAAACTTGGAAGTGAGCTGATAATTAAAAAAAATACACACACACTACACACACACACAGAGTGTTTTTCAAAATAAAAATCACTATCCCTCCACGCATTGAGCCTTTCTGTTTTTTACACTTTAACAATGGCTGCCCTTACAGGGTGTAATTAAACACCTAAATGCCATTTTGTCCCTTTTGATGAAAATCACGAGGCTGAGTTGTGCATTATGGAAACAAGTACCCCTGCTGTCTCCCCAAGAGTAAGGGGAGCGTTAGTCCCAGCAGCGAGCCTTCTACAGCACCTTCCCTCCTAGGCCTCCATGTGTCTGGTAAACTAGAAATCAGTAATCCCTGGATGCATGTGGCTCAGCAGTTACTGAGTACATTAGTCAGGATAGACTAGGTTATGCTGTGGTAACAACAAATGCCCACATCTCGGGGTCTAAACACAAACGTTTATTTCTAGCTCTCATGACATATCTAATACAGGTCGATGGGGGGCTCTGCTCTCTGTCCTCATGTCCTGATCCAAGCAGACAGTACAGCCTCTATCTAGAAAATTCATGGTCACGGTGGCAGGGGGAAAGAAAGTGTGACAAATGACAGACCTCTTGCTGGCTCTTTTTTTTTTTAAATATTTAATTTATTTATTCATGAGAGACACACAGAGAGAGATAGAGACACAGGCAGAGGGAGAGGCAGGCTCCCCACAGTGAGCCCGATATGGGACTTGATCCCAGGACCCCAGGATCACCCCCTGAGCCCATGGCAGACACTCAACCACTGAGCCACCCAGGTGCCCCCTCTCAATGGCTCTAAAAGCATCTACCTGGAAGTGACACGTCACTCTATTTACATTGCATTGGCCAAAGCAAGTCAGTCACATGGCCATACCTCGCTGGAAGGGGACAGATAAGTGGATGAGACACACGACTCCCATGCAGAGCAGAGAAGCACGCCTATTTGGGCAGACACTGTTTCCATGAAGGGGCACTCAGAACCACAGCTGCTTTAGGCCAGGTGGCCAGGTAGGAGCAGGTGTTTTATTTTTCTTCTTCCCTCCCCCATTTTTTTTTTTAAGTGAGGAAGGATGTCTATGAATGAAAACCTTTTTTTTTTTTTAAAAATGAAATCCTTCTTAGAAAAACTTGGACTTCTGAAAATACACCCTAAAGAATATTTGGTGCGTGAAAAATATATTTAACCATCTTAGGTTGCCCTTCGTCCTTCATAGGGTTCCTGAGCAGGACACCACTTAATCAGGAATTAATTTTCCCCATTGTTACTATATGGCTTACTGGGCTATTTAAGACAATTGAGGAGAAATACTTCTCGTACAGTAACGCTGTAAAGTGTATATGGAAGTAAGGATGGGCATTTGCCAAGGCCAGTAGTCCTTCTGTTATATAGTTCATTATTTTGTCTTCAAGTTTAATTCTGAGAGCAACCTCTAAAATCCTTGCATAGGGGCTCTCTACCAACTATAATCCCAGACCGAGAGGGCACTAAGGATCTAGACAGGTTCCTCAAAACTCTGTTCTATCCCATATATGTGTTCTCCTTTTCTCTATCTGGGTTAAAGTTTAACTATTCACGCTTCAAACTGTATTAAATTGCATTTTTTTTCAGAAATCCTTTTCAGTTCAGCCCCATATTCGAGGTATGTTGTACCCTTCATGGGGAAGGGAGAACTTGTCCAGTGAAACCTGTCATTCAATTAAGTCATTAGGTCATCACCCACCCCCACAATGCATGCTGTACTGGTTCTCCTCCTGCCTCACTGGCCAACCTCCTTTGTTGGCTCCACTGACCTCTTAGCATTGGGCTCGTGGACACAGGTTCGAGGTTCCTCTTCCCTACCTATATTCTCTCCCTAGTCCTTTTATACACTTCCGACAGCTTCATATATCATGATTAATGACTCCCTAATAATTATCTGTAGCCCAGATCCCTCCCGTGAGCTATGGTATAATGTACCCAACAGCCTATATGACATTTCCCGTTGGACATCTCATAGACCTTGTGGTAGGCAGATGCTACAATGGCACCCAACAACTCCATCCTTCCTGGTATTCACACCCCTGTGTTGTTCACACACACACACACACACACACACACACACACACACTGGACCAGGGTTGGTCTGTGTAATCAACAGCATACAGCAGAATCAACAGGATGTTACTTCTGAGATCAGTTTAAAAAAAAAAAAAAAAAAAAGATGGCTTCTACCTTGGGTTCTCTTTCTCTCTCGGAACATTTGCCCTGGGGGAAGGTACATCATGAGGAGCCCTATGGAGAGGTCCATATGGTAAGAAACTGAAGTCTCTGGCCAACAGCCAGCTAAAATCTGTCAACAGCCATATGAAGAAGCTAAGAAGCAGAACTTAGGCTCCAGTCAAGCCTTGAGATGACCACAGCTGATGGATTGACTGTAATGTTATGAGAGACTTCAAGCCAGAACAAACCCCACAATGCCATGCCCAAATTCAGACCCACAGAAACCAAAATAACAAATGGCTGTTGTTTTAATTGGCTAAATTTTAGAGTAATTTTTTAAAGATTTTTATTTATTTATTCTTGAGAGAGGCAGAGACACAGGCAGAGGGAGAAGCAGGCTCCCTGGGGGAGCCCGATGTGGGACTCGATCCTGGAACTCCAGGATCACACCCTGAACCAAAGGCAGACGCTCAGCCACTGAGCCACCCAGGCGTTCCAGGGTAATCTTTAAAATGTAGAAATAGGTAACTAATCCACACATCACATATTTAACATTCACTAATGGGGACTTTCCATCTCCCCTACCTCAATTCCCAATTTGTTCTTGCCCTTGCCTTCTGCTTCTCCATTAACATCTACATCTGCCCAGTTTCTGGGCCATCATCCTTGGATTCTCCTTATCTTTCTCTACCACCTCCTATTCATCAGCAAGTTCTAGAAGCAAAATCCAAAGCACTTATCAAATTCATGGATTTGATAACAAATGGATTTGGTAACAAAATGGATTAATAAAGAACTTATTAAGCTCAACACCAAAGAAACAAACAATCCAATCATGAAATGGGCAAAAGACATGAAGAGAAATCTCACAGAGGAAGACATAGACATGGCCAACATGCACATGAGAAAATGCTCTGCATCACTTGCCATCAGGGAAATACAAATCAAAACCACAATGAGATACCACCTCACACCAGTGAGAATGGGGAAAATTAACAAGGCAGGAAACCACAAATGTTGGAGAGGATGCGGAGAAAAGGGAACCCTCTTACACTGTTGGTGGAATGTGAACTGGTGCAGCCACTCTGGAAAACTGTGTGGAGGTTCCTCAAAGAGTTAAAAATAGACCTGCCCTACGACCCAGCAATTGCACTGTTGGGGATTTACCCCAAAGATACAGATGCAATGAAACGCAGGGACACCTGCACCCCGATGTTTATAGCAGCAATGGCCACAATAGCCAAGCTGTGGAAGGAGCCTCAGTGTCCATCGAAAGATGAATGGATAAAGAAGATGTGGTTTATGCATGCAATGGAATATTACTCAGCCATTAGAAATGACAAATACCCACCATTTGCTTCGACGTGGATGGAACTGGAGGGTATTATGCTGAGTGAAGTAAGTCAATCGGAGGACAATCATTATATGTTCTCATTCATTTGGGGAATATAAATAATAGTGAAAGGGAATATAAGGGAAGGGAGAAGAAATGTGTGGGAAATATCAGAAAGGGAGACAGAACGTAAAGACTGCTAACTCTGGGAAACGAACTAGGGGTGGTAGAAGGGGAGGAGGGCGGGGGGTGGGAGTGAATGGGTGACGGGCACTGGGGGTTATTCTGTATGTTGGTAAATTGAACACCAATAAAAAATAAATTAAAAATAAAAAAATAAAATAATAAAATAAATAAATAAATAAATAAGTTAAAGATCTTAAAATGAAAAAAAAATAAATAAAAAAGTTAAAGATCTTAAAATGAAAAAAAAATAAATAAAAAATAAAAAAACAAACAAAAAAGCCCACTTTGCATAAGGCACAGCACAGGTGCTGGAGAAACAGGAGTAAATAAAACATGCAAACCCTGTCCTCACGTGGTTGACATAGGAGGGGGTAAAGAATTCATAAACAAAATATATAGTGTGTCATATGGGGATAAGTTGTATGCAGGAAAACTAAAGGAATGGGAGAATGAGAATGCCAGGGGGCTTGAGGGGTGTTAGGATGTTCTTTTAAATATAGTTGTCAGCAAGGCCCCACTGGTAAAGTGACATTTGAAGATTCCACATTCTCTGTCCCTACTGCAGCTACCCTAGCCTGAGCTACCACCATCGTTCATTTGGGCTCATCACAGCCATCTCCCTTTCGCTCCCCTGCCCACAACTCTTCAGTGGCTTCCCATCGCTGTTAGACGAAAATCTAGAGCACTTACCAGGCCGCACAAAGCCTTGTGTGACCTAGTGCCGCCCTGTCTTTCCAACTTCATCTTGAACCAATCACCCAAGCTCCAGTCACAACAACGTTCTGGCACTTTCTAGAACATGCCAAGTTCTTTCATGGCTACTTTGCCTCAGCAGGTCCCACTGCAAGCAATGAACATCGCCAGGTCCTTCTCACCCTTCTAAATCAAAAGGTCTTCATGAGGACGGACTGTTTTCAGCGCCACATGCAGAGTCCTCCCAACTCCCGCCCCCCTGCTCTATTTTCCTTTATCACAGCCCTCTGTTTACAATTTGTAGCTGTTGGTGAATTAATTTGTTTGCTCATTCCTTCTTTGTTTCCTCAGGCTTCTCTGCCTCCAACCAAAATATAGATTCCTAGAGGCTAGAATCCTTGCCTGTCCTGCTCTGTATTAGAGCAGTTCTGGGGCATGTCCAGCTATACCATACACATTTATTGAATGAATAAACCAACCTTTCATGACCACCTTGTAATTTCAACACCAAGTGTGACCACATATATCATTAAATAGTAAAAGCAGAATCTTGTCTTCACAAATCTATAGGCCTTTTGATCGAGTATAGAGACCTAGAGATCAATGACCTTTATGTGCCCAGCAAAGATAAGTAATTCATCCAAAGTTGCAGAGCTGGAATCAGAAATAGCCTTAAGTTCCACTCATGAGTCCTCAGAGTTCTTTAAGCCAGCAACCTGGCTTCCTGCCCCTTCTACCAGTGTATGTGCAGTTCCTGTTGCATAAAAGGCAGACTCGTGAAGAACAAAAGTATGGAGTGGCTAAGTGGTAGGAGCACAGATTTTGGAGTTAGAAAGACATGGACTTTTTTTTCTAAGCTTTCCAGTAGTGTGGCTTACCCATCTGTGCCTTTCCTTCCTTCCTTCCTCTTCTGTAACCCCAGAATACCTCACAGAGCAGTGCAGAGTATTCAGGTGCACAGAACTCAAAGAAGACCCCTGGCAATTTGCTTTTACTAACTGGCAAATATATATATATATATATATATATATATATATATATATATATATATATATAAATTTGTTTGTATTTGTATTGTATATGTTTATTTGTGTATATATATATACATATATGTGTGTGTGTATAGCATATGTATATATGCAAAAAAATATGTATATATAGGTTTGGGCAACTCAAAGAAGAAGACCCCTGGCGATTCGCTTTTACTAACTGGCTATATATATATATATTACATATATGCAATATATATATATTGCATATATATAGTGCATACATATATGCATATATATTGCATATATATGCATATATGTAAAATATATATATAGGTTTAGGTTTGGGCATTCCTATTCCTATTATAATTCTAAGATCCAGGAATGGAAATAAAATGCATTTTGCTATTTTATGCCCCAAATCTGTATTACAGATCTCTTAGTAACTTTCATAACGACCGGGCCACATCTAGCCTCCATCAATGAAAAACATAAATTCATAAAGTAGCACGCTGTGAATTTTGTGTTCGAAGTATCCTCTTTAAAATTAAGTCGCTATCTTGCTATCAACAGCAAGTTGTCTGGTCTCCTTTTCTTTGCAGGGTGCACTGAGATTTCTTGTTAAGGGCGGTTAGTTACGTCCGGAATCACACCGGGATTTTAGGGTAACCGCTGTACACCCCGCTGCCTATGCAAAATGAAAACGTTACCGGGCCAAGAGGGTGCAAGTCTGCGGGCCCTGTGCTCACCGACGTTTGTTCTATTGGACAGTGAGAGGACGATCCTGTAGGGCAGGAGCGAGCGCCTGTGCGCTTCCTCCCTGCGGCGGGACCTCAGGACTCACGGACACGTGTCGCCGGGAGGCCGCTGTCCCCGTGGGTGCGCCCCCGGCGGAGGCGGCCCTGCCCCCAGGCCCCTCGGAAGGTGTCCCAGCCCCGCTCGCGTCCCGAGGCAGGCGCCCCCGAGCGTGCCTGGGCAGCTTCAGGTGGAGCGACCCTGCACGGCGAGCTCGGGCGACGCGGAGGCCCCGGGCGCGGAGGCACGACTTCAAGGCTTCTGAAAGGAGATGGAAGGTGGACGTCGCGGAAGAGGCGCCCCCGGCCCCGCGCAGCCGCCGCGGGCCCCCGAGCCCCTCTGTCCGGGCCTCCGCCGCCTCCCGCCCCGGCCCTGCAGCTCCCCCTGCGCCCCGGGGAGCGCGCAGCTCGCTAAGGCGCGGGCGGTCCCGGCCCCCCTCCCCCGGGGCGCCGCTGGCCGGGGATGGGGGCTCCCCGCAGGGACCGACGGCCCCGGCCGCAGCGGCACCCCGCCCCGCCCCGCCCCGCCCCCGGCTCCCGCCCGCTCGGCCCCGCGCACCTCGCCTCCTCCGGCCGCGCGCCGCCTTCTCCCCGCGACCCCGGCACGGCCAGCCGGCGGGGCCCTGGCCTCCCCGCTCCCCGCCCCCTTCGCCCCCGGCCTATCCCCGCCCGGGTCCCGGGGCCAAGTTCGGCCACGCCCCACCCAGCCCTAGGTCACGTCCTGCGGCCCCGGCCACGCCCCTTCTGCCCTAGGCCACGCCCAGCGGGGCGACCCCGCCCCCCGCCCTCCTCCAGGGCCTGCAGGCCAAGTCCGCCCTCAGCCAGGCTCGGGCCTGTCCAGCCCGGGGGAGGGCAACGAGCTGCTAGCTGCAGGCTGCGATCGGCGGCAGGAGTCTATTGTACCCCCAAATACCCTGGCGGGAGAGGTTCCTCGTCTCTCTCTAGTTCATCTGAGTCGACAGGATTAGGGGCCAGATCCCCCAAGGGCGCAAGGAGACGGCTGCATTTCCCCAGATCTCAGGTCTTACAGAAAAGCCTGGAACGTGGAGGCTTTAGTAGCGATTTTAATTTCCTCCAAGGATAACTAATCGGGGTGAGCTTTCAATTTAGTGTCTTGAACAGGATTTGGATCATCATTCTGAATACGAAGCAACTCTGGGTTTATTTCCCCACTGCCTTCTGCTGGGGCCTAAGGTGTCTCATCTCTGCAAAGTCCGTGTGGCCTTAGCACCTCTGGTGGCAGCCGACTCGGGAAGTGAGTGCAGCTGTCCACAGAACTCAGCCCTAGGAACCCTCCTCATGTTACACAGTAATACTGTTAAGTATTACACTGTATTAAATTAATTTTATCCTGAAATCTGGGAAAAAGAGGATGATTGCTGGGAAGAATCTCCAGTTTTCATTTGAAAGGAAGGTCAACATTTAATAATAATAATAACAATAATGTTTCCTGAGGCCAATTTTGCTCATAGAGGTGCTGTGTATATGCTATCCTTCTTAACTTTTTTATTTTTAAAGATTTTTTTTTATTTATTTATTCATGAGAGACAGAGACAGAGAGAGAGAGAGAGGCAGAGACAGGCAGAGGGAGAAGCAGGCTCCATGCAGGAAGCCCGACGTGGGACTCGATCCCCGGTCTCAGGATCAGGCCCTGGGTCGAAGGCAGACGCTAAACTGCTGAGCCACCAGGGCTGCCCCATGCTTAACTTTTAGAACAACCTACATGTGGTAGGATCATTGTCTCCTCTCCTTACAGATGAGAAAACAAATCCCAAGAGAGAAGTATCTTGTGCCAGGCCAGGACGAGAACCCACTTTGGTCGGTGTCAGTACACCATACCTTCTGAGTTTGATAGGAGGCCAGATAATTAACTGATATATTTAAGTCAGAAAAAGAAAAGGAAATGAAGTTGTGTGTGTGTGTTCATTTTTTAAGGAGGATAAAACTATGAGAAGTCGGTTGGTGAAGGATAGGCAGAGACAAAACTGAATGATGACAATGGTCCTCGAGGATGGCAGCTGCTCAAATCCTAAGAACAGAGAACCGGATAAAAATAGGGCCCAAGAGTGCGAGAGAGGAGAATAAATGTAGAGGTTAAGAACTCTGGAGGGATGAGTACTGAGAGAGTTGAATATCACTAGGAATGACTGGGGCTCATTCTGAGATTGTATAATGAATAGATGGATCGAGGGAAGCTTCTAGAGTGATTTCGGAGCTGGCTACCACTTTGTCCGTGCTGCCACCATGAAGCCATATAAATGTGTACCTGACGGTGGTTGTTGAAGCGAAGAAGCCTCAAAGTCCAGTATTTATAATGCTACGCGTTTTACTAGTCCTTGCTGCCAGATGTGAAATTATACACAAGATCCGTGTTTAAAAATGACGTCAGCTTTTCTTTATGGAAGTTGCTAAACTCTCTACTGCTCACACTGCATGCAGAGTGCAAGGTCTGTGATGGATTTCACAGGCAGGCTCTTACATCTGTGGCTTTACTCCTTAAAAGACAGTGTTACAGAGAAACTAGTCTAGATTTTATTTCTCCTCCCAAGAAATACCTTCAAAGGAACTTCAAAATAATATGTAGGTGACTTATATCAGGAATGTTATCAAAGTCCTGTGAACGCACGTGTTCAAACAAGATGAGCAAAAGCCATGCAAATCCAGTGTATAGCAGTGAGAAGCGTTGGTGGCATCTAGTATTTGGGTATATACTGTATAAGTCCATTTCACATCATAAGTGATGTAAGCACTGTTGTGAGTTAAGCACCAAATGCTCTCTTATTGAAAAATAATTAAACATTCTCCAATGCTGACCCCCCAAATCTGCCTGCCCTGAGGACACGCAGACAAGAATGGATAGAAGGGGTCTTTTACAGAACATGAGAGACTCCTAACTCTGGGAAATGAATTAGGGGTGGAGGAAGGGGAGGTGGGCGGGGGGTGGGGGTGACTGGGTGACGGGCACTGAAGTGGGCACTTGATGGGATGAGCACTGGGTGTTATTCTATATGTTGGCAAATTGAACAACAATAAAAAATAAATTTATATAAAAAAGAAGGGGTCTTTTATGATGTGCTGCCATCAAAAATGATAATCTGATATCAAACATTGGGCCCAACTTCATTTTTCAGCCTGGAAAAGCTTAACTTGGAGATCTTTTTTGAAACCTAGCATATCAATGTACTGCCGTACACCAGTGATGAAATAGCCACGTTAAAAATCATATTATTAAGGAACCAAAGGTTTCCAAATCAATCTCTCAGAGAAGGGTTCAGTTCAAATGTGCTCTCATTTCCACAGTACCTGCTTTTCATTTTTATAGTATCTTTGAATTTCGACAGTACTTGTACTCAGAAACCCTAAATTGGCAGAGAGAATGAAATCAAAACCAAGCATCCAAAACCCCTCGCTGTTTGGCTGAAGCTTCTGGAAAGCACTAGGTTTTCATCACCCTAGTTAGTTGTTTTAAATATTTACACAAAAATAGTCAATGGAAAAAAAAATCCGAAGAGGTCAAAATATGGAGTCACCCAGATAATTATCAGATGAGCCGCTGAAACAAAGCACAGCCAACGATATCAGTTGGTGAATGGTGTGGCTGTCAGGTTTTAATTGTTAATTGGAAGTCAAAATTGACAATGCCGCAGAGATTTTCTTGGTTTAATTTTTAGTCTTAGTGTGATAAACTAGTCCCATCATTTCCAGGAAATCTATTAGATACCAGTGTCACAAGAGGGCTAGGACAGAGCTTCCAACACACGTTTTCCTAGCAAATTCCCATTCTTTACACCTCCCAGAGAGTACAACTAATTACTCACTGTATTTTATCACTTCACTTAGAGGCAAAGGAAAAATGAAATTAAAACTTTTCTAGTTCTTAAAGAGCTAAATTGAAAACACACAATCCTCCAATTCAGGAAACTTTTTAATGGGGACTGTACCTTTACAAATGAGTCATTACAACCTTTTGTAGAAGCCAATTACAAGTTGGTCTCTGGAGCTGTTATGACTTTAACAGCTACTGTGGTTAAAGAGTAGAGAAGTTCCTCAAAAAATTAAACACCGCATTACCAAATGATCCGGCAACTCCATTTCTGGGTGTGTATCCAAAAAAAGTGAAAGTAGGGCCTTGAACACCCATGTTCAGAACAGCATGATTCACAGTAGTCAAAAAAGGTGGCAACAGTCCAAGGGTTCACTGGTAGATGAATGGAGAAACAAAACGGGGTACATGCATACAATGGCGTGTTATTTGGCCTCACGGGGGATTTTGATAATGCTACAAGGTGGATGAACTTTGAAGGCATTCTGCTAAGTGAAATAAGCCAGCTGCAGAAGGCCAAACACTGTATGCTTTCACTTATATGAGGTGCATTCCTAAAATGGTCACATTCATAGAGGTTTCCCAGAGGCTGGGAGGAGGGGAGATGAGGAGTCAAGTGTTCAATGGGTGCGGGGTTTTAATTTGTGGAGGTGGATAGAGGTGACAGTTGCCCAACAGTGGGAGTGTACTTAACGTGGTTGAACTGTACACTTAAAAACAGTTAAGATGTTAAATTTTATGTTATGAGATATTTTGCCATAATAAAAACATTTTGACCTTGGACAGCTGCTTGTGAGTGACTTGTGAAAAGTTGACTTGAATTTAGAACACCTCTTACTCTCAGTAGATTTGCTACTACAAATAAAAGGTCATGATTTTCAGTTATATCATCATTAATTAAAAAAAAACTTTTTAAATTGAATTCCCTATTATTTTTTCTTGCCCAGCAGTTTCTTTTGGTATTTGTGACAGAGACTCAATTTTATTTGGTGGCTAGGTGATGCTCCTTTTCCTGGGCACGTAGCTCTACTACTTCTCAGCCTCCCTTGCAGTTAGGTATGGTCTGGCCACTGGGTGCCGGCCAGTGGGATGTGGTGGGAGTGACAACTGGAAGGGCCCATCAAAAAGCCTCCCACACACCCAGTATTCTCCACTCTTTCTCCATTCATGGGTAGGACGGAGAGAATTCCTAGTACCTGGAAAATGGAGCCATAGGAGAAAAGCAGGCTGCATCGGAGTGGCCATGTGGAGCAGAAGCCCCCTACCAACCCTAATGGTGAGAAAACGTGAGTGAAAAATCGGATTTTTAGATTCTTAAGCTACTGAGATGTGGGGATTGTTTGTTACAGCAGCTAGTTGACCCTAATTAGTATGGTATTTGTCCTGGTAAGAGAATAGGGTCGTTCTATATGCAAATTAAAAACCACCATCGTTTAGCCAGCTAATATTAATAACTAATATTAAATGGCTTCCACGATGGTTTCCCAAATCCTTGAGAGAATCGTTGAAGTGTTAGAGGCATCTGTTAGCACACAATAATGCAATTATTGATCTCTAATAAATACAGTGTTGAGAGCTAAGTTAAACAGAATGAAATTAAACCCAAAAAAGTCAGCAGGGAAGCTATTCATTAACTGTAAGTCCAGGCATATGTGTCTGTGAAGAATACCAAATAGTAGTCATCTCTGTGTTGAAAAACAAAACAACGTGGACTTGAAGCAAACGTTAAAGCAGTGGCTTGAATTTATAATTCAAAGAATTCGACTTTTTGCTCTTTACGTAAAATGGATAATTTTCTTGCTATCATTTCAGGATATTTTTTGATAGTGTATGTGTGTGTGTATAATTTTTCCCCCCATGAAATTAATTTAAATCGCTCTTCAGAAACCTGGTTGAAATAAGGTTTGAAATATTTTGTACTGTGTGAGGAACACAGCCTTGGCAACCTTAACTCTTAAAGAATTCTTCTGTGTGAGTAATTGGCAAGATCGTGCCACTTAGTAAATATTAAAAATATGCTGGGATATCTAAAATTATATGAGGGTATATGAAAACCATGTTGTAGCTAAAATAATTAAAGAGAAGAGTTTGCTTCAATCTTCCAGGTAGAATGGGAGGGGCATGGGGATCAAGGACAAATCTCCTGATGGAGGGTGTGGGGGGCATCTACATTATCAGTGAAAGTGGGGAATCAGCAGGTACCTGACAGGTACTTTCAGGCATAGCTCCAGAGTCTGAAAGACCTGCCTTCAATTCCTGGTTCCTTGACTTCCGGGCTGGGGGACCTCTTAATTTCCCTGAGTCGGGGAAATGAAAACACTCACCTATGAAATGAAAATACTCTGACCGGTCTCTGGCAGCTTGCTGGCTGTCCTGAAGATCTGTTCTGCTTTGCTTTCATGCTAATAATTCAGCAGGACCCATGGCCACCCTGTTCAGGGTATACTTCTCAGCCTCTCTGGCAGCTAGGCCTGGCCGTGTGACTTAGCAGATTTGGTCCGTGCCCCAGCTGGCTGGGAGATGATGGGAATTGAAGGGCCGGCCTTGGGACAAGAGATGGAATTTGCTTGTTGAGGATGGCAGAGACCCTGCACTCTCGTAGGGTTTGTGGGTGGGCTAAGTGGGAGGACTACGCGCACGTCTTATCTGGAGTCTATAGAACAATCTTGGGAGTGTGTGCTAGGCAGGAGGCCTGATGGGGATTTAAGTACAGAGAAGTCAGATATAGCAAAGAGGACACAGTAAATGATGTGAAAAGAGTAGGTGGGCCTCAGGGTGCAGCAAGTTAAGAAATCACCCATGTGAGGAGCCCGGGTTCCAAACGTCAGGAGAAGGGATTTGATACTCAGGCTGGGGGCAAGAAAATCAAGTATCAGAGATGTGAGTGAGGAGCCTAGGAGCAGGGATTTAGGAATACTGGTCAGTGTGATGGCACTGGCAGTAATGCTAATAATAAAAACAACAAATAGCATTTTTGACATTTATGACAGTCCGTGTGCCAGTCTCTAATTCTAGTAGCCCTTTGTAAACGTTTTTAAGATTTTATATTTACATAATCCCCCATTTTACAGATGTGAACACTGAGGCTCAGAAATGTGAATTTTTTTTTGCTCAAGGTTTCATAGCTTCTAAAGGGCCAACCTGAGATGTAAATCTAGGACTGGCTGACTCCAAAAGCCAAAGGCTAAGGAATAATGCCCCAGTAATCCAAGTTAAGTGCTTAGCGCAGGACATAGCAAAGGATCAAGAAATGTTAGCTGATACTATCTAGACATGGGAAGGAGTAACAGCAAGAATAAGATTGGACCTAAGCTGGCGAATCCATGAGGCCAGGCTCCTTATATACTGTGTGTGAGTGTGTGTGTGTGTGTGTGTGTGTGTGTGTGTGTGTGACAGAGGTGGGAGGAAATAGGAGGTGGCCAGCTGGTGATTCACATTGAAAAGTAAAGAAGTGAGAAGTCAGGGAGCAAAATAATTCCTAATTCCATGCATTCTTCTTTTTTCTTCAATTGTGTAAAGAAGGAACCAGATACTTTGAGAACAGGGAAGCTGGAAAAGCATCTAACACTTTTTTTCCTGGATTGTCACAGGATCGGATTTTTTGAGTCAGAAGATCTTAAAAACAATCTAGTATCCAACTCTCTTCTCTCGGAAGGAGGCAAAGGACATTTGCTGGGATTTTTAAAAATCACTGACTGCTGAGAAATAAGCAAACTCAAAAGGGCTCTTAGCTCAAAGAATCTGAAGTCCCAGAAAAAGGTTTTAACTTTAGAGAGACCGAGTGAGTGAGTCACAAAGCACTCCATAATCATGGCATATGTGTGAGATTAGGGTTAGCATTTGTGTTAAGAGTAACAGATGTAACAGGAAAACATCTATATTAGATTTTAGGATCCTTTTCTTAAAGTTCCTTAAAATAGAGCTTTTTATTATTCTGATGTTTTCATGGTAATAGGATGTAAGAATGATGTGGTCATTTTAATACAGAATTATTTTTTTAAACATAAGGTGCATACATTTGTGGAAGCTTTAACAAATAGTCCTGTTTGAGTATCAGGCACATCGTAGTTTTATTTATTTATTTATTTATTTATTTATTTATTTATTTATTTATTTATTTATCTATTTTAGAGAGAGAGACAGAGAGAGAGAAGGTGGGTGGGAAGGGGAACAGAGAGAGGGAGAGAGAATCTTAATTAGGGTCCGTGCCCATCTTGGAGCCCAACACAGGGCTTGATTTCAAGACCCTGAGATCATGACCTGAGCCAAAATCAAGAGTTGGATGTTTAACAGACTGAGCCACCCAGGCTCCCCAAGCACATGGTATTTGTAATTGATACAGAAAAATATATTCAATGAACGTTAGGGATGTTATAAAGTCTGGTAATAAAATTAACATCTATGAACTCACCACCCACCACTACCAATACCATAAAGGCCCCGTGCACTCTCCTCTCTGGTCTCATTGCTCCCTTCCCCCGAGAGGCAGCCACTCTCCTACTGTTAAGACATCGAGTATTTCAATATTTTAGGCACCTCCACCATACCATATCCTGGATGCAGGATTCCAAAGAGTAGGAACAGTATTACTGTTATAAATCAGACTTGCAAAGTGACAAGAAATGCCATCCCTCTTAACACGGTTTTGCCAAATTTGACTTGTCCTGAATGTCCTGAAAATTAGCTAATAATAGTACTTCTCAGAGACATAAAAAATAAGGCAGAAGTAATTTATAAAAGTTCTCTCACAACAGAGTTAAGCACATAGGATGCTAGTTAAATTCCACAACAAATAAATAAACTTGACTTGGTCTCAGTCTTATAATAAGGGAATTATTATTATTCCCCAAGGAATAAAGTCTACAACAGGTACATATTGAGAAGACTATTTTAACATTAATTCTCAAAATCCTATAGCATTCAGAGCAAGAGTATAATGACAGATGCTTCACAAATTCACAAAATATGCATTTGTGAGAAAGATTATATCGTAGAAATAAACACAGATTTGGGGTGAAGAGGAAAGCCTCCTGGCTTATTCCTCTTCTTATTTTTTTTTGAGATTTTATTTATTTATTTGATAGAGAGATAGGGAGATCCAGAGAGCACAAGCAAGGGGAATGGCAGAGGGAGAAGGAGAAGCAGGCTCCCCACTGAGCAGGGAACCCGATGGGGGACTCCATCTCAGGACCCCAGGATCACAACCTGAGCCGAAGGCAGATGCTTAACCAACTGAGCCACCCAGGTGCCCCATCTCTCTTTTTAAATCAGAAATCTGAAGCCTTTCCTAGTGAGGCCCTGTGTGACACTTCTCACAAAGACCCCTTTTTATCTGTGTGTTGTGGGGTGAAGAAATTATGTGGGGAGGATCCTAAGTTGCTAGCAGCAGGGCTCACCTCACTGGCTTTCCGGCTAGACTTAGGACAGGCACAGATCTGGAGAGCCTGAGCTTCGATGGGCACGGGGAAGGACTCCCTGCCCTGGGAGGTCATGCTGGACCAACTCCGTGGTGTCCCAGGAAGACCACCGATGATAGGGGCTCCATCTCCATTCTGCGTGGCCCTTCCCTACTAAACATTCTGACCTGGTCATTAAACATGAAGAATGAGTATTTGAGATAGGAAGGCATGTGACTTGTGGGGGAGTGGATTAGAGACCATGCCAGGAATTGCTGGCTTTGTTTTTGCCCCAAACAAACAAAAGGCAATGGTGTTAACTAACTTGCTTCACTCTCTTGATCAGAGCAGTATTTGGTATCATTGGTCTGACTGTAATGTTGGTTGTGTCTTATTTTGCAACAAATCTTGGTGCATTTCTAGGTGCCTTTGGTTCTAGGTGCCTCTGGAAATGGTGTTCAGTGATGGCACTGACAAAGCCTTCAGCCCAGTGATGCCGGTGGTTAACACGTGTCTGCTCCAAGACAGCTGATGCTGAGCTTTGTTGAAAAGCAGCCATGAGCTATTGAGAATGTGCCGTAAAATTCCTCTCTCTGATCAGCTGAGCGGATCGAAGTCCCTTTGCCTTGTCTGGAAGCTGTTTCTTGCCTGTGAGTTGCATGGAAACCTAGTCTGACTCTTCATTGCCTGACTTTGCAGATGTACCTGCCTTGAGTCATTCCGATGGCTCAGACTCATGATCCTAAACCGGCCTTATTTGAAGATAACTTTGTAATAGGTTGGGGAGGGAAGGGGGTGCAGACAGAAAGATAAAGAAGAAGCAAGGTGGAAAATACAGGATTTGAGACTAATCCAGGACTTATTTAAAAGGACAAGCTACTCTTAACATCATTGAGTACGGTAATAGAAAACAACATAGTATTTTTTTTTAACATCAGACACATTCAGTATTTTAAAAATAAATCGTGTAGCAATAAGTGATCACTTAGACCTCTCGGAGGTGGGATTATTACTTTCCTCTGGCATGAGTGAAGTCATGGAAATGTTTATTTCCCTAATTTTTTTGCTTGCCTTCTTTCCTCTTTCAGATAACAGGACAGCCTGACTTATCGGCATAAAAAATATTTCCTCAGCATTCAGAGAACATGGGGTAGGTGTGAAAGGAGAGTAGTTATGTCAGCCTGCACTTTTAACCTAAGCCAGGATGCCAAGAGCTGCACTAAATTTAAAAAAGAAAAAAAAGAAAACATCACTCTAATTAACAGTTGATAAAGTACAAATATCTCAGCACATCACATAACAGGCAGATTGGGCCTTTTGACAGGCGGTAGAAACCTCACATGAAAATATTTCATCGGATGTGAGTATGAAGGTGGAAAACATGACTTGAAGTGGGAAGAAGGGGAAAAAAAAAAAAAACCCCTCTTGCTGTGGCAAGACACATTTTTCCTTCACTTGGGAAAGGATGCAGTTCAAAGTAACAGTCCACACATGTATCATGTCTTCATTGGATTATGGTGCTGACGTGCTCATCTCCCAAAATAGAGCCTCTGTCGCCACTTTTGAACCGTATTCAGTTCTATAATGAGAGGCAATGCACCAAAGTTGCTTTTAGGTTCAAGTGGATCCCTAATCTTTCGAAATATCTGAGAATTTTAATTTTAAAATAAGAATGGTATTTATTTATGTATTAACTCAAAATTCTTGACTAAAACTTCACTTTGCAGGAGAAATTAATATCTCATGCAGGAGAATTAATATCTCATGCAGTAAAATTAATATCACTAGGAGTAGAATCTAAAACTCTCATCATTGGGATCCCTGGGTGGCGCAGCGGTTTGGCGCCTGCCTTTGGCCCAGGGCGCGATCCTGGAGACCCGGGATCGAATCCCACATCGGGCTCCTGGTGCGTGGAGCCTGCTTCTCCCTCTGCCTGTGTCTCTGCCTCTCTCTCTTTCTCTCTGTGTGACTATCATAAATAAATAAAAATTAAAAAAAAAAAAAAAAATTTTAAAACTCTCATCATAAGAATACACGTGCAATACAGAATTAAAAATTGTGGGGTTAAAAAAAATTGTGGGTTTTTTTCCTAATTATTCCCTATATACACTTTTAACTAATACCCTTATTTTTTTCTATAGCTTTAAAAAATGTTTAATTCCAGTGAAGTTAACATACAGTGTTTTATTAGTTTCAGGTGCACAATATAGTGATTCAGCACCATACGTCACCTGGTGCCCATCACAGGTGCTCTCCTTCATCCCCATCACCTATTTCCCCTACTCCCCTCCCCACCTCCCCACCTCTCCTCTGGTAACCTTGTTTCTTCTCTATAGTTAAGAGTCCATTTTTTGGTTTGTCTCTTTTCCCCCTTTGTTCCTTTGTTTTGCTTCTTGAATTCAACAGATGGGCGAGATCCTATAAAAATTCTGTGGTTCTGAGTAATGGTTTTACAAGAGTGAAATGAACCCATTTTCTGTCACACAAAGGAGGAGTTCAAATGTATCTGGTGTTCAGAGCATCGGAGGGTCACCCTAGATGGCATGTTAGGCACCAACTTTGCATTGCTGGAGGCCTCCACTATTTTACATGCTGTAATCATACTCCTTTATGTTTGACAGCAGAAAGAATTACATTTGGAGGACTCTGAAGCAGGGATGGCTGTAATGGCTGGCTGCCACTGGAAATAAGAAATAGTGAATTTTTCTCCTGGTTAACGGAGTTTGAACCAAAAGATTTCCATGAATAAAAATTGCCTTTGATGCCTCTCTCCATTTTCCCTGTTCACTTCCATTCTGGTCTGTTTGGTGATTTTCTCATGTTCTCTGGACTCCCCATTATGCTCTCTCTCCTTGCCCTGAAAGGGGTAGTAATTCTTTGGTGCTACACTCGAATCCGTCTGTCAGGCAATAGTCCTCAGCCCCGCCAGCCCCCTCTAGGTTACCCCCATTCTCTTTCATGCCCAAATGTATATCCCTTGTGACTGCAAGTTTCTGTTCTCTGAAGTGACCTATTTTGATGGGGGGAAAAACATGCTCCAATATTCATTATTCATTCATAATGAGCTCATGAGTTGACCATCTTGTTAGGACATTTGTATACTATTAGGGGTCATCTGGGAAAGATGCACTTTCTAGTCTTAGAAAAACCTAAAAATTTAGGCCAATCAAGTTTGGAGAAACCACCTGTGTATGTCTGTTATTGGAGATTCATAACACTTTTAGTTTTTCCAAGCATGGATAAGTTCTACAGTAAAGAGAGATATTTGTTGAAACCTGAGATTTCCCCAAATTTATGAGCATTAACGAACATATCTATCTTTTTTCCCTTAGTATAGCAACTATTAATGCCCCATGGAGAATATGCTTACAGATATACTTCATTATTCCAAAGTAGTGATTTGTCTGATGGTGTGAATTTCAGATACCATGGTGGTACCTTGAGTAAGCATTTTTTTAAAGAGATTTTATTTATTTATTCATGAGAGACACAGAGAGAAGCAGAGACATAGGCAGAGGGAGAAGCAGGTTCCCTGTGGGGAGCCCAATGCAGGACTCGATCCCAGGACCCAGGGATCACAACCTGAGTCAAAGGCAGACACTCAACCACTGAGCCACCCAGATGCCCCTTGTGTAAGCATTTTGGAATTAGGTTTTCTTTCAATTCTTCTAAAGTCACACTGTGTGATAGTCGCTGCCTCTACCTATGAGTATTTGGCTTTCTTACCCAGTTCACTGTAATGTGTGTTCAGTTCTGGTTTTAGGTTTACGTAAATGAATCATTCACCTGTTCATGACATCGTCACTGAAGTTGAAGTTCTCTTCAGTGGCTTGTTTAAGAAGAGGAGTGAGTATTGCTTCCTAGAAAGAAAGTGTGTATTTTCTGTCTGCAAAGGCCTTATCTTGATTCTTCTTACCAGATTTTGACCATTTCTCTTCCTCTGGCAAAGAGAGTCTGTGATATTAAGAGTCATTGCTTCCAGCGCATAATTCCCACCAAATCAAATCCTGTAGGACCAGCCATCAATCGTTGTTGTAATGTAGAGAAGAGAGACACAACATTTCACTGGCCATGTGTCAGCTCTGTTGGAGAAGCTGTGTGGGTGGTGCTGTGGCTGCTTCTGACGAGTCAAGTTGCCACTTCAAAGCAGAACTGGCCAAGTCTGCATGCCTGTGAGACGGCTGGCTTTTATTTGGAACAGTTTCTCTGCATTATTTGAGGTTAGAATGGAAAGACCGTCCACAGGACATCACATCTCTCTCTGTGCTTTTGGCAGAGCAGTAAAAGAGCTGCTTTTCACTTAGGATCCCCTTTACACAACCCCATCAGCAACTCCGTCTGGACTGTACACCAACTCTTTACCTCGGGGATCTGTGTCAGCTGGTGAATCCGAACCTTCTTGGAGATGTCATCAATCATTTTATTCATCTATAGGTTAAGTTGGAAAGAGGTTGGAAAGAGCTACATTGATGGAAGCATAAATGCTATCCGTTGAAACTACTGTAGGATGTATAATTATTGTTGAAAAGTAAGTAGTAACCACTGCTTTGTAAAGAAAATAATGCTCTAAGAATTTACTGAAGAAAGGAGGATTTGTCCATTAAACCATTATTTGAGAATTTATAGGGGAAGACATTGTTCTCCAAAAGCAAACCAAAGCTAAAACAAATTAAAAACAAAAATTGTAGAAAAAGAAATATATTAGAATCTTAATGTTTGTCCGAAAACAATGAAAAAGGTGTATTTGTCTACATTTCCTTAAGCTTTATTTATTTTTTGTAAGATTTTATTTGTTTATTTGAGAGAGGGAGAGCATGAGCAGGGTGGGAGAGGGGCAGAGAGAGGGCAAAGCAGACTCCCTGCTGAGCAGGGCGCCCTACTGGGCTCGATCGCAAGACCCTGAGATCACGACCTAAGCCAAAGACAGATGCTTTACCCACTGAGCCACCCAGGTACCCTACATTTCCTTAGCTTTAATGTGATTTTTTAAAAATATTGCTCAGAGATTTCAAACATTACTCGTGAAAGCAGATTAGAGAAAATGCTTATTTTTTTAAAAATGGAGTTTAAAAAACGTTTCATTTTAAATATAAATGTAAAAATGTATAGTATTCAACTAAACATCAGCTTTGATGAACTCTGTTGAGTCTCACTTTGCCCCTCTGTAAAAGGGAATATAGATGGAGCATATCATTTCATGGGTTATAATAATATGAAAGTATTTTATAACAGAAAAATACTAAGCAGATAAAGTTACTATTATAATCCAAATCATTTCTAAGGGAAAGTTCTAAGAAAGCAAGCTATTCTATTTAGAAAAACATGAGAAGACAAAAACCACATCCCCATGCCAGTATATATCAACCCATCCAAAGCCATCTATGTATAGTCTAAGCGCTTTTTTATCTGCTGTTTTTTCACTGGGTCTCAAGGCAAGTGAGACCCCACTTGAGCCCTTTTTAAAAGGGGAATCTCAGTTTTCTACTGAGGTCCTCTGGACATCAGGTCTGTTGGTTTTCCAAGCCAGGTATCTTGAGGGCTCATGTCTCCTGTGCAGATCCCAGGAGTTGGGGTACCTAATGTGGGTCATGAAACTCTTGCTCTGATGGGAAAAGCACCAGGCTGGGTAGACCCTTCCCTGTTATATGCTGCCACTCCAGGGCTGGGGTCTTTGGTGACACCATGTCTCTGCCTCTCCTACCCATCTGGATGTGGTCTTTCTATCCTTTGTTGTGGAGAAGAATTCATCTAGTTTTCCAATCTTTTTCAGAGTGGTAGCTTTAGATTTGGAGTGTCCGTGGGAGGACGTGAGTTCAGGATCTTCCTACGGTGCTGACTTGCAGAAGTTCCTCACCATGGTAGAGCACTATTTACAAGGACCAAGATGTGGAAACAGCCTGAGTGTCCACCAATAGATAAATGGATAAAGAATATGTGGTATATGTAAAATGAAATGTTAGTCAGCTGCAAAAAAAAGAAGGAAATCTTGCCATTTGCAACGACACGGATGGAACTTGAGGGCTTTATGCTAAGTGAAATGAGACAGACAAATACCATATGATCTCACTCATATGTGGAAGCTAAAAAATAAAACAAAATGAGCTCATAAATACAGAGAACAGATTGGTGGTAGCTAGAGGCTGCAGCACAGGGGGTGGGCAAAATGGGTGAAGGTGGTCAAAAGGTAGGAATTTCCAATTATAAAATAGATAAGTCATGGGGATGGAAGGTACGGCTTGTTTAGTATAATTAATGATACTCTATTGCATATTTGTATCTTACTAAGAGAGGAGATCTTACAATTTCTCATCACAGGAAAGAAGTTTTATAACTATGTGTGGTTATGGGTTTTATCTAGTCTTACTGGGTCATCAAGTTATAATGTATACAAATATCAAATCATTTCATAGTACACCTAAAACTAATATAATGTTATATGTCAATTATACCTCAATTTTAAAAAAGAAAATAGCTTTATGTACTCTTGCTATTCTCCATCCTCTTTCCATACGTTTGCTGAAATCAAGCTTCTAATTGCTCCTATTTTTTCCCCATTTTTGCTTCTCTGTATTTTTTTTCCATTTTATTAATGAAAACCAAGAATATTTTTGGCAACCTGTTTTCCAATACAGTGCACAAGCTCATTTCCTTTATATAGTTTCTCAAGGCTATTGGATGACCATGTCAATCATCTGGGTGCTTGTTAAAAGCAAAGATTCCTGGACCCTTCTGTAGTCCTTCTGTATCAATGTTTCTGAGTGTGGACTCTGAATTTCCAGAAGATTCTTGCACATACTGAAGTTTGAGAGCTACTTAATTTTTTTAAAACTTACTTTTCTCACTACTTTCCCTTATTGCAAATGGGAAAACAAAACTTTGCAATCCACAAAGAGCCTATTTTCTAGATAGTGGAAAATGGAAGAGTATCAACATGCATTATACTATCAAGTCTTTGTATTTTTTTCCTAAAAAACAGGACCTGTGGCCACTTTGAAGTGAGTCTAGACACAGTCTCTCTTTCAGTATATTGATGAATTATTCCTGAAGAAAAGAGAAGGTACAAGAGAATGGCAGGAGGTGAGCTCCTCTTTCTTTGGAGGAGGTATGAAATGTAGGCAAGAACTAAATGCCCAAAGACATGACTTTTGTAACCTTGGATGGATTCCTTCATTTACCTGGGTTTCAGGTACCTCATACATAACTGAGCCAAATAATCTTAGTTCCCTCTGAGCACTAATAAACAATATATTATTCTTCTTCTCCAGAGGAAGCAGAAAGCTGAACCAAAAGATAAAAATGAATAGAAGTTCTTGTAAACAACAAATACTGAAGATGTATACTTTACTGCCAATTTTCTTTCTTACGTTTTTTAAAAATAAATGATGTAAAAAGTACCATACAGCAGTGAAAAAGAACAAAATACACATCCAGTTGGATGCATCGCAGGAAATAATACTGAGTAAAAAAAAAAAAAAAATCACGTTGCAGAAGAATTCAGTGATTCCATTTATATCCCCTCAAAACATTCAAGACTCAACTGCATGTTGTTTGAACATATCAACATATGTGCCAGACTACAAAGAAAAGCAAGGGGATGACAAGCCAAAATTCAGGGCAGTGGTTTTCTCTAGGGAGAATCCCCATGACGTGATGGAGGGGTGCACAGGAGCCCTCAGAGGTACCGAAAACACTCTATTTCTTATCCTGGGGGGTGGTTTCATGGCCATCAATTTTACCATAACTCATCATGCCTTATGTACATGTTATCATTATTCTTTTGTTTCCAATCAGCTGTTAGTGAAAACAACTAAAAATAAGTCAGAAACATATAATACTCGGATATGTAGTAAATTTTGCTCCTCTATTGGAGAAAGCAGCACTTCCGTGCTATTACTCTGTTTCTTTACAGACTTCCATGTTTAAGTAAATAGATATTTCATGAAAAGCATAAAACAGAACCCTGCACTTCGGCAGCTCTTCATGTAAAAACAAAACAGCATCAACAACACAAGGTAAGAGAACATCAACAAATATGTAACAGGTACCTTTGGTAGAGTAACTAGAACTGTATAAACACGGGTTGTGTGCAGCATGGATTTCTACAAACAGAGAAATTTGGTGCCAGGTTTCCAGAGCATTATCCTCTAGAGCTATCATTAGCTCTTTACATTTGAATAGTGCAAATCCCTTTTATTCACAAATATTAAAAATGATGGTTATTCTGGCCCATCCCCTTGGTCATAAATGCCATGATTCATTTTTTAAATATCATTATCCAGGCACTGCTTCGCAAGAACTATTCTTCAAAAGAACACCAGGTTGTGTGAATGTTGAGTCTGGTTTACTTGGCCACGCTGTTGAACCCAGGAGTCTCCCGCTGGTAGATCAGTGCTTTTGCAGCTTTGGAAAATGTTACATTAGTCATCATGCCCCTTACTGCAGTTGGCCAAGCTTCTCAGCTCAGAGGAGATAAAATGTCTCCTGAGGTAGGGAAAACAAAACAGTGAGGTCCAAGATTTTAGAACTTGTGAACTTTCCCCCAGGGCCAAACACCACCAGCAATGACCACCATGTTCCCCAACATACCACACTCCCTCCTTCACTGAATCCCAGCCATGATTCAGATCCTGGGGATCATGTAGCTCTGGGGGGGTGAGGGAGGAGGGGGTAGAGACTGAGGAAGAGGGCGGGGAGAGAGATTAGCTTCCTTGAACACGTCTAACTTCTCCGTCCCCCAGATTATATATAAAGAAAATAATGTCATAGCTCATGTAAGGGCACAGCACAAGGATTTTGCCTCCCTGGAAGTCGGCATCTAGCGCAGGCCAATTAAAGATGTAGTTGCAAAAGAGAAATAGTTTACTCAGTTCATTTTGAGAGACATGCAAGAAATTTGGGGGCTTGTTCTATCTGTGAATGCTATGGAAATGCATTTAAGAGGCTAAAAATCAAAGTAGCTCATAGCTGTTTATCCTAGAAAATGCAAAAGAAAGCCACATCCTTTCTTATATCTTGTTGCTATGGAAAGTTTCACAGTCTGGAAATGCACCCTAAACTGTTTTCAAAAATGGAATAGACAATGCAATAAAAGTGAAATACATCACTGTTCTAAACGAGTAAAACAGAGGTAGCATTTGCTGCTAAAATTTAAAAGTTTGCTCTTCTATTAAGACAGAAAATAATTTTTTTCCCATTCACAATTTTTATAAAGGCACAGTCTTTTTTGTAGTTGTTCAAAAATAGGGTGATAAAAGTGGATAGAACAGAGCTAACATACATGACGCCTAAAAATGGATGTGAAGACATACATAGCAACTGAAGATGCATGGCTGATGAGATGTGCACGGAATCCCGACTTGAGGAACCTCATAATTTGGTGGGCTATTACCCGATGGCCAGTTGTTTACACAACTGAAATGAAATGAAAGCAGAGAAAGAGTTAAGTGCGTAGAGAAACAAGATAATCCCTTGTAGGAGCCCAGCCTTATGTACAAGTCAAATGAAAGGGCCCCATTATCAACATGATCAAAAGCAGCTGACATTTCTAACACAAATAAGAGCTGAAAATTTTGGTGGAATTGCTTATACTTCTATTCAGACTCCCCAAGAAAGACCCTATTAAGTCCAACTAAATTGTACCAAGTGCCTTAAAGCGGGGCCTGTCTGTTTTAATTTTCCTGACCCTCTTCACCGAGGCTTGGCCTAATAGTGATTGTATAGCGCTATTAGGAATGCATCTGATAGAAAAATGCAATTGTCAGCTAGTGCTTTATTATTTTGATGCTACACAATAATTTCTCTCATAGCTGTTGTTACATAAAAGGATATATTGGCCTACTATCTCAGCTCGTAATTAAGCAACAGTGAAATTTTATACTAATATTGGATTTAAAGGGAAGATTGCAAATGCATTTATCTTCCAAACCTACCTAATTGTCATTAGTGTGCTATTCTAAAGATAAAGAAATCCATTTTAGAAATGGATTGAACAATGCAATGCATTTTGTATTACTTTTCTGAAATCTAATTCCTCTTGGGTATTAAATAGTTACCTTTCCTTTAAAAATATAGACTGGAATGGTGGTGCCTGGGTGGTGCAGCTTGTTAAACATCTAAGTCTTGGTTTTGGCTCCAGTCATGATCTCAGGTCATGATCCCAGGGTCTTGAGGTTGAGCCCTGAGAGGGGCTCCACTCTTTCTCTAAAATAAATAATTTTCTCTCTATCTCTCAAGTAAATAAACGTCTTTTAAAAATACAGATACTGGAATGACTATGTGACTAAGATATTTTCAGGTACTTTATTCTGCATGTATTACAAAACTAGGTGCTACAGAAATGTCACATTTCATCAATAACTTGTTTTGATTTTGAAGTGATGAACCAATCAGATAAACACTGAGCAGGTATAAATTAATCTAAAGGAAATAGGGAGTTCTTTTACAAACAGGTGACCATTTTAAAACCAGCAAGAAAATCAATGCGATTAAAATAGTTGGCTTGTGAAATGCAATCAAACAAACAAACAAAAAGGATTGATCCCGTCTATCCGCCCCTGGCTGCATTTGTATCTAATTTAGGCACAGGTTAGTGTTTCCTCTCAACATCAGCTATTTCCATTCCCATCTTTGTCTGCCATAATTTTGTATTTCCTGGCTCTGACCATCCTAGTAATCACTAACCTGCTGGCAAATGCCCGTGTAATCTGTATCTGTCTGTGTTCCTGCCTATCTTTCCTGACCACCCCTTCATTCCCAGTACTTCTGATTTTGATTCTTGTCCTAGTTGATCGAATACTATTTCAGCTCCAATGGACCACCTGTTGTTAGCCTCAAATTGTTTCTTTGGTGTCTAAGCAATGTATTTCCAATTTTTATTTAAAAAAAAATTTTTTTTAAATTCATGAGATACACACAGACAGAGAGGCAGAGACACAGGCAGAGGCAGAAGCAGGCTCCATGCAGGGAGCCCGATACAGGACTCGATCCCCAGACCAAGGATCACACCCTGAGGTGAAGACAGATGCTCAACTGTGAGCCACCCAGGTGTCCCTGTATTTCCAATTTTATAAGCTATAATGAAATAAAGACCTCCAGATGCTGGCAGGGGCTTTACATGTGGTGTTTAATCAGCAACACTGCTACAGAGCAGATCTAATTATTCTTATATACATATATATAAGTGAATGAAGTCAAGATACAGAAAAAAAAAATGACTTGTCTAAAGGTCTCACAAGCTTCCAAGTGGCAGAGGCAGGACTTGAAAGCAGGGCCAGCAAATGTAGCAACAGGTACTTTCCTCCTTTTCTCCCAGGCCACACCCTCTATCTAGATAGAGCCCTTGAGACAGCTTGGTGGAGCTATCAGCCTAATGTCTAAGAAAGCAAGGTGGGCTGCACAGGATCCATCTAAGGGGAGGTGAGGGGAGGGGAGCCAAAGATAGAATGGATGAACACATTTGGAGGTGAGGCCCTCCCTCGATACCTGAGGAGTGGGTGATGATGTCAGATGAGTCTTATCAGGTATCCAAGTGGACCACAGCCTGTGAGTCAATGAAAAGCAAGGTATGGTTTAGGGCAGCGCTTCTCCACTGGGGATGATTTTGCATTCACCTGTCCCCCCACCAGGGAGCATCTGGCAACGTCTAGAGACATGTTTGGTTGTCAGCACTCTCCGGGGACAGTGGTACCAGCATCTAGTGGCCAGAGTCCAGGGATGCAGGATGCAGCCAGACATCCGACAATGCCCAGGGCAGTCCCTTCATGCCAACAAAAAATGACCTGGCCCCAAATGGTAATAGCTAGAAAACCCAGGGCGGGGGTGACTTGAAGGTTTAGGAGCGGGGGAGTATTGCTTCAGTATGGCCCATTTCCCTACACTGATCTTTCTTTGTGGGGCCAACTGTTTTCACTTAATTATGTTCAAAGAGTTGGATTTAAATTATTTCAAAATGAATGAAGCAATTTTCAGCTTGTTCTTTTCTGATGGGTTGATAGCTGATTCGCTATTATGCTACAGACAGAAAGTCTTCCGTAATCTATCTTCTCTCAATGTTCTTTGACCCTAATGACTTTGAAGTAACTGTGAACTTAAAAAGAGCTCTCAGCTTTGTCTAAGACGGACAGCGCAGCCTCACTCTGGCCATTGTTTTTAAAGCAGAGGGGTAAAAAAAAAAGTGCTTCTTTGCACCCCTTCTTCTGTTTGCGGCCAATCCTATAGAAATCTGGGGTGCTATTTTGGCTGGTGACAGGAGACAACTTCTCAGCACCTGGTATCACACTCTCCAATCTTCAAGTGGAGACACTTCCTCTTCATTCTCTGTGGGTTTCTTTTCAAAACACCACAATGAAATCATTGCTTTACCCTCCAAGATGGAACCTTCGATATAGCAGAGTATTAGCAGCTCATATATTCATCAGGGTTTTATTTTTTTTTTATTTTTGGAAGATAAGGTTTCTTCTGTGTCGAATATGAAAAGGCATTTCACTGCTATCTCCCTGACTTACTCTCCTGTGCTTTTCCCTTTACATGCTCACATTATTCATAGCAATACCCGCTCTTATTTCTTTTTAAATAGTGTGGCTTTTAAGCTGGGCAGACCCTGGTGGAAATGATCAGGGAGGATTTCATAGAAATATTGCTTCTTCAGCAGAGCTTTAGTTGCCATCCAGCAGATTGAAGGAAAGCAGTGTTTGTCCTCGCCCAGCCTTGTGCATAGTGTTTGCCACTCTCCCTTATCAAATTCCCCTCCTCTGGAGTCCTTGAAAGATGAAACAGAAATAAAGTTTTATTTTATTTTATTTTATTTTTTGCCATCTCAGCCCCCCATCCTCCTCCCATAGCCATTCAGGGCTAAAGGGTACGGATCATGATCTCGGGTGGAGAATAGAGCAGAAGGGAGGGAGGAGGGGGCGGTCCTCGGCTGCTCAGCTGCTGGGTGGCATGTGTCACTGGGTCCTCTGCATCCTTCTGGGCAGATGCACCCCGAGCAGTCCCTCCGGGCCCCCACTGCTCCAGCAGGTGCCCGATGCCCCACGCCCTGGGGCCCAGTAACGGCCAGGCGGTCAGCGAGCCGAGTGGGGCTCCAGGAAATATTTATCAAGCGCTCGCTAATAAGCAGAATAATGAGGGATCCCTGGGTGGCTCAACGGTTTGCACCTGCCTTCAGCCCAGGGCGTGATCCTGGAGACCAGGGATCGAATCCCACATCGGGCTCCCTGCATGAAGCCTGCTTCTCCCTCTGCCTGTGTCTCTGCCTCTCTCTCTCTGTGTCTCTCATGAATAAATAAATAAAATCTAAAAAAAAAATAATAAACAGAATAATGAGGATTGCTCCCAGCCCTCTCCAGGCAAAGGATGGGGTCTGCCCCAGACCTGCCCCCATTGCTATTGTCATTATAGTTAAGTTCAAAAGACCTGGAAGGTGTGAAAAAAGATCTTAAGGATCAAAGGTCAGGAGAGGAGATACATGGCACTGAAGTCAGAAACTTTTCATTTCTGGTCCCCCCAAGAGCCAAAGCTAATGGGAGGGAAGGAGCCAGACCTGTCAATGAGGCATTGTGTCATTGCTCCCCTGCGACATCTGCCTCCCACCCACCTACCCGCAAAAGACCTGCTCTCATCCACACAGGCACCCTCTCTCCAGGTAACGTTGCTCCTTGCTGGATTTTTCTCTAGTGTCTCGCCTCTCTTCCTCTGATATTTATTTATTGGGGACTAATTGCAAACGAGGCTTAAACATTATGACATTTCCAGACAGTGAGTACTATTATTAGCTCCCATTTCATGGGTAAGAAACTTCTATTTGGATAGTCAGTGACATGCCCAGGGTCACACAGGGAGAAAGTGGTGGCATTGCACTTGGACCACCTGTGATTTAACCTCAGACTCCGTTGCATCTGCTCAGGCTGGTTTATTGCTTCTACCACAATCAAACCAATAAATCCGTACTTGATGGACATCTTGCGCTGAGAACCACCCTGGTCCTTATCACTGTGGAGACCCAGACATTAGTAGGAGTCACATCCCTACCCTCATGAAGGTCACCCTACTTAACATGGAATGGGGAACCCTTTTTTTTTATTTTTTCTTTTTTTTGGAACCCCCCCTTTTTTTTTTTCCAGTGAGCCTTGATTTACAGGAAGGAGTCATGAAACTGGAATAAAAATTAAAATTTTGGGAAAGTTGTTGAGTTCTCTTCAAAAACAGTGCACCATTCCAAATTAGGAATAATCCCCCTTATTTACAAACTCACACCTAACATTAAGTAAAAGTGGACCAGACAGGATAGAGCATGAGGTCGCTTTCTTCTCTGCTTTCTGAGACCTCTTTCAGTGATTTCCACAATTTACTTTCTGGGATTTAGGGGTGGGGGTGCCGGGATACTGTGTATTGCTCCTTACATGTTTGTTTTCTCATGATGCTTAAGTGGAGTGACTTTTTTTTTTACCCTTCATTGGTCCCCAGTTAAACCTTCATTTTGCTTAGAGAAAATTGAAGGCCCCTGTTGCTAAAAATAAGAGAGATGAATTGATAGTTAAACGTATTAAATAAAAACATTATACTTGGCTGAATGTGAGAATAGCAAAACATAAAAAGTACCATTATAATATATTCTACTTCTCTTAATTTGACACTAAGCTGCTTGCTTTCCTTTATACATAGTCAACATCAGTTCACCAGAAGGATGGTAGTTAAGAAACAAGCTGTTAAATATTAAAGCTGCATCTATGTAATTGAATGTTTTTGGTATGGCTGTGTTCTAAATATATGCTATTAAGATACTGTTCCACAAAGATATTTAATTACTGACATCTAATCACGTTATTGCTGTTTCTTTAACCAAGCAAAAATATGAAGTGCTGGGAAGAAAACAGTTTCATTTTAAACAGAAACATTTTATTAATTTCAGCAATAAAACCAAATTCAAATCTGCAAATGAAATCATCCCATTTTTAAAGATAGCACTTCTCAGTTTGGTAATCCTTGTGTAATGCTGAGATAGATGGCTCTACTTAACGTGTTCAAACATTCCCACAAATAATACACGCAATAAAAGTTAATTATGCTCGTTTATTACATCAAAATAAAATCTAAACCATGGAATCCACAAAGGAGAATTTCATAGTCAACGGTGGAGCATTATTATAGATGTTTATGACCATAACATTTTTAATGCCATAGACAATTTGGGGAGACATTAAGGCGACAATCAGAAAATCATAATATCTTTCACTGGAATAGTGCTTGCACGAATTCACAAAGATTACCACATTTCATCATAACAGCAGCGCTATGAATTAGGCAAGGAAGATATTGTTAGAATAATTTCACATATGGGGAAATTGAGGCCACAGAACTGTATGTGATTTGTAGTTCACATGGCAAGTCCAGCAGCAAAACTGGAATTGAAACCCGAGGCTCTTAATTTCAATTCCTGAGAATTAGAAGATAGGTTATGTGTGAGTAGTTTTATAATGGTGGTTTCTGATGGTCAGTCTCACATTTTTTTAAATTAAAGGATATTGTTTAAAATGATATGGTCAAGATGATTTGACCAAGAATTATTTTCTCTCAGACCAAGCATATGAAATGTTCTAAGTTCATGGAAATAGAATAATGGCTTTTTTTTTATTTTTTCATTTTATGTTTTTTTAACTTATAAAGCCATCTTTGTTAAAAAGGTAATATTTCAGATTTTTTTTTTTTACTATCTGACTTTTCTTCTCATCTTCATTTTATTTCCTCTTACAAATAGGTCAGTTTCTACTAGGAGAATTGAGAGGCTATTTCTCCTTAGTGTTTGTGAATGCATTCAGGGAGGCAAGTAGGAAGTAAAAATGATGTATCTTGAACACTGAAATAATTTTCTAGGGTGCCACTTACATTAAAGACTGACAAGATGACTTGGTCCACATTCATAAGGGAGGAGTTAGGAAATTTGGAGCTTGATCACTGCATAAAAAATTGGATACACCACTATTTTATCTCAGTTACCACTGAGACATTCAAAACAAATCAGCTAACCAGCTTTGTAATTTTATAACTGGATTAGAATATCAGTCTACTCATCTAATGGGTAAGAGGGAGCCCAGCTAAATAGTTGGGCATTCAGCTGCCACGATGATGGAGCATGGAATTCAGCTTTCGGAATGGCTCATCCAACCTGTCTGGGACAAAATTCTGATTTAATCTTGTTCCTTTTCTAGACCAGGAGTCAGCAAATGTTTTATGTAAAGAGCCAAGTGGGAAATATTTTAGGCTCTCAGGGCATATAGTGTCTGTTGCAATTACCCCAACTCTCCCACTGAAACACAAAAGCACCCACAGCCAATATGTAAACACATGGATACAGCTGCGTTCCACTGAAGCTTTATTTATAAAAACAGGGGGCCATGGCTGTAGTTTGCAGATCCCTGATCTAGATCAGTTGGATTTTGTTCTGCGGTCATCTACTAAACATCATGTCAAAATGCTGAATTTGATTGTTTTCCCAACCATTTGTTTTGGTGTCCATGTAAATGTAAAATTTCATTTATTATACTTTATTGTCAAATAATAGCCTTCCAGTTAAAGTTCTCCTTGCTGTTTTTGTTTTTTTTTTTTCCCCCTGAGTTTCTTTCCCACATTTAATTGGATTTATTCAACAACTGCTGAGTAAGAAGCAGAGTTTTTGGCACTGGAGGAATAAAAACCCAAAGTATCTTCTTCTGGGAGCCAGTAACCTGTTAGAGTGGCTGTAATAAACAAAATATATGTGACTGTTATGCATGGATATTTGACGAAGGAGGATGAGGCTTCAGAAGAGGATGTGGCTGGGGCACCTGGGTGGCTCAGTCCATTAAGCGTTTGACTCTTGATTTTAGCTCAGGTCATGATCTCAGAGTCGTGACACTGAGCCCCACGCTGGAGGCTGCTCAAGATTTTCTCCCTCTGCCCTTCCCTCCTCCTCAAGCTCACGTGTGTGCGTGTCCCTTTCTCAAAATAAGGCCCTTTAAAGAAAACAACAACAAAAACAAAAGGATGTTTGGTAGGCAGAATAATGCACCCCTGACCAAAGCAGCCCATGTCCTGATCCCCAGAACCTGGAAATATGTTACCTTGCATGCAGAAGGGACTTTGCAGATGTGATTAATTTAAGGATCTTGAGATGGAGCACTTAGGCTGGATTTAGCCAGGTGAGCACAGTATCATCAGAAAGGTCCTAATGAGGGTGAGAGGGAGATGGGTGGGTCTGGGATACGGGGGGTGCTGGGGAAGGGGGTAGGGAATGCAGGAGCAGAGGTCAGGGATTGAGGGAGAGGTCCTGAGCCAGGGAATGCCGGCTGCTTCCAGAAAACAGGCGAAGCAAGGAAACAGTGTGCCCTCTGGTCATAGTCCTCCTGACACCTTGATTTTCGGACTTCTGACACCCAGAACTGGAAGATGACGTTTGGGTTGCGGTGGGTCGCTGAATGTGTGGTGGTTTATTACAGCTGCACCAGGAAGCCAACCGGGGGAAGAGTTCATTCCTCTCAGGTGGGGTGGGACACAGAAAGGATCTTGGGGAGGTTTCTGCACTGGCTTTTGAAAGATCACTTTAGTGTTCTGGAGTCAAGAGAGGGGCGGGGAATGAAAGGCCGTCCCAGGTAAGTGTGAGCAGCGCAAGAACAGACTCCAAGGCACAAAGAGCTTGGTGTGTCTGGACGTGGGGAAATTGGCTAACTCACTGGCTGATTTAACAGCCAGGTTCTATTCAAGCAGGGCTATGGAGAAAGAATGAGGTAGGGTGTGGGGGAGGAGCAGGGGATACATTTATAGGCTGTTGTGGTCATAAAGCGATAAGGCCTTCTCTCAAATGCCCAAAGCTCTCAATGTCATGGCTGCAGAAAAGGGAGCCAACCCAGCTCCCTTTTCCTCTGCTCACTGTTGCTGAAATTCAGTAGCTGGAGGCTTTGCTAGGACCCTCCATCTTCCCTACTTGGTCGCCCCTCCAGGGCAGCTTGCAATTGCAGGGATGGGGAGAAATATATCTTGATCTTAGTGCTAATTGTGTATTAGTGCTTACTGTGAAGTGTGTATTCTGATCTTAGTGCTAATTTATTGACTCAACTCTTTTGGACCCAAAACTAAACTCTTGGAGCCTATCCTAAAAGAAAAGGTAGCCAGGTGCTGGGGGAGCCCTGACATACTGAACTATGCTATTTCAAAGCAAATCTCTGACCCCCTAAGCAGAAAAGGCCCAAAACAGGGGGGTCGATGTTCCTAATCAAGCAGGTATTTACTGTTAGGTATGATTGTGTGCTCATGTGAGATACGTCCTGCCATAAAAAAGCAACCTAAACTTTCGGTCATGTGTGTAGAAGTATGTTTGTTTTCAGAAAGATAGACTCGCTGATCATTGGTTATTTCTGTGCCCATCATAAAAAAGGGGGTAAAGTCTAGTTGATCATTTGAAAAATGACTTTTCTTTGACTATATTACTTAAGAAATGCAAATGGATTTGAACTTCTACATTTCCAACCAGAGGTCAGGTCCCAGGAAAGCATTTTTAAGTTGGACCAGCTCTAACTTGGACGTATACCAATAAAATAGATGAAGAAAAAGAAAGTTCATTAGTGTTTTAGTTGGACAGATGCTCACGTTTCCTTTATAAAGCTGGAGTTATGCTTCCCAAAATTTAACAAAGTTCCAGGGTGCTATACTTGAGTGTCAATGATGCGAGGGTGAGAATCCTACCTATCCTTCATTGTTTTTTCACAGGTTCTAATACAGTATCTTAAACGCTTTAGGCGTTTGATGGTGAATGAATGAATGAAGACATAAATTAGGAATATGTGAATAGGGGGCACCTACTGGCTCAGTCAGTGGAACGTACGGCTCTTGATCTCGGGGTTATGAGTTTGAGCCCCATGCTGGGTATAGAGATTACTTAAAATCTTTTTAAATGAATAAATGAATGGGTGGATTTTTATGCTTTATGCTAGTAGAGTTGGAATGGAGAAAAGAACAGAAATGATCATAGCATTTTATCTCTGTTGCTTATTGCCATATTTTATCTTTTCCAAACTATCTTATTTGAATTGGATTTCTTTTTTCCTCTTGCTTACTCCCTTCTTATAAGGCTGACACTCTCTTTTCTAGGGATTTGGTGAAAAAAGAAAATATATCAAAAGGTTCACACCAGGTTCATAGGATTTTAAACAGGAATTCAAACCAATTCTAGCAAACCATTGAAATTCTGATCTCTTTCCCCATCCATGTCTGTGCTGTTCAAGAGGATATCATATTGCTGCACTTTTAATAAGATTCAGTCATTCTGATAAATATAAATTATTTATCACTTACTTCCCATTTTATGGCCTTGATGGTATTTAGAATTATATTACCCGGCATCATAATGCTCCTTTTCCCACTTCTCACAGTGCTGAGCCCCTCTGCTAAAGGGACAAGTTGGCAAATGCAGCATAAGAGTGACAGCCTTTCCAACAGATAGATGACGTGATTGTATAATTTAATCCCAGCCACTTACTGCATAGAAGCCTTTATGAAGGAGAGAATCACATTAGCCATTTCTCTGCTTCAAGGATATAAGCAAAGGGGCATTAATCTTCTATGATTGAGATATTGGTTTGATTGCTTGGCAAGCATGCAGCACCCTTCACCAAGAGTGGAGTACATAGCATGAGCTATGTGGGTTGTTAGTCTCCCATAACAGCTTGATGAGGAGCCCTCAGATAGTTCAAATCAGAGACTGTCTGGGAAGAGGTCCCCTGGCAGATAGCTGAGCATCTAATTGCGAGGAGAGAAATATGAGTGCACGAGGAGACTAGAGATCAATGCATAGTGGCTTGCAGAGGTTATTAACTCTGACACCCTCCCAGTTGACCTCCAGAGCCCAGCTCTATTCCTGGAGGTGAACAGAAATGAGCAGAAATCAGAAATAAAAGCAGAGAGAGAGTAAAGAGTTGATCTGATTGTGTATGACTCAGAACTAGAGCATTCTGTGCCAGATGCCTGTGGGCAATGAAGGGATAGTCTACATTGGTAGTCTGCACATGTAAACTGAAGCAATTCTGGAGTTGAGATTTGGCAAAGTTGTTCGAAATTTTCCTAGAGCAAGGTAAACAGAGCCAGTGTTCAAGAAGATCATCTCGTCAGAGCTAGGAAACAGCACCTGTATGAGTTAAGCAGCGGGGTGTGTGATTCAAGTGGACAATCTTGTCTCAGGAACATCAAAGATATACACAGCAAAAGCACCAACAATAAATTAATTGGAAAGGAGGTTGTGGCCAAAAGACAAGAAAAATGAAGTAATCAATATGTCAAGGGGAACTTGTTTGCAGTGATGGATGTAACATCTGGTAGGTGGTGACCTCCTGTGCAGAAGTCAATATTGATAGAGTTAGATGGTCACTTGGGGATGTTTAAAAGGGGGATGGGGCCAGAAAATCTGCTGTCTACATGTATAGACTGTGATGCTCTGGAGAATCCAGCGAAATCTTATATAGAATGATTTCATGGATAAGCAATTTTGGGATTTTTTTTTTTTAGACTGAAAAGTATTCAGATATGTCTTTCTTGGCACAATTATGCTGCCTTTCACTCCCTGCATCCCCCTTTCACCTTTTTCTGTGTTCTTATAGTGAGGAAATTGCCTAAACTCCTCTCATAATTGTCTCCTGGTAGAGTATACACTCTATGAGGGCAAAGAGTAGGGTTGGGCTTTTTCCCTGCTGCATCCTCAATGCCTAGAATAGCATTTGGCACGGAGTATGTGCTCCATATGCTTCACTGAGGGCCCGTATTCCCTTCTGGTTTTCTCTTTCTGCTTCAACTTGCTGCTAAAACCCTGAGCCTAGCTAAGATAAAACAAATCACAGAAACCTTTCTTTGTAGTTGAAAGCCTTTCTGACTTATCACTCCCCTTCCCCAACAATATCAGTAGAGAGAATCAGTGATTCTGAGTTCTTATTTAGTGCTTGATTACCTTCACAATGGGGAACTCACTTCCATTTTGGGTTCTCCATTGCATTTTTGGAGCTACCTAACTCTTTCATTGTCTTACAGTTAACTTAATAGGCTTTCTTATAACTATCACATATTGAGGGTTTTGCCTAGCACCAACAGCATAAGTCTATAGACAATCCATTATTTGAAGAAAGACAGGTTCTAACCACCCCTCCCCAACTATCACAGGTTGTGTATGTTAGCTTGTACACTCCTAATCATGATGCAATCCCCTTTTGGCTGCATGGTAATCTGAGAATGTCTTCTCTTAAAATGTCATGCTCAGAAATGCCTCTGTTCCAAAAAAAAAAAAATACAGTTTAACTAGTACGGAATAGATTAGAACCATTTTCTTCCAAGAATTGAAAAAAAAATGCACCTATAAGATTAGCAGTAACAGTATTAAACAGTGTTTTACTGTTGGTTCAAACAAAACTTGCATCAATGATGCCTTCCTGAAACAATTCTGATTTTTCTTTTTACTCCTGCTTCCATAGCTTTGTTCTTGATTCTCATTCCAGCCTGTTGTTGGACTTTGTAGCTTGATCATTATCCTTTTCTAAGCATTTGTTCCTTCCATGTTTTTGTATAATCCGCATATTTGTAAGCATGCTTCCTAAGTTTCCATCCAAGTTAACAATAACAAGGTTGACCAGGACAGAGCCAGAGAGCAAGCATTTTGTCTTTCCACTGGAAACTTTGTTCTAGGCTTTTTGGGGCTCCTAATCCACCTTCTTCAGGAGGATTATATCCTCTGTGTGGCAGATCCACATTTCAGCTAGCGTTAAACTATCTTATCCCCGGGTATATAAAGAGACCCTTGATCTTGCTGAAACCATGGTAAAAGTGACATATGTGTCTAAATAGCAGGCTCTTTATCTATAACTGTAGTGGACCTATCAAGTAAGAAAAGGTACAAATAAGATTTCCCCTCTAAATGTGAAAGGGACAGACTGTAGAAGAATACCAATTTCCTGCCTGAGCCAGGCAGGAACATATGGGGGAATCCTGAGAAATACCCAATCGATTGTTTCAGTTTCAGTTGTAAGCAGGGGTTCTTAAACTTAGTGGAATTCAGAATCACCTGGGTGGGGGAGCTAGTTAAACAGAATCCTGGGCCTTACCTCCGGATGTCCTGATTTAGTAGAGTGGGGGTAGGGTGGAGGAAATTGTATTTACACTGAAGTTCCTTAGGTGATTCTAATGTAGTCAGATGACAAGCCGTATTTGCACAAATGGTGTCCTACTGAGTCCATGGAGAGTGTCAGTTTTGGCTTTTGTTCTTTATCTCCCCCATACCCTCCAGGTGGCCGCCCTTGGGGTCCTTGCAGGTGACATCCCTTGGTCTTGACTTTTGCACTTCTTTCTTGATTTTTAAGTTGACCCATCCTGTGATGCATTTGTTTAGAGCCTCATTTTCTAATATACCAAATATGGTTACACATTTAATATTAAGGTTGAAACCAAAGGTGTTGCATCTCACCAGGCTTCAGTGTGGCCTATTTTAAGAAGGGTTAACCTTTGTATAACCTGCAAACAATACCACTATGTAGTAGGCTTCTCTGCATTTATCTAATGCCAGATCCAAGCATATGGCCTGTGAGTCTGGTGAGAATAATACCTTTTATTGGACAATTGCTATGGACCAGTTACCTTTTATTATTAATTATCTTATCTATCGTCATACGAGGGTAGATCCAAGATTTGTGGGACCTGATGTTGAGAAGCTCTTTAAGGAAAAGAATCACAAGTCCAAGTACAGTATTATGTGGGGAGCCTCGAAGAGACCCACGCAGCTCCACTGCAGATCTACCTGATTCTCCAATAGTGCTGAGGGATAGATGTGTGTAACCCAGAGCACGGGTGAGGAAACTGAGACTCAGCTAGTTTGAACATCTTGCCTGAGATCATACAGCCACATACAGTAAAGCTGGGATTTGAACCCAGATCTGCCTCATTCCAAAGGTTATAACCCCCATGTAACAATGGACCCCTTACACAAAAGACACCCAGGGCTCCCAGTTGCTGTTGATTTTGGTGGCAACTTGTTTTAGGATGTCCCCACACACCCTGAATTGAGGATGAAGAAGAATGAAGAAATTTGAAGGGACAAAGAGCATTTGGTTGATCTAGAAGAAAGCTATATCTTTTTTTTTTTTTAAGATATTTATTTATTTATTTATTTATTTATTTATTTATTTATTTATTATTTATTTGACACACAGAGACAGCACAAGCAGGGGTAGCAGCAGAGAGAGAGGGAGAAGCAGGCTCCCCACTGAGCAGGGAGCCTGATGTGGGGCTCAATCCCACGACCCCAGGATCATGACCTAAGCTGAAGACACTTAACCAACTGAGCCCCAAAAGCCGTGTCTCTGATGAGGTTTATAGATGGATATGTTCTGCTTCATTCGCTTTCATCAATCTCCCAAAGATTCACTACATTATGAGCCCAAGGATTTAAAAACAACAGTTTGTTGTTTTTTTTTTACACCTTGTGTTCATGAAATAGCAAATAGAACTAAAATAGAATTCTATTATTTAAGGGTATTTAACTTAAAGTCTGTACAAAAAGATTGTGAGTGAATGGGAAAGAGAGGTAACTCATTTTTTTTTTTTTTTTTTGAGAAACTATTACATGCTGAACATGTAATCCTTCCCGCGAACCCACGGGAGAAACACACAAATCTCAGTTTCTTCCACGATTGAGGGATTGAGACTGCGAGACTAAGTAAATGGGTTAAATCTATACTACTATCACAGCAAAGAAGAGGCTATTTATTTTAAATGGCAGCAGTTTAAAAAAAAAGAAAATTTCTACAAAATACCATGTCAAATCCGCACTCATTTTAGCGCAAATTAATTTAACCCAAGATAGTGGTTTTTGGAAAAAAGAAGATAAATTTTACTTTCACAGAGATGAGCTGATTTATCCTACATGGTACAGCATGGTTGAGATTCTTTAATTGCAATCTTCTTAGGGGGTTAGTGAAAACGAGGCTGAAGGACCTATTAACACCCAGTACAAAAATGTGACACAGAAGTAAAAGAATAGACAATTCCAGCTTCTAATTGTGAAATCATTTGGTGTTTGGGTTCAGTGTGATTTTTCAGTAAGCTCATTAAAGTCCTGTAAGGGACCGTCTCTCCAGCCAGAACTGATTGCCTAGAGTTCTCCCTGAGAAGCAGCCTGATGGCCCATCTACGTCTTTGTCATCTGGGTGCCATGTCAGCCTCTGACCTTCCAAGGGTGGGGACTTTCCCTAAGGGCTTAGAAAATAATTCCCCCCCTTGATGATCTATAGAGAACTGTCCCTGGATGGTTCTCAGTGCTAAAAGTAACACTCGAGAGTATATCCTTTGAAGGCCTTTGAATGTGTAGAGTAATAAAGAGAAGTATGTATGTGCCTTGCAGTGCATACATTAACTTCTGCCTGGAACAATTTTATCCCAGCTGGTTGTACAGCGCGAACACACCAACTTCACATGGGAGTGGCAAACTAGATTTTTGGTCTTGTTCGGCACCCTGGGCACTTCTTATGCAACAGAGATTACACAATACAGACATATATTTTCTTGTATATTTCCTCTCCTCATCTAGATTTCTATTGTTACTAATTCATGTCAGAGGACGTCTCAAAGAAAAGTCACAAATCAGTTTGGGGGCAATATAGAAGGAAAAATACTCAGAGTTCCTCCGTTAGTAGTTAGGGTCTCACCAAAAGTACTGCAAAATCTAACAGTTGATAATCACAGTTAGGCTCACGTTACTTTGACATTTTCATAGGCTCATGTTTTCCTGGACTGGCCTCCACCTGTACTGCTAGCAAAGTGGTTTACTGATTTACTGAGTTGTGTTTCTCCAAGTGTCTGTTGGTACCCTTTCCTGGGGCGGAGCAGGTCTTACTCACAGAGCGCTGACCCAGACCACCTGAGCAGAGGCAGCTGGGCCGCATCAAAAGTTGGCATGTTTTCCCTCCTCAGTCTCCAACCATATGCCTCATTCCACACTCTGGCATGGGCCCCACATGCCTGCATCGAACAGCCTAATCGGTAGCAGCCTCTCTAAAGAGACAGCCCTTCTGAGATAATCAGATAAGCTGCCCCTATGGCGCTGTGGATTTTCCCTTGCCCCTCTATAGGGTGAGAGCCTCTGATTATTGCCATGGTGATCCATTTGTCACCCGGGACCCAGCCAGAGACCATCAGACTGATTCTATGCAGGCCATTAGGTAATGCGGAGAATCTTAGAGAGAATTGCATTTTTGTATGAAAGGAATCCCTGTGGGCGACCAGCACTCGGTTTAATTGGACTGTATAGTTAATCCTGACGGAGAGGGGACAAAGGGTCTGCAGAAATAGTCTCAGAAGTGACCTGACTGATGGGTTAGTCATATTCGGCTCCATTGTCCGTTTCCTCCCTTTTTAGATAGTTAGCGGGAAGGAGGTGAATCTCCATGCTTTAGGGCCTCAAGTTATAGGCTATTTTCAAGTAATGGATTTGCAGGTAACAAATAGTTGGGAAATTTTTAGAGTACAGCATGTATTTAGGTCTTCATTGACAGGACACCTGAAAAGTAATTGTTGCTTCTTAGAGACCAATTACTAGACATCAGCGCAGCTGGAGACCACATTCCCTCCCTCCTCCCTTCTGGCTGTGATTCTGCTACAGAGAACTGGCCATTCCTGGGCACCATTCTGAGCCTCAGGAACCTCACCCCCATCTTTGCACACATTATCTAACCAACCCAGCTCTGCTACCAGAACATCCATTGTGGGCTTGAATGCCACAGCACCCTGGGAGCTCCTTCTGCAATCTATGGTGATTTCCAGGTGAATACTTAATGCTGTTAATGAGAGTTTAGGAGGTTGCACAGGCTTGACCGCTAGATTAGTTTCTCTGCCATTCCATGCAAGCTATTCTGGGTTGTATTTTTAGGCTCTGAGGGAAAAGTCGCCAGTGACTTGTCCTGAGTGGTCACATAGCCAATTGGAGAAGGGCTTTAAGGCTAGTATTTAAAGTTTTTTGGCTTCAGCCAAATGCCCTGGAAGGTCACAGGATTTCTTGTGCCTTGGTTGCTATTCTTTTCTGCTCAGATGTTCCAACTTCAGTGTGGATTGGGCTGGCCTGAAACAGTTCCAACTATGCTGACCCCTAAATTCAAACGCTTTTCTCTTACTGGGATTTCCATGCCAAAAATAAATAGGATTGTCAGCAAAGAAGAGGAGCATTACATTCTGGAATATTCTAATCCACAGCCCCTCCTCCCATGTGGATTTTTGCAGTGGATGTAGGGATACCTCCATCTTCCCTGATATCTTCCCATACCCCAGTCATGGCCACTACTTATCTCTGGAGTGTAGGTGCAGGGTCTGTCATTCATATACCTTCATTCGTACACCTCAAACTCTCCTCTCTTCAGGATATTGCTCTGTTTCTCTCTTTCGCCTGATCACTAGAAATATTCTTGAATTCCCTCCTCTCCTCAGGAACCCCAGAAATGAGCATAGAGCTCACTCTTGTCCCTCACAGTAAGCAGCATGTTAAATATAATGGCTACGTTGCTTGATGCCATCTTGATTACATAGGCATTAATTTATGTTGTCAAGAGGCATTTATTTTAGTAACTACTCAGCGATGTGTTTTGGACCATTTCTGATTATTTTTTCCTATTCTATATTCCTATATATGACAGTCTGTGTCAGTCTAACAAAACAGCAAACTGTTGTACACTTAATGTGTACCAAAGTGTCATCCTGGGTAAAGACTAAGAATATGAAATTTTTCTTGCAAAAAAAAAAAAAAGAAAGAAAGAAAGCCAAAACCTCACCAGTCATGCACAATTGACATTTACTAGACACTTCTGGAAGATGATGGTGATGGTTTATGACATTTGGTTAGCAAATCACACCTGTTCATATATGATTGAAAAAATACCTAATTTTAGTTGATGGCCTCAAAACTCTGAGTTGTGGATTTCATTGCTATTACTTATTCTGTGTTATATAGAAATTTCTCTCATTTTGTTTAATGTCTGTAAAGTTTTATTCTATCTCCTGAAGGTCCAGCTTTCTTGAGTTCTTTTCTCTCCTTTCATTTTATCTTTATTATTTCCTTCCTAAGACTTAATTTCTATTTGATACTCATTTTCCCATAGCTTTAATACTTCCTGCAAAATGCTTTTGTCATCACTCAGCAACATCCTGTCACCACTTCTCTATATTCTGGTTGCCATGGCATTCTCCCTTGGTGCCGACACTATAAGTAGCAAAGGAAAAAACAAATTCTTCACTCATTAATCATTTGCTCAGTCTCCAAGTCAACTGAGCCCATAGCAGAGGTTAATCATGAAGCAGATGTCCATCCATACGGGACAGTGCTCATGGACAGCAGTCACCAGTGAGTCATCTCTAAATCAAGAACTTCTGCAAATGATTATTTACCTTTCAAGTGAAGGTCAGCCATTTGGTCTGGGTTAAACCACTGGTTGAGTCAAGTTGCAGAAAGTAATGTACAGGTCAAAAAATGGATCAGCAATGTAGTAAAAATTACTTTACAGTGGTCCTCGACCTTTGTACTCCTTAGCAAATGTGTTCTTTTTATGTACCTTTCTAGTTCTTTGTCAGGGGATTCTTTGGACTAAGAGTAGTTTCAGATAGCCTGAAGTTTCTCTTCTAATAATTCATTAAATCATACTTAAGTTTGTTTTATACCTTATGAGAATCTTCACTTAATGAAAATTTCATCACTTTTTAAAGTTAATTCCATTAATCTTCCAAGTCATTCCTTCATCTTAGGAGATATTAACTATTGTTATGAGTTCTTCTCTGTGGAAAAATATGTTTATATCACTTTAAATTACTTGTTAATTTCTATTGCAATGTGCCTAAAATGTAAGGGTATAGAAAAAGTTCATTTTTTAAGCAATCTATATCAGATGAGGCTATATTGGTTTTCATAAATAGGTTTGAACATTGTACTCAAGTTAAAAATGACAAAAAGAATAATTTGAATGGAGAAACAGGTGAAATAGAAATGGAGTTAATGGAGGGAAGCTGTTTGGGTAGAAATATCAAAGACACAGATTGTCCTGCAAGCCAAAAAAGAGAAGATAAGGAGAATGAGCTCTGAAATCTAGCATATTCTGTAGTCTTCTTGGTTAAGCCACTTACTAGCTATGTAACTTTGGACAAGAAAGTCAACTATGCTTTGTCCTTCTCGCCGGTGAAACAAAGGTGATAATACTTCATAGGCTTTATAGGGTGGTTCTGAGGTATAAATGAATAGAGCATTTTAGCAGGATGCTTGGCACATAGAATTACTAAATATTTTATTTGGGGGAGGGTTATTATTCATGCTCTGCTTTTACGTATGTTTAAAATCTAGATAAAAGTCTCTTGATTGTTTAGAATGCTTATTAGGAGTCAAGGATATGACTCAAGATCTGCCCACATTGGGTGGGGGGAAGTAATAGATAAAACTGAGTCCTGACTCTACAGGAAGCACCATTTTTCATTGACTCTAAGTGAAATTTAACCTAAACTAAATAGTGATTAGCCTTAAATAAAGAAGTTTTAGTTTATTTTTAACAAAGATTTAATTTATTTATTCATGACAGAGTGGTAGAGACATAGGCAGAGCGAGAAGCAGGCCATCTGAGGGGAGCCTGATGTGGGACTTGATCCTAGGACCCCAGGATCATGACCTGACCGAAAGGCAGACCGAAAGGTGTCCCAAATAATGACGTTTTAGAGAAAATAAAGGAATATTTTCTTAATCTGGAATTATAATTAGAGTCATTATAAACAGAAATTAATTATGGTTCGAAAGCATATTTTTTAATTTATTTAAATCTTAGCCAAGGAATAGATCATATTAGATAATGCTTCTTTGTAAGCTTAGCTGTAGGAGAGTTGATATTCAAAACGATCTTATATTAGCTTTGTTCAGCAGTTCAGAACATGGTGTCATAAGCTGGGCATTATTGCCCACCTGACAGTAATGTTACTGAATTTCAGGGGCAGTAACAATGAGAAGCAATGGCCTCTGGATAATATCCTTGAAAAGTCAAACATATGGAGTGATTAAAAACATTCACTGTTTTTTTTTTCCTGGAAATATATATATTGTTGAATTGTGCTTTTTTTTTTTCTTTCAGTTGAGATGGCAAAATGAGTTATTTCCTAAGTAGCACCTATAAGCATTACATCTTACATTACATCAAATATGTCACATACATATTTGTTATTGTAAAGAAAATTGTTTTGTATAATTCGGTAACAGTGGATCACATTGGTTTCAAACTTCTACCAAGAACCCAAGTTGGCCAGGCTATTTGTTATTCCAGCTTTATTGAGGTATGATTAACAAAAAATTATATATATTTAGGTTGGATCCAGTGTTTTTTTAAGGTATATGATGTGATTTCATCACTGTATTCCTTGTGAGATGCTTACCACAGTCAAGTTAATTACATACCCATCCCCTCAGTTACAATTTGTGTGTGTGTGTGTGTGTGTGCACTTAGAACACTCAAGATTTACACTAAAATGTTTGCAAATAGCTTTTGAATTTAAATGTCTTTAGGTAGGCATGATCTTTCCAGTTTGTCACAGGCTCCACCATCCCTACTGTGTTACTCATCACCCTCTTCCCATATTTCTCCAATCCCTGATCTAGTCATACAAAAAGAAGTTGTGTATTCAGTGAAACCAGTATAAACTTTTTTGGTGTGTGTGTATGTGTGGAGAGGGTTGTAGTGGGGTTGTAGTTAAAGTTCAGCCCTGAACTTTAGGGGACCTCATATAATTGCAATACCCACCAGGAGTAATTGCTGGTGCTTAGCATGGGCACAGCTCTTCCATAATCCTAAACATCTGCTGTAGTGACTCATACCCTTCAGGTTCCAGGGAAAGTTTATCCATATTTCCTGCCCTTTGACCGCAAAACAAAAGGTGGTTGCACTTAAGGGGTTTCCTAACTTTGGGATGTTGGGTTGCTGAATGGCTGGATGTTGGGGGTGGGCTTTGAATAGTAGAAGTGCTTAATTAAGGAAAAGCTAAATTAGTTAAATTACCAAATCTTTAAGATGGCATGAATCTAATAGACTCTCACATAAATGTAATTTCCCTGTAGAACTTACAGCTTTCTCATTTCCTTTCTTTTCTAATCCATGGTTTTGGATTTACTTACAAAGTAAATAAATACTAAAAAAAAAAAAAAAACAAAGTAAATAAATACAATAGTTGGAGGTGTTGGTGGAAGAACATTTTGTGATATGAAATTGTTCATATCACTCTTACATTTGTATATAGGTAAGTCTAGGTGTGTGAAGTGACATATCACTTCTTTACAATGACAATTAGATAAACAGTGACCCTAGAATTACAAAGTTTTATTTCATATAAATATGTTTAATGAGATCTACATTTTCAAAAAATAAATGTTTAAATTATATTGCTTAAGCAATTCAGTTAAATTGATCAAAATAAAAATATTGCTATTCATTAAACATATTTTATATTTTCCTATTATTAATCTGTTACAGAAAGATGTTTTAAATGTATATGAAAAATACTTTTGGCTATTTTAAATTTACATTAATTTATATTTTATATGAAAACATATTCAAATTTTATCACTGAAAAGCACTACAGTAGGCAATTATTTAAGTGATTACTAACAAAAATTATATCAATATCTTCATTATAACAACATAATTATTGATTTATGAAAAGTATAATCAGAAAAATTATATGGAATTATTTACAATTTATGTGTAATAGGTCTTTATCTTATTACTCACTGGTACATCAACAAAATGTCCTAACACATACAGAAATATAGTCATTTGCTGTTTTACTGATTTTCAGTGTTATAAAAGCCAGAATTTTATATGCATTTTTCCATTTTGTTACTACAAGGTATGTTTCTTTAAGGTGGAAGAACCTATTTTATTTCCTAATTATAAACCTGATTTTAATATGTAAAGGTTCAGACAGATTTATGTCCCCGTTTGTCACTTAACCCCCATCCTGCAAATGTTAGGGGTAGGTCTCTACTGAAGCAGAGTGGAGCATCTACAGGGAAATGATAACTTTCATTCCTTTCCTGAGTTCTAGAGATGACTTCTAGAAATTACCTGTATGGACACAAAGGCAGAAATCACTTCCTCTACACTGATTTAGAAACTGACTCATGCATCTCTCTGTGTTAGTTAATTGTGGTTGCATATTGAAGCTCCTTGATCACAGAAATTTCTATAGCTGCCCCTCCTTTCTCTCCCAGCCTTTGTCTATAGCAACAGTTCCTCTGCTAGTAGAACTACGTCAAACACAGATCTAGACAACAAAAAGAAATTAGAGCATGGAATTAATAATACCAACTCTTCTAAAAGAATTGATGTCTTATTGTGGGGAAAAATTAGAAAGACTTAAAAATGTCACTTTACCTAGAATCGTGCTTATATTTTGTGTCACTTTGGGGATGACATATTTATGTACTATTTCTATAAAATAACGCTATTCATCTACTTACTGTGGTATTTAAATGAAAAAGGAAGCATTGTAGATGCATTAGTAACTGTCTTCTCATATGAGGTATGCATCATAGTGTTATTACGTGAATTCAAGATAAAAATAAATTCAAAGTGCATTCTTTACAGAATTTATATTTTAATTTCTGTTCTTTTTTTCCCTTTTAAGTACTTTAAACAGAGATTTTTGTACTACCAAAAAAATACATCTGTGAAAATGTGACTATGTCTTGTGCTGATGTTGAATTTTGCTGACTTTTCTCACCTTACTCTATTTTGTCAGTGAAAGTAATCTGGAGAGTCCTAAGTGCAGGCCCTGGCCCTGTGACTTGCCATTAGGGAAAAGTGTTGGGTTTTTCTGCCTCACCTGAGAGCAAGTGCCCTTCTCTTCTCTCTTGGCTTCTCTCATTCTATGGAAAGGCTTAGAATGAAGAAGGTAGCAGTTGAACAACCCAGAAAAGTGAGTTGATTTGTCTTAGTTATTCCTGGACACTCCACTTCCCCAGGCAAAAATAAGTAAAGGATGACTGAGCAAAACTGATTCCTTACACCCAACAGCTGCTGCCTTCCTGGGAAGACATCCCTGCCTATGACTATCTGATGACTATATCATTTTATCTCCTCAACAGTTGAATAGCTTGATGTTGCTGATTTTTTATGCTTCTTGTGTTTTTTTTATGTTTCAGGGCTGCTCTCCAAGAAGCGTCAAGGGTAAGGACCAGAGTAGTAAGCTCCTTCACTCTCACAAAGTATGCTCCTTCTCCCAGACAAGGAGGGGCCTGATTCTACTTTTCCAGGTGACTCAGCTTCAATACTTGAATTTTCTGATAGTCATCGAAGTGACTTTTGCCTGTGGTATATGCTTCCTCAGAGTCTCAGAACGCATGCATATAAATTAAATGCCTTTTTACATTCTGAAGTGAATGGAACCTACAAATAAGTATTAAGAAATGAGTGTAATTACAGGTGGACTCATGAAATTTGAGTCTTGGCCGTATTATACATTTTATGTGTTACTGATCAATGCAGGGAGGTAGTTTTGTGCAGTGATCCAAGCACTTCCTTGGTCATTAGGATAGAATGTATAGCTTTAAAAATTTTAGATTCCTTAGCCCACTGTTAACCTACCAAATAAAAAACTAGGAGGCAGTGTGAAGGATTGGGGGTGTTGGAAGTTATGCTACATGGATTCCATTTGCCTCTCCATATCCATGCTTCATCTTCTCTCCTCTGCTTTGTACCCAAGGCTGATCCTTACAAACATCATTGAGTACTGTTGGCTTTGGCTTTCATGGCTTTGGCTTTCATGTTCAGCACATGGGGACCCTACCAGGAGAAAAGAAGAAAGAAGGAGGGTGAGTCTGGGTATTTACCCCCCCGCCCCCAACACATGCCTCCCTACAGGTTTTTTTCTAGCTGGTGACCTCCTTCCTGAAGGTCCATTCAAGGCAGACCTCTCCATAAGAGTCTCTTCTATGTGCTGAAAACCACTCCCTTCTTTGTTCCTTTGGTCTTAAGGTGATAACCTTCTGGATTATTGCACTTTCTCTTAGAGTTTCTTTTCAAATAAGTTAGTTTATTTAAAAATACATATTCTTATTAAATTGTCCTCAAATTATCTGAGCGTGTAATGTCTTTTGCTGGAATCCTGATATGGAGCTCAAAATATTCATCTAAAATTTGCAGAATCTCTTTGTTCCTGCGGATAGCCCATTACTATATATCTTGTGAATACATTGAATTCATTTAGAATGAGTTCTCATTCTGTATATGTTTATGGCTAGTGATTTTTTTTATTTTGACTTTTGAAAAAAATTTATTACACCTATTTTAAGTGTTTGAATTTTGAAAAAAAGTATATACCTGTGTAATTATCCCAACAATCAAGTTAAAAAACATTTTGATCACACCAAAAAGTTCTGTGTCTGTTTCCAGTCTCTCTCTCTCTCTTTTTTGAAAGATTTTATTTATTTATTCATGAGAGACAGAGGGAGAGAGAGAAGCAGAGACACAGGCAGAGGAAGAAGCAGGTTCCATTCAGGGAGCCTGATGTGGAACTCGATCCCAGGTCTCCAGGACCATACCCTGGGCTGAAGACAGCACTAAACCTCTGAGCCACCTGGGCTGCCTTGTTTCCAGTCTATTTCTTCTCTACTTCAACCCCAGGCAAAAACTGATATACTTTTTGTCACTACAGATTAGCTTTGTATTCTAAAATTTTATATAAATGGAAATATACAGTATATAATCTTGTGTCTGTTTTCCCACTCATGCTTTCAGGATGCATCCATATTTTTGTTTCTATCAGTGTTTTGTTCTCTTTCTATTGCTAAGCAATATTTTAATATATAAGCATAACACAATTTGTTTATTCATTCTGCTGTTAATGGAAGTTTGAGTTATTTCCAGTTTTTGGTTATTATGAATAAGGATGGTATAAGCACAACTGGATTTTTTTGCAGATACTTGTTTCCATTTAACTGAGAGTGGCATTACTGGATCATAGGGCAGATATATATTGAGCTTTATTAACTGACATGTTTTTAATATTGCTCTTATAATTCATAAATGGAATATATTTATCCACTTATTTAAATCTTGTTTAATTTCTCCCTGTAATGCCTGATAGTCTTGCATACCTTGCATACATTAAACTCCAATTTACTTTGTGTTTGGTGATGCTGTTGTAAATGGTGTAATTTTTAAATTCCAGTTTTTACTGTGGCTCTCTAGAAATTTTTTAAAAATACTGACTTTGGAACCATCAAATTTGCTAAATTTACTAATTTTAATAGTTTTCTGTTGTATTTTCTATGTGAAAAATCATGTTAGCTGTAAATAATGAACCTTATTTCTTTCTAATTCTTAGGCTTTTTTTTTCTTATCACACTGGTTAGAACTGTATGATTTTAAGTAGAATTATTAACAGATATCCTTGTCTTTTTCTCAATTTGAGAGTTTACAATTAAATGTGGATTTGGGGGAGACATTCTTTGTCAGGTTAGAGAAGTCTCTTCTAACTTGTTAAGTATTTCTTTGTTGTCATGAATGACTACTACATTTTTACAAATGCTTCTTTGGAACTTATTTAGATGATTATCTTTCTATCACTTTTTATAGATTTGTTATTTGCAGACTCATTTATTTTTTAAGAACCTGCTTTTATTTTCTGACTCTACCATGACCCATCACTTATATAGTTTACTTTGATGCTTTCTTACATTTATTTGCATATTTCCTCTAAGCCTCTGGAAAACCTTAATATTAATTTTCCAAGTAAAAACAACAAAAAAGTGTGTTTATTCAATTCACATTTTATAACTTTATAAGCTGATGAAAAAACCACTTACACTTTTTATGGGAAATACCCCCAGACATAGGTTTAAACTCTCAAAACTACTTACATTTTTAATCGGTTACAGTCTATTGCAGTTGTGTTATTTCCTGTGAACCTAAAACTCAAATGATGATTGTACCTAATTTTACAACAAATACAACTAACCAAATAAGTGTGAACTATATGTGAGTGAAAGTACAGAAATAATTGGTAATAAGAACCTTTCAAAAACCTGTATCTGCATAGTTAGTTCTTATGCACTCAAAATGTAAAATTGTTGATGACTTTTGGGATCAATTTTATGCTTATTGTCATAGGTCACATTCTGTCATAAAAAGGCCTTGAAGTGGATATTAGATTGCAACAGATTTACTACAAACTTTACCTATGAAGAATGAGTGAGGGAAGCCAAATTGGAACAATGGAGAAGTCCAATTGCAATGCAATTACAACAGACACTTCAGTGATTTTCTTTTCTTTTATTATTGAAATATATTCAATGCACAATATTACATTAGTTTCAGGTGTACAACATAGTGACATTACAAGTTTATAGTTATGGTATGCTCACCACAAGTGTAGCTACCATCCGTCAATATACAACTATTTTGTTATAAAACCATTAACTGTATTCCCTATGCTGTACCTTTCATCCCTGTGACTTATTCATTCCATAGCTGGAAACCTGGACCTCTCATTTTCCTTCACTCCTTTTTGCTTATTCCTTCTACTTCCTCTCTTCTGGTAATCACCAGTTTATTCTCTGTATTTATGGATCTGTTTTTGCCTTTGTTTGATTTTTTTAGATTCCAAATATACATGAAATCATATAGTATTTGTCTTTCTCTGACTTATTTCACTTAGCATAATATCCTCTAGTCCATCTATGTTGTTGCAAATACAAGAGCACATTCTTTTTTATGGTTGAGTAATATTCCACTGTACATATAGAACATATCATCTTTATCTATATATCTATCTTTGGGTGCTTAAATTGCTTCTATATCTTGACTATTTTAAATAATGTTGGAATAGTTTTGTTGACTGTATCCTTTGCTGTGCAAAAGCTTCTTATCTTGATGAAGTCCCAATAGTTCATTTTTGCTTTTGTTTCTTTTGCCTTCGTGGATGTATCTTGCAAGAAGTTCCTGTGGCTGAGTTCAAAAAGGGTGTTGCCTGTGTTCTCCTCTAGGATTTTGATGGAATCTTGTCTCACATTTAGATCTTTCATCCATTTTGAGTTAATCTTTGTGTATGGTGAAAGAGGGTGGTCTAGTTTCATTCTTCTGCATGTGGATGTCCAATTTTCCCAGCACCATTTATTGAAGAGATTGTCTTTCTTCCAGTGGATAGTCTTAACTGCTTTGTCGAATATTAGTTGACCATAGAGTTGAGGGTCCACTTCTGGATTCTCTATTCTGTTCCATTGATCTATGTGTCTGTTTTTGTGCCAGTACCACACTGACTTGACCACAGCTTTGTAGTACAACCTGAAATCTGGCATTGTGATGCCCCCAGCTATGTTCATTTCCCAGAGTTAGGAGTCTTCCATATTCTGTCTCCCTTTCTGATATTTCCCACTTATATTTCCTCCTTTACCCTTTATTCCCTTTCACTATTATTTATATTCCCCAAATGAATGAGACCATATAATATTTGTCCTTCTCCAATTGACTTATTTCACTCAGCATAATACCCTCCAGTTCCATCCACGTCGAAGCAAATGGTGGGTATTTGTCATTTCTAATAGCTGAGTAATATTCCATTGCATGCATAAACCACATCTTCTTTATCCACTCATCTTTCGATGGACACCGAGGCTCCTTCCACAGTTTGGCTATTGTGGACATTGCTGCTAGAAACATCAGGGTGCAGGTGTCCCAGCGTTTCATTGCATCTGTATCTTTGGGGTAAATCCCCAGCAGTGCAATTGCTGGGTCATAGGGCAGATCTATTTTTACCTCTTTGAGGAACCTCCACACAGTTTTCCAGAGTGGCTGCACCAGTTCACATTCCCACCAACAGTGCAAGAGGGTTCCCCTTTCTCCGCATCCTCCCCAACATTTGTGGTTTCCTGCCTTGTTAATTTTCCCCATTCTCACTGGTGTGAGGTGGTATCTCATTGTGGTTTTGATTTGTATTTCCCTGATGTACAGTGATGCGGAGCATTTTCTCATGTGCATGTTGGCCATGTCTATGTCTTCCTCTGTGAGATTTCTGTTCATGTCTTTTGTCCATTTCATGATTGGATTGTTTGTTTCTTTGCTGCTGAGTTCAATAAGTTCTTTATAGATCTTGGAAACTAGCCCTTTTTCTGATATGTCATTTGCAAATATCTTCTCCCATTCTGTAGGTTGTGGTGGAAGGGGAGGTGGGCGAGGGATGGGGGTGACTGGGTGGTGGGCACTGAGGTGGGCCCTTGACGGGATGAGCACTGGATGTTATTCTGTATGTTGGCAAATTGAACACCAATAAAAAATAAATTTATTATTAAAAAAATAATAATGTTGCAATAAACAGAGGGGTGCATATATCTTTTCAAATTAGTATTTTTGTTTTCTTTGAGTATATTCCTAGTAGTAGAATTACTGAATCATATGATAGTTCTATGTTTTTATTATGGTAGTTTTATTTTTTGTTTTAAGGAGCTTCCATACTGCTTTCCACAATGTCTGTACCAAGCTACATTTCAACAAACAATTCATAAGGGTTCCTTTTTCATCAAATCCTGGCCAACACTTGTTTTTCTTGTCTTCTTTAAAAGTTTTATTTATTTAAGCAATCTTTGCACCTAGTGTGGGGCTCAAACTCATGACCCCAAGACAAAGAGTCACATGCTTCTCCAGCTGAGCCAGCCAGGCACTCTTGTCTTTTTGATAGTAACCATTCTGACAGGCGTGAGGACATATCTCATTGTGGTTTGATTTGCACTTCTCTGGATGAGTGATGTTCAGCATCTTTTCATGTGTCTGTTGGCCATCTATATGCCTTTTTTTGGAGAAATGCCTATTTAGATCCTCTGCGCACTTTTTTCATTGGATTATTTTTTTGTGTTGAATTGTATAAATTCTTGATGTATTTAGATATTAACCCCTTGTTGGGTATATCATTTGCAAATAGCTTTTCCCAGTCAGTGAGATGCTTTTTGTTTTATTGGTAGTTTCCCTCACTGTGCGGAAGTTTTTTGTTTTGCTGTATTCCTAATAGTTTATTTACACTTTTCTTTCCTTTACCTGAAGAGACACAACTGGAAAAATATTGCTAAGACTGATGTCAAAGAGGCTACTGCCAATGTTTTCTTCTAGGAGTTCTGTGGTTTCATGTTTTACACTTAGGTGTTCAATCCATTTTGAGTTTATTTTTGTGTATGGAGTAATTAAGTGGTCCACTTTCATTCTTTTGTAGGAAGCTATTCAATTTCCCCAGCACCATTTATTGAAAAGGTTGATTTTTTTTCCCCCATTTTATAGTTCTGTCCTCTTTGCCATAGTTTAATTGACCATGTAAACATGGGTTTATTTACAGGCTTTCTATCTTAGTACTACTGATCTATGTATCTGTTTTTGTGCCCATACTATAGTGTTTTGATCATTATAGCTTTAAAATATATCTTGAAATCTGAGATTGTGATACCTTTAGCTTTATTCTTCTTTCTCAAGATTCCTTTGGCTGTTTGGGGGTTTTGTGGTTCCATTCAAATTTTAGGATTCTTTTTTTCTAGTCTGTGAAAAATGCTCTTGGTATTTTGATAGAGATTGCACTGAACCTATAGGTTGCTTTGGGTACTATGAACATTTTAACAATATTCTTCTACTCCAAGAGCATGGAATATCTTTCCATTTGTTTATGTCATCTCTGAACCCTCAGTGATTTCCACAGGAACTTCTATGACTGAAATGATCTTCAGAGTCTTCTGATCTTCAGGACAAGTGACATCTCTGGGCCAGTTATTGGATATGCATTTCCCTCTGGAAGGGTGTGTGACCTTGGACTAATGGCAGTTCCTGGAGAGGGACTGAGTTAAGAATCCAGTAACCAATAATTCCAGCATCTGGGAATGAGGGCCTTAACTCTCAAGGGGGAGACCTGGACAGCACATCTGAACACCCATTATGGTTATGTGTTTAAGAAAATATGATAATAAACCAAATGGTTTAGAACTGGGTCAGTCCATCCATCTTCCTTGATAATGTTTTCATTTTGTTTATATAGTGCCCTACAACACAGGTACAACTCTACTATGATGTGCTGTGGTAGAAAGAGGTGGAATTTGAAGATAGAAGGCTGTTTTTGATTCCAGTTCTGCCATTTTGCAGCTCTTTGTATACTTGTAAGGAGGGTCACATAAGAAGGAATTTGCATCTCAATTTCCTATTGAAGTCAATGAAATGAATGGTACAGTTGACTCTTGAATAACATGGGTTTGAACTGTGCAGGTCTACTTATATGCAGGTTTTTTTCTGATAAATGTAGTACAGTACTGTAAATGTATTTCCTCTTCCTTTTGATTTTCTTAATAAAATTTTCTTTTTTCTAGCTTACTTTATTCTAAGAATATAATATGTAACACTTATAATATACAAAATATATGTCAATCAACTGTTTATATTATCAGTAAGGCTTCCAGTCAACAGTAGGCTACTAATAGTTAAGTTTTGGGTGAGTCAAGTGATACACAGATTTTTAACTGGGCAGGGGTGTGGTGGTCACTCTTAATCCCTATGTTTTTCAGGGTCAACTACATATCTTAAAATTTAAAAACATAAATTCATTGGTAAACTGCTACATTGAATATATATATATATATAAAATGTAGCTTTTGTTGAAGGACTTTCTGTAGTCATTTATAGATTTACTTTATTACAAACTCAATCCTGTGGAGTGACTTTAAAAATATGGGGCTCCTGGCGGGGCTCAGTTGGTTAAGCATCTGACTCTTGGTTTTGGCTGAGGTCATAATCTCACAGTCATGAGATCAAGCCCCACAATAGCTCTGCACTTAGCTCAAAGTCTTCTTGAGATTCTCTCCCTCTCCCTCTGGCCTTCCCCCTGTTCACATGCTATCTCTCTCTTTCTCTCGCTCTCTCTCAAAAAAAAAAAAAGGTAAATAAACTCTTAAAAATATTTGACTGCACTATTTTAGAAGCAGGGTAAAATGGCTAATTTCAAGGATCTCTGAATAAATTAATAGTTTCACATAGACTTCACTTTCCCTAAAATAGATTGAAACTAAGACAGTGTACATTTCAATGGATCACCTTCTTGAACCCCATAACAAGCTTTGCCCTTAGATTAGCATTATGTTTAGTTTCTAAAAAAGAGAGAGAGACTGTCTTTACCAGAAGAGCAAATGACTCTGAAAGTTGATATTTTTACTATTCGGTCATACATTTTTGTACCCAAACCCAAATGTTAATATAAACAAGGAGAAAAATGGAATAATACAAGCTAGTGAGGTACTCATTTCCAGAAAAATGTCCTCTAAAACTTTCTTGCTAAAGATGGGATAGCATCTTTTCTTTGAGTAACCTTTTCCTTGTCACATAGATGCAGTGATTGTTCTTTTACAATTGGACATATATGGTCTTCTTTTTTTTTACTTGGCACAGATGTTCACAAGCAGTGACTGGGACTGAATTTTTATTTCCCTTGGACTAAGCCAGATGTTTTTCTGTGGTTCATCCTTAATGAAGATACGAACATGGAGGTTGTTTCTGGGTTCAGAGGGTGGAGTGCAGTGGAATTAAATAAGGGCCAACAATCAGTTGCCCACCTTTGTTATTCTACATGAGTGTGAAGTGTGGTATGTCTCCTAAAAAACACTAAACTGCATTTTCTCCTTTTCCCTCCTTGTCCCTGAAATGACATTAGGTGATTTCCTCTCGTATGCAAGTTAGTTAATAGCTAAGTTCAGTCAAAATCAATTTGTGAATAAGTAAACACCTCATAATAAATTACACACTTTCAAAGTGCATCTTTTTTGGATTGATCTAACATCATCCAATGAGATCTGCCAATATCATTTTACATTAACTTCTGTCATGTTTAAATGCTTTTACAGGCTAATGGGGCAGTTTATAATTTTATTCTACCTATGCTGTTTCTCAGATATTTGGCACATAACGGATAAATAAGATGTCTGCAAACGTATTTGTATTGAATGTTCACGGAGGGTTTCCTCTCTTACTGCCCTCACACACACAAGCTACCCTGGGAGATGAATGTGCCAGGATAAGTTATCTGGGGCTCATAAAATCTTTTTCAGAAGATTGAAATAAAGTCAGTGCTTGCAGAAGACAAATCAATTGTGACATTTCTGAATAGAGTGCGATGCATTTAATTAGCACAAGACATACTGGCAAATGCTGAATTACCCAATAAATCACTGAATGCTAGAACCCATACAGAGCGGGGAATCAGCTGTCTTGTGAGATGTACAGCAAGTGATAATAGGGAGATCTGGCCATTTGTATTGTCACTTTGCTTCATTTTCTGTTAAATTTTTCCTATTTTGACATTTGCACATGGAGCCCCTTTAATTATTTGAAACTATCGGCAAACTCTGTCCCCACCTACTCTGAGAATATTTTACAAATATTTGCGTTTGCAAAGGACATTCGCCGCTGTTGATGTGTTATGGCAGATGTGGCATATGAGGTCCTCCGGGGAGGGAGAATTAGTGTAGATAGAAATCCTCAGCACAGGCCGAAAAAGCAACTAACAGGGTCATTGTATTGCAGTTCATTGAAAATATTGGAGGTGTTACTTTAGTCATTTCTAAATCTCACAAAGATAGCTACCAGTTTAGGCAGAAAAATGGCTTACTTTAATGTTTGACACCTTTGGTATATAATTTTTTTTAACCTGTAACTTAGATGCTACTTCAGCCTACCTTTTTGAAATGCTACAACTAAAAAGCATTGAGGCTTAAATCCGATGTTTTGGCTATGGAGAATCTGGGGGAAAAATTGAAAACAAATTCTAAGTGAGTGTTGCTGGTTCTGGAAGAAAAGACAAAACATTCCCTCCAAGTGAGGGATATTTTACACATAAATTGATGGTTCTACTAGTGAGCCTTTTATTGACTAACTATCTATGATACAAACATTAAGGTAGCTTCTCAAAGAAACACTAGATCATGTGAAAGACCCCTGTCCCACACCCTCTCCTCTGGCTTCTCTGCCTTTGATGCCATATTAAACGGTGACATTTCAGCCTGTTGATGATAGATAGGAGTAATGTTGCTACTGACTATGAAAATATGGGGGCGCAATGTAAAGAAACAAGCAATCCTTTATTTGATAAAGGGTCTTCAAGTTGGAGTCTGATTTTCCTGGAGTGTGACAACACTAAAAACACTGGCACCACTTGTCTGAAGTCATGGAGGTCCAACTTATATTGCTATGGCTCCTAATTGCAATGCAGAGGAGACAAGCAGTCTTAGAATCACCTAGGAAAGTCCCACTCCTTCCCTCCCCCAATATTCCAAAGTGTGGATGGAGAAGGGATCTCCTTACCCCAAGGAATCTATTGGGTTGGAGAGGTAGGGATAAGTTAAAAAATAAAATCCCATGGCATCCAGTAGTACCTGTGGCACAGACACTACCCAAATCCATCAGCACCCTGTATCTTTCTTCCTTTTTCTCTTTATTACTGTGTTTTGAGAAGATGGCTTCCCAGCCCCAGCCCCAGGGACTGAATCTTGATTAGGTTAAGTCCATTGATTAGGTTAAGCCCATCATGCCAATTCCTTTGCCAATGACCAGTTGAGGGCAGAGCATGTCATACAGTTTTGACTGATGAGATGTTGGGGAAGTCTACTGGACAGATTCTAAGAGTTCGTTTGCTCTCATATAGAGGCAGAGAAAGAGGCCTGTTCTTTTCTGTCTCTGAATGCATTTAAATGAGGAATTTTAGAGCTGATATAGCCATTTTTAGGTACAGCTTGAGGACTAAAGCTAACACTTTAGCTTAAGGATGGAGGGGTTAGTAGAGTGACCAACCATCCCATTTGTCCAGGACTGAGGTTGTTTCCAGGACTTTGAGTTTTAAATATTAAAACCAAGATCATCTCAGGAAACTGAGAAAAGGTTAGGTCTTTGCTGATATCATGTAGCAGCCAAGTTAGCCATCTCTGCAAAAGACCTACCTCTGGATTTTCATTATTGCGATGAATGTCTTTATTGTTTATGCTACTCTGAGTTGCCTTTTGTTTAACGCAGCTGAAAGTGTGCAAAATGACCAGAATGGAAGGAATTTTATTCTAAATAAAACTCAACAAAAATTAGTATTATAATAATAGGAAGATATGGCCTTTTGAAAATGTGTTCTTCTTAATCCTAAACTTTTCACTTCTAGTTATTAACTAATTCATGGACATATTAAAATGCATATAATAGGAATTAATAGTCAGTTAAAAAATAAAAATAAAAAAAATTAAAAAAAAAATAGTCAGTTAATAACCAGCCATTTCCTTTTGACCTAACATTTTATATGGCCATTCTCTGCTCTTACCATATAGTGATTTCTTAGAAATATAAATAACCATGAAACAGACCAACCATGTACTATTATTCAAACATCTTTAACATCAACAGCAATAAATGTCAAGTGAACAGATAAGAATTCAAAAAGCGAAATAAAATATTGATTAGCAGTTTCAAATGGCCCAAACAGCAATATAGCAAGCACCAACAAAAAGGGGCCTCAATATTATCTTTTTGAAATGAATTTTTAATTTTTAGATAACTGTAGATTTAATGACTATTATTTTAATTGTCTGGAGCCGTATTTCTCATTCTGTGTTTCCAGGAAGAAGGGTTGCATTAGAAGTCTGTCTCAAACTCTAAGCAAAGCGTAAGACAGAGATTTGTACTCTTCAATTTGTTACTCACTTGACTTCATCACAAACATCATCAAGAATTCATGTAGTGATTGTTGAGTACTGACCTTACGTGTGACCTCAGACAATCAATTCTGTCATTTAAGCACAAGAAGGATGATAGAACTCCACGCCAATAGAATTGTTTAATTGCTTAGGTATTGTGGCAATAGCAACTATGGAGAAGGCGCCACAGATAATTGGACACCATAACATTTGGCAATGGTATTTCTGATCTAGAGGGCTTTATCTCAGTGAGTGCACAGGGGATCCATTTCTAGCCATCTAGCCATCTCTCCTGTTAAATGTGCCATGATACCATTCAGGAAATGAGATGTTGGCACTAGAATGATCAGCTCACTGACCGTACTCAGCTATTTATCTCCCTTCGTCAGAGCTGGGTTGTGGCAGGTTTCAATGTCTGGTCAATTGAGGAGCTGAATCAGCAGGGCTTGTGACTGACAATCAGTCATGATAGCCATCTGGGGGAAATCCTCAGCAGGCTTAAGGTCTCATACTTGGTGACAAGATACGTGACATCATTTTGTAATTTGTATAAATTGAGAGGATATTTACTCTTTGAAAAGGATGCGAATATTTAAAGGAATCCAAAGTAAACCCTTCTTCTAGCTCCATGTTTTTCCTTTTCAGGCCAAATAAGAAAATCGATTGGTAAGAATATCTGATTTCCAAACCAATAAGTTATTTGGAATTGCTGCTTTGTACCTGAGTTAAAATTACTATCTTTCCTTGCTTTTCAAATACTGCAGCTTTTTCATGCAAAACTTTTCTCTGATAAAAAGATATAGTTATAAATGTTCAATTGTATCAATTTGTCGGGACTCATTCAACTTCTCCAGAGAAGCTTCGCTCAGCCTAATTATTTTTCAGAACGGACCCATCAAGAACTCTGAGTATGCCCCATAATAAATAAAGGTTCCTATTTCTGTAAGAGAATTAGAAGTTAAAAAACAAATATCAAGTCAAATATGGCTTCAGGAAAGATTTAGGGAAGAATCCTATGAATCATTTATAATATTCTTCAAAGAAAATTGGAAGAATCTGAAATTTCCATAAAAACCAATACTCAAGAAAAAAAAGATACCCCCCACCCCTCGAAATAAGATGGTAGAGTACAGAAGCTAAGGTTCAGGGCTAAGATTTTACAATCCTACGGACTTGAAATTCAAAACCTGGAGTTGCTGCTTGCCTGTGTGGCATGCATCAAGTTAAAATTTTAGAGCTTCATTTTTTTTTCTCATTTGAATATTGGGATCATAATATCTACTGCATAGGTTTTTTCTTTTTTTTTTTCCAATTAGATGACGTAAAGCAAATAGCAGAGTGCAGGGTAGTTCTCAATAAATGGTATCATTGTAATTAGTAGTAACGTGGATTTGTGTTATTTTTAACTATGTGTGTAATTTCCTCACTTGACTTCATGTTGCCCTCTTAGGCCTCACACATTCATCAACCTGCTAATTTGTCAGACTGTCTCCTTTACCTAATATTTTTGGAACATTTTCTTATTGTCACCAGTCTTTCAGCCAAGCACGTTGATATCATCTTTGATTCCTTATTATTTATTTTTGTTCTCATAGTTAGAAATTTGATTCTCCTGTATAGATACATGTGATAAATGTCTATACAAATAATCCTTTCCCTGTACTGCAAGTTATTAACAATATCAGAAAAACAAAAGAAAACCATAAATTTTCTTGTTTTTTTTCCCCCTACATGATGTTGTTTTAGAAAAATTAACAACTGGATTAGTTTCCTAGGGCTACCTTAACAAATTACCATAAGCCAGGTGTCTTAAAAAAATGAATTTTATTCTGTTAGAGTTCTAGAGTCTAGAAGTCTGGTTATCAAGGTGTTGGCAGAGTTGGTTCCTTTGGGGGCTTTGAGAGAGAGTCTGTTCCATGTCTCTCTTCTAGCTTTGGTGATTGCTGACAATCCTTGGCATCCCTTGGCTTCTGTCTGTATCACTCCAGTCTCTGCCTTCTTCTTTACATGGCTGTCTTCCCTGTGTGTCTCCTCATGTCTCTGTGTACCTTCGAATCTCCCTTTCCTTCAAGCAACACTAGTCATTGGATTTGGAGCCCGGCCTAATCTAGTAGGACCTCATCTCAATTTGATAACACTTATAAAACATCTATTTCCAAAGAAAATCACATTCTGGCTTCCTGATAGACATGAATTTTGGGGGGACACTGTTTAACATATATATATATATGTTAAAATATAAAATATAAAATATATATTTTTAACTATAAAAAATTAATGTTTTGTGAAAAGAGGAAATAAGTTTATACTTTCCTAAAGAATCTTCCCCTCAAGCAGCCTTTTGCATTTGCTGTCTCTAAGTTCTCATTGTTACTCTTATATGTAAGGTTCTAGTGTACAAAACTAATATTTTTAAATGTGTACAAAACTAATATTTTTAAAATGTGTAATCCAACCTTTTTTCCTATCTCAAATCCACAAACTTGACCCTAATTGGCTTGGGACATCCATCTCCTGGTTGTAGGAGTTAGGGATTAGGATTTGTTACATGTACAGCAATAATGTCAGCTTTTGGCATTCAAAATACATCTTTGCAACCAAGATAATTATCTTGTAAGCCTATCTATTTAGTTGAAAAGAAATTTAATAAATTTTTTTGGCACTAATCTCCCTACATTTTGGCATGTAAAGTGCTAAACCAGGGATTCAGGTCATAAAGTACTCTCAAAATATATAGAAAGTACCAATATTTATGATTAATGCTTAGGCAGGCATTTGGAATTGGAAAGGAGGAGGTATATAAAAACACCTCTGTTTCCTGGGTTGTGGGAAGGAAATTGGGAGAGAAAGGAAGGAAAGTGAAATAAGAAGATAAAGGTCAAAAATTTATCTTGTAGCCAGGATGAAAAGTACATGACAAACCATTGCTCCTGTCATAATAGAATAAGTAACTATAAAATCTCTATATATTTTAAAGCTAGCAGAGAACTATGGATGCAAAGAAATCTAAAGGAAATACATTCCAGAAAAGGGCAAACCTTTCCTAAGTGAGTAAAGGCAATTTCATCTTTGGGGCAAATTGTCATGTCTGAACATGGGCAGGACAATTATATATAGCAAAGTCTGCTACAGGCTGACAGACTTTTTCTGGGGTAAAGAGTGGCCAATAGCACTTTAAATGATCTGGTGATGGATTGGAACATGGAGCTGCCTCTCAACTTCAGTGCTCATTCTCCTTAATTCCTGCTTATTATCCTAGCCTCTTTCTAGCATTTTGCTGAGTACAAATAGATGTGAGAAACTGAACATGCAACTAGGAAGTAGAGAGGGATCAATACACATAGAACAGACCTTGCCTTCAAAACATTTGAAACTAGAAGTGAACCAGAACTAACTAGAGAAACTCGGCTCCAACCCAGTGCTATCTCTGCTTGGATCAAGGTAATTAGTTACTCACACTAGTTGTCAGGCACAAGAAAGTGTATTTCCTCTCCAGTAGAGAACACTACAACACTACTTACTCCAGTTTCTACAATTCTTTTATCAGAATACCTGACATGCAATAAAACAGTATGAGACATGCAAACAATTATGAGAAATAAACAAGAGGGAAAATAGTTAAAAGAAGATGACCCATGGATGACTCAGATGTTGGAATGAACAGATTAAAGACTCCAACAATTATAATTCTTTTAAAGAAAATACATGAAAATATAGGAAAAGTCAATGAAAACAAGGATAATTTTAAAAGACCCATGAAATGCCAAGGAAGAACCACATTGACAATATAGGACTGAAAAATGCAATATCTGAAGCTAGAAATTCACCAGGTAGGAAGGCTTAATGGCCAATTGGACACAAAGAAAAGACAAGTAAATGTGAAAATGAATATAAATGATCTAAACTGAAATAGAGGGTGAAAAAGAATGGAGAAAATAGCATTTGTGACATGAAAGACAATAACAAATGGTCTAATAATTGAGATTGGAGCCCCTAAAGGAGAAGAAAGAGACAATGAGGCAGAGTAAATATTTCAAGGGAGAATGGATGAAAAATTTCTAAAATTGATGATAAATATCAACCTACTAATTCAAGAAGCTTATGAAACTCCAGTGTGGGAAAATACAAGGAAAGCTACACCCTGGCATGCCATAGTCAAATTGATGAAAAGCAAAGAATAAGAGAAAATCTTAAAAGCAGCCAAAGGATAAAAGACACATTATTCAGGGGAAAAACAAATAAATGAGATTGACTTCTAGTTAAAAATAATGGAAGCTGGAATATACTAGCATGACTTCTTTGGAGTACTGAGTAAAAAAAATGCTCACCTAGGATTCTCTACTCACCAAAAATAAGCTTTAAAATGAATCTAACATAGAGGTGTTCTGACATGCTTAGGTTGAGATGATCTGATACTATAAGAAATAATACAGAAGAATTGCCAGGCTAAAGGAGAAACATTCTCAAATTGTAGATCTATAGAAATGAAGAGTAACATAAGAAGTAATTTTGAAGGATTTTGAAATTTTCTATTCATGTATTTTATAACATATGTGAAAGTAAAACACATAAAAGCACAAAGGATAGGAGGGGTTAGTGAAATTTGCAAGGTTCCTACACATGAAATGATAGAATAATTCAAGGTAAACTGAAAATGTACATATACATGTAATAATGTCAAGAATAACCACTGAACTAAATACAGAAGTATATAGTCAACAAAGAAAAACCACAATGAAAAAATAAAATTTTTGTTAAAAGGAAGGCAGGGAAGTTTAAACAAAGGACAGTGGACAACTAGAAATTAGATCATAGGCTTACATCATACAGTAATTGCATTAGATGCAAAAGGAATGAATACTCTATTGTCGGTTCCTATTAGTCTGAATTACAAAGCAAGATCCAACTATGTCCTGTTTATAAAAGATGCACTTTATGTATAAGGACAGTAATAGGTTGAAAGTAAAGTGATTTAAAAAGTTATACTATGCAAACAGTGTTAAAAAAAACTGATGTGGCTACTTTTATATCGTAAAGTATAACTTAAGGTATAGAACCTGATCAAAAGTAAAAAAGGACCTTTCACAATGATAAAAGGGTAATTTCATTAAAAAAACAACAACATGATAACAATCCCAAATGAGTTTGTATCCAATATGTAGCTTTAAAAAATCTCTGTCTTGTGAGATATATTAGCGGGATTTGACACAAATTTTATCACACAGTCCTCCCTGCTGTCTTCTTCACATAGCTTCCAGGACAACATTCTCATGGTTTTCCAAGGGTTAAAACTTCTTACTGGTTCATAACCCTTCAGTACCTTTTCTGAACATCTCTTCCCTCAAATTCCTGAATACAGACATGTCTTAGGGTTCAGTCCCTGTTCCTCTTCTTTTCTGTGTCTTCACTGATGCTCCCATTCTCTGTATCAGTTTTAAATATCACTGCAGCAATAACTACCAAATCTTGAATCTACAGCCCACTTTCTCTCTCAAGTTCTAGACTTGTACACCCAAATGCCTATTCATATCTTTACTCAGTTATCTTCTAATCGCCTTAAACTCAACGTGGTCAAACTTAACTCTAATTATTCAGCCTCTGCTGTAGTCTTTCCATATTAATTGAAGGCAACCATATTCTTTCACTTGGTAAATCCACAATCCTCAGAATTACTAGATTCCTTTCTATATTTCACACCTCATATCTAATCCCTAAGGAATTTCTGTTGGCTCTACCTTCAAAATACATTTAGATTGTAACTACTTCTTACTACCTCCATTTTCACTACTTGAACTGGCTTTCTGCCTTAGGGTGCTAACTGGAGTTTATATTTATACCCCACTACACAGAATTTTTTCAATATAGCAATTGGAATGATCTCTCTCTTTTTAAAGAATGAGGTTAATTTGTTTTTATTTGGATGAAGCTAACATAAAACACATTTTAATGTGTACAATTCAGTGCCACTTAGTACATTCATGATCTGCCAAAATATTTCCATCATCCCAAAAGAAACCCACACCCATTAAACAATCACTCTCCTCCCTGTTCCTTGCACTCCCTGCCAACCACAAATTGCTTTCTATCTCTGTAATTTTACCTATTCTGGGTATTTTCTATAAATGGAATCATACAATATATAATCTTTTGTGACTTTCTTCATTTATACCATATGCAGGTTTCATCTAAGTCTAGTATGTATCAGTACTTCATCTCTTTTTATGATTGAATAATATCCCTTTCTGTACACCACATTTTACCTATCATTTTATCCATTGATGGGTATTTGGTGTTTCCAGCATTTAGCTGATGTGAATAGTGCTTATATGAATGTTTGTGCGTAAGTATTTGTTTGAGTACGTGTTTTTAAATCTTATTTTTAATTTTTTTAAAATTTTGAGATATCATGCTAAGTGAAATAAGTCAATTGGAGAACAATTATATGACTTCACTCTTATGTGGAATTTAAGAAACAAAACATATGACTATGGGGGAAGGGAGGGAAAATAAAATAAGATGAAATCAGAGAGGGAGACAAACCATAAGAGACTCTTAACTATAGGATACAAACTGAGGGCTGCTGGAGGGGATGTAGGGGGCAGGATGGGGTAACTGGGAGATGGGGATTAAGGAAGACATGTGGATGTAATGTGCACTGGGTGTTATATGCAGTGGACGAATCACTGAACTCTATCTCTGAAACTAATACACATCCTATGTTAATTGAATTTAAATTTACAAAGGAGCAAGAAAAATGGAAACAACTACAAACCTATAGAAATGTTCAAGAAGAATATAAACATTTTTCCTGAATCATTTGAAAGTATGTTGCTGTCCTTATGCCCCAACTTTTTCTATTACCCTAGGGTATATTTCCTACAAACAAGGATATTCTCCTAAGTAACACTATCACCAGAATTGATAAATTACTACCATCTACTCCTCAGACCTTACTCAAATTTTGCCAGTTGTCCTAATAATGTCCTTTATGGCAAAAGGATTCAATGCAGAATCATGTGTTGTATTTAGTTGTCATGTCTCTTTTAGAGTCTTTAGTCTGAAATAGTTCCTTTGTCTTTTACTCATATAACACTTTAGAAGATTATAGGCAGGTGATTTCTTTGACCTCAGTTTGGAGTGTCTGATGTTTTCTCATGATTAGATTCAGATTATACATCTTGGTTAAGGATATCATAGAAATAATGCTGTGTCCTCACAGATGCTACATGATTTCTACTGCTGGTAGTGTGTATAGTGTGTACTCTCTTCCTGTTTGTAATTATTAAGAATTTTGTAGGGCGGAGTGGCTTTGAAACTGTGTAAATATCCCATTTATCATCACACTTTACAGGTATTTAAAATGTATGGACTTATGATTTCTATTTTATTTAATGAGTTATAATTGGTTTGTATTATTATCATGCTCACATTGCCCCATATTTGGCCAGTGGCAACCCCTTCCAGCTAACTTCTGTGTCCTTTTAACATATTATTTTAATAATTCTTTGATTTCTAGTACAAGAAGATGTCCCAGTCTTATCATATGCATTGCTTGCACCAGGTTTGGAATTAGCAACTTCTCCAAACACCCCTAGTTCCCTTATGGTGAAATACAGCATTTAGAAGCCGTGATTTGGATGCTAAATGTACTCATTGCTGTTGGGGTATCATTTTTTCCAGTCTTCTCAGTGGACAGTATTAGGGAATGTATGTGTGTATGTTGTTTATGTGTGCTTGTGTATACACATATCCCCATCTAGATTATTTTCATAAGTATACATATATTAAGAAGCAAGAGGTGGTTTTTTTTGTTTTGTTTTGTTTTTTTACAATTACCTTCCAACACCACAGGGTTTTCTCTAATTTTCTTCCCTTAATATTTATAACTCCCTTCTGTAACCATGAGAAACTTGGCTCCCATTATTTCTAATATATTTCACTATTTGTAACCACTATTCCATCTGCACTACCGCCCGCTCCCTAGCATAGACACCCTCCTCACCCAACTTGGGCTGTAATAGCACTTTCTGGGCTGCACCCCACGCCTCCCACACACAGATGCTCTGATTCCCACACTAAACTACCTCACTGTAGAAGTGCCTTCTATAGACCCTTAGACTCTGATTCTTCCTACTGGGTCTCCCATGTGGTGGTTCTCTTCATCATGCTTGGGCCCAGTACCCCCTGGTCAGGCCACATAGATGCCCTCCTTACCCTGCTTGGTCTCTGACAATGTGAGCTGGGCAGGCTTCCCATGTAGCTGACCTTTTCACTTCACTTGGGCTCTGACACCCATTCTGGGTCACTATGGCCCTATCCCTCTGTTCTGCTGGTATGAATGCCTCCCTTGCTTTGTGCTACCTGATGGCTTCTGGACTAAATTGTTTAGGAAGAGAGGGAAAGAGGAAGAAAAGAATGATTGTTTTTAAATCTAAGTCTGACCAAAGTGGTTGTACAATTTGCATTGCCTTTAGCAGTTTATGAGGTATCTCATCCCTCTATAACCTCCTGAAATGCCTTCCTATCCCATTCAGATCAAAAGCCAGAGTCCTGATAATCATATTCGGTGCCCTACTTACTGTTTCTTATTACTCTGTTTCTTCAACTCTTTCTAATATCCCCTAACCCATTTCATATTCCAGTTTTCCTTCAGATACCCGCTTTCCTTGCTGCTCCTCAAATATATAAGGCAAACTCCTGATTCAGGATTCTTTATTGTGACTGTTTCCTCTGCTTCAAACATTCTTCCCCCAGAGTCTCCTACAAATATCTGTGCAAATCTCATTTTCTTAGTGAGAAATACCTGATGTATTGGTTTGCTTGGGTTGTCATAAAATACCACAGACCCAGTGGTTTTAACAATAGAATTATTTTCTCACAGTGCTGAAGACTGGAAGTCCAAGGTCAGGGTGTCAGCAGGCTTGATTTCTTCTTTGGCATATAGATGGCCACTTCTCATTGTGTCTTCATGTGGTCTTTTCTCTGTGGCATGCACATTGCTGATGTCTCTCTGTGTGTCCTCTGTGTGTGTGTCCTTTCTTATAAGGACACCAATCAGATTGGATTAGGGTCTACCCTAAGAACCTCATTTTAAATTTTTTCTCTAAAAGTTATCTCTCCAAATATAGTCACAGGGGTATTGGGTGTTAGAGCTTCAATATACGAATTTTGGGATAACACAATTCAGTCCATAACACCTGACCCCTCATGTAATGTTGAAATTTGCAACGGCCTGGTACTTCCAATCCCCAATACCTTATTGTACATTTTTATTTCCATAGCTCTGATCTGTTTCTATCAGCATATATAATTTCATCTATACCTGTATATATATTTTTTTATCATCTGTCTTCTCCAAATGGAACATAAATCCTACAAAGGACCAGAACAGTGCTTAGTGTATAATAAGCATTCTGTTCATAGTGTTGAATGATAAAATTTATCCATTTGGTATTGATGAACATCTGGGTTATTTCCAGGTCAATGCTATGAGCATTGCTGTAAATATCATTTTACATCTGACACACATGTGTAACACATGGCGTATGTATATCCATGAGTGGAATTGTATATCCAAAGAGTGGAATTGATAGGTTATAGAGTGTGCATATTGTATTAATTTATACAGTATATCCAAAGTGTGGAATTGATGGGTTAGAGTGTGCATATTGTATTAATTTCTATGGCAGCCTAACAAAGTACCACCAACTGGGCAATTTAAGAAATTTATTTCTTCACAGTCTGGAGACTAGAGTCTGAAATCAAGGTGTCAGCATGGCCATGCTCCCCCTGAAGTCTCTAGGGAAGAATCCTTCTTTGCCTCTTCTAGCTTCTGGGGGTCATCAGAAACCTTTGGCTCGTGGCAGCATAGCATTCTATTTCCATTTTCACATACCTTTCCCTGTGTGCCCATGTCTCTGCCTCTTCTCTGAATCCTCTCTCCTTCCTTTTACATAGGTATCAGCCATTGGATTAGGGGCTATTCTAATCCTATATGACCTCATTTTAACTTAATTACATTTGCAAAGACACTATTTCCAAACAAGTTCACATTCACAAATACCTAGGGTTGAGATTTGAACATATCTTTTTAGGCCACACAATTCGACCCATAATGCGTATTTATCTACTTTTAGTAAATAACGCTGAAATATTTTCCAAAACGGTTGTGCCAGTTAACAGGCCATCATTACATTTGAGAAACTGAATTTCTCCACACCTCCTCTAATACTTATTACTGTCAGACATCTTAATTTTAGCTAATTTGTTGATTGTGATAATATCTCATTGATGATTTAATTTTAGAATTAGCTTGCTAAGTTTCAGAAAATAATTGCTATAGTAATTACATTGTAAATATAATACAGTTTAGCAATAATTCCTTTATGGTATTGTCTCCCAATCCATGAATATGGTATATTATGACAATTATGTGGTTGCCTTTAATGTCACTCAATAAACTTGTAGAAGTTCCCCATTAAAAAAATAATTGAAGTACAATTTTTTTTTCTTCTCTAGTTTAGATTCAAACAAAAGCAGGCAGAACTGCCATGTGTCAATCTGGAGTGCAGCCACAGTAAATTAAACTAGGTGGCATGACATATCAAACAGAGGGAGGATCTGAGTTTTAGGGTTCTCATGCTTTTCCATTGTCTGTCCGTAGGCATTTTGGCCTGGCTCAAACCCTGCTATTGGGCAGAGCATGGCAGCTAAAGGGACTGGCAGTAGAGGTTAGAGACAGGATGGTATGATACTTCTGTGGGTGGAGTAGTAAAAAGATGAGGCCAGGTCAGCTGAGGTGTCTTCCCAAGTTCTGGATACACTGAGAGAGATCAGATTACAAGATTCATAAAAAGGCAGATTGCAGCTTCAAGTCTAGCTGGGGAGGTGAATCTTAGGGAAAAACTTTAGTGCTGAGGTCAGTGGAAGCAGGCCAGTGGTTACCCAAGGACCAACACAAATGCCTTCCCCCTCCTCACCAAATCTCATGGGAACACAGGTCACCTCCCTCCTTTCATATACTTGAACACCATCTTAGAAGATGGAGATGGTCTCAGAGACTGAGTGCCATTGTCTAAGAGATACTCAGCAAGAGATGTAAGGACTGTGTAGATGGTTATTAGATAGGACAATGTTTTAAACCAGATTAGGCATTTGGTTTATCTTTGCTCCACTGATATGCAGATGTAAAAAGGCCAAATTAATTAACAACCAAATTTTGAGGTACAGTTTTTATGCATAAAGTAGTTATGATATGAGTGTGAAAAGTGCAGGCCCACAACTGACTCTTCCTGCTTTCTACCTCTTCTGCTACTACCCCATTCTACATACAAGGAATTCTTAGAATACTTGCTTATTCTCTTGCTTCCTATTCCTAATGAATGGTGCACCAAGTGCAGGCCTTCAGTGCTCTCCTCAATGCTGTCCTAGCCTACTTATCTAAGCATTGTCCCTACAACCTTGCAACATACCTTCAATATACATAACAGTCAGCATTGCACCCTCCCCATCTATGTCCCAAAATATTTCATGTTGCTATTTCTCTCCAAATCTATGGTTATGGTGTTAGTTTTGCTCAAGATATTCTTCCTCTTTTTTTATTCACCCTGACCCCATTGATCAAGTTAAAACCCAAAAGTCCTTTCCAACGAGTATAATTTGTTTTAAAGTCTTAGCCACCTTATTGTGGGTGCTATTTTTTTCTAATTATTTGATGTGTATCAGCCTTATCTGCTCCTTTTGGGAAACTATCTTATACCATTTTCTGTTTCTCTGGCACCAGGATAGTGTATAGATATTCAACACATAGCTGATAGTGGTCTAGACTATTTAAAAAGTAGGGGAGAAAAAAATAGGACCCTTATTTTCAGTTATAGGTCGCAGTTTTAATTATTCCCTTGTTGTTGACATTAACTTGGACTGATGTATCATAGTTGTTTCCACTCACTTAGGATACCTGTATATACAGGTATCCTAGGTAGTGAGAAAAATATCTTCCATTTGCCCTTCATTATCCCAATAATATTTAGATAATTTATACCCAAGTCCCTTAGCTAAGAGATATTAATATTATTATCATTTATTGAGTAATTACCACATTCCTTTGTATATGAGCAACTTCATTTAACAGATGAGAAAACCGAGGTTTTGAGTGGTTATTTGTTTAGTCACACCATAAGCTAAGTGTTGAGGAATAGGGATTTGAACATGAGTTGGCTAACTCTGAAGCCTAAGCTATAGAGCCTCCTTCATAATAAACTGAAATTGAGAGCTTAAAAGTTAGGATCAGATAGAGCCAACAGAGCCAGAGATTTCTGAAACTGGAGAGAGGATGAAGGGTAGGAGATGGGTCAGTTGCAAAAACATGAGTTTATTTTGCTGTACTGTTGAGTCCTGCACCCTCCCTGATCACAAGGCTACGTTGTGCCTTTCAGAGGCACAAGTCTATTGAGAGACTTTTCTAGAGGCTGTTTAAGTCTTCCCAGGGTCCCTTTTATCCTTGTGACACAAGGGGGAATAATCTCATTTTCATTTAAGAGGTAGTAAGACTGCAATACGAAGGAACACACTGATTTTGCAATATACTATTTCACGGTGAACACTAAAATGAGAAATAAGAATAAGCCCAATAGCATTCCTTATCACCCTGAGTCCAAGAAACCATCGTTCCTCCTGATGAACGATGAGACTCAGGATTCCTATCAAGTCTTTTCTTCAAACTAATGTGATATTGCAATTTCTTTGCTAACCGATAAAGCTTAAAAATTAAAAAAAAGGTCAGTGGATATTTATGAATAACTGTTTTGGACAATGAAAGTACATTCAGAAATATATCAAAACAAGCATAACGATAAGTGGGTCTCTGTGACACAAGAGAAGGGAAGACATGACATGCCTATGCTTACATGATAGTTTTTATTGTGCTAGGGTTCACATGAATTATTCTGCTTGAGGTTAAAGGCTATGAGGAATGTGAAGCAAATATGTTGCTGCTAACGTGGTAGCGGATTCTTTTTTCAAGAGGAGCCTGTAGTTTCCCTCTTGGCTTTGTGCAACTCTGGGGATTCCATGGAACCAGCTCATTCAATCTTGACTTAAATATCTATGCAATTGATGCCTCCTGGGCCTCCTGAGCCAAAAATCAGGCAAGAGCCAGTATGGACCGTTTACTCACAAGAAAACCTCTTATCTGGGGAGGGGGCAGAACTCAGTAATTTGTAGGAATTTAAGATCTTGTAGAAGAAACCTAGAGTCTTCCCTTTGGATACCAGAAGACATGAGATACTAATAGTTTGTATTGCGTTGTTAGGTTATATGTGTGCAATTAACATGTGTGTACTTACATATAATATGGCAATATTTATATCAGGCACTACAAATACAGTGTGCTACACTAATACTGTTTAAGGAAAAAAAAAAGAACTTTGTCACTGCTGAGCAATCATTTTGATCCCTTACATTACTTGTATTTAGAAGCAGATTGCAGGTCCATTACAAAATGGGGTAGTACTAGGGCAAACACAGGAGGCAACTTCAGAAAATAGGAATCTAAATCTGCAACCTTCAAGAGACAGGAAATAGAAGTTATCTTCTCACTGACTTAAACAGGAGGGAGGGTGAAAGAAAGACACACACCAACTCATTCATGCATTTATTCATTCATGAAACATATATGCACTGAGCACGTACTCTGCTCCACATGCTGAAGTAAGGTTGATGTCCTGTCCCTGCTCCCCTGAGGGTGATAGTCTAGTGAGGCTGGGGTGATCCCTGTAACACACCAAACAACCAATTAAAGATATGAATGACTCATTCAAGCAGCACACTGAGTAGGCGTTGTGGTTATACCTGGAATGGAGAATTGGCAATTCTTAAGCTGAACTGTTAATCTACAAGTATCTCACCCACCTTTCACAAGCAAAGGATGGATTTCTACCTAACCCTACCTATGGTATAGACTCCTCTATTTCACTTAAAGGAGTTTACAAATTTGGAATAAAATGTTCCTTTTAATTTTTTTAAAATTTTAGATGTTTGGGCAAAACTCAGGGCCAATGTTCACTTTGCTATGTTTTGATTTCTGTACCTTGGCAAAGCAAGGGATTTTTGTGGGTGAAAATTCCTCTGAATTTTTTTTTCTGGATTAGACATGCCACCTACACGATCCTTTCATAATCATCACACCCTCCTATTAATTTTTGCTTTGAAGTTCTTAACATATATGAATACATTTTCTCCATTTAGGTATGAACTTACTTATCATATACCCCATTATTTGTGACAGCATTACATAATACAGCTATAGCTTTAAAATACCCTTTCTTTTCAAATATAATTTGAATTTGCTAGTATAAATATTTTGGCATAGGGAAAGCATTTTTAACAAACGGGTGGCATTTAAACTATTTTATGACGGTGGCACGAGCCCAGAAAGCTTGTTGGAATTTACAGATAATCTTTTGATTTATATTTTACTTTGTAAACCAGGACCAGGAGAACTACTAATTAGAACCATGACTCAAAGCTATAAGGAGTATTTATTGATTCAGATCATGAAAAGACTGGAATGATCAAAAGCAAACATCCATTTCCCTCTTTATCCAGAGTTCAGGGGGTTAAGTGCTATTTGTCTCAAATCCTTGGCATTAACTCCATCTTTGTAATAAAGAAGACAATTAACATCTCTATCTATTCTGTTAGAATGTAGTATATTAATTAGCAAAATCACTCAATTAACAGCACTCAGTGAAATATACCACTTGTTTCTCACCTTTACTCATCTATTTGAACACACAAACAATAGTCACAGTAAAGAAAGTGTCTAAAATCCTAGACTGTGTACCTAACTTAAGTTTCAACTGCCCTAAGAATAAGTGCCTTGATATTTAAAACAAGGGCTGGTATAGCGTGCATATGTAGACATACTAATCTGTGTAGACATGATCTATTCACTCTATGTAATCATATCACACCATTGTAAACTTGTACTCACAAATAAGCATATATAGAAATGTCTTCTCCTTTAATGCATTTTTGAGGCCCAGAAAGGTTAAGTAACCACCTCAGGACACATAGCTGTAGTTAGTAGTAAAGCTCAGCTTTTAACCTAGGATGAGATATTCGGAATTTTTTTTTACTGCTATGCTAGATGGCCTCCCAGGAATGTGTGAATGTAACAGAATAATCAGAGATGTGGTTAAATATTTAAGTACAAGGTTAGTCATCTTCGCATTATTTCAAATAGTGAAAAATTTGAAACAGCATAAATGTCCAACAGTTGAAAATGGTAAATGATTTATGGTACAAAAGAATATTATTACCCCATTAAAAATCATGTTTTTCAAAAAAGGAGAGCCATTTGAAGATACTTATAATCCATTGCAAAGCAGAGAAATAAAAACAAGTTATAAGTCAATAGGGACATTATGAGTTCTTTTTTTAAAGAAAAAAATGTGCATACATAAAATGTATAGGAAAAACCAAGACTGGAAGTGAATAGACCAAAACATTTTCAGATATTATTTCTGCTTCCTGATCTGGGATAATGAGTGATTTTAATTCTGTATACTTTTCTGTATTTTAAAAATTACATATGATGATCGTCTACTAGTTTTATAATTAGAAGATGGTAAATTCCATTTTCTAAAAGAAATATACAAAGAACTCTTTAGCTTATTGGAATCCTTTCTTCAGACCATTCAGCAAATGTTTACTGAGTGGCCACCAACTTTCCTGTGCTATGAATCAAGGCAGGATATAGAGTTGTAATACATGGGCTCTGTCTTCAAGGAGCTTCTAATCTAGTTAAGAATGGAGAAGGGCATACATATTGAGTATGAAAATGATCTACACTCAGTATATACTCAACAGCTCCTCTGTCCTAGATTCTGAGTTAATCGTTATTCTCTTTTATTTCCAGATAGTTCTTTGAGGTTGACTTTTTTTTTTTTTCTTATTTCTCTTAAGAACTGAGGTACAGAGAAACCTGCCTAAGGTAATGGCGGGGCTGACGTTCAGAATGCTGGCCCACTGGCTTTCCAACATTTGCTATTCTGATTGCTCATGTGCTTCTCAGGATGAGAATCTGGAGTCCAGAGAGATTTATCTTCTGGTGAAACTAGACTTACAGGTTAAATGGAGAGATTGATCAACTTTGACAAGTTTAATTAACTAATCCCCACCCCCCAACCCCTGGCCCGTACAGAATTAACTGAGTTGACAGGCTGTTTCATTGTCACCTGAAAGCCACAGATTGATAGGAAATGAGTGAGTGTGTGTCTCCCCTGTGACCTCTGTAGAATGACCATGGGATCATATTTAATCACTCGCTTGTCCATTCAATCAATATGTATCTTCCACCTTGTAGGTACCGACAACTAGATATGGTACTGAGGATATGATATATATAAGGTGGAAGTACAATCCTGCAGATGTTCAAAGTGGGGTGGTCTGCTGTACAATTAGTCATAAAATGTGTGTGAGATGTGCTATGACAGAGGGGTATAGACGGGTTGAGGCTCCAGCAAAAAAGGTAGCCTCTAACTCTTCCTGAGGAAATCAACTAGATTGGAAGCTCACTGAGGGCAGCAGCTCAGTTTATTTTCCTTCCTCTCTTTGAAACTCTCAGTTTCACATTACAATAGAAGCTCAACACATGTGAGCTAAACTATGGAAGCTATGGAAGACAAGAGTCAACGAAGGTCATTGTTTAAATTTCTATAACCAATCTAAATAATTTCCACTTGGTCTTTTACTCAGAACATTTGCCATTTTCCCCTACTACCATGGGTCCACATCTTCTGAAGATAAGATAACTCTTAAGATCAGTATCAAGAGACCCAAAAGCACAGCTACTTCCTCCCCGCCCCCCCACCTTCCCAATCTCAGATCAGTCACAGAAGCAGGGAACATGTAAGTATTATGGTCATCCATCCTAGTCTATCTGGATCCATGGATATCAGGACTTTCTCTATGTTTTATAAAGCTACATTATCCTTTTCCCCATTAAATTACACTTTCTTTGCTTCAGCCCACCCAGTGTTGACACTTGGTCTCATGCATGTCAGTGAGGTTCCTACTCCTAACCTTTGCTCACATCATTTTTACTACAAATTCTCTCCTATTTCTCTTCTCCCAATATCCATGATAGCCACTTTGCTATCAAATTTTAAAAATCCTGTCAAGAACTTACCTCATTGATTTACTTCCAAAAGTTTGTCAAGATACTTACATTGTGCTATTACAGAAATTTTATCTATAAAGCAGAAAATCTGGAAATAATTGAAGTACCATCCATTGAAAAGAGTTAAAATAAATCAGGAAATATCAGCATGATGAAGTACTATGCAGCCTTCAAGGATCGCCACTTCCAATATTTTAAATTTAATTATCTCCGTTCACTCAGGCCTGGTTTGTACTATGGAGCTCCCCCCGCCTCCACGTCATTTCTGAACTCTTCCATTGCCTACCCTCCAAATACATTAGCTTTCTTTTTCTTCTGGAAATATGCCAATTCCATTTTCACTTTGAGATCTTTGAATTGGCGTTTTTTTCCCTCATCTCTCCATGGCTGACTCTTCCTTGCTGTTCTGTTCTTAGTTTGAGCATCTCCTCCACAGAAAGTCCTATTTTTTTTTTAAGATTTTATTTATTTATTCATGATAGTCACAGAGAGAGAGAGGCAGTGACATAGGCAGAGGGAGAAGCAGGCTCCATGCAGGGAGCTCCATGTGGGATTCGATCCCGGGTCTCGAGGATCATGCCCTGGGCCAAAGGCAGGTGCTAAACTGCTGCGCCACCCAGGGATCCCCCAGAAAGTCCTATTTTGACCACCTAATCTGAGGGTCTCCAAACTTTTTCTGGTAAAGGGCCATATACTGAAGCCTCTAGGCTCTGCAGGCTAAGAGGCAATGTCTAATGCTTTGAGCAACTGTTCTCATAAAAGCCAATGATCTTTTTTACACTTAGAAATGTGAAAACTCCTTTTAGCTCATGGGCCAGACAGAAACAAGATGGCAGGCAGGGTTCGGTACAGACCACAGTGTGCCTTATCTCTGATTTCATTTGAAGAAGCTTCTTTGTTCGTTCTGAGTTACAATATCCTGCTATATTTCTACCACAGCACTTATCACTACCTACTATTTTATTTATTTGTTTGTTAAATGTTTACCTTCCCTTCCTCCCTATGAGCATTGCCTATCTCGCTGCAACATGCCAAGTATCTAGGACAGTGGTTGGGACATAGTGGCTGTTCAACAAACATTTGTTTTTGTTTTTGCTTTTTTAAAAAAAGATTTTATTTATTTATTCATGAGAGACACACAGAGAGAGGCAGAGACATAGGCAAAGGGAGAAGCAGGCTCCCTGCAGGGAACCTGATGCGGGACTTGATCCCAGGACCCAGGGATCATGCCCTGAGCCGAAGGCAGATGCTCAATCACTGAATCACCCAGGTATTCCAACAAACATTTTTTGAATAAGTGGTTAAATTTCAAGGCAGACTATATGCTTTTTGGGGGCAGGAGCCAAAAGAGAATCATCTCTGCCTGATGCATAGTACCTAAGAGATTATGTTGGATTTTTGTTCTATGAATGAAGAGCTCTTCAAATTTAGCCTATGCTACTATGATTTTGTATAAGCTCACTTCAAATAAATTGCTCTATTTTCAAAGGAAACAAGAGTAAAACCTTTGTCTTCATGAATTTAACATTTGTGGTTATCTCTTTGTAGGTAATGCATAAGTTCATGACCTGAAATAATTTGCAATTTTGCTGAGAAATTAATTTGAATCTTAGAAGTTGGTGAACAGGACTATCTTAGAGACTAATGTGGCCAGAAGCCAGGGTGCAGGCTGGGATGCGTGTGTTTAGGAATGGGGTGGGGTTCAACTTACGATCCCATGTGTCTATGAAAATATTTTACTTCTGCAAGAGAATATTATATGTGTAGCCTAAAACCAAGACAACTTCTAGAATGATTGGGTAGGTAAAGGAGACTAAAAAAAGTACTATTAGTTCTTTGGCAGAAAATAGACCTTTTGGATTAAGAGTGAAATGGTAAATTCCTTGGTGAGTAGAAGCTATAATAGAAACCAGCCAGCCATATGTTCTTTAGGAAAATTATAAAAAGCGAGATTTGTGAAATGGATTCAGTCAAGTGTTTGCAGCCAGGACAGAAGCTGATCATCAAGTGAGATTTGGATCATTTACATATACTTTTGCAGTTCGATGAAAGTACATTGTATAGAGAAAATGGTATATTACGGTGATCTTCATGAATCTGTGATTTTCAAGGGTTTCAGAAACTCTCCCTCATGAGTTAAAGAATCTGTTATCATTTAACGAGCACACAAGGAGTTGGCATCTTCATAAATAAGAGGTAGAGATTAACCTATAAAAAAGAATTAATTAGATAGGATGATAGCACTGGTGGAATGTGAAGGTGGGAGATGCTCTGTCCTGTTGTCGAAGCATCTATTTTCTGGCTCTTTCCTCAGCCCCTTGTGCATCTCCCTCTCTGCACTGCGCACTGTTGATCCCTGCTCCTCAATTCTCCTGCCAGCCATTTTCCCCCTAGAAATGTTCTACCATTAACAAATGCCTTGCTGTTTAATGTTCTCTCTGAAAGTTCAGAAAATGACATCGACAGTGTCTAATTATTAGCTTGCACAGTATGACCAGTGTCAACGTTGTTACGTTTTGCATAATTTCATGGACCGGATCTGTTTTGCTTAAATATCATCAGCCTAATTTACTTTGGATCAATGGGCAAGCTGATAACAATTACAAGATGATGGTGCAGACAGAGCCCATTCTGGGGCAAATCTGCTTCATCGAAATGATTAAAAAATAAAAGCATAATATCTGATGTGTTAGCTGGTGTATTTCATTCCTGGTATTCCCCTTGAACCTCTTGCCTTTCCAGAAATTGGTCAGCAGCATGCCACTGGTTAATACATTAAAATATTTGTCCTGCCCCGTTTGGATCATTTGACTTAAACTCAGAGAATAAGAGTGCAGTTCTTTTTTTTGTTTTTAAAATATTTTATTTTTAAGTAATCTCTTCACCCAGTGAGGGATTCAAACTTACAACCTTGAGATCAAGGGTCACATGCTCTACTGACTGAGCCAGCCAGGTGCTACGAGATTATGATTCTTAACTCTGGGTGTCTTCAAAGCTGAAACCCAAGCATAAAATCTTTGGACTTGGAAGATATATACAAGTAAGCATGTTTTTCCTGGAAATAGATAAAAGTTGTCTGGACAAGTGGGTAGAGAAGGATCGCTGGAATGGAAGCAAGGCTACCGAGGTATTTGTCTCTGAGAATGGAGCCAGTACTCTCCCCCTGTACCAGACTGACAGTCCCCACCAGAAACATGGTGAAAGAACTTCAGGTGGTTTTTAGGAATCTGCAAGCGGAGAGCAATTTTGCCCAGTGCTTCCTGGGTACTACCCAAGAAAGCAGCAAGACCTCAGGTTGCCCGCCCTGTGGGGATTGTATTTAATTATCCATTCACTCATTTGCCCACTCAGCATGTATTTTCTGCTTACCCAGCAGTAGGCACTGTATTTAGCAATGGGAATACCAATGTGTAGAAACATGGCCTAAGAGCAAAAGTATAACTCCTGATATTGTTCAACAAAACTCTTTCTTTGTCCACAGTTTGCCCTGCGAGGCTGATGGTAATTCATCCCTCCAGTGTTCAGGGTAAAATCTCGATGTCATCCTCAACTCATCCTTCTCTCGCACCCTATGTCCAAACCAATAAGAGATCCTATTGGCTATACCTTCAAAATACATCTGGGATCCAAAAACTTCTCCCCACCTCCATTGCCACTGAAATGGGACCTCTTGCTCCAAACTTCCTCCTGTAGTGTTTTCTCAACATTACAACCAGAACAGTCTCTCTATGATCCAAGTCAGATTATGTCACTCTTCTGCTCAAAACTCTCCATGAATTTTCCATTGCACCCAGAGTAAAAGTCCATCCCATTCCCTTTCTGAATGTGTCGCTTGCTTTGCTCACCATTGCTCACTGTGCCACAATGACCTCCCTGCTATTCCCTGAACAGGCTTCCTCCTATCCCCAGGCTTTTGCACCTGCTGTTCCCTCTGCCTGGAATGCCTTTTTCCTAACTACACTTGACCAACTTCTTCACTTCTCTCATCTGCTCACATGCTGCCTTCTCAATGAGCTCCATTCTGACAAGCCTATTGAAAATTTCAAACCACAGCCCCTGGCCTGCACTCCTAAATCTTCTTTACTCTGCTCTGCTTTATTCCATGGCACTCAATCAACTTCAAACATACTGTATTATTAGACTTATTTATTATACTTATTATTTATAATATATTTCGTCATCCTAGAACACATGCTTCATGAAGCCAGAGGCTTTAGGCTTTAGTCAGTTTTGCTCACTGAAGTTCCCCAAGAGTCTAGAAAAGCCCTGGAACATAATAGGTGCTCAGAAGATCCTCGCCGGTGGAGATTGTTGAATGAGCAAAGTACAGTGTAGGAAGCAGGGGAATGATTTTTCAAGCATGTAAAGGCATAATTGTAGCAGAAAGTCTTAATCCCATGAAGTTCCCTGACCAAGGAGGCATGGAGGAGGGCTAAGAAATGTCTGAGAGATTGTGAAGTCAGAGCAAGGGGTATCACAGCAGCAAATGCTGTGGATTGGTGATGGGACCCAAGAAATGAGGGTCATTGAAGTAACTGAGTGTAGGGCAGGGAGAGGTCAGGCAGTGTCGGCCACCAGTAACCAGATAGCCCACACCACGCCAGCACTCTACAGGCCCCCAGTTTTCAGGTGCAACTTTGGATAAAAGGCAGAGTGATTTTTTTTTTCTCCTGGAAGAATATGGATTACAAATGAAAGTGATATTACATACAGAAAACATCACATGCCTTGTGCACTTGAGTTGTGGGGACTGAGATTTGTACCTTCTACCAAAACAACTCGGCCAACTTCTGTGATTGTTCAGTAAACTTGGACCCAGTCCACTATGGTGTAGCAGACACATGAAGTACGCTACTGATGATGAACAAATGACGTAGAGAGAGAGAAAAAAAAGACTGCCTTTTCCCATTTTTCCTTAGTGCAAAAAGTCAACTTTTCATGTTCTGAACTGTTTTAACAGTCTTCCTTTTCCGATTTTCGGATTGTGGTGTAATCACAGAAGTCGGAGATTAGAATTCTATCATTAGATGATATTTATTCCAATATCCTGTCTTGCTTGTTCCAACAGGAACAGTGTCTTTACCTTGCAGACAAATAAATGGGAAGTTTGCTTCCATTTATGCATTTTAAAAAACCTCACTAACTACCTACCATATGTGAGACATTCTCTACAAATGAAACGCATACAAGCTGAATTGCCAGCAACCTCATGGATTTCTCCATCTGTGTTCCACTGGGACATCAAGAATAACATATCTAAAATGAAACTCATCCTCAACCTCTAAATCCACTTTCCCTCTGTTCCTTGACTTGGCTAACATCCATTCTATCCATCTAGTCATCCAAACCAGAAGCCCTGGAGGCCTTCTAGCACATGCTAGTTAAAGTGTGGTCTGTGGATGAGTGTTACACCACAGATTACACTGTGGCATGGTAAATACACAAATTTAAAGTAAGCATTAGAAACTTTTATAGCAGGTTGACATTTTTGCAACATCCAAGCACATGATCACTTTCTTTTGTTTTATTTTACAAAAGTATTGCTCCACAGTGGCTATGAATTCTATAAGGACTTCACTGAGCTAGTTTGAGAAGCATTGTTCTAGACAGATTTTTTTCTCCTCACCATCTCCAGTTCCCTCTCAAATATATCTCAAATTCATTCTCTTCTCTGCTTTCAAGTTAGGCTCTCATTTTTACCAGGCATATGACAATTGCTAGGTAACTCCTTTCTTTCTCTTAAAGCTTCTATGCTCCTCTTGCAGTCATATACCATATTGCTTCCAGAGCAACATTTTAAGACACAAATATGATCATATGCCTCTCTGCTTAAAATCTGACAGTGATTCTTGACCAGACACAGAATGAAGGACATCTTCCTTTACATGATTTCCAAGGTCCTCCACAATCTGGCTCTTGATTATTTTTTAGTTTAATCTTCTGTCACTCTTTGCTCTGCAGTATACACTATCCATATGAAATTTATTTGGGTAACTAAACCCACCTTCCTTTTTCACATCTCTACAACTTTAAATATTGTGTTCATGCAACTATAAGAACTATCTGCATTTGCTCTTGGAAAAATCTTTCTTTTGATAACACTCCACTCAACAGAATCAAATTATAGGATTACAATAATAGTAGGAGAAGGACAAAGTTCATTGGCACATCTAGGTCAGAAGTGAGTAAGGAGGTGAGCATATCAGGGCCAGTAAGAGAAGATCTAAAGCTTGGGGTGAGGTTTCTGAGCCAAATGGAAAAATCAGTATAACTCTGGGCAAGTCCAGATCTAGGGGACAAGAACCAAGTCAGGTCTAACAAAGAATAAATTGAGATGGTGGTATTGAGGCGCCAACTCTAAGGTCAAGAGAAATGTCACAAAACATTCTCCAGAAATGAAAGCTGGGGAACCAAAATAGGGTCTAGATCAAGGTACTATCCAAAATCTCTAACAAGAGTATGGAGGATGCACGTTCTATTTACCCTGGGGTCTGTTTAGTGTCTTCATGATCTAGCTAGGCTTTGCTTCCACATGCCTATACACAGAGGTTCTCAGTGTGGGATGCTTTATGTCAAGGAATCTGGTACATTCTGGACAGACACCACCTTCTTTCTCTCCTTGTTCCAGTTTGCTTATGAGTGTATGTTTATATATTAGCTGTTATCTCATTGAATTGTCATTATTTATTTATTTACGTATTTTACACTCTACTAGACTAGGAGCTTTTCTGGTTTGCAAGACTGTACCATATTTATCTTCATATCCCCAGTGCTTAGCATAGTTCACTGGCATATACCTGGCATTTAAACACATACTTGTGAAATGAATGATTAAGCGAAAACACACATGCTTATTTAGGACATTCAAGAAGTAGACTTAGAGCAACCTTTTGATTGTCCTTTCATGTGCTTCATGACTCACTGTAAAATCTTGGGTAATGTCAACGCCAGGCAGTTATCATTTGACTTCTAGCTTCCATAACCTGCAACTACTATACAACACAATATTGATCTATCCTGGGAAAATAAGTCTGGGACTAATTTGAGAAATTGAGTTGTCCGGGTCATAAATGAATCTAGTGTAGAGGTTGGCAAACTTTTTCTGAAAAAATCCAAATAGTAAATATTTTAGGATTTGTGGGCCATACAGTCTCTGTTGCAGCTACTCAGCTCTGCGTTTGTAGTGTGAAAGAAAACATAGACAATTCATAATTGAATGAATGTGGTAATGATCCAATAAAGTTTTATTTATAGAAACAGGCAGAGGGCCACATTTGGTCTATCAGCCATAATTTGCCCAACCAACCCTCATCTTATCAATTCTTCTAACACTTCATTATCTGAAGGGATCAGAGTGGGAGAAAAAAATAGACACTGAGAGTTACTACTTATCCTGAGCTAGTTGCTTGAGATGAGTTATTTCACTTATCCTACTATCATTCTGCAAAAGACATCTTATTATCTCATTTCAAGGATGAGAAAAGTAAATTTTTCAAACCTTTTAAGTGGCTTCGTAAGATCACAGACGTGATAAGTGATGAACCCTCTGCTTCGGCCAGATCAAGGTGACTACGAAACTCATGCTTCCTTCCACTCAAATACACTGTCTCTATTCTCAGTTGACACTTTATTGTGAAAGACATAAATTTTAACAAGTTTAAAGTTGTCTTTTATTCATCAGGAGAGGCATGGCTGTATTTGGTAATAATCCCACTAATCTCAAGCATCTTAAATGCCAGTGTGGGCTGTGAAATATAGCACAGCTGTGAGAGAGTGCTTAGACCTTAGGGCCATGTGGGCATTTGTGTGTGTGTGTGTGTGTGTGTGTGTGTGATTCTGAGAAAGGTTTAGTCATTTCCAGAGAGAGCAGAGAGGGTAGCTTCAGTGCGTATAGTGTGGTTCTTACTCATTCTGCATGTTCACATCAGATTAGCAGGGGCCCCGAGGCCCCAGACTGAAGGAGACTCAACCTCTAAAATATCACTGGTAGCTTTGACAGGGAGGTGGGAACAAAGAAGATCATGCATACATTTTACAGGCTTTGGCCCACAATTGATACACATTAATTCTACTTACTCTTTAGTAACTATAGTAAGTCAGATGTTTTTTTCTGACTTCAAGGGGACATGTAGCCTGACATGTACCTGGGATGAAAAAAACTATAAATATATGTGAATAACACAAATGACTACCAAGACTTTAATAGGAAATAAAGATTTCTGCTAAGTTGATTAAATGTCAAAAGTTTTTCTATCTGAAATCATGCCAATGTGTGTGGGAGAAAGTGAAGGTCCAAACGCCTTCAGAACATATTAATGTTAATATCACCTTATGTATTAAATACAAAAACATTCTTTTCTGCCTTATTTACTCTGCTGTATATTTGGATAGTGAGCATGATCTCCAAATATTTTGGCAATGGGAAATGCAGGCATTCTACAAAGCACTGGAAATTATTTAATATCTTGTAGAATTGTTAAATCCACAAGTTCGAAGAAAATTTAGTGATGTTAGAAGTAGCATTTATATGATAATAAATATTGTTGATTCTTCTACTTGGAAAGGCAGAATGGAAATAGTATAGCCAATTTGGAAACAAATGATAATTAGGAAATTGAATATGGGTAAACTTGGCTCTTTGTATGTGTTTGATACAAAGCCAAATTCAGTCCTCAGTGACCCCCTACACAATTTTCATTATCAGAACTGGGTCCTTTGTTATATATAAATGTACCACAGGCTACATCTAACCTCTAACACCAAGGACGAGAAAAGTGGGGGGTAACTTGCATGGACTCAAAGCCTATGACCCATTTTCACTGGCTCCAGCCCACAGGTGGCTGTTCACACATTATGAGACATGGATTTACTCATCACCGTGGCCACTGGATGTTGAAAGACCTCCAAGATTTTTCATGCCGATCTTAATGCTGCTTCTCTCTTGTGTTTATTAACACTTAGGAAGAGATGAGTGACAGGATTAAAGGCAGCAGAGCTTCCTGCTTTCATCCAGTAGCTGAATTGGAATGGACTACATTCCAGGGTTCATGTTTCAACATGATGGTATTGTGTGTACTGATTTCACATTACCACCCCCTTGAGCTTCTCTTTGTATCGTTTAGTGATGCTAAAGGGATCCAGCATATTCAATGGAATCATTCAAGATGATTCCAAATTTAATGACTCTCTATACTGTGGCCCATTATGTACTAACAGTGGATATGAACCCAGAAGTGCTGATCAGAAGTTGTACAGTCTCTTTAGATCAATGGCACTTTGACTACAGAACTAAATTATTATTAATATTAATTATTATTATTATTATTATTGTAAATGTCTTCTAGTTAGCTTAAGAATGCTCGTAAGTGTGCTAAGCTTACTTCCTTGGATTCATTGTTGGTCCTTAGGAGATTTCATTGTCTATCTTTTATCTTCTGCCGGTATAACAGAAAAGCTCATGGAAATCCATCTTACTAAAACATTAGAAGATCAAGTAAACAAATTTTAGTAAATTTTTTGTTGTTTCCTGGCCAAAAAATTACAATCCCATAAATCATAGCACTGTAAGAAATGGTGTGCTGGGCCAGAGTAATATGGTACACCCAGCCAGCATCTTATCTTTGGCATTGGTGATTCCGACCAACCTTTTTTGAAGAGATTGCAGTGTAGTGCCCTTTTATTAAGCCAGTATCAAATGTGTCAAAGTATTTTTAATTTAAGGAAGTTGTGTTATTATTTAATTTTTCTGTGACTATATTATGTATTAATAATAGTGGAAAGAGCTGTATCTGAATGCTCCTGAAATATTTTTTTTTTCATTTTCCCGTCACACAGTATCCTTTCACTATATAAGATAAGAGCAAGCCTATTTGACTTCTCATATTGTGGACAAGGGGAGAAGGGTCTATTGAGTTGGATCATGGATGTTGTATTTCTCTGTTTGGTCTTCTAAATTCATGCCTCTCCCTTTTCTCCCAGGTCTGTGCCCTGGAGGGTGGACCTTTGTTGACTACATAAACCCTCTGACTTCCTTTATGTTTCAGCTATTGGGAGGAACTAGTAGGAAACCAGAGTGTAGAAAGAAAGAAAGCTCAGGTATTTCTTCTCTTGGCATCCTCTTTCCATGTTCTGAGGTTGGCAAGAGCTCTATTTGTGTATCAGAGCCTATTGTTCCTGCTGGACTATCCTCTCTACAGCATTAGGTCTCCCTGAGGTTTGGGAATGACTCTCAGGCCTTGTCTTTTTAGTCTGAGGCTTGATTTGTCTCTGTTGTTCTTCCTTGGGTGCTGCTTTATCATCCCTTCTCTACTACTACTTTTAACTCTGCCTACCCTTTTGCAAATAACCATTTTAATAAGCTCTCTTCAACTACTGTTTTTGAAGGAGCCATCTGTTCCCTGCTACACCCTTGGCTGATACAGGGCGGTTTGTACCTTTTATTTGGGTGCTGTGTTTCTTAGGGTGGGTGCAGAGACACTGAGCAACTGATGGAGTTAGATGGTATCCTAAGTACCAATTTTACTGAGTTTCATGAGTATTTACCTGGAGAAATAACTGATGGGGGTTTTCCTCCTCTAAGCCTAGCAAGAGGAAACAAATTTAGTGCCTTCCAATATGCTCAAAAGGAAATTGAACGGTGTATTAGTTTCCTATTGCTGTTATAACAAACTACCACAAACTTAAGTGATTTAAAACCACACAAATTTATTATCTTAGAGTTCCCGAAGTCAAAAATACAAAATGAGTCTCACTGGGCCAAAATTAACATGTCAACATGGCTACATTCATTTAGGAATTCTAGGAGAAAAGCTATCCCCCTGTCTTTTCCAGCCTCTAGAAGATGCCACATCCTTTGGTTCATGGCATATTTCCATCTTTAAAGCCAACATAGCTTCAGTATGTTTCTCACATAGCATTACTCTCACTCTACTCTCATGCCTCCCTCTTTTATTTATAAGGACACTTATGATTACTTTTGCTCACCTGGATAATCTAGGATACTCTAGCAAACCTCAGGCTAGCTGATTGCCAACTTTAATTCTGACTGCAATCTTAATCTTCCCTTGGCATTTAACATAATGTATTTAAAGGTTCTGGGGACTAAGAATTTGACTTCTTTGGGGCCATTGCTCTGCCTATAGAGAAAGCTTGACATTGTAGAGAGAAACATTATGCTTCTGTCATTACACAAACACAGAAGCAAGGTAAAGAATATTACCAAGGAGTTCAGAGACTTTAAATTAAAACGTATGGATTGTGAGAGCTACTGCATCACCAACCAGCCATGAGACTTTGAAAAAGCAAGAATGGTTCCAGTTAAACTCTGAATTTTCTTCTAACTCAGACAGACAGCAACTATTTTCATGGGTAAAGGGAGCATTTTAAATTCTAGTACTTTGAAAGAGGACCAGAGTTTCTGTTATTTATTCTGTTATTACTCTGTTATTCCATTTTATTTCAGTGGAAAAGTTTCAAAAATTAGGATCATAGTTTACCACTATCTTTCCTATACTACCTGTAACACATGACAGTCAAAAGTTGTGGTGATACATTTATGCCACCAAAAGTAGTGGTTACATTGACTCTGACTTATGAGGTTTTCCTATGCAACCTACCTACTGACCTACATTGACTTTGCTAAAAACTTGGTCTGCATTTATTCAGTGAGAGATCATTATACTCTTGCTTAAAACCAGACCATGCCATTGAAATAATAATGGACTGGTTTGTACTCCATAATAAAATATTTTCAAGGATAAGAAATCAGTTCTCATCTCTAGGCTCCCCAGTAGGAACCAAAAAAACAATGTGATAGTGTGAAAATAATAAAACAAAAACAATCCTAGAGTATCTCCAGAAGTGAAAAGTATTTTCCAATTCTCTTAACACATCATTTAGTTCATAGATGATGTGACATTAAGACTGCTGATACACAGAAAGCTGGGACTCTTGTCCAAAAGCCATTAAAATTCAGGGCCATACTTTCTGTGTTGAGATAGGTGCTGGGTATTTGGAACATGTATAGTTTTTGAAAAAATGATATCATATCTATTTCCCCAACCATTTATTTTTCCCTTCCAAAAACCATAGTAATAACCTTTTCTAACTACATAAAAACTGTATTCATGCCAAAAAATTGCAACAGCATATGCTAATTCAGTACTGTAGTAACTTCATGACTTGATACTGACTTAGAAATGAAGTGAGCCCTGAAACAGGGTTTGAATTGGACCCTTTGAGCAAATTCTAACAAGGAAGGTAAGAGGTACTCCTGTATCAAAGCCCAGGACTCCATCTCCTGGCCATGGATGGACAACATCCCTTTGAAGCATCTTGTCAAACTTGAGAAAGAAGGTACCACAAATACTATTGAATATGAGAAGAGGCATACATCACATGTTTGACTCAAACACATTCCAGTTGGCATGCAGACATGCCCATGGGTGGTGATTAAATCCTTTGGGATTTGGAGGTATCTGTAGGACCCCAACAGAAATACTTTGACTTTGACTTTGAGAGCATTGTAGGGTTCCCTTCCCAGAATATTGAAAAGCAGAATAGACTGTTGCCTGAAGTAGGCTAGTATAATCTGGGCCTCAAATTCAACCACTTGATACATGTACGTATGACCTTGTGTGTCATGTGATGTGGGAGAAACAAGGTTAAACTCAGTCTCTGTGGCTCTCAAGTAGATGGGAAGATAAGATGTGAAAATGAATAGATAATGAACAACACAAGGCCATACTTAACTAGTCTCTGCTGAACCCAAAAGAACTTGTGTTTTCTGTCTTATTTTGTGTTCTTTATCAAACTACCAACCATCCTTTAAAACACATCCTCCAAGAAGTCTCCCTTGACCCCACTGAAAAGAAATCTTTTCCCTTCTTATAGCTTCATGGCACTTTTTACTGCTTTCATAAAATTAAAGTACACATTTGTGTGTATATCTTAATTTCCTTACTGAAAAGGGACACTTCAGGGGACAGGAAATAATATGAGGTATACTGTTTCCTCAAGGTGTCTGTTTCATGTTTTGCCTACATTGTGAATCCAGTAAATATTTATCACATGAAGAACTGAGTACATCAGTTCTTTTAAAAAGAAAAAGTGAGGTATATTAAGAACTTAGAGTATAAGGTTATTGCTTTCGCTTAGAATGTTGAGGGGAAAAAGTTTAATGAAAGAAATAACATTTAATTCCCTTTGGGGATTATTGTAAGAGTAGAGTCCTTGCTAATATGTCAAATTCATGGTACATAAAAGGATAAGATTTATACATCTCTGAAGAGACATCCACGGATAGTATCATGTTCCTTTTCCACCAACACCCACTCCCTTCCTGCCCACACACACACACACACACACACAAAACACAAGGATTTCTGACTTGCAGGATTTAGCGCGTTGTCTGGCACACAGAAGAGGTCAGTGAAACTTGAATAAACGATTGAAATATTTTAATGAAAAGACTCATCCTAAATCTATATTGCCAGTCAACAGTTTCTTCATTTTTAAAGAACAGAATTGAGATTTACTAAGACCTCTGTTGTAGGAAATTTCACATATATTTTCTAACTTCAATTCTGGCAACAACACTGTAAGGCTGTTATTATTTTTACCATTTTAATTAATAAAACTGTGGGTTGATGAGAGCAAGTAACTTGCACATGTCACAAAGTAAGTAAAAGAATGGCGATTCAAATTCGAAATGATCTTTCCGTTATGCAGACGCTGTGGATAAAGCAGATGACGTAGGTACCTCTCCCTGTGTGGTTGGTTCATACTTTAAAACAGCATTGTCATTCTTATTTTTAACCTTGCCTGCCATGAAGTAAAATTTTTTTAGGCATCATCTTAAGAGGGGATTGTGGTCTTTCCTTTGAAACACCTGAGTCTCCCATCTTAACCAAACCCTCTAGGTTTAGAGAAATGTTTGTGAAATCTTTTCATCTTTTCCCCAGCATTATTGCAAACCTGGTTTCATTTTTACATTAACACATCCTCTGGTATTATATATATAAATAAAATAAACTAAATTCGGTGCTTCTTGTGCATCCTGATTGGCCAGGCCAGATGGAGTGATTTCTGAACTAGAATTGAAAATCAAAACACAGTGCTTTTTAAAGAGGTGGAAGTTTAGAAACAACTGTTCATGGCAGACTTAGCTTTAATTCTAAGGGGGTTAGGGTTTGTTTTCAAGCCATGTTTGATGATGGAATATTGGAATCTCCACCCTTGAGCTACTATATATGTATCACACGTCTATATTGCCCTTGACAAAGAGGGGGGCATAGCTAGAGCTGAGCTGTAGGGTTTTGTAGAGCAATGTGGCTGTTATTATCATAGTCATGATAGAAGAGACAATTGTTTCTACTTTTGATTTTTAAAAGCCTGTATGCAGAAACCAAACGATGGAAAGTCCCTTTGTGGAATAGGTTCTGGGAGGCACCAGAAGAACAAATACTGAAGAGTAGTACATGCTAATTTTCAAGCACTTACTATGAGCTAAATTCCTTATACTAGCTGTCTGATTTAATCTTCAGGATAATCCTATGAAATCAGCATTACAATTCCTGTTCTGAGGATACATGAGATCTTTAAGGTCACACAACTAGCGTAGAGAAGAGCCGATTTAAAAATCAAATGTGTGACTCCGAAACCCTTAATTCATTGCACCACCAGCTCTGAACTTACTGTAAGGAATGTAGATTCATCAGAAGACAGGTTTCCTCTCTCACAGAGAAGAAAGGGGCTAAATACATCTCTAAATGATGAGATTAGTATTCTGTGATATATAAAGCTTGGGGATACCTGATGCTTGTTTGTACTTTTCACCAGGACCAGACAAAGGATGTCACGCAATAGGACAGTGTAACAATGATGAAACCCATATGGAAAGCATTGTGGCATAATAGCTTATAGGATTTGGATCCAGAAAGTTTTAGAGGTAGACTTCCACTTTTTCCTTGGCTAGATAACCTTAGGCAAATTATTTATCCCTTTAAACTCTCTGTAAGGAGAGTTACATCTCCTCCTCATCTGTACAATGGACATAGTATAGTTAATCCTAATTATTCATGGATTCTCAATTTCCAAATTCATGTACTCACTAATTTGTATTTTTTAAACTGTTTTTGAAGTATGATTATTGTATAAAAAAGCAATTCATATTTAATGCATATACCTAGGTGGGTTTGGGGATAAGTATACATCTGTGAAGCCATCATCTGGGGCAGAAACAGATCTGTCACCTCCCAAAGTCTCTTCTTACCATTATTATTGTTACTATTGCATTGTTATTTTAATGCAGGAATACCTAACATAGGATAAGAGTTGTAAGTATACAATACTTCGCAGTTTGAAGTATACAGTACAGCATTGGTAGCTATTGGCACTGTGGTGTATAGTAGATCTCCAGAACCTACTTTGTAGCACTGAAACCTTCTGCTTTTTATCCATCACTTCCTCATTTCCCAGCCCCCGGCAACCATCATTCTGCTCTCTTCTTTTATGAGTGTTGATTTTGGATTCTGTATAAAAGTGAGATCATACAGTATTTGTCTTTCTTTCTGTCTTATTTCACAGAATATAATGCCCTCCAGGTCCATTCATGTTGTTGCAAATAGCATAATCTCCTTCTTTTTTTTAGAGGCTCATTAATACTCTGTTGTATGTATATACCACAATTTCTTTATCCATTCATCCATTGATGGACCTTTAGCCCATTTCTCTATCTTGGCTATTATAAATAATGCTGCAAAAAACATAGCACTCCAGATATCTCTTACAGATCCTGATTTCAGTTCCTTTGGATATATATACCCAGGAGTGAGGCTGCTGATTCATATTGTTGTCGTATTTTCAATTTTTTGAGGAAACTCCATAGTGTTTTCTATAATGGCCATACCAATTTACATTCCTACCAATGTTGTCTAAGAGTTTCCTTTTCCCTACATCCTTGCTAACACTTGTTATCTCTTTCTCTCTTTGAATAATGGCCACCTTAATAGGCATAGGGTAATATCTCATTATGATTTTGATCTACAGGTATCTAGTGATTACTAATGTTAAGTATTTTTTCATATACTTTTTGACCTTTGTATGTCTTTGAGAAATGTCTGTTCAGATCCTTTGCCTATTATTAATCAGATTGTTTGGGCTTTCTTGATAAAGAGTTGTAGGAGTTCCTTGTATATTTTGAATATTAACCTCTTATCAGATATGTGGTTTGCAAATATTTTCTCCCATTTTGAAGATTGTGGTTTCATTTTGTTGATTGTTTCTTTTCACACGCAGAGGCTTTTTAGTTTGATGTAGTCCTACTTGTTTATTTTTGCTTTTGTTATATGTGCTTTGGTGCCACAACCAAAAAATTACTGCTAATACCACTGTCATGAACCTTTCCCCCTATGTTTTCATCTAGGATTTTTATGATTTCAGGTCTTGAGTTCAAGTCTTTGATCCATTTTTAATTGATTTTTTTTTGTATGGTATAAAGTCCAATTTCATTCTTTTGCATCTGGATCCAGTTTCCCCAGCACCATATGTTGAGAAGACTATCCTTTTCTCCATTCTGCATTCTTGGCACCCTTGTCAAAAATTAGTTCGTCATTTATGCATGTGTTTCTAAGCTTTCTAGTCTGTTTCATCTATCTATATGTCTATATACCAGTACCACGTTGTTTTGATTGCTTTAGTTTTATGATATATTTTGAAATTGAGTTTTCTTCTTCTTGCTCAATTGCTTTAGTATTGTTTTTTCTATTTCTGTGAAAAATGCCATTTGGATTTGGATAGAGAGTGTGTTGAATTTGTAAATTTTGGGGGGTGTAGTGTGGACATTTTAACAATTCTAAATTTTTTTAAAAAGATTTATTTATTTATTTGTGTGTGTGTGTGTGTGTGTGTGAGAGAGAGAGAGAGAGAGAGAGAGAGAGAGAGAGAGAACATGAGCAGCAGGAGGGGAGATGGAAAGGGAAAGAGAATCCTCAAGCAGACTCCCTGATGAGTGGGGAGCCCAATCCAGGGCTGCATCTCAGGACCCTGAGATCATGACCTGAGCTGAAATCAAGAGTCAGATACTCAACTGACTGAGCTATCCAGGTGCGGCAACAGCCTTAAGTTTTTTACTCCATGACCACTGAGTATCCTCAGATATATTTGTATCTGCTTTAATTTCTTTCATAAATGTTTGGTAGTTTTTTGTTAGGTAGATCTATCTCCTTCTTAGTTAAATTATGCCTAAATGTTTTATTCTTATTGATGCATATTATCCCCAAATCAGTGCAGCTTTGGGATATAATTATCCCCAAATTGTGAGGTTTTGGGATCATTAGAGCTGCAAATAATGTGAGTTGCCTAAAGCACCTGTTCCCCTCTAGCTGAAGTTGAACAACACTCTACCTTCCTGCTTCAGCACTCATACTATAACCAGTTGTCCTTTTCATGATCTGTGGGATGGCAAACATTTCCACATTTTTGTGCCTTTCTTGTGTATGTGTTTTGGTGATTTTGCTGTTTAATATGGCCACTAAGCATAATGCTGAAGTGCTGTCTAGTGCTCCTAAGTGTAAGAAGGTTGTGATGTACCTTACCAAAAAAAATGTGTTAGATATACTTTATTTAGGCATGAGTTAGTGTGTTGACTGTGAGTTTAGTGTTGATGAATCAACAATACAGCACTTCCAGCAAAAGGAAGAATAAATTTGTCCATCTGTATGTAAGTCCATTCTGAAAAAATGCTAAAGTAATATCTGGAGCATATGATGAAATAATGCAAAAGATGGAAATAGAGATAAATTTGATGATTCATGAGTTAAGTTAGAAAAAGCATGATCCCAAATATTTCGGTTAATGGTCAAAGGATGCTCCTCATATCATTAACATTATTCTCTCATTTTATGATTTTTTTCTTTTAGAGATTTTTTTTGTCACTAGAGCAGATAAATTTATTGGACTAGCTATGCAAAATTAAGCAGAGAAGTCTATTTGGCAAACAGACTAGAGGAGGCGTAGTTTTGGCAAATATCTAGGTCACTGATCCAGAGTGGGCTCTCTCAAGCATGCGGTGGTGATAAGGTAGTGATAGAGTGTGCAGTTGGGGCAGTCCTGTCACTCAGAAGGGGCAGGAGAGCTTTGAGTGCCTATAATGGGTTAAGGGCATTTTCAGAAGGTGAGAAGAGAACGCACAGGTTAATAATATGAGTCTAATAGGACATACTCACTTGCTTTTTTTATTTTACAAGTTTGCCCAGAGTCTTGTTGAAGCTTATGAGAAATTATTTTATTGACATGCTTCATGCAATGAAAATTCATCCCATTTGGCTCAAAATAATAATCATAGTTATTTAGAATTTATGCTACATGCTATTTGTGTTTCATCAAATTGCTTTATAGTCATTAATTAAACAATTAGTCAAATTGAAAATGTCTCTCTTAGGAGAATGTTAAAAAATAATGATAAAAGAACATAATTTTCATTAAGAACTATTAGTCCAAGTGTGACAAACCTCATTTTGTCTTATAGAAAACAGAGATGTGATTTGGTATTTAGTCAAAATAAATGGGTTATGACACATTCCACCCTTTAAAATGTTCCAAGGCTGGTGGGATAAAAGAAGGAGATCTGCAGATGGTATGCCGAGCAAAGGCATCTAATGAACCTAGCGTTGCTACATAGCAACAGCATTAGCATTTCATTTGTTGGAATGAATTATTTGAGTTTTTCACTTTTTCAAAAGGTTTATGCACTGATCTTTATGCAACGGTGTAACTAATGATTAAAAATGAACAAAGGCTTGAAAAATAGGACTTATTAACAAAGGTTACAAGACCTGAAATAATTAAATCTGGGAGAAGGCTGATGGAATTATTTAGTGAGGATTTTTCAGTGCCTGAATGAGGACTGTCCAGAAGATAGTAACTAGCTGTTCTTTCTCTCCAGGGAATGAATATATTAATAGATCTCAAAGAATGTCAACCTAAACTACAATAGGAGTTATTGGGGTGAGTTATGAGAAAAAAACTTCCTGCCTATTTTGTCAGGAGAGACTGAAATAATTTAGCAAAGAAGATGTACAATCTTGTTCCCCTAAGAGTTTTTCCTGTCCCTCCCCCCAAATTAGAATCAATTCTCTTTGGCCTGAGAGATATCGGAACAGTCCTGTCTGAAGATAGAGGACCAAATGGTGTTTTGGTGTCTCTGTTTTCAAAAGGTTTGGTTGTTGCAGTCAATGTAGTGTGCTCAATGCTATATAAGCCTACTACTATTCTAAGACTGCACGGCTTTATTCTTTTTATAAGAAAGATCTCAAATTAGAGGTTGAAAATGTAAAAATAACGATTGCTTTAGCCCCAAGGAATTCTTAAAGCATATCCATTTTCCTTGCCTCCTAGAACTACGAGTTCATTATTAGCAAAAGCAATTTTATTCATATTTCCTCACTTGCTTCCTCCTCCTTTTCCCCCCTCCTTTTTCCTCTCTCCCTTAATCTAACCCATGCAGAGTGGTTACTTGAGGGAATGGTTTTATGAATAAAGACTGTATCCTTTGCTCAAGAGCCTCGGTGTGCGATTATAGATTAAAGCTTTCATTTTGAAAGTCAGAGCAATATACATCCATAAAAATAGCAGTAGCAGCATTATTTTAATTACTGCATATAAAAGCATAAGAAAGATTCAAGACAAATACAGCACTGTGGATTGTAGGCTTTGAGGGCTACACTCGGGCTAATTGTACCAGTGTTCATGCTGGAGCCAAATGGCCACCTCTTGGGGAAAGTCACAGAGGTTATTCCTGGGCCACATATTGGTGGCTCTGATTCTGTGCTTCTGATCATCCCTCTGTCCTGTTGATTGGTTTTGTTTCGGATCCCTTGGTTACTCACTTCCCTGCCACATATAGGCACTATGGCCTTCTAGTCCTCCACCCTAAGAATTTACCGTATGGTCTTCAACTGCTGTTTCCAGGTGATCATCTAAAATATATAGGCCCCATGCAATATTTAGGACATACCTATGCTAAAAAGTATTTACTATTTATCTGACATTCACATGTCACTGGGCATCTGTTCTATATTCTAATTTCCTAAATCTGGCAATACTACATCTAGATGGTGTTTTTCACTAGATGAAATTAATGGTGTTATTTGATGGTGTTAAATGTGATTATTTAAAATGGATGGTTGCTATTGAAACTCCATAATAGTGAATACTGAAAATTCCTTAAACACAGCAATAAAGAGCAAAATTAGAGTTTAACTTAGAGGAAGTTAATGATTTAAGAATGATTATCACACCTTAGAATGAAGAAGCAGAGTGAGCTCAGTTTTGTTGGCTGACCAAACAAAGCAGATAAAGAGAATAAGATGTATGGACTGACCTATAGTTTTGGTCTAGACCACAGACTTTTTTTTTTTTTTTTTGACAAAATAGGAACTTTATGATTGTAACTGTTTAAAGAACTTTGTGATTGTACTTGTTTTTATCTATGAATTTTTTTTTTAAAAGAAGAAGACAAGAAGTTATGTGGCTCCCTGTGAGCCAGAGTAAGGAGGGTACCATGTAGATCATTGAATGCTCTTGCTTGGAGTAATGGAAATGAACTATGTATTCAGTTTTGGTAAATACTCTGTGTGCACTCAAGAAGAATATATATTATACTGTGTTTGAATAGAGTACTCTTAAATGTGAATTAAGTCAAGTGAATTGGTCTCAAGATTCTAGCTAATTGAATCCAACAGTTCATTAAAAGGATCATTCACCACGATCAAGTGGGATTTATTCCTGGGATGCAGGGGTGGTTCAATATTTGCAAATCAATCAATGCAATACACCACATTAATAAAAGAAAGGATAGGAACCATATGATCCTCTTAATAGATGCAGACAAAGCATTTGACAAAATACAGGATCTATTCTTGATAAAAACTCTGTAGGGTTTTTGTCCCTCTTTCTGTAGGGACAGAAAGAACATACCTCAACATCATAAAGGCCATATAAGAAAGACCCACAGAAAAAAAAAAAAAAGAAAGACCCACAGTTTACATCATCCTCAATGGGGAAAACTGAGAACTTTTCCTCTATGGTCAGGAACAAGGCAGGGATGTCCATTCTCATCATTATTCTTTAACACAGTACTGGATGTTTTAGCCTCAGCAACCAGACAACAAAAAGAAATAAAAACAACCCAAGTCAGCAAAGAAGAAGTCACATTTTCACTATGTGCAGATGACATGGTACTCCATGTAGAAAACCCAAAAGACTCCACCAAAAAATTACTAGAACTAATACATGAATTCAGCAAAGTCACAGGGTATAAAATCAATGTGCAGAAATCTGTTGTATTTCTATACACCAATAATGAAGCAGCAGAAAAATAAATCAAGGAATCAATCTCATTTACAATTACACCAAAACCCTAAGATACCTAGGAATAAACCTAACCAAAGAGGTAAAAAAAATCTGCACTCTGAAAACTATAGAAAACTTATGAAAAAATCTGAAAAAGACAAAAACAAAATGAAAAACATTCCATGCTAATGGACTGGAAGAGCAAATATTGTTAAATGTCTATACTACCCAAAGCAATCTACATATTTAATGTGATCCCTATAAAAATACTATAGCATACACATATATATTTATACACATCACATATATGTATATATATTTATACACACATATATACACACACGCATACACACACACACATATATATAATAGGGTCTATCAATAAATAAGTGGATAAAGATGTGATATATCACATATATATTTACTATATATGTTATATATTATATATTATATATTATATTATTTATATTATATATTATATATATATAGTGGTTTAGGTTTTATTTCATCATCATAAACTGAACTCTGCAATCCAGCTAGACCTGGGGGAAGGAATCACAGAACCCACAGAACCGCGGGGAGAGTGCAGAAACTCTGGGCTATTTCAAGCAGGTGAGGGTGGAGGGGAGCTCTCCTGAGCTAAAGGAATGGTCTGGAAGTTCAGATAAAACACGAATTAGATTAATCAGATCTGTCCACAGTAGGCAATGGTGATCTTCTTGCTGGTCTTGCTGTTCCTGGACCCGAAGCGCTCTATGGCTTCCACGATGTTCATGCCCTCCTTGACCTTGCCAAAGACCACATGCTTGCCGTCCAACCACTCAGTCTTGGCGGTGCAGATGAAAAACTGGGAACCGTTTGTGTTGGGCCCAGCATTGGCCATGGACAAGATGCCAGGCCCCTTGTGCTTCAGGATGAGATTCTCATCATCAAACTTCTCCCGGTAGATGGACTTGCCGCCAGTGCCATTGTGCCATTTTAAATATATAATAAATAGGGGATCCCTGGGTGGCGCAGCGGTTTGGCGCCTGCCTTTGGCCCAGGGCGCGATCCTGGAGACCCGGGATCGAATCCCACGTCGGGCTCCTGGTGCATGGAGCCTGCTTCTCCCTCTGCCTATGTCTCTGCCTCTCTCTCTCTCTGTGTGACTATCATAAATAAATAAAAAAATTTAAAAAAAAAAAAAAATAAATAAATATATAATAAATAATGCTTCCATAAATATAGGGGTGCCGTGTCTTTTCAAATTAGTGGTTTCATCTTCTTTGAATAAATACTCAGAATTGGAATTGTTGGATTTTATTTGTATTTTAATTTTTTGATGTAACTCCATGCTGTTTTCCACAGTGACTGCACCATTTTGCATTCCTATTTGCAGGAATGCAAACAGTGCATGAGGGTTGCCCTTTCTCCACATCCTTGCCAACATTTGTTATTTTTTGTCTTTTTGATAATAGTCATGCTGGCAGGTGTGATGTAATATCTTATTGTGGTTTTGATTTGCACTTCCCTGATGATGAGTGACGTTAAGCATTTTTTTATGTCTGTTGTCCATCTGGATGTCTTCTTTGGAGGAGTGTCTATTCAGATCCTCCATCCATTTCTTAATTTGGATTGTTTTGTTTTATTTATACTGAATTGTGTAGGTTTATATATTTTAGATACCAACCTCTTATTGGCTATATCATTTGCAAATATCTTCTCCCATTCAGTAGGTTTAGGTTGCCTTTTCATGTTGATGGTTTCCTTCAAAAACCTTTTTTTAGTTTGATTTAGTTCCCTTTGTTTTTTCTATAATTGCCCTTGTCCAAGGACACAAGTCCAAAAAATATTGCTATGATCCATGTGAAAGAAATTTGCCTATGCCTTCTTCTAAGAGTTTTATGGTTTCTGGTCTTAACATTTAAGTCTTTAATCCAGGGATCCCTGGGTGGTGCAGCGGTTTGGCGCCTGCCTTTGGCCCAGGGCGCGATCCTGGAGACCTGGGATCGAATCCCACATCGGGCTCCCGGTGCATGGAGCCTGCTTCTCCCTCTGCCTGTGTCTCTGCCTCTCTGTCTCTCTTTGTGTGACTATCATGAATAAATAAATAAAATCTTTAAAAAAAATAAGTCTTTAATCCATTTTGAGTTTATTTTCATAAGTGTTGTATGAAAGTGTCCAGTTTCATTCTTTTGCATGTAGTTATCCAGTTTTCCCAGAAACACTTATTGAAGAGATTGTCTTTTTCCCATTGTATATTCTTGTCTTCTTTGTTGAAGATTAATTGATCACGTAAGTAAGGGTAGGTTTATTTCTGGATTCTAGGGTCTGTTCCATTGATCCATGTGTCTGTTTCTGTTCCAGTGCCATACTGTTTTGATTACTGTAGCTTTGTATATGATTTGAAATCAGGGAGTATGATATGTCTAGCTTTGTTCTTTCTCAAGATTGCTTTGGCTACTTGAGGTCTTTTGTGGTTCCATATAAATGTTAGGATTCTTTGTTCTAGTTCTGTGAAAAATGTCATTGGTATTTTGATAGAGATTACATTGAATCCATAGTTTGCTTTGGGTAGTATGGGTATTTTAACAACATTATTCCAATCCATGAGAGTATAATATCTCTCCATTTGTTTGTGTCATCTTCAATATCTTTCATCAGTGTCTTGCAGTCTTCAAAGTACAGAGGTTTCACCTCTTTGGTTAAATCTATTCCTAGATATTCTTTTTAATGCATTTGTAGAAAGATAACGTTCTGTACTTCTCTTTCTGATAGTTTGTTATTAGAGCATAGAAATACAACGTATTTATATATATTAATTTTGGATTCTACAACTTTGCTGAATTTATTAGCTCTAATATTTTTAGATGGAGGCTTTAGGATTTTCTATATATAGTATCATGTCACCTGATAACAGTGAAAGTTTTACGTCTTTCCAATTTGGATGGTTTTTATTTCCTTTCTTGTCAGATTGCTATGGCTAGGACTTCCAATACTTGTTGAATAAAAGTGATGAGAACAGACATCCTTCTTTCTCCTGATCTTAGAGAAAAAGCTTTCAGCTCTTCCTCATTAAGTATGATCTTATCTCTGGGCTCGTCACATATGGCCTTTATTTGATTGAGGTACATTTCCTATATACTCATTTTATTGTGAGTTTTTATCATAAATATATGTCAAATTTTATCAAATGATTTTTCTACATCTATTGAGGTGATCATATGATTTTTTTATCCTTCTTTGTGTTCGTGTGATGTATCACATTGAATGATTTGTGGATCTTGAGCCATCCTTGCATTCATAGAATAAATCCCACCTCATAATGGGATGATTATGCCTCATAATGGCATGATTCTTTTAAAGTATTTTTTTATTTGGTTTGTTAATATTTTGTTGAGACTCTCTGATCACCAGTGCATGTCTGTATGTGTGTGTTGCTTTTGTCTGGTTTGGTCTTAGTAGAATTCTGCACTTATACAATAAGCTTGGAGGCACTTCTTTCTCTCCAGTTTGGGGGAATATTTTGAGGATAGGTGCTAGCTTTTCTTTAAATGTTTTGTGAATTTATCTGTGAGATCATCTGGCTCTGTACTTTTGTTTGTTGGCAGTTTTTTATTGCTAATTCAAGTTCACTATTAGTAATCACTCCATTTAGATTTTCTAATCCTTTTTATTCATTCTTGGAAGATTGTACATTTCCAGGAATTTATCCATTTCTTCCTGGTTGAGCCACTTGTTGGCATATCATTGCTCATAATAGTCTTTTGTAATATTTTGTGTTTCTGTGGTATTGGTTGTAACTTCTTTCATTTCTGACTTTACTCATTGGAACCCCCCATTTTTTTTAGTAAGTCTGGATAAAGGCTTATCAATTTTCTTTATTTTTTTCAAAGAGCACTTTTAGCTTCATTTATCTTTTCTTTTGTGTGTTTTTTTAAGTCTCTGTTTCATTTATTTCTTCTCTGATCTTTATTATTTTCTATATTCTACTAACTTTGGGTTTGGTTCTTTTTCTACTCCATTAGGTATAAAGTTAGATCATTTATTTGAGATTTTTCTATTTTCTGAGATACGCCCATATTGCTATAAACTTCCTTCTTAGAATTGCTTTTGCTGTGAGCCACAGATTTTGGAATGTTGTGTTTCCATTTTGATTTGTCTTAAGGTAGTCTTTTAATTGCTTTTTGATTTCTTCATTGATCCTTTGATTGTTTTGTACCATGCTGTCTAGTCTCCACAGATTTGTTTTTTCCCCCAAGTTTTCTTCTTGTAATTGATTTCTGGTTTCAAACTGTTGTGATCAGAAAAGATACTTGATATGGTTTTTCTTAAATTTATTGAGAGTTGATTTTGATTTTGATGTAATCTATCCTGGAGAAATTTCCATGGGCACTTGATAATAATTTGTATTCTGCTGTTTGGGGATGTAATGCTCAGTATATTTCATTAAGTCCATCTGTTCTAATGTGTCATTTAAAGCCATATATTCTTAGTGGTTTTCTGTCTGGGTAATCTATCCTATGATATAGGGGGTGTTATAATTCCTTAGCATGACTTTATTACTGTCCATTTCTCCTTTTATGCCTGTTAATATTTGCTGTATGCATTTAGGTCCCTATATTGGGTGCCTAGATATTAATAAGTGTTACATCCTTTTGTTGGAGTGATTTTTTTTACCATTAATCCTATAATGCCCTTCTTTGTTTCTCATTACAGTATTTATTTAAAATCTATTTTGGCTGATATAAATATTTCTACCTCAAGTGTTTTTCAATCCCTTGACTAATAATTGTAGGTCCATATTATTTTACATTTGTCTTTTTACCTTCATACTGGCTAAGTAGTTGATTGATCCACTACCTTTACTCTATGTTTACCTTTACTAATGTGATTTTTTTTCCTTTCATAATTTTCATACTTTTAGTTATGGTCTTTTTTTCATTTAAAGAATTCCCTTTAACATTTCTTGTAGGGTAATTTGGTGGTGATGAACTAATCTCTCTCTTGATTTGGAATGATAAATTTATTGGATAGAGAATTGTTGGTTGTAAGTCTTTTCCTTTTAGTACTTTGAATATAACTGCTATTCCCTCTGGGTCTGCAAATTTTCTGCTGAAAAATCAGCCAATAATCTCATGGAAGTCCCTTGTACATAACTAGTTGTTTTTTCTTGCTGCTTTTGAGATTCTCTCTTTGTCTTTAATGTTGACACTTTGATTATAATGTATCTTGGTGTATCTCTTCTTGATTTCTCCTTATTTGGAGAAGTTTTTAGATATTATTTCTTCAAATGGATTTTATGTCCCCTTCTCTAGTTCTTCTCATTCTAGGACCCCTATAATGCAAATGTTAATACTCCTGTTGTCTCAGAGGTCCCTTAAACGTTTGTTTAAATTCTTTTTCTTTTTATGTTTCACCTGAGTGATTTCCCCTACCTTTTCTTCCAGATTGCTGATCTATTTTTCTGCATTATCTAATCTGCTATTGATTCTTCTAGTGTAGTTTTCATTTTAGTTACTGTATTCTTCACCTCCAGCTGGTTCTTTTAAAATATTTTATATCTCTTTATTGAAGTTTTCAATGAGTTCATCCACTCTTCTCTCAAGTCTGATGAGCATCATTATGATCATTACTTTGAATTCTTTATGTGGTAGATTGCTTATCTCTCTTTCTTCTGGTTCTTGTTCTGAAGTTTGTCTTGTTCTTTCACTTGGAACACATTCCTCTGTCTCTGCATTTTGACTAACTCTCCGTGTTTCTATGTATTAGGTAGATCAGTTTCATACATCTCCTGGGTTTGAGGTAGTGGCTTTATGTAAAAGTTGTCATGTGTGGTTCAGGAGAGAAAACCTCCCTGGTCAGCCAAGCCAGATTCCCCAGAGGATGTCCCCTGTGTGAACTGCATGTGCCCCCCTATTGTGGCTGGGCTATGATTGGTGTGAATTCACCAATGTGCAAAACTACCCCCTGGGTGTTTTTCTGTGAGCCTGGGCATGCCTACTATGGGTACGCTGGTGAGAAGGGTTGGATCCTAACCTGTCTGGCTGAGAGGCTCAGCTGCAAGTGTTGCAAACACTCTAGTGTATGGGGAGGCACTTGTGGATTGCTTTGGTGTGAGCTGAGGCCACTTACTGAGTGTGGTGAGGTGAGCAGGTTGCCTGGGAGGGGTGCTGGCCAAGATTGGCAGGTTAGTTTGGGGAATCTGCAAGAGAATGCTGAGGCAGGGTGAGCAGGGCTAGCAGATTAGATGGAAAATGTCATAAATGGCTTCCACCAGCAATTGGGCCAGCTTGGTAGAGAGGAATGTAAAAAAACAATGGCATGTGCCAGCACTCTCATCTCTGGAAAACATTCTAACAAATCTCTGTCCCTCTGGCACATGCCCTAAAATTAGTCAATGAATCTCTTCCATGTGTAACCCAGGCACTTTTTAAACTGCTTCCTCTGCACTGGGACTCATAGTGAGTGAGATTTGTGTGCATCCTTTAAAAGCAAAGTCTTGATTTCCTATTGCCCTCTGGCTCTTCCAGACAAAAATCCTGCTGGTTTCCAAAGCCAGACATTATGAGTTCCTGTGTTTCTGGGCTGGGAGGCCTAATATGGGGCTCTGGCCTTTTGTTCACATGGGAGCACCTCTATAGTTGTGATAGTCTTCCTGTTTATTGATTACCTCATGCTGGAGTTGTGAGTTCTAACTAAACCATGTCTCCACCTCTCCTATCTATCTTGATGTGACTTTTTCTTTATAGGCATACCTCATTTTACTGCACCTTATTGAACTTGGCAGGTACTGTTTTTGTAAACTGAAGGTTTGTGACAACCTTGCATTGAACAAATCTGTTGGTGTCATTGTCATTTTTTTTTCTCAACATTTCCTCACTTTGTGTTTCTACATCACATTTAGGTAATTCTATCAATACTTCAATATTTTTCATTATTATTATATTTGTTATGATGATCTATGATCAGTGATTACAATTTGTTGAAAGCTTAGATAATGGCTGACAATTTTTAGCAATAAAGTATTTTTAAATTAAAATTTGTACATTGTTTTTTAAGACATAATACTATTGCACTCTTAATAGACTACAATATAGTACAAACAACTTTTATATGCATGGGAAACCAGAACTTCATTTGATTCAATTCATTGTGACATTTGCTTTTTTGCAGTGGTCTAATGGAAGTGCAATATCTCTGAGGTTTACCTGTATATCCTTAGTTGTGTAAAGTCTGTTCTGCTAGTCTTCAATTTGTTTTTGTAGATAGTTGTTCTATATTTAGCTGTAGTTTTGGTTTATCTGTGGGAGGGAGTGAGCTTGGGAACCTGCTACCATACTATGTTGTTCCTGCCTCTCAACAATCTCTGCCTTTTACTTGGGTATCTATATCATTTATGTTTAATGTAATTTTTGATGTGATTATGTTTGAGATTATCATTTTACTGGTTGTTTTTTATTTGTGCCATTTGTTCATTGTTTCCCCTTTCCTCTGATTCTGCTTTCTTTGGGATTGAGGATTTGTTATAGTTTAATTTAATCTCCTCTGTTAGCTTATTAATTGTAATTCCTCATTTTGTTGTTTTGGTGGTTGCTTTAAACATATATCCAATTTAATAGAAATCTTCTTGCTGTTTCCAAGACCTACTAAATATGTTCCCAGTCCAGTGCCATTGTTTCCTCTCCTCTTCTGTTCTCCTTCTGCAATATCTATGTGATACACTCTGATTTTATTTAATCTCTGTCTAAATACCACTTAATCAGAGAAGCCCTTCCTGACCTCTTAATTAAGGAGGCTGCCTAAACCTGGTTTGTTACTATTTTTTAAATATTTTATTTATTATTTATTCATGAGAAATACAGAAAGAGGCAGAGACATAGGCAGAGGGAGAAGGAGGCTCCCTGTAGGGAGCCCAATGCAGGACTACATCCCAGGACCTGGGATCATGCTCTGAGCTGAAGGTAGACTCTCAACCACTGAGCCACCCAGGAATCCCTATTACTATTTTTTTAAATTCAGCTCAATTGTTCTTCATAGTCCTTCTTATCCCATGATACATATCTATTTCTTTAATGTCCTTTCATTAGAGCAAGGAATTTTTATTTTGTTCACTGCTGAACTTCCAGTGTGTAGAAAAGTGCCTGACATATTAAGCCCTTAATAAATATCTACTGAGTGAATAAATGAAAGATTCAGAGCTGGGGAGAAGACAGATATCTAGCATAATGTCTAGCAATATCTGATCACCAGATTGCATTTGACTAAACTAACTGCAGAGGTGAATCCCCCTCCATCTCAATCACTGCTCTGACTGTGACCCTTTCAGTTTTACCCTTGCCAGAAAAGGATAAACTTTCTAGTCAGAGAAAGGAACACTGACTGGTGAGGTAAAAATGAGGAGATAAGGTTTGCAGGACATTTTTGTGCTCTTTCCTATTCTCTTTGCACTTATAGTCCACAAACCATCCTGATCTTCTTCTTCCATATTCACGCACTAGATTACTGTTGTCACAAATTTTCCAATACCTCAAACTTCAGAAGTTCAAATATGTTCAGTATTTAGAGGTCAAGGACTTATTTTTTTCCAGAAAAATATTATAGTGATGTGTCTGAGGAAGAGAGAGGGAGAGAAAAGGGAATAATGATAAAATGTAACATTTGGACAACCCAATTAAAATTCTTTAAATTAATTTTTATAACTTTTTGCAAGTCTGAAATCACTTCCAAATAAGTAAAGGCAGTGGTTTCAGGTATCTTCACTTCTATCTTCACTGCTAATCCCTATAAGCTAATAGGATCACAAGTCCTATTGTTTCAGTTTGTCATCTAACTTTGTACCCATTACCTCATTTCATTTCCCTCTGGCCATACCCCACTTACTATTCCCACTGCTTTCATATCCTCTTACCTAGAGTCTTGCAGCAATCTCTGGAACTGGCCTCCTGAGGCAGTCACTCCTGGCTGCCATCCACTCCACATATGGCTGTGTGAATGCTTGGCCTGAAATATAGGTCTAATCATATTGTTCTACTCAAAAGACTGTGCTGTCTCCTTGTTGCCTACAGAACAAAGTGCCAGCCCTTGGCTTAGAACTTAATAGCCCTACACAATTATTCCCAAACCTTCTGGTCAGATTTATATCCCCTACTACCCTTTGTGTCTATCCCATTTGAATACCTGCCATTCCAAGAACACATATGCTCTTTTTTTTTCTTTTTATCCTATTTCTTTCCACTGAAGGATTTCTTTAAATTTTTCTGCCCCTGGAGGTCTTGTCCTTTTCCTTAAAGGTCTCCTAGTCAATATAAATTTCTTCTGAGGGTTTATAAGTTTGTTATAACACTGTGGTTTATACTTTTGTTACAGAGTTTACGTATCTGCTTCACCTCTAAGCTGTGAAGACTTTGAGAGAAAGAAACTTGCCTTATTAATCTCTGTATCTTTCTAATTTAGAACACCTCTCTAGCCTTACATATAAATCTAACAAACATTTGCTGAATTAAGCTGAATTAATTTTGAATCTCATTTTCACCACCCTAATGGCTATTTCCACATAACCCTTGTCTACCGATGTTTCATTTGAACCATATTCATTTTTTTTACCATAACTTTCAAAAGACCCAGTCAGCTAAATTCTTCTGTATGATATTATGATTATCAAAGGCACAGAAATGACCAGTGTTTTAACCTCTTGAAGAAAACCAACTTGTGGTATAAGTTGATGAGTGATTATGTTTAGAATAGTTTAGAAAGGTTCTGCCACTATTGAAATCATGCTTTTTCTTATATCTTCACGTGGAAGTGCTTATGCAAGTTTCTATCTTTAAAAAGCCTACTACAAAATAATGTCTCAAGCACTCTTTTCTACAGGACCTGTGATTCACACTCTGCATGTTGGGGAAAGGCTAATTTCAAAGTCAAAAGAAAACTTTTAATGAAATTTTTGTTTGTTGACTTCTGTTATTATTTTATTTTATTTTCTGGTCATAAATTCCAATAACTGGAATTAAATATTGTAATATGTCTTTTATGAAGAGTAAAAAAGGAAAGTATACAGTGATTTCTAAAATCCTTATCAATTTTATTGGATGTGAAGATTTACTGTTCCCTGAAATATGTCTGAATGATATTAATTTAAAGAAGACTCAAAGCAATATAATATAGAATAATTGCTGACATTTGTGCTATCTGGTTAAGAGCTCCAATATTTTGAGGATGAAATTTTCTAGAATGCTCTTCTATGAGCAAATGTATGTGGCTTGATTTTGTAAGTTCTTTCCCTATGCAGACACGTTAGGTTTCCTTTAACTTTATTTATGATCTCTTATAATAGTTTTTGTGAATTGAAAAATTATAGTATTTTAAAATCCATTGAAATATTTAATAAAGGTCCATTTGTTTTTATTCCTTCTTTCTTGAGTTTATTATTTTCTCTTGAAATGAGTGATATTTTTCTAACACATTTATGAGCTAGACATTAAATTCCAAGGAAAATCCATTTTTATTATATTTATTTAATCTCAAGAGACCAAACATTTCATTTTCCCCACTTTTCTGGGGTCTAATTTAATTTTCAAACTATTAAGGGTCATTATTTAATTTTGCCTTTAGATTTGTCATTGATAACTAGATTCATAGGTGTTTTAATGACTCAAAAAGCTGACTGTCTTCAGTCCTCCTAAATTTTTTTTTTTTTTTTTTTTTTTTTTTTTTTTTTTTTTTTTTTTTTTTTTTAGTCCTCCTAAATTTTGAAAGATTCCAGAAGTCTTTGTAACTAATTTCCATATATACTCCTGATGGTGTTCCTAAGTCAGTGTGGAGTTCTGTTCATTGCTGCTGTTTCTCCTTGGGCTAGACATTGACCAGAGGGCAATAGAAACATTTTATGCAAGCCTCTCAGCACTGAGACAACCCAACATGGTCTGGCCATAGATGCCTGACATGTGTACAGCTTCACTGGATTTCTAGAGTCTGGGGGGCTTTTCTGCTTTCTGACTCCTTGAATAACACAGAGGTATCTGAAGGACACTTACTGGGTTTTAATTACAAATCTGATTTAGATACCTTGAATATACTTCAAATAATTACCTCTCCAAATTTTTTTCTAATTATTCCTTTCTAATTACTTTGTCCCTCCCCTCCGCTTGTCTCCACTTTTCTTGTCAATTATGCTTTGACCCATTCTTGCTGGATGAGTTTAAGTAATTTGGCAGCTACTTTGCAGTAATGATAGGAAAGGGCCTCATATGTGTTTAAACCACTTCAGTTCTTGTCTGGTTGGTCTTATGGGATCACATTCTGCCTGTTAATTTTAACTTGTTCTCACCCTGCTATTTATGCCAAGGTAATAATTGATTTCTGCTAATGATCCAGCAGTATATTTTAATAGCTGTACATTTTTTTTTTTTTTGCTGGGGCAAAAATGTTCTAAATGACTGCTTTATGTCCCAGAAATTATACATAACCATTCTTACTGAATATTATACATTCATCATAATGGTTTCAACAGTACTTTTCACTCTGATATTTTTCGGAATTTGCTTCTTACAGAACAGTCTAATCATTCTGTGTATTTCTTCTCTTGTGGGCTTACCAATCCCTGCACAGGCTTGCTCACCAATATTCAACAATCCCTACACTGATTTGTAAACTTTAAAGCCAGTTTGGCCTTCTAAGAATAGCTTGCCCCAGGCACAGACAAATCCCTTCTCTAAGATCTGAGCCTGCTCCCTCCCCGGTGAAAACTAAACCTTCTCACCAAGGAAACCTAGCAGGGACTACCTCTGGATATTCATAATTATATGAGAGAAGTACTATGGTTCTTCCAATTTCAAATCTCAGAGTTGTCTTTGATTCTTCTTTCTTAGTGGTTCATATCCAACCACTCACTAAGCCTCCCTTCAAGCATGGAGCTAAAAAAAAAAAGCATTGTAGTGGCAATTGGGGACATAGGTTCTGACCTGGGCTGGGCTTCAAATTAACTGAGAAGGTCTACTGTGCCCACATTTATCTTTACACTGAGAAGCTCTACTGTGCCCACATTTATCTTTACACTTTCTTCCAAACATGGTTTTACTCATTCTAACTATAGGTTCCCAGGACCCTTCTCCCAGGCTCTGCTCTTCCTTACTGGCCACCCATGCCTCCCACTAGCTTACTATACTGCTTGCTTCAAGTGCACAGGAAAAACATGACTCAAGTGTGAGCAATTTCCAATCTAGAAACCTGTATAACTGCTGCAGGTCACAGGTATAATTGCACATTAATTAGTTTCAATCCTGAGATGCTATATAATAAAACCCAAAGGTCTTATGGAAGACACTGAGATAAACTTTCTTCCATTGTCAGAAAAGAGACTAAATTATCATTTGTGCTTTTGATAAGTGAACCATTATTTTACCTAAATTATGTGCAAAGTTATGGGCTTCTTAGCCAACATTTCAATCAAGTTCAAGGTTAGGATTTTCCATATTTCCATATTGCCTCTATAGTATATATAGTTTCTTCACTAAAATATTGATAGGAATGGTACTCTCCCTTCTCGATCATCCTGTCAGTTATTCCCTCCTATTTCTTCCTATATTTCCTCTCCCCACACAATTGTTATGGCAATTCTGAACTTTAATCTTCAATTTTTACTGAGCTAATAAATGAGCAAAGTACATAAAAATGAGAAAAGACTATAGTCTTAAATATGGAACCATATATATATATATATAATATAGAACTCAATATATAACCATATACATATATAATATAGAACTCATTATGTTCTAATATTAATGAGTTGGAATAGGCAACAAGAAAATGTATGAGTTTTAGTATTTTTCAGTTATTCTTCAGTTAAGTTATGCTGGACACTGGTAAATTTTCATCTTTAATAGAAGAGTTAGTATACCTTTCTCTGTTAAAATAAATTATATTTAGGTAGAGAATTCCATTAAAGTATTCAATTGCTAGCATAGCAGAATGGTGTGTCTCTCTTTTTGAGTAATTGGATCTTAAAGATTAGGTGTAACTTGATTTATTTAAAATACATGAAGAAGTACTGATGGAAGTGTAAACTGGTAAGCCATTGGTCAATATCCAGTAAGGCTAAAAACATGCATGGTCTATGGCCTGTGAATTCCTATTTCAGCCATGTCAAAGCATTCTTCCAAATTTGCACTTTTTAGCACATAAACATACTTTTTACTAGCTAAAGGAAATATCATTAAAAACTAACAAAGATTGAACATTGCTATTTGTTCCGGGTACTGTATATCTAAAATTTCATTTAATCCTATTACAATTTACCATCTTTTAAAATTTTTTTTATTGGAGTTCAATTTGCCAACATATAGCATAACACCCAGTGCTCATCCCATCAAGTGCCCCCATCAGTGCCCATCACCCAGTCACCCCCACCCCCCGCCCACCTCCCTTTCTACCACCCCTTGTTCATTTCCCAGAGTTAGGAGTCTCTCATGTTGTCCCTTTCTGATATTTCCCACTCATTTTTTTCTCCTTTCCCCTTTATTCCCTTTCACTATTTTTTTATATTCCCCAAATGAATGAGACCATATAATATTTGTCCTTCTCCAATTGACTTATTTCACTCAACATAATACCCTCCAGTTCCATCCACGTTGAAGCAAATGGTGGGTATTTGTCGTTTCTAATGGCTCCATCCCAAGATTGCTAGAACTCATATAACAGTTTGGCAGTGTGGCAGGATACAAAATCAATGCCCAGAAGTCAGTGGCATTTCTTTTTTTTTTTAATTTTTATTTATTTATGATAGAGAGAGAGAGAGAGAGAAAGAGAAAGAGAGAGAGCAGAGACATAGGCAGAGGGAGAAGCAGGCTCCATGCACCGGGAGCCCAATGTGGGATTCGATCCTCGGTCTCCAGGATCGCACCCTGGGCCAAAGGCAGGCGCCAAACCGCTGCGCCACCTAGGGATCCCCATCAGTGGCATTTCTATACACTAACAATGAGACTGAAGAAGGAGAAATTGAAGAGTCAATCCCATTTACAATTGCACCCAAAAGCATAAGATACCTAGGAATAAACCTAACCAAAGAGGTAAAGGATCTATACCCTAAAAACTACAGAACACTTCTGAAAGAAATTGAGGAAGGCACAAAGAGATGGAAAAATATTCCATGCTCATGGATTGGAAGAATTAATATTGTGAAAATGTCAATGCTACCCAGGGCAATTTACACATTTAATGCAATCCCTATCAAAATACCATGGACTTTCTTCAGAGAGTTGGAACAATTGACCATCTAAAAAAAAATCCCTCATATTAGTTACAGTAAGTTTGAGTTGATTTTCCTGAAAGTAGAATTCCTTGAATCTGCTCATTAAAATTTTTTTGTTATTTTAAATATTTATACTTGCACTGATTTTTTTTTTCTTGCACTCTTTTAGAAGTCTTCGTTTATTGGATAAAATTTCTAAAATGGTGTTTACTACAAATGTGTTTACTATAAAGGTGACATTAGCATGAATAATCCCAGTGCTTCACCTTTATGAGTGAGTTATTTTAGGGCCTTTATTTAGGTAAACAGTTATAATACATAGGCATAAATTTAATAAAATTGTGTTATACTTACATGAAAAAAGTTATACCATTTAGTCAATGGATGAAAAATAAATAAATGGAGACACTTGCCAAATTGATTTTATGCATGTTCTCTTCAAATTAATATGTGTTTTGTTTGTATAAAATTACAGTGGTGTTTCTATTTGTTAGATCTTGAAAAATCCTACCAAAAGGAAGAAAATATGAAAATATTTTGAGTGTTATAAAAGAAGATGGAAAGATAAGTAGCTGAACCAGATAGAAAGCTTGTTCTAAACTTGTAATAATTAAAAATATGATATTAATTCAATCAGAGTCAATGCAGTTTGCTGCATTCTAGCCTCATGACTCAAGCTTGTCCTTCATATCACATTTCTTCTTGTGTTATTCTGTTGCCTTTTCATTTCTACCTGCTTCATAACCATTTCTTCCCTGTCCCCACTACAAATTATCTTATTGCATATTTCACTGCTTATTTGATAGCCATAGCTTTGGTTTTTCTTGAAATGCAGTTTGCTATTTCCTGTTGTAATTCTTTCAAATGTGCTTTTTTCTTTTAATCTCAGTGCAATGTAAAAAAAAATCTCAGTGCAATGTTATAATTTTTTGATATTGCAGATTATTTTCATGGATTCCATTTTTTTCCATTTTCTCACTTGCAGTGGAAGACTGTTAGCAGAGTATATAGTACTTCTACTTACAGATTTCTTTTTGCTGTGAGAATCTTCCTGTAATATCTTATGATTGATGGTTTATTGAAACAAATTTTCAGTAGCACCAACAAAAAACAAGTTGAAGAAACCCAGAGCCATGGGAACTCTGGGAAAGAAAACTTAGTTTCTGTAAGGTTTGATCTGTGTTTTACTAGAAATCCCCTTTTTACAGCCAATTTTCAATTTTGCCTGCTTTCTGTGCCAGGTATAAAATGTAACTGTGTTCTATCACATGAATCCTATTGAAAATCCTTCAGAAGCACAGAGTTTTATTCCATGAATAATCTTTTACTTCGTATATGTTAAAGTTATCACTATGTAAACATGAGAGTCAAAGAAAATGTCAATTATTGACTATGATTGACTCTAGAGTTGGCACTTTTCTCATTAACCCGCATAACAATCTATAAAATAAGTATTATATTCCCATATCACAAACAAGGAGTTTTCAAGAAGGTAAAAGAATAAGTATATAATAAACTTATCTAGATTCATTCTATAAAGTCAGAAAAACTGAGCTTTTGGTGAAAAGAATACATTCTACAAATTCCCCTGGAAGTTATTTAACTTAACCTCTTAGGCAAGGATGAATGCCTTTTATAGAGTCCCTGTCCCAAGCAGTCATTTCACATGTGCTTGAAACCTCCCACTGACAGGAAGTGTTTTATCTTCCAAGACACCCTATTAATCTGTGATCAGGTCCGAGCTCTTGTTCATAGACGATGGGGTTCCACCTCCACAGACTTTGGAAATCATGTCTAGATTCTCTCAAGTAACTACCTTGCAGTTGTTAATTTGAACAATGATGTTACCTCCTTCTGCAGAAACTAATTCACTAATAAAACTTCAGTTTATGTGTGGCTTGAGGTCATGTAGGAAGAAGGGCAGGTATAATGGTAAATCACTGGCAGTTCTGATAGGTCACACTGGCTGCCTGGAGGCAAATCTGGTGAACACATTTTCTTCTTGGCAGAGCCTCTGAAGACTGGGAGAAGTAGCACTGAACAGGTATGGCTGGCTGCTCTGATTTCAGCAAATCTTCATCTATAATTACTGAACTTTCTATTTTGTTTTAAATCAATAAGTTCTGGTTATGTTGCTTTATCTTCATAAATACTCCGTTATGGTTTGGGTTTTAGTTTTTTCCTAAGAACTACATTATTTCTCCATACTGTCCTACTTGGATGCATGTCACTTCATTCCTTTTCAGTCTACAGTGACTTCATTCAGGGATCCATAATACCAATTTGCATCTTTAATGAAAACTCCTACTTGCCAAGGAAAGTCTCCTGTGTCTCAAATATTTTAACATTCGTAAGACATATTACTCAGAAAGCTCAGACCTCAAGCTCCTCAATTTCAGACATTTTAGAGCAATCATGTTTAGTTTGTGATTTTATGATTTCTAAGAAAGAAGAGAGTTCCCTGAGGGTAGGTGTCAAGTCTGATAATTCTCTGTCCCAAAGCCAGATCTAGGTCAGTGCTATACTCAGCATGTACTTGTTAAATGAAGTACATCCTACTCAATTTTGTGTCTTAGTATTTGAATTCTGGTTTGGGGGGTTTTGCTTTCACCGAAGTGGTAAATAAAATGTCCATTCTTATAAACTCTACTGAAATGATCACTTGACAGTAGGAAGGGATGGGGTGGATTACAGGATAGGAGACATGAGAGTTAAAATGGGGAGCTGGCGTAAGAAGGATGGATTTTTTTTTAAGATTTTATTTATTTATTCATGAGAGACAGAGAGAGAGAGAAAGAGGTAGAGACACAGACAGAGGCAGAAGCAGACTCCATGCAGGGAGCCCGACATGGGACTCGATCCCAGGTTTCCAGGATCAGGCCCTGGGCTGAAGGTGGCGCTAAACCGCTGAGCCACCAGGGCTGCCGAGAAGGATGGATTTATATACTGGGTGTTGGGGTAGCAGACAGACTTGGGTCACAAAAGGAATGGCAGAGAGGAACATGCACATGGCAACAGCAGTGTTGTGATGGCAGGTGGGGGGAGAGAATGAATGAGGGTGGGAGAATGTCAGTAAGGAATTATTGAAAAGGAAACAACAGCATAAACCCAAATGAGATGAAAAGCTCCTTGAGTACAATAATGGCACAGAAGGACAGAGAAGAGATGTGGCTGATCTTGAAATAAAGAGGCAATGGGATAGCCAACAAGACACCTCCCCATACAGAATGCTTATAAAAATAATGAAGAATTGGAAAAGAAGATTGTTTTAGGTGAATGATAATGTATGAAACAGATGAGCCAATGTTCACTTGAGGAAATCTCAGAAATATAGAGGACAAAAGATGAACATAGTTAAAAAAATAAATAAAAAAGAAATTGGAAATGCAGCTGAAATGAAGAAATACAGAAATCCAATGAAGATCAGTCAATGGACTAGAGAATAATGTCCCAATCAAAAAAATATATGTAAATTTTCATTACTTATTCACTTTGGAATGAAAGATCTGGTAAAGATGAAGGTCTCAGAAATGAGGATAGAATAGCTCTGTGAAACCAGCAATTATGTATGTAACTAGCATATAGAGAGACAAAAATAGGTGGAAATAGTCCTATTTTCCAATAACAAGAATAAAAATCAAAGTAACTTAGATCACTTTATATGTTGCATGAAAATAGAAAATGGCAAAGTTGTGGGAAATGGGGCCTCTCCCCAAACATGGGCATCTTCTTCTATAGAGCAAACAAATCCTCGTCAGATGACAGTGGAAGGGTCTTTGATGCATTTATTAGCCGCTAGTCCACTATGGGGGGAGTTGGAATCAATCTAAAGTGGGTTTTGTTTATTTGTTTTCTTTGTTTATATGTAAATTACTGGGACCAAACAAAGCTACTTTTGGAGCTCAATTGCCAATGTCCACTATATAGATCTATAACTTCATCTCTCCAATGTCTCTGTTTTGTGCTCTCCTTTTCCCTTTTAGATCATTCTATTTTTCTAGTGGAACTTCCTTAAGCCTCTTTGCCAATACATGATAGTCTTTCCTGCTCTAGACATTTAATAGATAATCCTATTCTGAAATCTTTTCAAACACAACCCCGGTCTAATTACCTAAAGCAGTTCCTTTGTTCCTTAACACCTTTCCCATTGTACCTTGTATCCAAATTGTGCAAGTATGTGACAGAATCACTTTATATTCCCAATATCTGCCTGTGACATTGAGTTCTTGGGAGATTAGGGAAATTAACGGACCACTTATAAAATCATAGACTGTTGGAACGGGGAGGGATTTTAGAGACCATCTAGTCCAACTGAGTATGAATCATTTGTTAGCAGCTCCAAGGGACTCATTCACAACAAGAAATATAAACAATTAGGGCCTCTTTAAAAATTCTAGAGTAAGAAAAATTACAGGATTCCCCCAAGGAAGGAAATGAAGCTAAGTGTGCTAATTTGGACAGATGCTTTAACAGCATCTCCAACACATGCAGGCACAAATGCAGGGCTATGTTGATTCAATACAGTAGATGAGACTTCAAATCAAACAGAGACTTTTATTAAGCATACCATCATGATTAAGATTATGCCCAAGGTGTCAAAGAACTGAGACTGAGTTCCAGAAATACGAGAGACACAGTACCCAGCTCATAGGGAAAAAACACAGTCCTCACAGACAGTCCTGCTTCTCTTTCTAAACATGCAGCTTTGTAAGCTTGGTGCTCCTAATGTTACTGAGGAACTGTATCACTGATGAGCTTTGTAAGGAGACTTAAAAACACCATCCCCCAGTTTATAGGGAGGACACTTGCTAATACCCTTGTACTGCTCCGGGGGAAGAACGTGACTTCCCTAGTTCCTGCTGAGGTCTTTAAAATGTACTCAAGTTAGCAATTACATTTTCACCACACAGACTTGACAATAGCCTGGAGCTTTGTATTGTATTCTATTTCTGATCAACAAGATCTGCCTGAGACTTTTCTGCAGGTTTTCTTCTGGAAAGTGCTCCCAGGGTCTTAGGCTGGAGAAGTCCTTAGCTGATGAGCCCCACCTTCTGCTTTGCCTTCCCTGTGAAACTTTTGCTGACCTCCACAGCGCAGACCGAGCAAGGTAGAGTGAAAGCATCTCTCCTTGGACTCTCATAGCTCTTTCCAGAGGACCAGCAAGGTGGTGGTTGCCTGGGAAGTGGTGCTGCCCTCTATGGGGCATTTTGGCAATCTTTCAGGAGTTTTTGTTGGACTATAGCACGCACTGTTGGCCTTTAGCGGGTGGGAGGTGGCTTCATACAATAAAGAGGTATTCTGTGTCTAGCATTTCTGCATGATTTTAATGTACAGTGAATTTTCCAAGAGTTCCAAGAGTTCGGCTGCCATGTAAATTGAGAGAAGACTGCACATTGTTTTATTTGGAATGTTACGGAGTCAGTGGCCCCTCCAGTTGTGGCATTTGAGCCAATAGCTGTCACCTCTCTCATTCTGTACTTGTAATTTTTACAGTCAAGGAGAACCTATGTAGAAGGACAAGTATCTGTTTTATTATGTCTATGTTATTATGTCTTATTATGTAGGTTTTACTTTATCATAACTTACATTCCTTTTATTCCTTCTTTATTTTACAATCAGGACTCTGCACTGATTTTTCTAGACTTGTATATGCAAATATATATTGTCTGTAAATTTCACTGCAGGATAATAAAGGAGATATTACAACTAATTGCATATGCAAATATATATTGTCTGTAAATTTCACTGCAGGATAATAAAGGAGATATTACAACTAATTGTTATAGGAAGCAAGCATTGGTTCTGATATGGATGAGGTGGAAAGAGCATGAGCTTTATGGTCATATCTGGGTTCTAGAATGGTCTCTGCAATTTATCAGCTTTGGGAATTCAGGGATGTTACTTCTTTATGTCATCTCTTTCTCATCTGTAAAATAGGGACAATAGCCATTGTGATTTATGTAAGCATCTGAGGCATAGCAGGTGCCCAGTGTTTACTCTTTCCCTTTTCTTCACTCAGTCAATAAATTTTGACCACCTACTTTGGGCAGCTATTAGTTTAGCTGCTTGTATAAAGCAGCAAGCAAATGGAACCGTCTCTGGCATAGTAGAGGTCACATTCAAGTGGTGGGACATCATGTAATTTCACTATTTCACATGAATTCTGTTGCTGTTACAACTTTTTAGAATTGAAGGTCTATTATAGTTTGTGTGCCAAAGTGCACATCCTTGAAGCAGGAGTAATGTTTCTTTACTTCTATATCCTTGGCAACTAGCATAATCTTCTACCATCAATGGGCCTTGATAAATATTTTTGAATTAGAGTGGATTATCAGATATTTTGCATATTAAAACTTTAAACCAGGCCACCTGGATGGCTCAGTGGTTGAACATCTGCCTTTGCCTTAGGTCATGATCCTGGGGTCAAGTCCCACCTCGGGCTTTCTGGAGGGAGCCTGCTTCTCCTTCTGCCTATGTCTCTGCTTCTCCCTCTGTGTCTCTCATGAATAAAGAGATAAAATCTTAAAACCCTTTAAATCTCAGAAATTCTAAGACTTAAAATTAAATAGTAAAAAACAAGTGAAAAATGGATGTAATGAGAATCAAGAATATTCTTTCTTGAGAATGATTCTTTTCTTGAGCATGATTTCATTTTGGTTACTGGTGACCCAGCCTTCGTTTTGTTTAGTTCCACATTAGACTGCGTGAGACGATGCCTTGCTCTGGCCGTACTGTGGTGATGTCCTGTCAGTGAGGTGAGGAGTCCATGGAACTGGTGTGGGGGTTGGAGGCAGCTGCTCATTCTGAGCTTGCACAGCCCCCTTCTGGTCCCTGTAAGGTATCTGCTTGGTCTGCCCCATGTCTGATTCCAAGAAGTATGCAGGTGTTTTTCCCAGATCTGTTCTTTTGTTGAAATGTGGGCCCTTAGGCTCAAAGGGTGGCCAAGAAATAGTACCCAGAGAGGATGTGAATGGCATGGCTGTGGCAGCTGATCTGGGGCATTGACCTGCATGTATGTGAGGTGCATGTGGTCTTCCATAAAGCTGGCAATAAAAAGCCAAAGGTCAGGTACAGGTAGGTCATGTTCTGATGTGGAGTTCAGAGGAATCCCAGAATTAAAAAAATGGAAACTTTGTCAAGGTAAATAGAAATAACTTATTTAATGATTTGTTATCATGATTTATAACTTTCAAATATTTCCAAGTATTATAGGGATCTCCATTTTTTCGTTTGCCCTGTGTCCCATGAATGTTAAAGATGGTTCTGCTTCTGGTTCTTCTCTTGTCATTAAATTAGACCACATACAGGTGCGTATGTATTTATTTTAAAGATTCTGCTTACAGTATTTCTCTGATCTTATTTATTCTAGTGAAAAATAATTAAAAACAATTTTTATCTATAAAAGTATTATTTATTTCTGTGCCATTAATCTAAAACTTTATTTTCCATTAGGTTGTAAATAGGATTCCAAATTTCAATAAAATTGCCACATTTATTTTTCCTTTGTGTAGCATATTTCCCACTGAGGACGAAAAAATCTCCATACGTATATTGATAGCTCTATTCTTAGGCTGCAGCATGACAATATATTTTGTTGCTAAAGATATTCTTAAAGTTATTGGGATCTTCTGTTTGAATTTCTTTGGGTAGAATCTTTGCAAGAGTTTCTTTAAAAGAGAAATATCTACATGTGTTTGTTTGTTTTTTCCATATATCCTGGAGTATTTTCTCTGTATTTGCATATCACATACAAACTAATTATGAAACAAAGTTCCTGTCCACCTACTTGCTGGCATGTATTATTTTTATGTAGCTGTTACAAATATGTTGATATGTACTGGTATAATTTCTGCTGATCTTTATGTATTTCCTCGATATTTTCCATAATACATATTCTAATAGAATAATTCTATTCCTTTTTATTTATATGATAGACTCCTTTTTGATATATGCTTATAGTTTAAAAATATATATTTCAGCTTGTTCATTTTGTATGTTATACACTGCATTCTAATGTAGTATTGATAGCTTTTCTTAGGTATGTAATTACCATTAATGCTTCATAATTTTCTATTTCAAGAGGTTATTTAATTTTGTGTATTATAACAACTTTCTGTTAGTTCTAGTAATTAAAGTATTAAAATAATTGTACCCAATTATCATTTTTAAAAAATTTTGAATGAAATTCATGTTGAAATCTCAGCCATTTAATTTAGTGTTCCACACGTTGTTTCTTTCCTATGAATTAGTAGACTCATCTGACTCTTCTATGACTATTGCAATCATAGCAATCCTTCAAAATATGGTTTACATATTACCCGTCATAACTTCTACATTCATCCATTTATTTATTCAGTAATTCAAACAGAATTTATCCAGTGGCCATTATGTTATATGAACAGTGTAAGTGCTGGTGATAAAAGAGTGAGTATAAACAACTAGTCTCTGTTCTCAGGGTGGAGAGATACTAGTCTAATAATCACATTTTCCCATCTATAACTTCCAGCTGAGAAAGGAACTTAGAGGAAAAGAAACAGGGATCTATGAGAAAGAGAGTGAGCAAACATGACTCTGACTGGCCCTAGGTCTCAGGGTAGTCGGAGCAGATCAAACTCAACAGTCTGATGGTGAAGATAACATGTCTCTGATAGATTGCTTGCCAAGATGGATGCAATATCCTCCATGTCTGTACACAGGGCTCTTTCCTCTATGACTTTCCTACTCTTCTCACAAAGGGTGCAATTGATTTCCCCTCTCCTTGAATCTGGGCTGGCCTTTTGAGTTGCTTTAGTCAAGAGAATGTGGCAGGAGTGACATCACGTGAGCCCCAGAACCTAGGCTTTAAGAGGTGGTGCAACTCCCCTTCTTATTCTTGTGGGATGTTGCCTGACATTACCATGTACGGAAATCTGGGCAGGCCTATGGGAAGGAGAAGGAAGGGCCACATGCAAGAGTAGAGGCTCCCAGCTGACAGCAAGAACTACCAGATGCATAAAGGAGGTTCTTAGGTCAACTAGTCTTATCTAGTCATATGGTGCCAGGTGACTGCAGCCCCATGAGTGACTTCAGTTCACACTAGCAGAAGAGTCCCCCAGATGTTTGTAATCCAGATGGCTGAGCTCCCTGGTCAAATTTATTCCTAGGTGTTTTATTCTTTTGATACTTTGCAACTGGGGTTGTTTGCTTAATTTATTTGTCATGCTGTTGTTAGTGTATAGAAATACAACTGACCTTTTTAAATTGAGGTATAGTGGACATAAAATATAAGTTTCAGGTGTACAGTAAAGTCATCAACAAGTACATACAATATGAAGTGCTCACCATAAGTGTAGTTGCCATCTGTCACTGTACAAAATCACTACAATATTATTGCCTATCTTTCCTCTGCAGTACATTTCATCCCCATGACCTATTTTATTTATTTTTTCTTTTTTGTATGTTTTTATTGGAGTGTGATTTACTGACATATAGCATAACACCCAGTGCTCATCCGATAAAGTGCTCCCCTCAGTGCCCATCACCCAATCCTATTTATAAGTGGAAGTTTGTACCTCTTTATCCCCTTTACCTGTTTTGCCTATCCTTCCACTCCTTTCCCCTCTGGCAATTATCCGTTCTTTATACTTATGAGTCTGTTTCTATTTTGTTGTTGCTGTTTGTTTGCTTATTGCTTTGTTATATTCCAGATATAAATCAAATTGTATGGTATTTGTCTTTCTCTGTCTGACTTATTTCACTTAGCATAATACCCTTTAGGTCCATCCATGTTGTTGAAAATGGCAAGACTTCATTCTTTTTTATACCTGAGCAATATTTCATTGTGTAAATATACCATGACTTCTTTATCCATTCATCTATAGATGGATGCTTAGGTTGCTTCTGTATTCTTGGGTATGGGAAATAATGCTGCAATGAACAATGGGGTACACATAACTTTTTGAATTAATATCTTTATTTTCCTTGGGTAAATAACCCAAATTTTAATTGCTAGATCATATGGTGTTTCTATTATTAGTCCTTTTTTTTAATGATAGTCACAGAGAGAGAGAGAGAGAGAGGCAGAGACACAGGCAGAGGGAGAAGCAGGCTCCATGTACCGGGAGCCCGATGTGGAATTTGATCCCAGGTCTCCAGGATCGCGCCCTGGGCCAAAGGCAGGCACCAAACCGCTGCACCACCCAGGGATCCCTATTTTTAGTCTTTTTGAGAAACTTTCATACTGTTTTTTCCACAATGTCTGTTCCCATTTACATGTCTCCTGCCAGTGCACAAGGGTTCCCTCTTCTCCACATCACCACCAACACTTGATATTTCTTGTCTTTTGATACTAGCCATTCTGACAGGTATGAGGTGATACTTTACTATGGTTTTGATTTGCATTTCCCTGATTATTAGTGACATTGAGTATCTTTTTGTGTTCCAATTGACCATCTATATGTCTTCTTTGGAAAAGTATCTATTCAGGTCTTCTGCCCATTTTAAAAAAGATCAGATCATTATTATTGTTATTGCTATTGAGTCATGGGCTCTTTATATATATTTTAAAAACTATATATATATATATAATTTATTTATTCATGAGAGACACAGAGAGAGGCAGAGACACAGGCAGAGGGAGAAGCAGGCCCCATGCACGGAGCCCGATATGGGACTCAATCCTGGATCCTGGGATCACTCCCTGAGCCGAAGGCAGATGCTCAACCACTGAGCTACCCAGTTCTTTATTTATTTTGAGAATTAACTCTGTATCAGATATATCATTTGCAAATATCTTCTCCCATCTACTAGATTGCCTTTTTTTTTTTTAAATTTACTTATGATAGTCACAGAGAGAGAGAGAGAGAGAGAGAGAGAGAGAGAGAGGCAGAGACACAGGCAGAGGGAGAAGCAGGCTCCATGCACCGGGAGCCTGATGTGGGATTCGATCCCGGGTCTCCAGGATCGCGCCCTGGGCCAAAGGCAGGCGCTAAACCGCTGCACTGCCCAGGGATCCCCTGCCTTTTTGTTTTGGTGGTAGTTTCCTTCCTCGTGCAAAAACTTTTTAGTTTGATGTAGTCCTGATTGTTTATTTTTCCTTTTGTTTCTCTTGCCTAGGGAGACATATCCAGAAAAGCATTGCTAAGGCTGAGATCCATGATTTTACTGCCTATGCTTGCTTGCTTTTTTTTCTTCTTTCTTTCTTTCTTTCTTTCTTTCTTTCTTTCTTTCTTTCTTTCTTTCTTTCTTTCTTTCTTTCTTTCTTTCTTTCTTAGAGAGAGAATGCACGTGCAAGTTGTTTGGGGTGGGGCAGAGGGAGAATCTTAAGCAGGCTCCCTACCCAGCATGGACCCCAACACAGGGCTCCATCTCACAATCTCAATATCATGACTTGAGCTGAAGTCAAGAGTTGGATACTTAACAGACTAAGCCATCCAAGTGCCCATACTGCCTAAGTTTTCTTTAAGGAGATTTATGGTTTCATATTTTAAATTAGGTCTTTAATAGATTTTGAGTTTATTTTTGTGCATGGTGTATGGAAGTGGCCCAGTTTCATTCTTTTGAATGCAACACTTGTCCACAGTCAAGTGGGATTTATTCCAGGAATGAAGGATGGTTCCGTATACACAAATCAATCAATAAGATATAGCACATTAACTAAATGAGGGATATGATTATCTCAATAGATACAGAAAAAGCATTTTACAGAATTCAAGATTTATTTATGATTAAAAACTCTCAACAATACAATGCAAGAAATATATCTCAACATAATAAAGTCATGTATAACAAACCTACAGCTAACATCATACTCAATGAGGAAAAGCTAAGAGCTTTCCCTCTAAGATCAGAAACAAGACAAGGATGTCCTTTCTCACCACTTCTATTCACCAGAGTACTGGAAGTACTGCAGATGACATGATACTATATATAGAAAAACCATAAAGTCTCTGCCAAAAAATTACTAAATGAATTCAGTAAAGTTGCAGGATACAAAATTAATATAGAGAAATCTGTTGAATTTCTGTACAATAATAACAAAATAGCAGAAAAGGAAAATAAGAAAACAATCCTATTTACAATTGCATCAAAAAGAATAAACTACCTAGGAATAAATTTAATCATAGAGGTGAAAGACCAGCACTCTGTAAACTATAAGACTTGGATGAAAGAAATTGAAAATGACACAAATGGAGGTATTTTGTGCTCATGGGCTGGAAGAATTAATGTTAAAATGCCCATACTACCCAAAGTGTTCTAAAGACTCAGTGAAATCCCTATAAAAAATACCAGTAACATTTTTCACAGAACTGTCACAAAAAGTCCTAAAATTTGTATGGAAACATAAAAGACTCTGAATAGTCAAAGCATTCTTGAAAAACAAAACAAAACAAAGGTAGAGGTATCACAATTCCAGATTTCAAACTATATTACAAAGCTACAAGTAATAAAAAAAATGTGATACTGGCACAAAAATTAGATGTATAGAACAATGGAACAAAATTAAGAGACCAGAAACAAGCCCACTTATAATGGTTGGTTAGCCTATGACAAAGGAGACAAGAATATATAATGAAGAAAAGACAAAAAATGCTAACCATCATCAAGCTTTCAGTGAGTCATAACCTTTTTTAAGGATAATCTTTTTTAAGGATATTTCAAGGGTCTTGCCTTGATGTTGATGGACACTGATCAGGGTGGTAGTTGCTAAATATTGGGATGGCTGTGGCAGTTTGTAAATAAGACAACAGTGAGTTTGTTATATCAATTGACTTCTTTTCACCAACAATCTCTGTATCATGTAATGCTGTTTGATAGCACTTTACCCACAGTAGAACTTCTTTCAGCTAAAGTTAATGTACCAGAGGGGGAGGAGCAAGATGGCGGAGGAGTAGGGTCTCCAAATCACCTGTCTCCACCAAACTACCTAGAAAACCTTCAAATTATCCTGAAAATCTATGAATTCGGCCTGAGATTTAAAGAGAGACCAGCTGGAATGCTACAGTGAGAAGAGTTCGCGCTTCTATCCAGGTAGGAAGACGGGGAAAAAGAAATAAAGGAACAAAGGCCTCCGAGGGGGAGGGGCCCGCGAGGAGCCGGGCTGAGGCCGGGGCGAGTGTCCCCAGGACAGGAGAGCCCCGTCCCGGAGGAGCAGGAGCTGCACCGACCTTCCCGGGGGAAAGGGGCTCGTGGGGAGTTGGAGCAGGACCAGGAGGGCGAGGAGGCCCTCGGGCTCCCGGGGACACTAACAGAGCAACTGCGCGCCCAGGAGAGTGCGCCGAGCTCCCTAAGGGCTGCAGCGCGCACGGCGGGACCCGGCGGGACCCGGAGCAGCTGAAGGGGCTCGGGCGGCGGCTCCGCGGAGGGGGCTGCGCGGCCCCGGGAGCAGCTCGGAGGGGCTCGGGCAGAAGAAGAGGCTCCGTGCGGAGGGGGCTGCGCGGTTCCAGGAGCAGCTCGGAGGGGCTCGGGCGGCGGCTCCGCGGAGGGGGTTGCGCGGCCCGGGAGCGCGAATCCACCAGCGCAGGCGCCGGGACACAGGGCGCCGGGACACAGCCCAGGATCCGGCCTCCCCCGGGACAGGCAGAGGCCGGGAGGGCCCAGGACAGCGAGGACGCTCCTGCCCGGAGCTGAGCAGATCAGCGGCCCCGCCCCGGAGCCTCCAGGCCCTGCAGACGGAGAGCTCCGGAGTTCCTGCCGGAGCTGAATCCAGGTTTCCAGAGCTGCCCCGCCACTGGGGCTG